>NC_059343.1:36877500-37575000 GCF_018350155.1 Leopardus geoffroyi
TTCTGGGGCGCCTAGATGGCTCAGTCAGTTGGGCAGCCAACTCTTGATTTCGGCTCAGGTCATGACATCATGGTTCATGAGTTCAAGCCCTGCATCGAGCTCTGCACTGACAATGGAGAGCCTGCTCGGGATTCTCTCTCTCCCTGCCCACCACCCTTGCTCAAAATAAATAAATAAATAAAATATAAGTAATTTTTTAAAGTAGGTGCTCCTTTTATCTGTCTTTATATTATAATGATCTAAGTAAACGGCATAAGTTAGGATCTCAGGTGACCCTTTACAAAGCCTATTTTACTCAATAATGTATTTGAATACAAATTCACTAAAACAGGAATATTGAGGCAATGACAAAGATCAAATAAACCATAAAGACAAAAATAAAAAAATAAAATGGAAAAATAAGAAATCAAATAGATTTTAAATTACATGTTGCTTGAGAGACAGAATTATAACAGAACATAATAGTAAATACAGCTATTTCTAGATATTCTTATTTGAATTTATGGATTCCTTTTTGTTGTGTTAAATTTCACTTCAAAATATGTTTTCTCCTTAATACAGCATCTCCTACACTTAGCCATGAATGAGGTCATTTTTGGACCCTAAGAGTTTGTAAATGGACTGAAAGGGCAAAGGGGATAAGATGTTTTGCCTGTGGTGACTGCAAAGGTGTTAAAAGACACTGGGAGGGAGAAATTGGTCAAAGAGGTTTTATATAAATATTTATTATATATATATCTTATATAATAAAATGTATCCAACTTAAAGTAAGATAGTGTTAACATGAGCAATAAGAGGATATGGGAACACCATTGCAAAAAAGAAAAAAAGGAAAAACAGGTGGGGGGATAGTGGAGATGAAATTTTGATTTTGCTTCTTGGTCATTGTTGAGTCACTGTGCTAAAGACAACAGGAAAACTACATTTTGGCACCATAAATATAAAAGACAAGTTGTACATTTTCATCTGAATAACACTGAACACTTACCCAAACCAGGTAAAATCATGAGTAATATGCAGAATTCAATTGGTATCATTTAATATGTATAGGTTGTGGCCTTACCATACAGGATCAATGAAATGACCTGGCCTTGTCTTCAGAATAGGGCTTGAAGATATTTATATAGCAAAAGCAGTGCCAAAACAATGAAGGAGTAAGCTACAATTTCAGTGACAGGCTCTCATATATTAGGTAAAGACCAGACAAACTCATAGACAAGGACTACATGCCTACCCTTCTCCCTAAGTTTGGCATTTGACTCCCTAACTAGGTGACAATAAAAAAGAGGTTCAGCCTAGCAGTCCGAGTCTATGACACCAGAAATCCCTGCTGAAGAAATCTGTCAATAAACAACCTCAGCCAACTGAGAAAGTAATCAATTGACTCCCTGAAAATGTCTTTAGCCTGAAGAGATTTAGAATTAAGTATAACAATGAGCTAAATCAATAGAAAATTGGTATACTGAGTAACTGATTTAGACTTGTGATTTTAAACTAGACTCTAAGTTCATCAACAGTAACAGAACATTTAAAGGAAATACAGATTCAACATATCCATAGGTTTAATAAACTAGGTTTACACAAAACTACCTCAAGACCCAGGAAGGTTTTATTATTGGTTGACAACTGAAGTAAAGAAAATCAAATACAGTATATTAAACTTGAATACAGGTAAGTTTTAGGAAATATAATTAAAGCCTGCTTGGAAGTAGATCTTAAATTCTGCTAAATTTATAAAATAATTTATATTAAAAAGTAATAATAGCCAATTCTAGAGTATGAGTCTAAAACCTCTGAATGTTACCATAACATCTTAAGGATTAAAGCACTTAAAAAAAAAAATCAGTGATTCCTGTAACAACTTCTAAGAATCTTCTATAATCAGTACATGGGTAATAATAATTCAAAGGGTTAAAAAAGTACTTAAAAGTAATGATCCTGAAAAAAAGATCTACAGAAAAAGATGAACTTGGAGCTCACAGTATGTGGGATTCTACTTTCCAAAGTTAAGATAACTGGATAAAATATAAATAGGCCACTCTGCCTTAGCTTTTCCAACTTCAACTATCAATTGCATTGTTCTTGGGATAAAAAAAAAAAAGACTAAAGAAGGCTATGTATTTTACTGGAGTGTTAAAAAGCCTGAATTTAGAAGACAGGCTAGTTAGAAAAATAAATGTAATCAATTGTGCCAGCTCAAGTATGAGCACATGGGAACTGTGGCTACACAAAACTAGGACTTAAACTGTGTAAAACTTTAAAATGCTTACATACTGTTTAAAAAGATTTGCATATAAATATGATTACCCATATCAAGGTTTTAAAACCAAGTTTTAAGTCTGGCAAGTCCTAACAGTACTGATCTTTCAAATTTTCACATATACACCCTAAGTGTCTTAAGCCAAATGTGATATAGGAGTCTTTTAGTTCATTTAGACCATAATCCTGAAGGTGGTAAATTATGGATTTGGAGGGAATTCTTAGTTTCTTCTGAATCTGCAATTATCATTATCTTTCCCATTATTTCCCCTCCCTCCCTTCCCATCCCTTGTTCCATATCACAGGAATCAAAATTAGACCCTAAAAAAGATATATACATATATCCAGATTTCACTGATCTTCATGGTGAAAAAGCATAGGCCTAGAGCAATCCTATATGGCTTTATAACTGTAAAGGACTCGAGCTATCTTTCAAATACCATTTTCTAGAATTGACAAACTAGACTGAAATTTAAACTGTCTCCACCCACTTCCCACTATATCATACCCACCACTTCCCCACCCCCAGATGAAGGTTAGGTTGATAAATGGATTTTGGAGATGAAATAAAGCCAGACATCAAATAACTTACTTGAAATCCATCTCTTACCTTCTGTACTTAACCCTGGACTTGATGTGAACTTGGCTACATCAACAATTTTTACAGCAAATTGCTGCCCAGTTTCTCTGTTGATACATCGTCGTACAACACTGAAGGGACCCCTTAAAGAAAAAGAAGAAAAATACCAAGTTTAATTCAGTGATTTTCAGTCCCTGTTTCCCATCAGCATCTTACTGATGTTTCATTGTCTACTATGGCCATAGTCTAAGATCAAATTTAAGTAATGTAATTTTGAACATATTTTTCTATAATCCATGAGGTAAATAATTCATAAATTAGAAGTTACTAAGCCTGAATAGAACACAAATCTGCATTTCAAAATGACTTATTAAAATTTTAACTAGTATTCTTATACCCAAGGCAAATAATCTTTGTAATATTCCATACATATTATCAACATCTTAAACAAAATAAGAAATCACAGTGGTAGCGCACACAGCTTTCACCTTTTGAAGCAGAAACTTAAGTCTTCCTTGACACCTTCCCTCTCATCTTACCCACCGCCTATCTAATCTTCACTAACAAGTCCTACGGCATTTCTCTCAAATCTTTCTCAGTCCTGTCCACCTCTCTCCATGTATCATACCCTAGTTTAAGCTACTCCCATCTTCTAGCAGGACTACTAAAAAGCTGGTTTCTCTCATTCACTCTGGCAGTCATGTTTTAAAAATGAAAATTTGATCTTATGTTTCTGCTTAAAATCTCAGAGAAAGAAGGTATTTTCAATGCATAATATTTAGTTAAGAACCAAAACACAGGAATAATTCCCAAATAGGAAAATACACCCTAGTAGAATCAGGTCAAAAGATTTGAAGAGGCACTTCACAAAGAGAAAGCCCTGCATGACTTTGTCCCAACAACCTCTCCAGTCTCATATGAAGTCACAGAAAAACCTATCTTCCTTAAACATCAAATTAGAATTGTTCTAAATTGCCAATGGAAAGGAAGTAATTTCTACCAGGAGAGCCACTGACCCAAGTCATGTGAGTCATCCAGCTCTCTCCCTAAATTGGTGGCTCTCAATACTGCCCATACAATTGAATCAACTGGGATGATTGTTACATACACACAGTTCCTTGTGATTAATAGTTATCAAGTATCTGAACAAAAGATAATCCAAAGATTCATTTGTACATGCTTGGATTGACTATTGAATAATACAGAAGGCAACAGCAATATACTGTAGCTTATTTGAAAACGAGTGTGGTTTAGGTCATTAAATACACATACACGTATACACATGCATATTCCCCTCTCTGCTCAGGAAAAAAAAACACCCTCATTGGTCACTTACACTGGGACACCTGTGATACTGTTTGCCTCAAAGAAGGTTTGTCTTTCTTTCAATCAGGAGACAAGGAAAAGAATGTCATCTAACCCAGACTGAAACATTTCTCTAACATCATACAAGTTAGTTGATTTCACGTGCCATCATCAGAACATCAATTACACCACAGCCTCAAATCTCTCTCTTCAAGCAATCTAACAAAGCTCAACTGGAAGGAAAAAAATAGTAATAATGGGCCTTTCAGAACTCTGAAGAAAGAGGACCTTTTTTGATAACCACTCAAAAATATTCAAAGATTTTCCTCCAAGAGAAGACAATATAACAGTGAGGCAGGACTCCCACAAACGTTTTCATTCTCAATCTGGATGTCTTACTTGTGATTACTTATCCTGACAACAGCAAGCAATTTCAGGAAATGCTTAATGTAATTGGTTTTTGTCCACACATAAACCCTTGGGATTCTATTTATATATACATTTGTGTTGTGTGCTTCAATTCACTACATCTTTTTGGAAATGTTCCAAGATCTGTATGTGGGATTATTCGTGGACAACAGAGTCATTTTTTTTTTTTTTTTTACTTTTTCCTGTTTGAACAAAGGTAAAGAAGAAAGCATAGCTTCTCTCTCCACCCTTTTAGTAATAGTAAAATGAAGAAAGAGAGAAAGAAAGGGGAATACAGAGGGAAAAAAAACTGAGAAAGGTGTCTAAATCTGTGAATAAAAATAAAAAACCAAATCCTCAATTCTTTAGGCTAATTTTATAATGTGAGGGAAGGACAATGAGTTCACTTATGAACTACCAATGACCTGAAGGCAGGTCAAAAGTAAAGCATTTCAAGGATCTGTCCCTCAGTGGCACCCAGGGAATTAGAAAAGATGAATCAAATTTAGTACACAAAAAAGACAAACATACCTAACGTTTTTCTTATGATTTAATCCACCAACTAGAAACTCAATGGAAACTGATAAAAATTCAAATGAGTATACAGTGTTTATCATTTTAGCAGGATCTGAGTACACTTATTTGGTTGACAGGTTAAAGACAGGCAAGCTATGAAATACTCTGGCTGGGTTTCCCATCTTAAAAAAGAGGGTGTAATAAAGTGTGTGTAATACAGTAAATGTTTTATACTTATTAATTATATGCGAATGATATGTTAAGCAACAGCAAAAGCTCAGGAGGCCTAGGTCTCGCCATGTATCTGGCCTAAATTCTTTGATGCTTGAAATTTCATCCTTGCATTTAGTCTATGGTGCAGCTCATTCCTGAGTATTTATGTGGGGGAAAATATTGACAGATAGTTGTAAGCCATCATCATAGATGACTATCTTTCTCATGTTTCTACTAATCCTAGCCAGCGTGTTAATCAAAATGAAATAAGATAACTGATAGCATTTCACATTTGATAAAATAGACATTCTTTATTCAACTCTTTTAGAGCAGTGAATTTTGATAGGGATTGTGGCACAAGGTTCCATGAGGCAGGTGGTAGCTCGCAGAATTCTGTTTTTAAGGAAAAGGTCAATTAAACCAGAATATGTTGCAAGTGAATATTGCTATACCATGGCCTAAAGTTTTGAAAACAATGCAGCTGTGTCTCTTTGCAGACAGAGTCGTCTCCTCTGGTTCTCATTTATGTGAAAAAAGGTTAAGTCTAGGAAATAAGTAATTTTGATAGCAACAGTAAATCCATCCAAAAAGGAGACCAGAATTAAGTGAAATCAGGCTAGAATATAGTATGTTGGTTTCCAGGATAATAGGATAGATTTAACACAATGCATCTGATTTATCTTCCTCCCCAAACCCCTTTCAAATGATACCAAAGGGCTTATCATTTTTTTAAAAAGGACTGGGAGAAAGGAGAGGTGATAATAGTAATAATCAAATTTGAGGAAGCAAAAAAGCAGATAGAGTAGTAACTGACTTAGCAGACTCAGGAAAGCTGAAGGACAAACAGAAAAGAGGGAACATTCAAAACCAAACCCATTCATTTACACTCCAGGTTCTTCAAGAAGCTCTTGAACTGGCAGCACTAGATAACCCTGAACTAGAGGTTAAGAGAGTGGTGCTAAAAGAACAAGGTTTGAATGAAATGAAATCTCTAAAGCAGCAGGTAAAGTGGTAGATCCCCTCCATACCCATACTCCATACCACTGTGCAACTGCGCTACCGCCATCCTATCAGAAGCCCATTCTCTAGAGAGGGTAGAACACAGAGTCTGAGAATCGGGGGCGGGGGGGGGCACAAGGCAGTTAAGGAAGTGGTTACTAGTATAGTGGAAAGCAAGGGGATTGAGTGATCACTCAAATTGAATGTAGACAATCCCAGCCCCTTTCTCCTTAACAAGGGGGAATGTTAGAAGCTAGAGCTTTATCCTTCAGGTAGGAGAAAGATTTTCTGTTGCGTTTTATGACCAGCCCAGAAGGAAAGATCTATAGATAATGACTTGAACTGCTCAACGAGCTCTGCCCACAAATTCAGAGCTCTCAATCAGCTTTCAATTCATCTCCTGCAGGGTTTCCAACCTCAGCACTACTGGCATTTTGGCCTGGCCTGGATAGTTCTTTCTTGATGTCCCCTGCATTGCAGGATGCTTAACAGCAATCTCAGCAGCACCCCTTCACCCAGTTTTGACATCCAAGAATGTCTCCAGACATTTGTCCCCTGGGGCGGGGGGGCAAAACTGGCCCCAATTGAGAACCACTGCTCTAGTATTAATCATGAGTAGACAACCAAACTCCCAAAACATTTGGAGAATAGTCTCTAATTTGGAAGACCAAAATCTCAAAACAAACAGAATGAGCAACCAAAAGGAAGCAGACTAAACAAGATAAAAAACTTCAAACTACTATTAATATCCTAAGATATTACAACTATCAAACAAAAACAGAACTTTCAGAAAATATAAAAAGGGCTCTTGAAAAATAAACACCTTGAGAAATTTAAAACTCAACAGAAGGGCTAGAAGATAAAGTTGAGGAAATGCCCCAAAAAGTAAAGCAAAAAGAACAAAAGAAATGGAGGGAAGAACTCAAAAGAATAATCCAAAAAAATTTCCCAGAACTTAAATCATGAGTTTCCCAGGTTTAAAGGACCCACCAAATACTTTGCACATGCCACCTGTGGAATTTAAGAGCCAGATTCTCAGAAGTGGAGGTAAGGGTGTGCTAGTAGGGGAGTATGATATGGTTCACACACCAAGATCAGGAACCAGAATGGCTTCTGATTTCTCAGTGGCAACATGAAAAGCAAGAAGATGACAGAGCAACACCTTCAAAGTCATGAAGGAAATTTCTAACTTTTAATTCTATATCCAGCCAGAAAAACCAATAATCATAACAATGATTTCAGACATGAAAGAGATCAATAAATTACCTGCAGTACATACTTCGTGAAGAAATTATTTTAAGATATGTTTGCCAAAACAAGAGACTAGATCAGCGAAAAGGGCGTCAAGTGATGGCAAAGAGGAGGTCCAACCAACACAGGAGATACATAAAAGGAACCCCCAAGAGGGTAACAAAACAGGACCTCTGGCTGACAGCGGGGTGTCAAGGAGAGGTTAACTAGTCCAGACTGGGAGCTATCAAAGGTTTCCCCTGCCACCTTTTCAACCTCAAAACAGAAGGACCAGGGGTGCTGGGCCCATTCTTCCATTTTGTTTCTTCCAGCCAGGGGCTGATAAGATTTCTGCTCTTCTCTGCTACCTGGAGACAAGATGCTCATTTCACTCCATAGCAGTGTTCTCCTTTGGTATATTCCTGAGAGCTGGAGGCAGTGGACTGAAAAGCAGGAAAATGCAGGGCAGCCCAAGCCTCCTGACCTTATTCCTGTAGAACAGTAAACCAGCCCCATACCACAGCACTAATGTCCTGCCTGTGAGGAGCCCCACATCCTGGGATTTAGCTGCGCCCTTGCCATTCGACTTCCCAGAAGGGGCTCCTATACACTCTCAGGGTATCTGAAGCCACACTGTGAACAAGAGGTTCTGTTCAGCTTCTCTCCTCCTGAGAGTCTTCGTACAATAGTGGTAATATTGCCCTGTCCTACTCGGTTTGTAAAGCCTAAAAAATATGCTTTTTAGGCATACATACCTAGGTGGTAAAGCTATAAAGAAAATCAAAAGAAATGGTTAACATAAAAGCCAGATAGTGGCTATGTGGGGAGGGAGGCTGTGATTGGGAAGGGGCACGCAAAGGGCTTTTAAAGGTACTAATAATATTCTATTTCATAACCTGGATGATGGATTCATCAGTTTTCGTTCCACTATTAATCTCCAATACACACACACTTTACATACTCCTCCATACATACATTTCCCAGTTAAAAAAATGTTTTTAATAGTTCAGAGTCACAACCTTAAGATCTTGCTAACCAAAGGTCTTAATTTTTTACATATCTGTACAAATTATCTTAAGTGACTTGATATCTATAAAAGAAAACAGTGTTTGCATCTCAAACATAATAAAGTCAATATGAATTATATTCATTGTAATAGGGTGAACTCTCTGTGCATATCACAGGACTAGAAGCTTCATTACTTTATAATGAATTGTGCAATGTACCACAAGGGATACAGGAAAATCATGAACAAAAAAGAACCAATTAACAAAAGGAAAGAGGAGGATGGGGTAAGTGAAGACCAAGTACAAATTCATATTATATACATATATATAAAAATATATACACACATATTTGTAAATATATACATGCATACACATACAGTTGACGTGCAGTCAATCCTCATTATTTGTGGAGTATTTACAAAGTCACTTACTAACATTTGTAACCTAAAATCAATACCCACTGAACTTTCCGTCTTTGGCAAACACATGCCTAAAAGCAAAAAATTTGAGTCACCTGATGTGGATGTTATTAGCTAAGGGTGAATGAGGTGACACTCTGCCCTCTTGTTTCAGCTGTTGTACTGTAAGCAAGTGTCCTTTTTGCCATTTAGTGCATTTTTTCACATTTTGTGCTTTTTGTTGCTAATTTTCATTCTTTAAAATGGCCTTCAAGTGTAGTGCTGAAGGGCTGTCTAGTGTTCTTAAGTGCAAGAAGGCTATGAGGTGCCTTAAGGAGAAAATACATGTGTTAGATAGGCTTCATTCATAGAATGAATTATAGAGCTGTTGGTCAGGAGTTCAATGTTAATGAATCAAGAATATATATGAAATAAGGGATCTTTAAACAAAAATACACATAAAACAGGTTATGTATTGATTTGGTTGAAGAAAATGTGACCAAAGACTCACAGGAACCTAACCCTGTATTTCCCCTAGGGGCAATGGTTCAGCCTTCATTCAGTGTTCATGGCAACTTTATAGAACATAACCACTGCAAATAATGAATATCATCTGTAT
Source organism: Leopardus geoffroyi (assembly GCF_018350155.1). NCBI lineage: Eukaryota > Metazoa > Chordata > Mammalia > Carnivora > Felidae > Leopardus > Leopardus geoffroyi. The sequence continues at coordinate 36,887,035 of NC_059343.1, forward strand.
GTGTGCATATGTGGATATGCACACATGTATATATGTATTATTATGTAATATATATTTATAATATATATTAAGGTATTTAGAATATAAACTCAATGAGTACCTGGTATATACTGGACCCTCGATAAATATTTGGCGAACGATGTATCAAAAATAAACTAGGAATGAGCAAGCCACTGTGATATAAAATTTATATCACACAATTTTACCCATGTATATAAAACTGAAAAACTATGGTACTTCTACTTACCTGTTTCTCTACCCATTTACTAAGTCTCTATCTTCCTACTACTTTCTATACAGTTCTGATGTTAGTTGAGGGAAATAAATGGCGGGTGAGTAAAAAGGAAACAAAGTGAAAATATAGTAATAATGACATTAGCAGTAAGAATAAAATCTTACGAACTACATTTTATAGACACAAATATATAAATAATAGCTAATAAAGACAATGGTCTTTTCCTCTTATTTCAATGCCGTTAGTCATTGCCACTAAGGAAGAGCTCATACATATCATTCCATCAAGAAATCTTTCCCCTGTTTTCCTGTAGCTTTGTGGTAGTGATAGGAGAGGGATGTAGTTCTGACACTTTTTTTCTCTTTAATACTACAGGTACCCCCCTCCATCCTCCAACACACACACTTACATATACATACCAAGCTGGGTTACTTTAGTTACGGTGACTAAACCAAAGGAAAAAACTTTGCCTAATCATAGCTACTGCCAAAGAAACACACATGATGTGGAAAATTATTAAAATCGAAGTCTCAGGAACTGTTGCCTTGAATGTTAACAATTAAAGAGCTGACAGAGGAATTAAGCTCAGTACAATTCAGACTGTTCCTTGAAAATAGAAAGGGGAGGCTTATTTGAAAAAGTTGGTTGTAGATCTCCAATAAGCTAACAGAACAAATCTAGCTCAACTGTCAAAGCTGAGTAATTCAAAGAGTTAAGACTAACATTTACTAATTCAGTACTTGTATTGGCATAATTAGTACCTCTGTCAAACCCTGTGAAAAGTTCAGTGAAAAGTTTAGGAGATCTTTCTTTAGATTTTATGTAGCATACCATTCTCTGGTCTGAATCTACATAGGATATATTCACCAATTCTTCGAGAGGTCTGCAGGGTACATATAGCAATTCCTGCTAATCCAAAAGTTCTGGAAAACTTGATTGATATGTGTTTGAAGGGCTGGGGTTAAGGCCATGGTAGAAGCATATGGACTCTTGGTCTTTGTTAGCTCATATATGATGGAGCATGTATCGAGAGACTTGCTAACAGAAGAAAAATACTTTCATAATAGATATGAAACATAGGAAGAAGAACAAAGTAGGAAAAAAAGGAAAAAAATAAAACATATGAAGAAGTATAAAGTAAACACATCCCAAAGTAAGAAATTTGACTTGGTTGTACATACTTAGGCCTTTTTAGCTAAATGCATAAAGAACTTTCAGGTTATTGGTTACCAAACACTGACATTAAACAAATTCTATTGATATTTGCACATCTTATTCATTTACCTCATTTTCCCCAACGGAAAGATCCTTGTCCCCCCCCCCCCCAAAATGCAGCCTATTTTAATAAAAGATTAATAAAGCAATCTTTGCCCTCAAGAAACACCTAATCTTAACAGATTGTTATTGGTACATACACATAATCTTAGTATGCTATAGAACAAGGTATTAAAATAGTATAATACCCCAGGGTTTATTATCTGTGGATAGGAAGGCAGTCAGAGAAAGCCTCTATGAGACAGACACTTAGGAAGGCTTAGAAAGATGAATACATTTTTCACACCAACAAGGGAAAGGGGAAAATTCAAGAAATTAGTAGTAGCATGTAGAACAGCCTACAGCCAAGTCAAAGCATGGTTTGTACTAGATACTACAAGCTATCTGGTGTTACTGGTGTGAAAAATTGGAGGGAAAGAAGCGGCTAGAAAAAAAAGGGGGGCAGAAGAAGATACGTTGAGGGGGCAAGTATGGGCCAGTTAGGAAGTTACCCCATTAGCCCAAGCCTGAGGTGACAAACACCTAAACCAATACACTAGAGGCAACTGAGATACTTAAATCGACAAAGTAGTGAATGATTAGCTTGGGGGTCAGTTGAAAGAATGACTTACAGATTTCTGGCAACAGTTACTAAGTAAATAATGACACCATCAAATAAGGGAGGAGCTATATGAGAAAGAGTGAGTACAAAGCTGAAAAGGAGACACGGGCCTGTGAGTTGTTTGTTTATTTTTGAGAGACAGACAGGGCGTGAGCGGAGGAGGGGCAGAGAGAGAGCGAGCGAGCGAGACACAGAATCCGAAGCAGGCTCCAGGCTCTGAGCCGTCAGCACAGAGCCCTAGGTGGGGGCTTGAACTCACAAGCTGGGAGATCATGACCTGAGCCACCCAGGTGGCTTAACTGACTGAGCCACCCAGGCCTCCTGGCTGTGTTTTGAAAATACTGATTTCCAAAATATTGATTTCCACAAACTATCCAGGCAGAGATCTATAGAGGACGATTAGACAGGAATATAAAGTTCAAGGAAGGGATCAACATGCAGATGATGAAGACAACACCAACTACCATTTACAGCATACCATTTGCCAAGCATGGTAAGAACCTTATATGGATTCTCTATTTGTAATATATATCATTACTTATCATAACAGCTAAGAAACTATTGGCCCCCATTTTATAGATTAGGAAAACTGAGGCCAAGCCAGGTTGCCTAGGCCTAGACAGACAGTGAGTGGTAGAGTCAGGACTGGAACCAACATATGGAACTCCAAGATCTAAGTTCTCAGTCTCCACACTCCCTAAAGGAGGCATGAGTGAACAGAAGGTAACTGAAGCCACCGATGTGAATGAGAGTCCTTATGAGTACAGACCAAAGAAGAGTCCCAGAAAACATGAACATATCCCCCCGTTTCTCCAAAGGGAACTGCTGGAATCTCTGCCAAAAGACTACAAGAAGCCCAGAAAGAAAAATAAAATTGCTAAAGGCAGGCTCTTTAGAACATAGTATTTTATAGAAATAAACACAAAGACCAAGTGCTTAGCGGGCTCTGCCCTAGGCACAAACACAAAGATTCTCCCTATTCCTCTCAAGGCTGGCACAAGAAAAGCAAAATTTTCATTTTTAAATTAAGAGCTGCACATTCACATTTTGCTATTTTTCTACATGTGGGACTATATATCAGAAACTGGCCCAATGAAAATATTTAGTGGAGAAACAACTGTTTGGAAACTTGCTCCTGACTTTCTACTAGTGTTCATGAACTTAATTACTTACAACTAGTACTAAAATTATCGCAGTTGTCAAATTCTGCGTGCACTGTCTAATCTTCATAAACTGAAACTAAATATTACAGAAGTCTGGCAGCATGAAGTTATATTGTAAATCGTATTTATAAAAGAAGTGTGTGCTGTTAACATGTCACTAACATGGTTTTCCAAATGCTACCTTATTCCTCTAATAGTATTGTTGCCTGCTATTAACTAATATTTGGGCCGAGAAATTACTATCTTCATTACTAGGGTTTTTTTGTTTTGTTTTGTCTTTTGCCAGCGATACTTCTGTATCATAGTACTGTTAATCTCTTCCCACTCACAACTACATTTTATGGATCTCCCTAACAAGTTAGATCTAGTTCTGAAATGAAATTATCTCATGTAAATTACATAAATTAGTGAAAGAAACCTCAAGGCCGGCGATAGGAAACCTCAAGGCCGGCGATACACTCCTTTCTCTGTTATTCATTTTAGTTGCATTCGGATTATGTAAAGTTTACACAGTAGCACAGAAACAAAAACGTATTTGGCTAACACTCTCAATTGGGGTTTCCCACATTGGCATCTTGTGGAGTCCTGAAGGAATAAAACTTTCTCTGTCAAGTTTGGTCAACAGCATATGAAATACCCCCCCAACTGCACCCCATGTCCACATTAGACATCAGCAGCTAAGTCTTGCAGTCGGAAAACCATCACTCATGTTGCACCTATCACTAGTGTTCCCTGAAAAACCTATTGGACACGATGATCTAGATTTTAATATTTATAATACTACAAATTGCAAAGCTGTAATAGCTATGAAATAGTCCGATTTCAAACTTTTTTCTGAAACGAACACTCTCCCACCCAAACACAGCATATAAATTGTTGTTTAAATTCTTACAGCAAGGGAGATAATCCAATTGTTTGCTCAGTAAAGGATGGAAAAGATTTAACTATGCAATTTAAATGTCTATTCATTAATACTCCCAAAAGTAATTTGCTTTTTACAATTGTTAATATAAGCATATTCAGCAGGCAATAATGTAACCTCTGGTCTTTTAACCAAAAAACAGTTAACAAAAAGGCAAAGCATACAAAGGAATAAGCATTTATACCTAATTACCCAGCTCAGTGCAGGGCAGCAGAAAATAGGTTTTGAATCATAATTGTAGTAATCAGTTTCTAGGTCTAAAGGAGATGATCTGGAAAATAACTGCTTTAGGGAAAAAAATCAGAAAATAAGAGTATAAAATAAGTGGATATAAACTGTTTAGGCAAGATAGTAAAATTGAATATTCAAACAGTTGGGGAATTTTTCAAGTTAGGTAAGAAACCAAAGTCCCTGAATTTTACAAAGAATATGCAAGTCAGTAATGCATAGTTAGTAATTTTTAACCAGTTTCCCAAGGGTGGATCAACCTTTCAGTGGCTCATGTAAGGATTTCCTTTTAATCAATAAGGCACACAACACAGAGGACAAGAAGAGGAAAGGACCATCGTATCCCTCAACGTGTCTGCAAGTAAACTCCTGAGCTTTTTAATCTCCCTTCTCCCGATCCCAGTTGAAGGCCAAGTCCACATTTCCTTCCAGTTCCTTAGCCAAAAATTATGGTGCCATTCTTGATCCCATTCCTTCACATTCCAATTCCAATTCATTAGGAACTGCTCCTGGCTCTATTTTGCTGAGATCTTTATTTTCATTTGTTTCAAGAAAATCTGTAGCCAACTGTTGGAACAATTTTATGACAGCTGAATTAAAACTCCCATGAGATAATTCCAATATCGGATTCAAGTCAGTGCTGGCCTAGGTTGAAGGTCTTTTCTCATTCAAATTGTGGTTTTCCTGGTGCTTAGCAAATATCTCGGACATTTTGGTCTCTATTAGGCTCTTGATCAAAGAATCTTCTATTTTAGCAGGCAGTCACCCTGTTTAGGTTTACTATGGAAGTTCTTGGGTTCTTTTCTGGGCTTTAGTTCCAGTGACAGTTGCTTAGTTTTCTGAATCCTTACAATGCCGTTTTGGTCTGCTTCCTTTTTCTGGTGCTAAGGCTCCCAGTCAGTCCCTGCTGACGTCATCTGCAGGGACAAAAGGTGCCTCCCAGGACCACTGGCTATCCCTGGGCAACCTTGGAGAAGGAGGGGCTGGTCAGAAGAGGGAAAACAAATGACCACTGCTGCTGCCATAGCCACCTACAGATCAGCCTGCCTGCTGGGCCAGTTGTAGAGCCAAGGCTGGTATAGCCTGGCCTTTGTTCTTGTTGCTGTTGTAGGCAGATCAGGCGACTGGGGCCTAGGTTGTGGCACGGGGGCTGAAACGGACAGGGCTTTGATGCTACTGGCAGATCAGACCACCCACCAGGGGTGTTCTTGCTAGGGCTGTGGACAGATTAGACTGCCCACCAGGCTCCAGGTGTGGAGTCCCACTAACTCTCTGTAGACCTTCCCCTTTCCTGGTCCTTTGACTAGAGAAAACAGGTTTTTGCTTCTGTTTTCTATGCCTTTTGGTTGTTCTCGGTAGTAGGTCTTTCTAGCACCCAGTCCAGGAGTAAATGGAAGGAAGAAAAGAAAACCCAGTGAATTTACCACGTGGTTATTCCTCAAGTACTGCTACTTTACCTTCTTCCCAATTCTGAGTCCTTTTATTGCTGTCACTTAAATAATTTCCAAGGCATTGATAGTTGTACTTCTAGGAAAGGGGCAAGAAAAAGTGAGTCTAAACTATCTTGCTCCAAAAATGGAAGTTGGTGCATTTTCAACCTCTTGCATTCTGGCTGGTGTTTGGAGTCCATTGTATTCAAAATTAGGGGATGAGTTACAGGTCTTTTATGTCCAATGTATCCAGTAAAAAAATAATAGCCATTAAACTTGTCAGGTCCATGCTATAGCATTCCATGAGTCCTGGCTCAGAATTTTAAAGTCTCAAGCAAGTAACTGATGTTTCTCAACCTTTTGGGGTTTGGGGAATACTGAAGTAGCCAAAGTATACTAGAATTGGGGTACCTTTTCCGTGGTCTCCACACATAGGTGTGTGAGTAGACGCATGCATACTCATACACTCACTCACCTTCACAGCCATCTAGAGTCTAAAAGGAGATCTAAGATACTAGAATCTCTTCAATGTACTTCAGTCATGGCACATTGGTTGGAAAATGGTGTTTTTAATAATCTCCTTATTTGATCTTACATATTATTGAAAGGAAGAAAGTTAGGGGTTACACGAATCCACGTAAATAAGGTTATACATAATTGAAGATCAGCTCTTAATAAAGGATCTGTTGGGTGACAAAACGAGTTCTTTGGACAAGGATTTTCGCTTATCCACTCTGCATCCCTAGTATATAGAACTATGGATGACATTATGCTAGAAGAAACTCAATAAATGTTTTCTGGATGGACAAATGGACAAATAAACCCATTTTAGGATGCACAAACAGGGGTGTCATCTTCAAGACACATTATGTAGTTATATTTTACTTCATCTAAACTTAGCTTTCTAGCTCTTTAATCTCTGGGAGATTTTCCTTTGTCTAGTAGAAATAAAACTTTTAATTTGTCAATGCCAATTACTGAAAGGCAGGCAAAAGTTGTAAAATCATACGACATGTGCATTTTTAAATACTTCTTCAAAAATAAATTCTTTTGTTTTACTAGAGATGTTGCGTGCCAATTCAAAATCCTTCTAATGCTACCACAATTAAAACTCAAAAAGCAGACTTTTTTACTTTTAACATGTAGTAACATCTGTTCTTAAACACTTTGTTTTAATGATTTAAAACAGGCCTTGTAAACTTGAGGCATTTTACAAAAGCAGTATCTTGTAATGGCAGAGACCCAAATATAGCTCCTAAAACTCAGAAAGCTTTTCAACCTAGAAGTTTGTAAAATCAGCTGTGATAATGATTAGCTCAAAATTAATTCAAGCTTTTTGTTTATTTGAATGTTTAAACAGTTTACGAAAAACAAATTTCAGTTTGTATAATCTGACAAGATTAAATAGGAGCCTCAATCACAATAGTAGTTTACCATAAGATATACCCAAATGGAAATAAATGATTTCTTTTATCCATATGATCACTTTTTTGCATGAAATTACAAGTAAATAAACTCAATTAAGACTTAGAAGACAAAGAAACTTCACAGCTCCTAATTAATGCCGGATTGAAGACTAAATTTTAAGCACAAGCTTAAATCTGTAAATAGACCTAAGATGAGGTCATGAAATTAGAAACCTTTTATAACCAATGACTATTCATCAATCCATTAAAAATCAATACATATGCAATTACTATTTACTGTCCCTTTTCTTTTTTTTTTTTTTTTTTTTTTTTTTTAACATTTATTCATTTTTGAGAGTGAGAGACACAGAGCATGAGCAGAAGAAGGGCAGAGAGGAAGACACAGAATCCGAAACAGGCTCCAGGCTCTGAGCTGTCAGCACAGGGCCCGACACGGGGCTTGAACTCACAGACTGCGAGATCATGACCTGAGCTGAAGTCAGACGCTCAACCAATTGAGCCACCCAGGCACCCCAACTATTTACTGTACCTTAACCAAAGCCTGTATTTTATAGCAGCCTTTAAGGAAAAAAATGAGGAATGAAGCATGAAGAGTATCTAGCACCCATATAAAACAGATGGGTTGAGATCACAAAAAAGAACAAGATGTTTTTAATGTATGAATTTTTTAGGCAGCTCCACTGAGTGACCACTGAAATTTCCAAAGGGAAAGAATTATTCTACTAGCCAAGAATCCTTGCACATTAAAATAGCATAATGAACTTACAACTTCCTTTCAGTATGCCCAAGCAACCAAGAAGTACAAACACTCCAGCTGCAAATATCCCTTGAGTATGAAAAAGTCCCTTTCAGGAGAAGTCACTTTAACTCTTAATGCACTAACTTTTCCTCTTTGAATCAAAGCCATCACAGCATAAACAGAGCATGGGCTTCAGAATTCAAAAGACTTGGGGCTGAATCCTGGATCTGCCCCTCACCATGATGACCTTTGGCTAGTTATTCAGTCTCTGTGCATCCACTTTATTTAAACTTTAAAACAGAGATAACAGCTACTTCACAGAGTTCTGAGGGGATAAGAGAAGGCATAAAGGGCTGTGCCTGGCACATATGCACAAGAGGGGACTTCTTCAGGGGGTCATCTGTTACAAGCATCTCTTTACTCCTCCCCTATAAAAGATGAGACGTCTCCTATACTGCTAAGGTGCCATTTCACTATCAAAACTAAAAGTCAGGAAAGAATCAGGGAGAGTTCTGCTTCTAATAAGGGTCAAATAGGTAACCAGGACCAACCTTTCTACAGAAGAACAAAATAAAACCTGGAAACACACACACACACTCTCTCTCTCTCTCCTTCTTGAAAGTATAAATATCTCGGGGCGCCTGAGTGGTTTAGTCGGTTAAGCGTCCGACTTCAGCTCAGGTCACCATCTCGCGTTCAGTGAGTTTGAGCCCCGCGTCGGGCTCTGGGCTGATGGCTCAGAGCCTGGAGCCTGCTTCCGATTCTGTGTCTCCCTCTCTCTCTGCCCCTCCCCCGTTCATGCTCTGTCTCTGTCTCAAAAATAAATAAAAAACGTTAAAAAAAAATTAAAAAAAAAAAAAGAAAGTATAAATATCTTATAAGGTAATTAAATTTTGCCAGTTGAAGATCTAGGAGAACAAGAGAACCCACAGCAGGAAGCTCAGCCTCACACAGCTACTTTTATCTGTAGGGCAACTCACCAGTCCTGAAAAGCAGCCGCCTCATAGGGCTCATATGGCCTCACAGGAAAAGATGGGTGAAGAGAAGCCTTGCAGTGTACCTGAAAGACCAATCCTCACTCTATTCTGGTTTCTTCTGAAAAGCTAGGCCTAGGGTGGAGGTGAACCCAAAGCAAACCTAGCCTTGCATGGACTTGGGAGTGTGGCTCTTCCTTATCTGGTAGCCCACAGAATCTCAAATCTTAAAGTTGGATTAGGGCATGAGGGCACCTGGGTGGCTCAGTCGGTTAAGCATCTGACTTCAGCTCAGGTCATGATCTCACAGTTCATGGGTTGGAGCCCCATGTCAGGCTCTGTGCTGACAGCTCAGAGCCTGGAGCCTGCTTCGGATTCTGTGTCTCCCTCTCTCTCTGCCCCTCCCCTGCTTATGCTTGCTCGCACACGCTCTCTCTCAAAATAAATAAACAAACTTAAAAAAAATTCTTTAAAAAAAAAAAGTTGGATTAGGGCAGTCCCGGTCATGAGCTCTCCCCCCACAATCCTGGCAAGGCAAATCCTCCTCTGGAAAGATATCGCCACCTTCGTATGAGCAAGAATCAGAATAAGAGGCAAGAGAAAAAGACTAAGGCATGGGATACTGAAACAAAAAAATACAATAGCCCCAATTTAAAACTCAATGGATGAATTTCTGGGAGCGGAAGTAAAAATTAGTAAAGAAGAATGAATACAGGTCAGAAGAAATTATCTGGAATACATCATGAAGAAAAACATGAAGAAAACATAAAGGACAAGGTAAGAGATTTGGATGAAATAATGAGAAGATTTAATGTATGTTAATTGGGATCCCAGGAAGAAAGAAGACAGTGAGGTCAAGGCAATATTTGAGGAAATAACAGAGAACTTTTTTATAGAACATTTTCACAGAATATTCAGACATATCTAGCTACAAATTCAAGATTTCCAGTTAATCACAGAATAAATAAAATCTATACCTAGACACATCATAGAAAACAAGGACAAGGAGAAAGTGACCAAAGGTTAAAAAACAAAAAACAAAAAAATAGATTATCTTCAAAGAAGTGACAGTTTGACAGCTGACAACAGAATCCAGAAACAATGAAACAATTCAAGGAGATGAAATAAACTGCCATTCAAACAATTTTATACCCAGGGACTTCAATCATGAAAGCAATGTAAAGATGAACACAAACTGAAAGAGTAGATCATAGCAGACCCACACTAAACCAATTTCTAAAGGATCCTTCAGGCAGGAGGAAAATTACCCCAGATAGAAGGTCAGAGGTACAAAGAACGAAAAGAGCAAAATAGGACATAAATAGGTGAGTAAATCTAAATACTGACTGTATAAAGCAATAATAATGTCTTGTTGCCTTACAAATATAGACTGAATTAAAATGTATGACAAATATTAATATATAAATCAAGAAGGAATAAAATTAAAATTTCCTAGGAACCTTGCACTGACTGAGATAAGGGTAGTAAGACTTACCAGTACCACACTCTGTAAGTGCATATTAAGTGTCATTTTAAGGGTTACCACTGAAAGAACTGAAACAGTGTCTAAATTCCAAATGAAGTGGGGTTGGGAATGGAGTGATGAAAAACAATCAAAGAAGAAAAAAATGAAACAGAACAGGCAGGACAAGCAAAATACAAAATAAATTTAAACTCAAGTATTTTACTACTGTGTGTTAGGAGAATGAAGAAATACACAGACAATAAACATAATCAATAAGGAAATTATAAAGTACATTAAAGGGGGATAAGTCTATAGGAAAAGAAGAACAACAACCAGGAACAGGGAATATTAAGGTGGGTTGGGACAGGTTTTATTATTGAACAGGATAGTTAGAGTAAGCCTCATTAAAAAGGTAGTCTCTGAGCAAGACTCCTTCCCCCTCTACGGCTGACCTAAAGGCACATACCTCCTGCCATTGTGGGACCATTATTTTCAATGTATTGTCTCCTTCCCATGTCTGTCACCTCTAATTCTGTCCCTTTAACTTTTTCTATTCCTAGTACTTGGGCAATTCATACAAAGATTCATTGTTTCTGAAGGCATGTCATTGAGTGGAGAAATCTTACACTTTTCAAATTAAATAAGCCAAAATTTCCACAAGCAAGTATTTCTTAAGCAAAAGGCCTAATAAAAAGTGACCGATTCTGGACTATTTTTCCTGTCTACCACTTTTAGCCCATTTGGTACAAGTAGATGAGCCATCATCACACAACCTAATAAATCCTTCCCTCTCCCTGAAATGCAAAATGAACTGAGATTTTTGTGAAGAAAACAACGAAGAATTCTTGGTTGACTGTGTTGCACATGGTTGGCACCCTTCTTTAGGACTATGATAATCAGGCCAGAACACAATGACACCAAGGTCATCAAACTCCCAATCCACCTACCAGCTAGGGCCTGACTGCTGAAGCACAATCATTACCAAATTAACTTAGTAAGTGGAAGAGCCTTATGCTAATCCCTTCAGGCCAGAGCCTGAGCTTATCCAGAGCTAAAACAAGCCATTTGAGAGAGTTGGCCTTTGGCACTGACTCTCTTCCAATTCTGGATCTCCTGTCTTCACATGGTACTAGCCAACGGCCCTCTCTTTCTCATTACTGGGTGCCATTAGTCATTGACAACACAAGCAGCCAGGCCGGGGGGGGGGGGGGGGGTGGGAAGGAGGTGCTGTCCCTTAGAGAGTCTGGAAGGAAAGATGTTAGTGGCCGGTGCTCTAGGAGGAGCTCATAGAGGAAGGCCGGTTACCTCCCCAATGCCAAGAGATGATGGGCACTCACAGGCTACACCAGATCAGGATCCCTAGGACTCAGGGCAGGGGCAGATCTGAAGAAGACAAATGTTAGCCAAGAACTGAGAAAGTTCAAATCCATGGAACTTGTCTGGAACTAATCCTGTATAAGATGTCTAACACAATAGCTGAGGTCATAGACTCCATCTATTTCCTCCTGTGTCCTCATATGACCAAATACTTTGTGGTTGAAAAGTAAAATAAGTGAAAAGCTTACAGAAAAGTGCTTTTGTGAGAAGAAAAGCACAAGCCAAAGGTCTGAAATCATGCCATTTGAATAGTATCTAAAATATACTTTTTCAGAAGAACTTCTTATCCAAAATATGTAGTCATTCTACTAAGTGTTAGCAAAAAGAAGAAATCAGTATTTCTGACCTTGACTCGATTCTGACCAGACTCAAAGAACAGCCTGAGAAGAAAATGCAAAATTATGCTGACCTTGCTTTCTTTGTTGGGAAAAAAAAAAAAAAAATGAGAATCCAATTATGTCGTCTAGAAAGACATATTTACACCGCTTAACATTAAATGCTCCAAACAAAAGGCTAATACTGAAGTAAAAGGTGAAAAATGCATACCAAGAACCAAGACTTTAAAACAGTACATCTGGTATGCAATTCATTGTAGGGCTGTAGGCAATTAGGGTTTCCTCAAACATCCTTCACAGAGCTGGCTATAACAGAGGAGAAGAAATGAGTTCCACTGCAGGGTTCTATTTTATTTCGGCTGTAACACTATTAGTAAATAACAGTGAAAGCACTGAATAACAAAGAGTTTATCAGTTGGAGAAAAAAAAAATCACAGAACACAATTCTTTCTAGGGAACACATCAAAAAAGCCATTACCGTTCCATTTGTTGGAAAATTCTGGTACTTCCACCATACACAAATGCAGAGTTACTGTCCTTAATGAGATTGTAGTTTGTCACTTCCATATAACAGACTGGATTTTTGAGCTTGTTTTATGCCTCTGATTTACCACAAATACTTAGCTGATCCATAATACAAACAACCCAAAGTACTATAAATCTGCTGCTTTCAGTTTCTTGGACAGATAAAATGGACCTCTATACCAGCTGAGGAAATCACATTAGGCTAGAAATCTCATCTACAGGTAATACACTATTGATCAAGACTAATAATTCTTTTTGAAAGGGACCACGCAGCTTAAACCCTAACTCTAGTCGGTAAAATGTATTACAGTGATCAGAAAATAAAGATGGTTGGACTGATCAGTGGAATTAGCAAAGGCTGCTATTTCTTTTTTTTTTTTTTTTAATTTTTTTTTTCAACGTTTATTTATTTTTGGGACAGAGAGAGACAGAGCATGAACGGGGGAGGGTCAGAGAGAGAGGGAGACACAGAATCGGAAGCAGGCTCCAGGCTCTGAGCCATCAGCCCAGAGCCTGACGCGGGGCTCGAACTCACGGACCGCGAGATGGTGACCTGGCTGAAGTTGGGCGCTTAACCGACTGCGCCACCCAGGCGCCCCGCAAAGGCTGCTATTTCAATCACTGCCCAGGATACATGCAGCCTTGCCATAATGCTGCTTTTCACAGAAAAGAGACAAGCATGAATGGCAACAGATGCTTACTGGTTTAGAGGAGTACTTGATTCAAATATACAATGCTTAATGTTTCCCAATCTTAATAAAGCATTACATAAATTAAACTATCAGCCACAGCACACAACGCTAAAGCTGTTAGAGCAAATCTGTTTTTATTGCTTTATCTAAAATCTTGGGAGAGGTTCCTCCCCTAAACCAGGCAGTCATTAGCTAAGAGAATAGTTTCACTAATGTGTTCTGTAAAAAGTGAAGTTCTGGACTTCTATCCTTGTCTCGAGTAGAACTGATCAGAACAAAGCATGGTTGAAAACCATCATACTAACCCTTCTGGTTCCTCCTTAAATTTCAGGGAGCCTTCTTTATGGCTTAACTAAATGTTAAAGCCGTCTAGTGTTGAAGCTCCTGCTCTTGAGGCAGTTTGCGTAGAGCATCTGCAAAGCCCTCTGAGCTTTCTTCCTTCTCCCACCTTTGACTTCTCATACGGAACATCTTGGTTTACCCTAAGTCTCAGCCATGCTGTGCTCCTCATCACCGGAAACCTCACTACGGGGACACCTTCACTCCTAGTCACTTAATAATCTACTTCTGTTTATGCCCTCTGACTCAAGTTATTGAGAGGTTTTGAAGAAAGTAGTATTAACAACAGTATCAAAGTGGTAGAAAGCCGGTGGAGAGGACTGCCAGGGACATGAGAATGCATGTGAAATGAAGAATTATCAGGAAGGCATAATGATGCCTCCCTTAAAAAAGATTATATTGGGGGCACCTAGGTGGCTCAGTCGGTTAACCATCCGACTTCGGATCAAGTCATGATTTCGCAGTTCACGAGTTTGAGCCCCATGTGGAGCTCTGTGCTGCCAGCTCAGAGCGTGGAGCCTGCTTCAGATTCTGTGTCTCCCTCTCTCTCTGCCCCTCCCCTACTAGCACTCTGTCTCTGTCTCTCTCTCTCCCTCTCAAAAATAAATGAACATTTAAAAAAGACTATATTGATTATATTAGGGTAAAAATGATAAAGAAAATAATGTACTGCAATTACAGTATAAAAGAAAACTTACCATACTGGAAGCCATGATTTAAAAAATTTGGTATTTAAAATTTGTTTAATGTTATATTTGAGACAGACAGACAGACAGACAGAGAGTGAGCAGGGGAGGGGCAGAGAGACAGAGACACAGAATCTGAAGCAGGCTCCAGGCTCCAAGCTGTCAGCACAGAGCTTGACGCAGGGCTGGAACTCACGAACTGTGGGATCATGACCTGAGCTGAGGTTGGCCACTTAACCCACTGAGCCACCCAGGAGCCTCCCAAAATTTGGTATTTTAAAAAGCCTGGTTTTAGGATTTATATGAAAAAAATTAATCCAATAAAAATACTTCGAGGAACATGTAAAAATAGAAAAAATTTCAAATGGTTTAACTGTATGGTACAGAAAAGTGACCAAGGAATTAAGTTGGCTTAGCAGAACCATCTGGGCTGAGAAATACTTTCCTCAACAAAAAAACTCATTAATGTTCATTTAATTCTGATTACAATCTGTATATTTACATCCAAGTAGTAAAAAGCGTCCACAGGTCAAAAGTCCTGTACTTACCAAAGATTACCCACTCACATGTCACATTTACCATAGTCTTCCAAAAAGAGCAACTAGAATGATAAAATTATTAGTGACAGGTACTGTATTGGTATATTTTAGAATATATTATTATAGGTATTGAGCACTATATGCCAGCCATCTCTCTTAAAACTTGCTGGTATTAACTCATTAAGTTCTTGTAACTACTCTAAGATAGGCAGTGTCTTTATTCTCAGTTTTACAGAGAAGGAAACTGAAACACAGAAAAGCTAAATAACTTGGCCTAGCCCCAGAACGAGTAACTGTTTCAATCAGAATTCAAATCCAGAGCCCATGACTTTCCTAATCCCTATGTTATCACTACCTCACACCTGTATCAGACATATGTTCAAGGTCCCCTTGCTGAAGTTATCCAACTGCCTTTATAGAGGCAAGAATCCCCCTGTTGTATTTACCAGGAAAATTTGCAGACTTCAGTTGCCTTCAATGTTTTATTTACATTCTGTACTATATATTAAGTATTCGCCTATAATATGAGAAAAATACTGTATTTATAGAAAGCGTCTCTCCTCATGTTCAAAGTTTGAGAAATAATTTTTGTTACAAAAAAGTGAAATTAACACTGCATATTTACTTAACTTTCCTTTCTGATGTATGATTACACTATTAAGTGGCACTAAAAACATCTTTAGTTGGTTAAAAGGTGATACAGAACTAGAATATTAGCACTATTTCTTAGGGAGTAATTTTATAAATACATGGCAGCCACAACTCTATCAAGTGTCTTGTAGGCAGCAAATATACAGTCACACTCCTGTGTATCTAGCACTAGAGCAGGAGTCAAGAAAATATGGGTGCTCAGTTCCGGCTTTGCAACTGTTGGGTTATTTTTGAGTTATAGTCACTCTGTG
The DNA here is from genome assembly GCF_018350155.1 of Leopardus geoffroyi. Lineage (NCBI taxonomy): Eukaryota > Metazoa > Chordata > Mammalia > Carnivora > Felidae > Leopardus > Leopardus geoffroyi. The sequence goes on from NC_059343.1 coordinate 36,902,889, forward strand.
CCCGTTTCCTCGATTTTCATAGAGGGTGTTAGAAGTACGTAACTACTTCTATCCTGCCAAGATCTAAATTCGAACTTAGAGAAAAACATAAGGCACCAGAGGTTTCCTCAATAGGTTTTTCTTTCACTCCTGTCCCCATTTCATCTACTGTCACAGGACAATCATCTTCTGTGACTGGAGATAAGAATATGTATGTTCTAGCTCTAAAATTCATCACTACTAGTTCCAACTCTCTGGTCTTCCCTCAACTAGGGGAATTAGACTGGTCCTTAAATTCTTTTTGTAGGGACAAGTCACTTCATGTACCCAAAGACTGAAGATTAACAACCAAGAGGAAGAGGCAGAACAATCATGAGACCCAGCATCTCCAGAGTGGAGGAAAGGTTTGTTTCTGACAGAAGTTACCAGATTCCAGCCCCACTACCAAATAGATACTGTAAGTAAGGGCAAAACCTATAGTTGTAACTTGAGACTGCTAGAAAGACCAAAGCCCAGATGGAGAGGGTATGCCAATACCTAGTAGACATAACTCTGCGTTTTTGTTTGAAATACTCATTACCTTAAAAGGATGCTGTGGCAGTAGAATACCTGTGCCTAACAAAAGCAACTATTTAAGAAGGTATTTGCTGATTTCAATTCTGACCAATCAGATCAAACTACAACATCTACCAAAGGATTCAGCTAATTATGATCTAAAATACTAGGCTCTGAAGAAGCCATTTAACCATTCTATACCATGAGTTTCTCTCCCTTCCCATAATATCTAGGTAGGGTCATGATATCTTAATAATTTGGCACAAAGCCTGCTGGTATAAAGTGCTATAAAATACAACCAACTTAAGTCACAACAAAGCCTCAGTTACCAAAAGGGTTACCATACATCTTAGACATGGCTGCACAATATTGTGAATGTAACTGAAGTCACTAAACTATACAGTTAAAAGGGTGAAAATAGCAAATTTCATGTCATATGCATTTTACTACAATGTTTAATAATATTAAAATGGGAAGGAATAAAAATACATCTTAAAATGCATTTTGTTTTCATGAGACATCAATGTATCTTTTTAAAAATTAACCAATACATGTTTTAAGTAAAATAAGCACATTATGACACTTGAGTTTTAAAAGACCAACTTTTTCACTAACAGCACTCATCAACATCAATCATATAATGGTAAAAACAAAAAAACAAAAAACAAAATCTAAACAAAAAAACCCCCAAGAATTAGAAAGTAAATGCTTATAGTTACAAGTGGATTTAAGTTATACATATTATACTTCTGTACACTTAAGTTTTATGTGAATTACACATGAATGGATTTGTGGGAAAAACTGCTAAAACTCAGCTTGAGAAGGTGATTTCTCCACAGTGAAAAATTTCTTTCTGTAAAGCAAGCGAGTGCCCGATAGTTTACCTAAAATTCTAGCTTCTGTACGTGGTTTTGGTAAAGTGAGGCTCATCTACAAGAAAGGTCAGATGTAGAGAGGATTCCAGGGGTCACTTGATCCAGTCCCTCATTTTATAGATGAGAACTCTAGGTCCACAAAAGGCAAGAGACAACCACCACCTCCCACACACACTCAAAAGACATGTTCACAGACACATGAGGTGTGGTGACAGAGCTAGGACCTGAACTCTGAAAGTCAAAGTACAACAGGCTTCCTGCTCTTCATACTTTTCTCCATTTCTCTTCCTTCCAAACAATTGCCGCGGCTCAAGAATGCCAAAGACATTTTTTAATTCCTATGAAACAGTTGGTTACTCATTTTTAAACAATTTTTATCGTTATCACGTTTCCTGAGGTATGTTTTGAGACTCACTATTCCTACTAAGTGCTCTACTATTCAAACGTTCTAAGAGTAAAGTACGTTTAGGAGGTATTCTATAACATTCCTATCTTTAAAAATCTCAGTGCATAGGAGCAAATTTAAGGCTCTGAAAGGTCCTCTGAAAAGAGACAGACTTGTTAAATTTCATTAAAACAAGCATTTCCTAAAATTCTGAGCATACGACCTTTAAAAAAAAAAAAAGATGGAACCAATGTTCTTTGAAACGTATTTTGGGAGATGCTATCCTACAGCTTCATTCAAGACCTGGAGTATATACATATCTGTGGAATTGAATTCAACTCAGAACACATCAGATAAAGTGTCAACAAGAGGCACAGCTATCAACTAGCTATACATCTGATTCTTAGGGGAGGAAATGTACTAGACTGTATAAAGATAATGGACCCTTTATAGTAAAAGAGTAAATTCTGACAAACCATTTTTATTCAAACTTTGACAGAGTTTAAGATCATTTTAAATATAAAAAAGCAAAACACAGATTCTGATGTGGAACCTATTCAGTACACAGACTCAATGAATTTTCAAAGAACAGGACTGTGACATATTATAGATAGACTGAACACACGCTACTCCTTCATAGATCAAATATTATTAATATTGGTTTGGGGAAACATTCTTTCTGTTGAAGATTATATACATTTGGTGGCAACCTGAAGTGATCATATAGGTTTTCTGATAACCTGAAAGAAGAATTTGGTAAGCCGAAGCTAAACAATCAGGACACCATTTTGTTAACTCTTCTACCAGGCATGAGATGTTGGGAACTGGATATAAAATGAAACATTTCAAATTACATAAGGTATGCATAATTACATCTACTCGCACTAACTACAATGGCAAACTATGGGACGTTAATTATGTTTCCAAATTTTTAATCAGTTGTGCACTAAATGGCAGGGACAATTAAAAAAAATTCCTTCCAGGGCACCCGGGTGGCTTAGTTGGTCGAGCGTCCGACTTCAGCGCAGGTTATGATGTCAGGGTTCATGGGTTTGAGCCTCGTGTCAGGCTCTACGCTGACAGCTCGGAGCCTAGAGCCTGCTTCGGATCCTGGTCTCCCTCTCTCTCTGCCCTTCTGCCACTCATGCTCTGTCTCTCTCTCTCTCTCCCTCAAAAAATAAACACTAAAAAAAAATTTTTTTTAAATCCTTCCTATTTTGAGTAGATCTGTCTTAGGAGTATACCCTTGTTGCCTGGGAAAGATATGCCGGATATGCTGGATGGGAGAGTCCTTGCTGAAATCAGGACGGGTTTACATTTACTCATGGGCCCATGTGACTACTTGGTAGCCTTTCAATTCTGGCTGAACAGCCAGAGTACTTGAGCCAAGTACTTGAGAAGGATTAAGATGGTTTCTTTGCCTGGATGTGTTTTAGTTTAAATTACCTTATGCTGCATTAACATGTGAGATACCCTCTATAACCATAACCTAGATCCTACCTTCTTACCAGCGACTAGATTTCTCCTTGATATGGAAAAAAAAAAAAGTCAGTCTTACATACCCACCTCCATTCCTCTTTCAGAGTACCTATCAATACTAAACTCTGTCCAGAAGATGGAGAGGAGAAGCTGGCTTTCTGACGGAACAGAGTCACACGACAAATGAGGGCACACTGTGTCCCAATGCACATACGATGGCAGCATTATCACAGGTGCTTGCTTGGCCTATCCACCCCCCTCTATTCTGTCACAGGCCATGCTGGAGACCCAGAGCTGGCCATCCCCGGTGGAATGGACTGAAGTGGCTGACTACATGGAAGGGATTCAAATGCCCAAGCAGGGCTATGAAAATATTAGGCAGATAATATTTGGTTCTAATTTTTCTTCCAATTTCATTTTCAAATTCTATTTTAAAATCTGGAAATCCGGGGCGCCTGGGTGGCACAGTCGGTTAAGCGTCCGACTTCAGCCAGGTCACGATCTCACGGTCCGTGAGTTCGAGCCCCGTGTCAGGCTCTGGGCTGATGGCTCAGAGCCTGGAGCCTGTTTCCGATTCTGTGTCTCCCTCTCTCTCTGCCCCTCCCCTGTTCATGCTCTGTCTCTCCCTGTCCCAAAAAAAAAAAAAAAAAAAAATCTGGAAATCCTAAGCAATACTCAAATGTTTATTAGAAGTACAGCTGCTCTATTTGTTTATGCTTTAGAACTGTACTACTGATGTTAAGAACTTCCCCAGTAAATCACCAAATAATTGAAAGAATTACTCAACTTCTGAGCTCAAAGATAATTTTACATATCAAAGAGAAAAATATGCAAGTAAAATGACCTTATTTTATAGAAATTAAAATCATACTTCACTGTCTTTCATTTATAAGTAAATTTCAGAATAGCTCTTAAGGGGATCCAATAAGATGTTGCAGAGGGAAATGAAGTTGAAAGCAACAGAAAAATGCAGAATTATTATTTTGGTGACTAGAGCTAGTGTCATTTGTTAGAAACAGTAAGAATCAATCTGTTATCACACTAAAGAAAACAATTTTTTTCAGAAAATGCTACAAAAATATGTAATTTCATTTATGATCACTTAGCAAGAAACCAATTATTCAGTTAATAGTATTAAAAACATGAAGGAGGACTTCCTGTCCTAAAAGCATTCATTAACATTCAGGTTCAACACCAGACCTCTTAAAACCCAAACAGAAATATTTGGTGACTTGTGGGTTTTTTAAATTTAAATTCCAGTTAGTTAATGTATAGTGCAGTATTCATTTCAGAAGTAGAATTTAGTGATTCATCACTTATATACAACACCAGTGCTCATCACAAGTGCCCTCCTTAAAGCCCATCACCCATTTAGCCCATTCCCCTATCCTCCAGCAACCCTCAGTCTGTTCTCTGTATTTAAGAGTCTCTATGGTTTGCTTCCCTGTTTAAAAAATTTTTTTTAATGTTTATTTTTTAGAGAAAGAGCACAAGCCAGGGAGGGGCAGAGAGAAACAGAATCTGAAGCAGGCTCCAGGCTCTGAGCTGTCAGCACAGAGCCCAACACAGGGCTCAAACCCACGAACCGCTAGATCATGACCTGAGCTGAAGTCGGATGCCTAATGGGCTGAGCCATCCAGGCGCTCTGATTTGCCTCCTTGTTTTTATCTTAGTTTTCCTTCCCTTCCCCTATTTTCATCTCTTGTGTTTCTTAAATTCCACATGAGTCAGATCATATATTTGTCTTTCTCTGACTTATTTCCCTTAGCATATTGCACCTACGTTGTTTTAAGTGGCAAGATTTCATTCTTTTTTGATCACCAATATTCCATTGTATAATATATACCACATCTTCTTTATTTATCTGTCAGTGGACATTTGGGACCTTTACATAATTTGGCAATTGTTGACAATGCTGCTATAAACATTGGGGTGCATGTGCCCCTCCAAATCAGCATCTTGTATCCTTTGGACAAATACCTAGTAGTGCAATTGCTGCATCATAGGGTAGGTCCATTTTTAATTTTTTGAGGAACCTCCACACTGTTTTCCAGAGTGGTTGCACCAGTTTGCATTCCCACCAAAAGTGCAAGAGGCCTCCCCTTTCTCCACATCCTTGCCAATAGCTGTTGATTCCTAAGTTGCTAATTTTAGCCATTCTGAGAGGTGTGAGATGGTATCTTATTGTGGTTTGATTTGGATTCCTTTCATGTGTCTGTTAGCCATCTGGACGTCTTCTTTGGAAAAAGTGTCTATTCATGTCTTCTGCTCATTTCTTCACTGGATTCTTTGTTTGTTGAGTATTGAGTTTGAGAAGTTCCTTATAGATTTTGGATCTAACCCTTTATCTGATAGGTCATTTGCAAATACCTTCTCTGATTCCATCTTTTGCCTATTAGTTTTGCTGATTGTTTCCTTCACCATGCAGAAGCTTTTTATCTTAATGAGGTCCCAATAGTTCATTTTTGCTTTTGTTTCCCTTGCTTCTGGAGACATGTCTAGTAAGAAGTTACTATGGCCGAGGTCAAAGACATTGCTGCTTGTTTTCTCCTCTAGGATTTTGATGGTTTCCTGTCTCACATTTAGGTCTTTCATCCATTTTGAGTTTATTTTTGTGTATGGTATAAGACAGTGGTTCATTTTTCTGCATGTGGCTATCCAGTTTTCCCAAAATTTAAATTCAAGTTAGTTAATATAGCATTTGCTGAAAAGACTTTCTTCCATTGGATATTCTTTCCTGCTTTGTCAAAGACTAGTTGGCCATACATTTGTGGGTCCAATTCTGGGTTCTCTATTACATTGATCTGTTCTTGTGCCAGTACCATACTGTCTTGATGATTACAACTTTGTAATATAGCCTGAAGTCCAGAATTGTGATGCCTCCAGGTTTGGTTTTCTTTTTCAACATTACTTTGGCTATTTGGGGTCTTTTCTGGTTCCATAAAACTTTTAAAATTGTTCTAGCTCTGTGAAGAATGCTGGTGTTATTTTGATAGGGATTGCTTTGAATGTGTAGATTACTTTGGGTAAAGACTTGTGGGTATTTTCAAGTGCAACTTGCTTTTAATTCCGGGAGCTACCATTCCTTGAACATCCTCAAATGAGTGGTTTCATACTGGCTGGACATATAAAAATAGACAAGTTGCTTTACTGAATCACAAGAATGAAAATTTTTTTTAAGTAGGCTCCACACTCAACATGGGGCCCAAACTCACAACCCTGAGATCAGGAGTCACATGCTCCACCAACTGAGCCAGCCAGGCACACCAAGAATGACATCTTGTATAAAGTAACATAAGGCATCACATTCTGCTGACACATCTTTAGGATTAGCTTTAGATAGTGGTTTTGTCCTTTGCTTTGTGGTTTTCAGACTTAATTCCTCATTCACCCCCAATTTAGTAGGTTTATTAATAATACTATAAGCTCTGGACAACTTTGGAAGCTGGTCCGACTTCCTTGGGTCTAACAGTGCTAAAGCCATCTCTTTTCATTTGTACAACACTATGTGAGAGAGATCAAGTACTTTTTGTCCTTGCTCAACACTCCTAAACAGTGAAGAACACAGTATTACTCCTATTTTAAAGATAAGAACGGAGGTGCAGGAAGCACAAAGATGACTCCAGTAACATCCTAGTATCTTGACTTGGGTGCTGGTTATAGGAGTGTGTTCAGTTTGTAAAAGCTCACCAAGCTGCACACACTTATGGTTTGTGTATGCTTCTGTAGGTTATACTTCCGTAAAAAGTTCAGAAAAGTAAAAAACTAAAGATTCAGATCTTGAAAGATCTAGTTACTTGTCTAAGATCAGTGGTAGAAGCTGGCCCAGGCTGCAAGCCATGCACCTCTCCTCAGTGCTCTCCATCACACTGCCCAGGTTGTTTTCACTGTTGATCATTCCCTTCCACCCAATCTGTCAATCATTAACAATAAAATATCATGCCTCATCAGAATATGCCTGAAACACCACACTTAGAAAACTTTTTCTTCCAGGCCGCCTGGGTGGCTCAGTCGGTAAGCATCCAACTTCAGCTCAGGTCGTGATCTCACAGTTCGTGGGTTCGAGCCCTGCGTTGGGCTCGGTGCCTCCCTCTCCCCTGCCCCTCCCCCACTCACACTCTGTCTCTCTCTCTCTCTCTCTCTCTCTCTCAAAAATAAACATTAAAAATTTTAAAAAGAAACCTTTTTCTTCATGTCAACTTAATCTTATATGCACGAATATATATTCCTCCCAAACCCAAACCTCTTCCTAGCTAGGAGATCCAAATGCATTTCACTAATTGATAACCATGCTTTGGTAGTCTGACTGCAATCCTTATAATTATTGCATTGTGTACAATTATGCTTTAACCAGAAGATACCTCATTACCTAAATTGTTCAAGTCCATCCTTACACTTTAAAAATGCTAACAATTAAAATGTGTAAGAGAAAAGAATCTTCCTCCATTCCCCATAGCTCTTAGATTATTACCTGAAATGATAGGGAAAGGTCGGTAGAACTGTGGAAACTAAATTTGGTTCCATAGATATTTCACATTTATCTTTCTCAGCTCATCTCAACACCACCTAGACACATACTACATCCATCTATACTAATCGCAATCATCTTAAAAAGATGAGCTTCTCATCTGCTCCCAATACCTTTGTACTAACTTTTACCCACTATTTCCTTTGCCTAGAAGACCCTTCCTCTTATCCAATCCCTCTCCACTAATCCTTCAATATTTAGCTTCAGTACCTCAGAATTGCTTTTAATTCCCCTCACAGCAAGTAAAGCTTTCTTCCCCCTTGGTGCTCACAAAGCACAGGACTTCAGTACATTAATAGGAAGAATAATGAAGAGTCACAAAATTTACTGATAAAATAATAAAGTATGTTGGAGAGTCTGAAAGATAGCTCTACTCAGAAGTTGGAACATTCCCCCATTTCTCATTCTCGAAGCAGGATGAGCTCCCTTTCTCTGCTCTGTCACAGCACCCACAATTGCAATTTTAAACAATTATTTGTAGAATTATTTAACTTTGGTCTCCCCCTGTAGACTAGTAAGTTCCATGACAGAAAGGGTACCCTCTAGGTTTTCATGGCTATATCCCCAGGGCTCAGAAGAACCTGGAACATAGTAATGGTTCAACATGTTTTGTTGAATGAATGTGTCCAATAAGCTGAATACCATTTTGGTTCATTTGATATGCCATTTTTGTTCACTTGCTAGACCACCCTGATTTACTGCTTCAGAAATGATACGGACTTTGGGGCACCTAGGTGGCTCAGTCAGCTGAGCATCTGACTCTCGATTTTGGCTCAGGTCGTGATCCCAGGGTCATAGGGTGGAGCCTCATGTTGGGCTCTGCACTGAGCGTGGAGCCTGCTTAAGTTCTCTCTCTCCCCCTCTCCCTCTCTCTCCCCCCTCCCCCATTCACACTCTCTAAAAAAAGGCAGTGACTTAGCATGCCAAAGCAGCTTCACATATGCAACTTATGTTTATAGACATTATGAAACAATCACAGTAACTATGAACTAAGAAAGTAAAATAATTCAATGATTTACATGTTTACTGCCCCCAATTAAGTGAGTTTCCAAATGGCAGGGACTGTGTACAATTACAGCAAGGTAGCTGACCGGAGGATAGAGTCAAAACCTTCTCAGGCTCCCAACTTTACCATTCAAGAGCTTAATAACCCTAGACAAGTGACTTAGACCTCTCTGAGCCTCCATTTACATAGATCTATAAAGTGAGGATAATACTACCTACCTCCTGAGATTATTGTATTTTTTATCCAGTTTCACTGAGGTATATTTAAGATATACTGAGGTATAATTAATAAAAGTATGTACTTAAGGCATACAATGTAATAACTTGATATATACACTATGCAAGGATTACCACAATCAAGTTACCAATTAACATTTCCATCAATTCACATAGTTACCATTTTCTTTTTGTGGTGAGAACATTTATGACCTACTCTCTTAGCAAATTTCAATTACACAATATAATACTAACTATAGTCACCATGCTGTACATGAGATCTCCAGAACTTACTCATTCTGCACAACTGAAACTTTGTACACTTTGAGCAACATCTCCCCATTTCTCCTACCCCCTAGCCCTTAGCAACCATCATTATACTCTCTGCTAGGAGTTTAACTATTTTAGATTCCATATATAAGATCATGCAGAATTTGTCTGTGTATTAGCTTACTTCATACAGCATGAAGTCCTCCTGATTCATCTATATTGTCACAAATAGAATTTCCTTCTTTTTTAAGGCTAAATAATATTACACTGTGTGTATACACATACCACATTTTCTTTAGGTCTTCATTCACTGGCTGACATTAAGGCTGTCTCCACAACTTAGCTATAATGAATGGTGTTACAATGAACAAGGGGGTGCAGATCCTCTTTGATATGGACTTCATTTCTTTTGGATATATACCAAGAAGTAGAATTGTTAGATCATACGGTAGTGCCATCTTCTGAGGAACCTCCATATTGCTTTCCAAAACGACTGTTCCCATTTACATTCCCATCAACAGCACACAAGGACTTCCTTTTCTCCACATCCTTGCCAACACTTGTATTCTTGATAATAGTCACATTAACAGATGTGAGGCGATAGCTCACTGTGGTTTTGATTTGCATTTCCCTGACGATTAGTGATGCTGAGTGATGCTATGAACTTCCCTCTTAGAACTGCTTTTGCTGCTTCCCATGAGTTTTGGTATGTTGTGTTTCCATTTTAATTTTCAATATTTTTTAAATTTCCCTTTTGATTTCTTCTTTGACCCACTGGCTGTTCAGGAATGTGTTGGTTAATTTCCACATTTGTGAATTTCTCCAAAATTCCTCCTGTTACTGATTCCTAGTTTTATATAGTGGTGTTTGAAAAGGGTACTTAACAAATTTGAAATCATGTTAAGACTCAAAGCGGCCTTCTTTGGTCTGGGGCTCCACAGGGGTTTTGCAACCTCCTACCTGGAAACCAAAGCTCATACAGAGGCACTTTTGTTCATGCATGGCTGCCAAATATTTGTTTCTGTTCGGGCTGGGGTTCTCTTAGTCTGCCATCTTGCTCCAACTAGACAATTTAATAGAATACACTGTTGTGGAGGATTAAATGAATATATACGTAAAATGCTTACCATTGTGCCTTGTGTTTAATAGGCACCAAAAATGGTTATTTACTAGTAAGCACTAATGTCTAATGTAATGGCTGACAACTGTTGCTCAAATATCTATTGTTTGATGAAGCTTCCCCATGTACCTCACAGGATATGAAAATTTGAAATCCTAGAAAATGAGATTCTAATGGCCAGGTACTACTTATCCTCTTCTTTGATAGGTTAATTCTTTTCAACAGTTTTTTCAAGGAATACCTGGAAGAGATCTAATCAAGGAAAACTAGCAAAGTACAGAGGTCACAAACATCCCAAGTAGCACAAAACTTTCTCTACTAGAATTTGTCTTTGAAAGCTCTCAGTCTAGGTAGAACTTGTCTTTCAAGAATCTCAGTGTAGGACACTGCCAAAAGGTAAAGTTTATGGAATTTAAAAGTCTTTTGATGGACCAAGGACATTTACGTAAGGGTTAAGAATAATATATGGTAAGTACCGAATAAAACAACCACAAATTTCTTTTTCATTTATAAGAGAAAATGATTATACACCATCCAAAAGGTCCTAATATTGAACTTGTACAAGTTCACTTTCTACTTAACCATAAAATCTTTCAACATGGCCAAGAACCAACCCCTGAGTAAACTGCATCACCTGGTGGCTGAAATCAGAAGATAGCTGGAATGGCTCTTCTGCTTTAATAGAATCATACAGAGAACACACTGCCCCTTTTATTTTCTTGACCATTTACCTATCACTGATTAACTTCTTTCTTGGCAATTATGTCCACATATTTCTTTGCTCATACTTTTTCCTTGTTTTTTCCCCCAAATGTTCCTGTCCTTGGGAAAAAAACACTCCCTGCTAGTCCTGATTTCTCCCAATTTAGGGGTAAAAAGTAGATGTACACCAAGCTGCCCATTAATGCTTAGAATATACCTATATGAGGAAAAAGAAAAGACTTCGTGGAAAATTAGTCTTGAGAACTAATGCCATCAGTCTCTAACAAATTCAACAGGACTTTAAAGCTGGTTATTCTTGTTATGTGGTAGCAAAATGTTTGATAACACCACATGCCACATCAGTCTATAATTTAAGGAACTATAGGAAAATTTCAGGATATGGGTATGGGATCGTTTGTTCTTGCAGCTTTTGAGTCCGGTCCCAGGAGAGACCAAATCAAACTAGAGCTAGACATAGAAATGCCTGCAGCCTTCAATCCAGATTGATGGAGAGTCACATAATTTGAAGCTCTGCAGGGCTGTAAATATCAACAGCCTCTGCACCTCAAATTGAGGTGATTATAAGCAGTAACTCAGAAGTAGCTGTCTTAGCAGGAGATAAGACCACAGCCCCAAGCTGTTTTAAGAGTTCTCTTCAGGACAAGGAAGAAAACCAGCCAGCAAAAAATCAGATTAAGGATGTTGCCTACCTCAAGGCAGCTGGCTATTAATTTAAAAGCTAAAAGAAAAGAGCTGAGCACAGAAGCCAGTAAGCAGAAGAATTTAAGCTAAGAAACTATGTCTAGATGGCTTCTCCTCCATGGAGCTTACTGAAAGCAAAAATATCAAACACTCCCAAGTTCTTGAGGGTATATCATAGAAACTCTAAGACTGCTTTGCAGCAGCAAGTATTAAGTCTCTAAAAATAATTCATGGCCCCAAATCCTCACCAAAAGAACATTTATTAGCTGTGAAAGCTGTGCATTCCCCAAGAAAGCTATGCATTCCCCAATGAGCGCTTGAGATAGGGCCATAGAGAACAATGGACAACAAAGAATCTCTAGAGAACAGTCGGGGGCCTTTTCTGGGGCAAAGGAAATCCCCCTGTATTATTCAGAATATTCCAATTGCTACTTTGACCCTGTTATTTAGCTAACCACACCTACCTTGCCTTTGGGGACTGAGTGCCACTTGGCCTCTGCCACCCCAGGATCTAATTACCCACCCTGTATTTAGGTTTGCCAATTCAGTGGCAGCAGCTCCCACTATAATTTATGACCTATAGGGAGGAGCAATCACAGGGCTCCTCAAGGATGCTGGGGCTCCCCTCACAAATTTAGTTCCCAGGCAAAGGAAATCCCTCCAGAGAGGAGAACCAGAGGCTGTCAGGCCACCCAAGGAACTTTCTCAACTGCCAAGGCAGGAAGTCTTTGCTCTCTTCCAGCCAGTAGGATTTGGTCACTGCTATCTTTCCCATTCTCCCCTCTTTTTGGGTGGGAACTTTTACTATAGTTACCCTATTTTTTTTCCTACTTAGGTAACAATCGGGGAGATGGCAGTTTGCAAAACACCAGACCACAAGACATACCCAGACCTAATGGGGTATACTGCATATCACCAAGAAATTGACTTGGAAAAATGGGCAAGATAACTAGGTAACACTTTGAAGGTATTTCCATTGAGGGGGTGGGGGGGGGGGGGGCGGGCAGAGCATATTCTTTGTATGGGAAAAAGATTGAGTGGATAGTTAATGGAGTATACTATAGCAAAGACTGTTAACAGTCCACTCAATATCGATTCTCCCTTTTTTCTTGCTACCAGAAGCCCAAAGTTGTTGGACTCCAATATGCTCAAGTAAAAACAGACGTCCCAGCTTTCTGGTCAGTGAGGGGGCCGTGTGATCTAGTTTGGTGGCCAAGGATACAAAAGCAGACTTCACTGGATGTGCTTTACAGGAAAGTTCTTTAAAGAAGTCTCACACATCTGGCAGGCACCATCTTGCTCCTCCTCTTCCAGCCTGCCGAGAACGCAGACACGATGACTCAGGAGTAACCCTACAACCAGGAGCCTACACTAGAGAAGGCTGGGAAGAAGGCTAGAAGGCACGTAGGCCCTAATGGTACCCCAGAGACACTCTATCAGGCCTGGAATGGTAAATTTTGGAATTTTAGGAGTAAAAAATAAACTCAAATTTAAGGTCACTATTGTGGTTTCTGTACCGTGTAGTAAAATTAAACTCCATAACTGGTACACAGAGAATCCTTTAACTTACTGAGGATTTAATCAAATTTAGAGTCAAAATAGAATCTATAAAGAAATTATCATTGGAGCGCCTGGGTGGCTCAGTCAGCTGAGTGTCCGACTTCGTTTCAGGGCATGATCTCACAGTTCCTGAGTTCGAGTCCCACGTCAGGCTCTGTGCTGACAGCTCTGGGCCTGAAGCCTGCTTCGGATTCTGTGTCTCCCCCTCTCTCTGCCCCTCCCCTGCTCACGCTCTGTGTCTCCCTCTCTCTCAAAAATAAATAAACAAAAAAAAGTTCATAAAAGAAATTATCATCAGGTACCTTAGATTTACTCAGCATGACCGCAACATATTTGCCATCCATAGGTTGCCCCCATGTGCACTTCAGGCACGGTTCAATCAGGGCACTCCCCACCAAGTAAGCTGGAAATAAGCCTTCAAAAACTGTTTCAGCTCTGAGTCGCAACAGCTACAACCCATCTAATTGAGCTGGCACCCAATATGGAACCTATTTTCCATTTGTACCAATTTGTTTCTCTCTGCTCTAGAATTCTAGGATTCTAAGACAAAATTACAGACGTTACAGTGGTCAAGATTTCCACACCTACTGAGTAACTCAGATAAAATTATATAATCTGAATTCTACAACTGTGGACCAGTCTCTCAAAAAACTTGTTCCTTTCATTTGGGAGGTGGAAAAAATAGGAAAAAGCCACTTACCTCGCAAGGTTGATGTCAAGATGACATTCAAAGGGAGTGCGGAAAAAAAAAACAACAACTTTGAACCTTGAATTACTATAAACATGTTACTAATCTATAAAATGTAATTTATTCTTTACAACTAGCAAAATTTGCTGCCTACTAGGGGTACTCAACATCTAAAATCAAGTTCATTACAAGAACTGGGTGATATGGTCTTGCGTAGTAGAGTACAGAGAATTCTACTAAGAGTTCATTCTGATCTTACACCAAAGAAAAATAATGGACTGGGGTGGGGGAAGCACAGAAAGATCAAGGGCATATTCTAATCATCTTCACAGCCTTAATTTCACAGTGCAGAAATAACACTACGACTCAGGAAAGAATTCACAGTTTTTATCCTATGGGTAATCATTTTTTTAATAATGTTTATTCATTTTTGAAAGCCAGAGCAAGACAGAGTACAAGCAGGGGTGGGGCAGAGAGAGAGGGGGACCCAGAATCTGAAGCAGGCTCCAGGCTCTGAGCTGTCAGCACAGAGCCCGATGTGGGGCTTGAACCCATGAACTGTGAGATCATGACCTGAGCCGAAGTTGAACACTTAACCGACTGAGCCACCCGGGCGCCCCTGGGTTAATCTTTTAAAAAACAGTAGAAAGTAGTTTCATTATGGGAGAAGGGGAGGGCAAGTTTATCATAAAAAAATTTTTTTTAACTCAAAGGGGAGAAATGTCTTCAGTTCTACAAAGTATACAGTAAGGTAAAAATAACTAAGCAAATTTAATTAAAATCAACAAATATTTGATTGCCAACCAAATACAATGACTTGTCACTATTATCATAGTGAACTACCTACAATCCCTAACTTTAGGAAGGGCAGTGAAGTAACCCCTGAGACCAAGTCTGACTACCCAGGATAAACATGTCTTTGAAGTTTCCATGTTTAGAGAAGCTTTAGTAATATAAAAAAATGTACTCATTAATTTCTCAAGTGGTCTTTAAAACAGGGGCTACATACATATTCCCAGCTGAAGTTCACTGAAGTTTTCCAAAGGTTACTTCAATTTTCTTTTCAACATTTTGAAACCACTCAGAACCACTTGCAAAGTCTAGAAACTTATAGAAGCTTGAAAACCCAACAGACTTTAAAAAGTAAACAGTAACAATATGGGACAAGTTACCAAGACATCTTTAAAGGTCAAGCTTGCTCAGATCACTTCTGAAACACCTTACACACTGAATATAACATAGACCCCAACTACAGAAAATAAAAGGCATCTCTACAGATAGCACTATCATTGTACAAGTGCTATAAGTTAATGTGTCTAAATTTAAAGGATCTTAGTTTTAAAAACACAAAGACGTGCAAGCAGAAGTAGGAAATCTCAAGTTAAAAATCAAACATCCTGGCTAGATGAGAAGCTAAAACCTTCTTTAAAAAAAAACATAGCTACCTGCTAGAGATAAAAGCACTAGCTATATCCTACTGTCTAAACCATCCTCCTACTTGGCTAATGCAGATGAAAAAGCCTCAGTTACTTCCTAAAAGCCACCATACATAACAGGTATGCTGTAACATACCTTTGACACTGGGTATATACACCCACAATCAAGAGACATATGCTAGAAGCTATTATATTAACAGTTTTCTCCCTTGCTATTACTATCCACAATGGGCACCATCTGGAATGATTTAGAGACCCACACAAGCAAAAACAGAAGATTTAAGATGTACTGCATCTTCTCCTATACAAAGTGATCTATACACTGCTGCTACCTAATAAACTCTAAGAGATTTTGCCAAACTGGAAGTTGCACCTTCCGAGGAAAATGGTGAAGAAATGACATTTGTAGCAAAACACAAAATTGAAGTATGGCATAATCTTCAGGATCAGCAAGTCAAAGAGAAATCATAGTAGTACAGACTGAAGGTTTAGGCCCCTCCAAAAATTCACATATTGAAACCTAATCCCCAGTGTGATGGTATTTGGGGGTGGAGTCTTTGGGATATGATTGGGTTATGACGGTGGAGCCCTCATGAATGGGATTAGTGCCCTTATAAAGGAGATCTCTCCCTCCCTCTTTCCCTTACTCCACCAGTCATGGGAGGACACAACGAGACTACAGCCACAGGAAACAGGCCCTCATTAGACCCCAAATCTGCCAGCCCCTTGATCTCGAACTTCCCAGCCTACAGAACTGTGAGAAATAAATGGTTGTTGTTGAAACCACCTAGTTTATGGTATTTTTATTATAGCAGCCTGAAAGGACTATGACAGAGGGCAAATTCTTCATTACAAGTACATCCCAAACCAGTTTCTCCTTTTACCCCTGTCTTCTTACCAGGATGCTTTTTCTAGGCTAGCTGTGTCCATTTTTTTGTACAAGTGTCAAATTCCCAGCCAAATACTCATTTAATACTTCAGAAGCCTTTATGGGCTACCTAAGCAAATAAAACTGGGTATGATATGATACAACTGTACCTAAGATAAATGCACATAAACATTGTAGACATGTCGTACACAGACATACAGTGAAAACGTCAAAACAAACACATCAGGTTGAAGAATCACCTTGGATTCAAAAGAAGCAGTAAGCAATACAGGGTGTGTAGGTACACGGGAGTGGTGGAGATCAGAGCCATTTTACCCTTTTTATTTTAATGTTATCAGGCACAGCAGTCTCAGCAAATATTGAATTAAAAGCTTAATACCACTCTTTTTGAAACTTACACAAACCAGCGACAGCTTTCTAATTAGTTTAAGCCAAGTCTCCGAAGGCACCTAAAACAAAAATTCTATCTACGGAAATTATCAATCCATTACAAATGCCACTTTTCCTCAGCTATTTCCAGGTGAAGAAACGTAACTCTAAAGGAAAAACCCCAAAGCACTAACAACATCAATCTATAGTCCTACTTTTCTGAGAAATGTCAATACTTCTCAAATTCACAGAAAATATGACAACCTTCAATGTCTTATGTCTCTATTTCACTTTTCCATTCCAGAATGAAAAAGATAAAATAAAGCTCTTACACAAGGATTCCAATTTAGCCATCTGCCAATAGATTATCAAGCCATCTGAAATTTTAGACTATACAGAAGCCACAGGTAGCTGCAGATGGTCTAAAAAAAACTTGGGGACACTTGCTGCATGTGTTCTGCTATGCTTTCTAGCAAGAACCCCCAATAACCTAGAACTGGAAGGGGGGAAAAGGGCTTGCAACGGGTACTTTCCAGAGTAAGAAAAGAGCTTTATGAATACAAGGTGGTAGCTACACTCGTGGTGAACAGAGCATAATGTACAAACTTATCCAATTGCTATGTTGTACACTTGAAACTATAGTAACACTGCATGTCGACAATACTAAATAAATAAATAAATAAATAAGGCCCTGCAACTGAAACAAATCTCCCATGTTGGGTGGTTGTTGGTGGTTTGCTTTAATACAATGCTGAGGAGTCACTTTGAAGTGACTTACAATACTAGTAAATGTTGGGAAGCTTAGATAGAACGTATCACCACTAAATATTTTGAAAGTAAAATTCACACAGTGATCATTCAAAGAGTAAACACTTTAAAACGTAAAACCAGCATTAATACCACCGTATAATAAAATTTTACTAGTAACATTTGCTTCACAGCGATTCCTTAATATTAATCCCATATTTCCATATAATACTTGGAAGCTGTTCACAGCCTTAAACAGTATTAGACTTAGTATTTCACTAGTTGACCTAATGCTATGGCCCAGGAAAAAGCAATTATTTGCATTGAGAGGTCGATTTACTCCCCAGAAAGGCTTACGTGAAACACACCATAATCCGATGAAATCATCATAAATAATTTCCCAGCAGAAACGGGTAACACAGATGGGGGTAAATCATGCTCTAAAGTTTGATAGTATGCATAAAACTTTACTTAATTCCTTCCTTGCTGGCATACCCTTTATTAATAAACTACTTTACTATTACACAAATAGAGAGCCCAGTTTCCCCTTAAAATTGCTATTTGGGGCATGGCCTGGGTTTTAAAAGAGGTTCCTTGAGAATTATCCACTTCTTGCAAACTCTGTTCTCACCCAATTACCCAGTTCTCTTTCTCGTGTGTGTGCACGCATGCCTCTTACTCTATTCTCTACCTGCCCTGCCCTAACCAAGGACAATACTGACTTTCCACTCTCCAGACTAGACTAATTGGTGAGAACTAGAAAGGGCATTTTTGATCACTTTTATGAAAGCCCTTGCTATACTGGAAAAACTGGCACATTATTTGAGGATGGAAAATCCATTTAGATCCTTACTTCATGGTGAAAAACAATAAATCTCAGATGAATCAAAGAGTTAAATGTAAGACATCAAAACAAAGACACAAATGTAGGTGAATTTCCACATAACTCCCAGGAAGGGAAGGGCTTCCAGCATCAAAACAATTACAGAAATAAAGGGAAGGACTGACAGATTTTGACTATGGTAGAAGCTCTCCTAATTGACTCCCCTTAACCAATTCCATACATGGACTCATTCCTCAGCCCCGGTGTAGAAACCTAATGAGTTCCCCCAGCATGCCAAATGCTTAGTGCTAACAGGCTACTATATAGTACACTTGTCCATAACCCCTACAAATTTAATTGCCTACTTACCAAGAGTTATGTTATAAAGGTGATCCTGAATTAAATGTAGGAAACAAACCAGCAAAAGACTGGAGGGGGTGGGGGGGGGGGGGGGGGGGAGGCAAGACAGACGGTCCTTTAAATAACCTGAAAAAATTCCACAGGGATTGCAGTTCATTAATGTATCACACTCCACTTTAAAGAGACCAGGACTAGAAATCATTGATGGTACATTCTGGATAAAATGCAAAACTATATATGCATAAATACACACATAGATATAGATTTCTAATTAATCAGACTCCTATTCAAAGAAAAAGGCAGCCAAATACAAAAGGATTAGTTACTTAATGTATATTCTGAAGCTTTAATGTTGAAGATACATTGTAACCTTTTTAAGGCTACAACCCCTGCCTGTTAAATAGTCCAGCTAAAGATTTAACTACACGAAATGAAGAGGCTGCTTCTGTATGATTTTCAGTTTCTGTATATCCAAACTCAACAAGAACAGAATCAAAAGGTGAACTTGAAAAATATTTGAAAGACAAGGATAAGTAGTTAATATGTTTGACATATAAAATTTACAGAAATTAGCAAGAAAAATACTAGACAACTGGAAAATGGGAGGCAGGAGAGATCACAAATGGCCAATTTATAGAAGGAATACAAAAAGTTAAATGAGGGAAATGAATACTTTGGTTATCAAAAACACAAAATAGTTCAGTGAGATAACATTTAACATGTTTTTCCCTATCAGGTCAATAAAACTTAAGCAATTAGCATGCTCACGGTTGCCAAATGCACAACACAATTGATATAGGGATACCATTTCCTGCTCAAAGAAGACATTTTGGTAGAACCTTTCTAGAAATCAATCTGGCACCCTAGCTCAGTCAAGAGGTTTTAAAAGGTCTATATCCTTTGACCAGGCAAGTCCTTTCTGGAATGTCATTCTTAGAAAATAATCTGATATCTGGCAGGAAGATACTCCTCAAAGTATTATTTACAGTATATCAAATTTGGGGGGGAAAAAAAACCTTTATTCAACAAAAATTATTGTGTCAGACACGGAAGATGAAGTGGTAAACCAAATAGCCCCAGACCTCTTTGAGTTTAGAGCCTGTTGGGAAAGGGAAAACTATTAAACAAGTAATTATCTAAAATCCAACAACAGGGGAAATATCAAATTATGAGACATCCAAATAAGATGATACAGTCATCAGAAATTATTTATAATGAATTATATCAACGACATGAGGAAGCACTTATACAAAGTGAAAAGCTATCAAACTATAAATGGTATAAAAATACGTTAAAAATCTAAGGTGGGGGGCAAGACTTCTAATGGCAGAATGTTTTATCGAGGAGTATTAGTGGCTGATGTCCTCAAACAACGTCTGTGGCATTTTAACTTGGGGTTGGTTCCATTCCCCCCCCCTTACAATTCTCTGGCTTTGTAGCTCTGCAGACGCTGCCATTAAAGGGAACTGACCTGATTTGGAGCTCCAAGGGAAAGCCCCACGCCCGCAGCTTTGTTGAAAACAATAGGGATCATTAGCAAACAAACATCACAGCTGCCTAAGCCTGCAGTACTGGTTGGGGCAAACAGGACTTCAGCCAAACAGGCAAAAGGGAGATCTGAGGAATGAGATGGCGGTAAGGGGCTTCAGGCTCTGACTCTTAGTGTGCTGGAAGGCTGGACACACGTGAGACATTGTGGATAAGGAATAAGGAAGGATTAAGGAAAGAGGAGAGCTTCCCAACTTATCTACCAGAGAGATTTCACCGTTTGATTTGAAGTTTCTGCACAGGCGGAAAGTAAAAGCCAAGGCAGACTTGTAAAATGCCTGAACTTTGAATGTGTGGGTTGAGGCACACATTCAAAGTTCATTCATTTAATAATCCTACTACACTGCAGACATTATGCAAGTGCTGGAGATATAAAAACCCTGGTTCCTGCCACTGAGAAGCTCATATTCTAAAGGCAGAAGCAGATGTCCAAGAAGTAATTGAAAATCCAAGGAAAATTTAAAAAAAGAGGGTTTCAAGGGGAGGGAGGGGCTTTTGATTAAACACAGCTTATCAAATATGAGCATTTGTATACCTCCCTCTAGAAACCAGAGGTGGGATTAGAAAACATATGAACAAGATCAAGAAAATGGAAAAGAATCTGACAGCAAAGGAGAGAGAATCACAAAATTAGAAGCGAAAGCATTTGGAAAAGAGGTAACTAGCCTGGATGTATCCTTGTTTTTTCTGCCAAGCACCTGCAGTGGGGGAATCGAAACTGAAGCCAAGAGAGCTAGTTCATTCCTGAGGGCCCTGGAAAAAGCAGTAGGTAAAAGCTCAAGAACTGTTTCTAGGGACATTTAAAGTAAATAGAAAAATTTTTAGGCGGGGGGGGGGGGGGGGGGGGGGGAAGGGAGGGTGTTATAGCTTGGGGCGCCTGGCTGGCTCAGTCAGTAGAGCATGCAACTCTTGATTTCAGGGTCATGAGTTCAAGCCCCACATTGGATGTAGAGTTTACTTAAAAAAAAAAAAAAAGATGAATTAGAAAAATAATAAAGGGGAGGGAGGCTGAAAAATCCTTTAAAAGAGCAGTAAGACTAAGTAAGACTCTCAGATTTTTTTCTCCTCAACCAGAACAGCAGGGCAGACAACTGCCTTTCCTCCCAACCCCCACACACAGAAGAATACTTAAGTTATTCTCTAGAGAGGCCGAACCAAAGCATCCCTGAACCTAGGAACGCCAGCCATAACGGAGAACAGAAAGGAGACGCCTTACTGAAAACAAGGAGGAAGTCCGTCTTCATAGCCAATGATGAAAGAGCCAGTGCTTTGCAGGCTGGGCTTCTTAATACTAGAGGTGAGCTTATTACCACCAAATTCCCTCCTACAAGACACTCGAGGAGATATAGAGAGAGAGACTGACTATAAGCAACAGAACTGATGGAGAGTTCCTTATAAATGCCCAGGTTTTCCCCCAATCACAGCACAGCCAAACCCATGAGTCAACAAGCCCCACACCTGAACATAGTTTCCAATCAATTGTTCCTTAATAGAAACAACCTGCTAAAGAGGCTTGAGGACTACTTCTAACGTGAAAGACATGTACCGAGACTAAGAAAGGGAAAAAGAAACTGAGAATACAGACAATACTGGGGAAAGAAAATGTCAAAATAATGATCTTTCTCTTTGAAGACATCAGATCTAGCACCCAAGAAACGAAAGTCAATGGGGGGGGGGGGGGGACAAGCTCTTAGAAATGAATTACAGAATTGAAAAATGAGTTGAAGGGAACTCCCAGAAAGCAAAACAAGAGGAGGAAACATGTAAAATATGACAGAGAATGTAAAACTGGAGGGTCAAAATCCAAGAAATAAGAGTTCTGAAAAAAAAAAAAAACGAGAAGGAATTATCAAAAAGTATTAATTTTCCACAACTGAAAGAAATGAGTCTTCAAATTGAAAGGCCCACGGAGCGGCCCATAAAGTGAATAAAAGCGCATCCACACCAAATTATGTATCACGATATTTGAGAACCCCAGAGATAAAGTCTAAAAAGCAGGTAGAGTAAAATGGTAAAAAAAAAAAAAAAAAAAGTGACAAAAGATAAGCAACTTTAGAACAATGAAATAGTGCCTTTAGAGCTCTGAGGGCAAACTATCTCCAACCTAGAATTCTATCTTATCTAAATTATGTCTACATAAACAATCAATCAAGTCAAAGGGCACAATAAAGACATTTCCATACATGTTATGTTCATAGTTTCCTACTGCTATTGTAAAAAACTATTATGAACTTCGTGGCTTAAAAGAACAGATTTTTTTTTTTCTCTTACAGTTCTGGAGGTTGGTAGTCTAAAATCAAGGTGTTGGCTGCATTCTGTCTGGAGGCATCGAGGAGAATCTGATTCCTTGCTTCTTCCAGCTTCTAGTGGCCACCCATATTCCTTGACTCACAGCCCCTTTCCCCATCTTCAAAGGTATCACTCCAACCTCTGGTTAGTTCTGTTGTCATGTCCCCATCTATGGACTCTGAGCCTCCTGCCTCCCTCTTATAAAGACCCTTATTTACATGGGGCTTACCTGGATAATCTCCCCACCTCAAAATCCTTAACTTAATGACATTTGCAAAGACCTTTTTACCATGTGAGGCAATATATTCACACATTCCAGGAACTAGGATATAGGCATCTTATTTAGCATGTTATACACACTCTCCAAGGTTACTTCCCATTCAACCTTTCTCCAGAAGCTACTGGAAGATATGCTCTACCACAATCAGACAATAAACTGATGTTAGCATAAAGTTAGGACGAGATGACCTCAAAATCCAGGCAAAGCCATGAAAAGAGGTCCAGAATTCAATCAGGTATCTTTTTTTTTTTAGCAACAAGGGTGTTATGGATAGAAAAATATGAAAACATCGCACTATTTTATCAAGTTCAAAGAGCCTAGGTTGAAAACTATAGTAAGAGACCCTTGACAAGTACTGCAGCAGTGAGGATGGAGACTGGAGACCTTTGCGAGTGGAAAGAAGGAATTCGTATAAATTGAATCCAAGGAACTGAACAAGAAAACCACTTCCCTCGTTGTTACAGCCACCAACACAGCAGCTACAAATGGGGCTCAGTGTCTCACGGTGTCACAAGCAAGAATCCATCATGCAACTTCACCCAGGTGATATAGCAGCCCCAGACACTGCGTGACATAATTGCTTCCTTGGTGGATAAATATCTTTTAACTTTGGGACTATTTAGAAATTAACTACAGAAACGGAAACAGGAAAAAAAAAAAAAAAAAGGCTGCTGAGCCTGGAAGGGCAGGACACCCTCACAAGGGAAGGAATATTTGAACAGTGCTTTGAGGTAAGTGAAGCACAGGTACACACGAGTGCTGGGTGAGGACAGGTGGACTGCGGAGGGCTGGCTAACAGACCAGCTTCTGCTAAGACACAAAAAGCACTGCGCATGTAAGGTACGTGAATAGCTTTCTGTTGGGCTGGCAACAAAGTGGGGGTGGAGGATGGATGGCAAGAAAACCAAAAGGAGAGGGCAACAATGTAACACAGAAGTGAGGTTCTTTTGGAGTAACACAACTTAGGTAGGAACCTCTGCTGGGCCCTCACTAGCTATGCAAATTTCTCAAACTTAATAAAGCCTCCATTAAGTCATTTGTAAAACATGAGAATGATAGTGCCTACCTCATGGGTTTGCTTTGAGAATTAAATGAAAATAATTTGGGGATTGCCCAGTCTGGAAGAGGCAGAAAGCAACAAAGAGTAAAATTACCCCAAAGTAACATTTCTCCAAAGCCTAATCACATAACCTGTCTTCCATTCCCTCTGTGATTTTTAAACCTGAGCTTTTCCCTCCTCCCGACCCCACCAGTTACTTTTCTTTGGTTCCAAGACTGAGAAACTCAGTTCCTGTAGGTCATCACTTTCTTTTTAAGGTTTTAAAAAAATATTTATTTGAGAGAGAGAGAGAGAGAAGCAGAAAGAGGGAGACAGAGGATCCAAAGCGGGCTCTGTGCTGACAGCAGAGAGCCGGATGTAGGGCTCAAACTCATGAACTGTGAGATCATGACCCGAGCCGAAGTCGGGCGCTTAACCAACTGAGGCACCCAGGGATCCCTAGATCATCACTTTCTAACAGAACTTTTTGTAGTGATGGAAATGTTCTCAGCCTGCACCATCCACTCTGTAGCCACTAGTGACATGTAGCTGTTGTGCATTTGAAATGGGGCTGGTGCAACTAAGGAGCATAATTTTTTTTTAGTTTATTTATTTTTGAGAGAGACAGAGAGAGTACAAGTGGGGGAGGGACAGAGAGAGCGAGGTAGAGAGAAAGAATCCCAAATAGGCTCCTTGCTGTCAGCACAGAGCCAACGCGGGGCTCCAACCCACAAACTGTGAGATGGTGACCTGAGCCAAAACCAAAAGTTGGACGCTTACCCGACTGAGCCACCCAGGTGCCCCTAAGGAGCAGAATTTTTAAAAAGAACATCTTCATTGAGATATATAATTCACATACCATTAAGTTCACACTTTCAAAGTATACAATCCAGTGGGTTTTTTTGGTATATTCACAAACAGGTGTCTTGATCAATAAGCACTTCTAATTCCAGAACTTTTAAATAATCTCAGAAAGCAAGCCCATACCCTTTTAGCAGTTACGCACCAGCCTCCTCCTCCTCTTCCAGCCCCTGGCAAATACTAATCTAGTTTCTGTCTCAATAGATTTGCCTATTCTGGACATTTCATATAGATGGAATCACACAATATGTGGTCTTTTGTGTCTGGCTTCTTTCACTTAGAGTGATGTTTTTGAGAGTCATCCTTATGGAAGCAGGTACCAATACCTCATTTCTTTTATGGCTGAATAATATTCCACCGTGCACAACTATCCCATGTTGTTTATCCATTCATCAGAAAATGGTCATTTGGGTTGTTTCCACCTTTTGGCTACTATGAACACTGATGTAGAAGTTTTTGTGTGAACAAATGTTTTCAGTTCTCTTGGGTATACATCTAGGAGTAGAATTGCTGGGTTCATTGGAAACTAACTTTTTGAGGAACAGGCAAGAATGTTTTACAGTGGTTGCACCACTTCCCACCAGCAATGTATACAGAGATCCAATTTCTCCACATCCTTGCTAACACTTATTATTATCTGTCTTTTTAATTGGAGCCACACATCCTAGTGTGTGTGAGGTGGTATCTCACTGTGGTTTTGATTTGCACGTCCCTAATGACTAATGATGCTAACAACCTTTTCAAATGTTTGTTGGCCATTTGTAGATCTTTAAGAAAATAGTCCATGGATTTTAAACTTTATTTAATTTTAGTTAACTTGAAATAACCACACTGGCTAACGTCTTTGACAGGTGGCAGGATTTAGCAGCTGGTCCCTTTATTCAAGGTCAAGCAGGACTGGCTAGGTGGCTGAAGGTCAATGCCAGCTTCTTGACTCACTGCAGATAGAATCAGGAGTGTGGCAGCAAGGAGAGAGGAAGGGGAAACTTGTGCCAACACCTGAAAGGAGGAGGTACTTGGCACAAAGCCTGGCACTGAGGAAGCTCTCAAAACTTACTGTTGATGATAAAAGCAACTTGTGTTTATGAGCACTTGTAAAGTGCTAGGAACCGTGCTTTATACCCACTGTCTCATTTAATCCTTATAACAATGCCATTAGGTAGATTCTACTGTCTCCATTTTACAAATGAGGGAGCAGTTTTAGATCAGGTAAGCAAGTTTTAGTAATTTTACTCACTATAAAATTCTCCATTCCATTTCAACCTTAGAAACTTCTTTTCTTTATGTAGTTTAATTATAGCAATGATCTTATACATCTCAACGAGGGAAGCTAAGTGTTATTTAGGATTCCACCATTATGCTCAGCATCTATGTACAATTCTATATGTACTAACCTACCTCAAAGGGACAGTATGAGAATTAGATGGGTTTTTTTGTTTTTTGGGTTTTTTTTGTTTTATTTATTTATTTATTTATTTATTTATTTATTTATTTATTTTTGGGACAGAGAGAGACAGAGCATGAACGGGGGAGGGGCAGAGAGAGAGAGGGAGACACAGAATCGGAAACAGGCTCCAGGCTCTGAGCCATCAGCCCAGAGCCCGACACGGGGCTCGAACTCACGGACCGCGAGATCGTGACCTGGCTGAAGTCGGACGCTTAACCGACTGCGCCACCCAGGCGCCCCAGTTTTTTGTTTTCTTGAGAGAGAGAGAGAGAGAGAGAGAGAGAGAGACTGATTCTCAAGTAGGCTCCACGCACAGTGTGGCGCTTGATGTGGGGCTCAATTCCACGGACCCCAGGATCATGACCTGAGCCAAAATCAAGAGTCGGACACTCAACCGACTGAGCCACCCAAGCGCCCCTAGATGGTTTTGAAGCAGCAAAATATTAGCACTAAATGAAAATATGAACTCCTCACTGTGCATTATGGGCTAGATTTTCTCTTTTCCAATGTATTCAGTTACTTCCTCCTCTTCTTTGAGTTGGTTCAACAACTATATATATATATATATATATATATGTATATATATATATATATATATAACATCAACTATGTGTCAGGTGCTGTCCTGGGTGTACAGATACAGCAATGAGTATGATAGCCATGAATCTTGACCTAATGAAGCTTAAAATATATATTAAAGAAATACATGGTTTTAAAAATACACAAGCTCCAATAAGTTTATGTCACACGAAGGCCTTGTTACAGTGTCTATTTCATAATGAACCTCATCCCAGTAGCATAAATACCCTTAAATGACACTCCCTGCCTACTAAGAAATTCAGAGTCTGGACATCATAGCCTTTAAAATGGCTCAAAATCCACGCATTTGGCAGAAGTTGTCTACACGAGTTGCTTCTTGGGAAATAGCACCCAGCTCCCAAGCACGGCCAGCTGCCAAGGAACAAGGGGATTAAAGCTTACCTCCAGCTCCACAGGGCTATCCCAGACTCTGGTGCATAAGAGGGGAGGACAACACAGCATGAGTCACCAGAGTATTTCTCTTGCCCAAAGGGTGGCGTGATCTCCCAAGCTTTCATCACCACCCACCTCTGACCCCCATTTCAGGTAGATAAAACAGAAATGATGAGGTTGTTCAGATGATTCGTGTGGGTGGCTATTGTGCTGACTGGGACAATAAGGCTGCAGAGCACTGTTCTCTTTTAAAGAGTTCACATTTTATTCTTTGCTATAAATAACAATTTAATTTTTGAAACACTGCATGGCCACACTATATTGTACAAAACAGTAAAGCTCAAATTCTCCTGTAAATGGGTTGCTTTTGGCAATGGACCTAAGTAGCCACACTGATGGCTGGCCTTTGCCTGACCCTCTCTCATTGTACCTCACCCCTGAGATGAGTAAGCAGGGCAAGACGTATGAATTAAGTTGAGTGGGAAAGCCTAAATGAGAGGTCTAACTCAATCATTTCCAGTTTCAAGCTATCTCCTGTGTCTCACCCAGCATCTCCTGCCAAAGTACTCAACCCAAATTTACTAAAAGAAGTCATGGACCAAACAAACTCACTAGTAATATAGCTCAGTATCATTTGGCCAAGTCATGTTCCTTAACTTAAAACAACCATGGAATCACAGATACAAAAACAATACCTTTGCCTGCTCTTGCTACTAGAACTAATGGAGACTGTGAGAAGGCTTTTCAAAAGCAATTATACTTCCTTCAGTGGTGTGGGTAGACAGAAAGACTCCAAGCATATCAGTAAGAACAAAATTAAAATTCAGTTCTTGTATTTCATAGGACACTGATGACCAATCAACTTAAAGGCAGAGAGCAAGTACAAATGAATATGATATTCCAACTAAGGATAGAAACAGTCATCTTTGGTTATGGGAAGGCTAACGAAAACTTGTCCCATAAACATTCTAAGATTACCCACAATATTTGGTACTTCTGTGCTCACCAACATCTTTGTGAAGTACAAGTGACTATAGTACTCCAGGTCAAGGATAAAAATTTTCCAGGGAAGATGGCACTATTTCAATGGCTTAAAGTACACCAAATGGCTCCCATGAATTCCTAAACTCAGTAGTGACAACGTGGGCTTTCTCTTGAGGATGTAAAAAGGTAGTAAGAACTGGGCAAAATGAAAACTATAAAAGCTAATTAAGTTAGGTTACACTAGAGTACAGGAAAACCAAGAACATATCAGTGCAGAATCAATGAGGGAATGTCACAGAATTGTTAAACAGGCTACCACAATTAACAAACATAGAAAGAAAGGACACAGTTGCATATTATTTTCATTCACAAGTCTGTAGTCCCTGACTTATAGTTTGACATCAGAGAGAAGAACAGGTTTGCAGAAATAAGAGGGTCAGGTGTAAAAGCAAAAAAAAACAAAAAACAAAAAAAAAAAGGTGTTTACCTATTGATTTCAGCTATTTGTAGTTCAGTAAAATGGGCAAGAAAACAGTACCAAGGCTTCAACTCAAGCAAGATCAGCAAACTTTTTGTGTAAAGGACCAGAAAGTAAATATTTTCGGCTTTACAGGCCATGTGGTCTCTGCTGCAACTACTCACCTCTGCCCTTGTAGTGTGAAAACGGCTACAGATGATATTTAAATGAATGGGCATGGCTGTATTCCAAAAAAACTTTATTTATAAAAACAGACAGTGGGTCAATTTGGCCCATGGGCCATAGTTTACGAAACCCTGATCTAAAGTTCCAGATCAGTGATTCTCTAACATTAGCGTACCTCAGAATCCCTTCCAGGGTTGTTAAAACAGACATTGCTGAGCTCTACCCCCAGAGCCTCATATCTGTAGGGTGGGGATGGGGCCTGAGAATCTGCATTTCTAACAAGTTCCCAGATGATACTGCTGCTAGTGGTCAGAATGAGGTCCACACTTTGAGAGCCACTGCTCTAGACCTTACTACTAAACAAGGAGTTCAATATTTTAAGTAGCTGCCACAGTTCCCATATGATTGTCCACAGACAATTGTTACTTACAGTAAGTTCCAAACTTCAAAGTTCAAATAAATTAAATAGTTGAAAGAGAATCAAGGGGAAACACACTAGTCAGGATTTTTTTTTTTCGGTGTAAACGTTGTCCCACCAGTAAAATACACATAATTCATTCTGAAATCTCTTTATTCAACATTTTCATGTAACATGTTCTAAGTCCTATAAAGAGTGAGAAGTATTAGGCTCTAGAAATCAAGGAAGAAAATATAACAAGTATTAAAGACAAAGGTAGATGATTCTTGGAAAATCAAAGAAAATTCAACACAACCCATTTCTAATTAGAAGTTCTTCATCTCAGTAAAATTAAAGTAAGAATATATGCAAGGCAGCTTAAGAGTTTTGAAGAATTGTGTTATGTTCATAAGAATCTAATGAGATAATACAGCCTTTATTATCCTTTCTTAAAAAATATTCACTTATTTATTTTGAGAGGGAGAGTGACAGATCGAGCAGGTGCGGGGCAGAGAGAGCAGGAGAGAGAGATTCCCAAGCAGGCTCCATGCTGTCAGCATGGAGCCCAACCTGGGGTTCGATCTCATGAATCATGAGATCATGCCCTGAGCTGAAATCAAGAGGATGCTTGTTCGACTGAGCCACCCATGTGCCCCCTTTACTATCCTTCTTTTACAAGATCAAGAAACTGAAGAAAACAAAGTGGTAATCTGTCACCATTATTTTAAAAAATTCTTAAAATACTATTTTTTCTTGGTAAGTTTTAAGCCACATTTATCAAATCCAATTTATACATATCTTTTCAGGACTTTGTCTATGAATGTGTGTTCATGGGGAAAAATATTATTCCAATATGTTCAAGTCCATATTCACGTTCATGGGCTTAATTCTGAAGCCACTTCTGCAAGTCTAACCAAGAAGCCTGAACTTGAATGAGATGGCAATTTAAAGCACACTCGACCTTAAAAATAAATAAATAAATAAAATAAAACACACTCAACCTTTAGTGCAAGTGGGTCATAGATTATGGAAGTACAATGATCCTTTCCAGCAGTACAACAGAAACACTCAGCAATGGGAGAAATACTATTAATGGAGATAATCCAAAAAGTAGAGCAGCAAGCCTAGCATCTCCCTCTCCAGATACCCGGGCTCTTTATGCAATGATGATAATGAAAATGTATTCATTTGAATAGATATTTACACAAATCAGTTTCACATCCATTATAAGAGCAAAATGTTTAGAAAAAAGAAGGAAGGAAAGAAAGAAGCATAACCCACAATGCATATGGTCAGTAGAGAGGTTTTTTTCATCCCTATTAGCATGCTTTTAAAAGTATGATATACGTTGATTATAATGTGAGATAATTACGTTCTCACTCGAACCTGTGATCTGAATACTCCAGTAACAATTTTTTTTAATTTATATGAAACATAATTAAAGAAAGCCCTCGGTGAAAACGCCTTCTTGTTTATTTTACAAGCATCTAATTATTTTACAAGTGGCTAAATTAAAGAAAAACATATTTATCAAAAGGATCATTTCCAATTCAATGCCATGTATTACTGCTGGGACAAACACCCAGTTAAGATGATACTAAACCTAAGAAGACCAGTAATTATTCTATCTAAATAAAAGCAGACCATTCTGGTTTTTAGATAATGGCTCAGATGGAAGTCAGCAAAAACTTCAAACCTAAATAAAGCAATATAAGTAATACTGTCCATGGATTATAATAGGAAAAGGTGCCTTCTACTGTCCTCTGAAGCCAACCAAGAGAAGTATTTTAATTGAAGGAAGTGGTCTAAACAGTTTCCAATGTGGTCATTCTTCTGCCTGACAATGTAATGTGACCTAGTGCATGAAGTGCTGCTCTGTAAATGTAGGTAATTTAGTCAGCGCTCAATTGTATCAGAGACTGCACCTTTAGGATCTTTCTACCTCATTTTACTCGCTGCTAAAATGTGGACACTGCTGCCATCATAGAATTTCGGGAAGTTACATAAAAGAACACTATAATATTCATTAGTCCTACATATGGCTGTTTACTAAACATATATGCTGGGATTTTCCTTATCTCGGTTCTGAAATTTCAAATTATGAACAATTAATTCAGGTGTCAAATGCCCAAATGCAAAGACAAAAGCTGTGATACAAAATTTCCTCTTTTACCATAATCTTTGGAGCTTTCCACAGCACTGCAAAATTATAATCTAGAACAGTCTTGCAAACAAATTATGAAAAGTTCTAAGCTCAAAGAACACTATCTTTCCTAACTACATAAGAGGCAATGACAGGTTTTTTTTAAACCACAAAGCACATTAAATGTATGTACTCTAGTGTATGTCTACTACCACAATATATATTGAATAAAATGGATTTCAAACACAAAATAGAACTTGAAGTTTTGTTTACATCACACACACACACACACACACATACACACACACACACACAAATCCCAAACAATGACTCTATCAGGGGTTCTTCGTGAAGTCATAAAATATACATTGATGGTACATCACTACTCTCTAATTAGGAATGGAGATTTAGCTAGTGATTTTCCCTCTAACTTTATTAAACTAGTATTTTAAGTAACCTTTCACTTCTGAAAAATTCTAGTACATTCTCAGCTCTATTTTCATCCAGTCTATAGGCAATAAGCAAGAATGAAGGAAATAATTTTTTTCAGGAACTCCACATTTATATTGCCTCCGGTCAGACAATCTTAAAATAATTTTGATGGGTTTCTTCCCTTTAACCTAGGATTTAAAAAAGAATCCAAAAGCACTAAAAAAAATAGTAATAAAAATAAATTTAAAACCCACAAAAAAGTAAATGTATAGCATTTCCCCATTTAATAGTGAAAATGGTTCAGCAAAGCAGCCTCAATATCTTTCCATTTTTCAGAAACAACCTACTTATTATGGGGCTACTGAGACCACTGAAATAATATCCCAACCTTGAGGATAAATAAGAATAGGAACTGGACAAGAAGCTCCAGTTTCATTTTTAATCTACAACAGGATCAGCCCAAGAGCTAAACCTAACCACCTATGTTTGTAAATAAAGGTTTATTGGAACACAGCCACACTCATTTGTTTTCATATGACTGTCTTCATGCTACAATGGTAGAGTTGAATAGCTGTGACAGATGCTGTATGGCTCACAAAACCTAAAATATTTACTATCTGGTAGTTTACAGATAGTTTGCCAACTCTTGGCCTACAATATCTAAAATTGATGAAAATTAGTATACATAGGTCTATGAGATAAAAGGTTAACCAATAACGCATAAAATTTACTTTTTATTTATGTTACAGTGTATTGAACAGACTCTATGGGCAAACTCTGATGGTACTCACCTGATTAAAAAGCATTCTAACACTCATACACCGCTGTTGGGAATGCAAAATACTGCGGCTGCTTTGGAAAGTAGTCTGGCAGTTCCTCAAAATGTTAAACACAGAGTTACCATTTGACCTAGCAATTCCACTCCTACATATATACCCAAGAGAAATAAAAATATATGTCCACACAAAAACTTGTACATCAGTGTCCACAGCAGGATTATTTATGATAGCCAAAGGGGGAAAACCACCCAAATGGCCCATCAGCTGATGTATGGATCAATACAATGTGGTATATCCACATAATGGAATATTAACGGGCCTTAAAAATGAAGTACTCATGTATCTACAATATGGATGAACTTTGAAAACACTATGCTTAGACCAAGAAGCAATCACAAAAGACCACATACAGTAGGATTCCATTTATATGAAATGTCCAGAACAGGCACTTCTATAGAGATAGAAGGTAGATTGGTTGTTACCTAGGGCTAGGGATGCATGGGGTTGAAAGCTAACATATACAGGGTTTCTTTTCTTGGTGATGAAAATGGCTGAAAGTTTCTTGTGGTGATGGTTGCACAACTCTGTGAATATACTAAAACGCATTGAATTGTACACTTTAAATTGGTAAATTGTATGGTATGTGAATTATATCTCAATAAAGCTGTTACCAAAAAATGCATTCTAGGGGCGCCTGGGTGGCGCAGTCGGTTAGGCGTCCAACTTCAGCCAGGTCACGATCTTGCGGTCCGTGAGTTCGAGCCCCGCGTCGGGCTCTGGGCTGATGGCTCAGAGCCTGGAGCCTGTTTCCGATTCTGTGTCTCCCTCTCTCTCTGCCCCTCCCCCGTTCATGCTCTGTCTCTCTCTGTCCCAAAAATAAATAAACATTGAAAAAAAAATTTAAAAAAAAAAAAAATGCATTCTATTAATCTGCTGAAACATCTAAAATCAGAATGTTAGTCTTTTTTTCTTTTATTTAAAAAAATGCTTATTTATTTATTTTGAGAAAGAGAGAGAGCATGTGCGCACATGTGGGAGAGAGAGAGGGAGACAGAGAATCCCAAGCAGGCTCCATGCTGTCAGCGCAGAGTGCAATGTGGGGCTCAATCCAGGTAAAGTTACTGATCTCCCTCTTCCTCAGTTTCCTCATCTGTAAAAGGAGAGAGGGTGATTGCCTCAAAGGGAAGGGTTGTGGCCAAGGTTAAATTAGAAAAACATCAAGAATTTAACACCAGGTCCAGCATATAATGAACACTCAAGCCATAGAATTTGAGACCAAAAAAAAAAAAAAAAAAAAAAAAAGTTGGGGGGGGGGAATTCCTAAAGTTGTCCCTAAAAGCTCTAACCAAATGCTTATTGTTTGAATTTCTTAAAATTCAGGTTACCTGTGTCACTCAACTAAAATAGTAACTGTGAACCCAAAACTGCTCTTAAAAAATAAGGTTATTTTAAAAAATAGGATAAACCTTTTTCTAAGTTTCATAAGATTTAATTTTCTCTACCTGTATTCCTCTACTCCTTGTGCTAAATGAGGAAATGGGCATAAAAAGATGACATGAGTTACCCAAGAGACTAATAAATCATTCAAGCCTTACCCCTGCTTGTAATGGTGTCTCCAACTTTTACTACTAGATGGTCCCAGTTTCTGGATTGCTCACTTAACGCTCACTCCTTCAATAACTGAGTACTTACTATGTGTCAGTTACCAAGTTATGCTGAGGATACTAGGTGAATAGTCAGATGCAGCCCTGCCTTTAACAGGTCTTCATGTCGAGTTATATTACACTTGAACTATTTGTCAACTTCTCCCATTGACAGAACTCCTTGAGGCCAGAGAACTCAAGTACTTGATGAACAATGGGGCACCTGGCTGGCTCAATGAGTGGGGCATACAACTCTTGATCCAGGGTCATGAGTTTGAGCCCCACATTGGGGGTAGAGTTTACTTTAAAAAAATTAGAAATATTTTTTAAAATTATAATGGCAATTAAAATAACAATACCTACCCTTTAGTCATTTTACCCAGATCATGTTATTTACTCCTCACTAATCCTGCAAGGCATATACTATCACCCTCATTTTACAGATAAAGAACTGAGAGTCAGAGAGGTTAACTAACTTGGCCAGGGCCACACAGCTAGAAACGAATGTATAAATGAACAAATGAATAAACTGTTAGCACCACTAACAATTTTATACACGTGATAGGAAAGAATGTTCATTTCACCATATTATTTATGTAATTGAGCCTGTGTTTAGCACTGAGAAAGTGCACATTTGGAAATTGTTGAAACTTATCTACATAGCTGCCAAAAGTAATTTGAGTATCTCAGAGACATTCTAGAAATAAAAAATACTTATGCTGCACTTTACAATCACTAATCCATGCAAATAGCTTGTGAAGTGGCTATCATTCTTTCTATAAATAAGGAGAAAATGGCCACACTGTGCCCAAAGGCTACCAGATCATATCTTAGGGGGCTGTCTCACAAAGCTACAAAACAATGTTGATCCATATGTTTGGGGGAAAGTACATACCAAGGGTAAGCAAAAAGGCTGAAAATCTATGTTTCCTAAAAACACAAATTAGATTCCATAAAATAGCAGTGGTATGATGGTAATCTGCACATCTTAGCAGGGTTAGAGATCTCATAATTGAATTAATAACATCAAGAGTATCTTAATACAACATTAGAATCTGCATATAGCTAGGCAGTAATACTTCCATCCTAGACTTAAATACACCAAGATACTCTAAACTCAGGGTTAAAATTAAAAGCCTGAAATAGAGACTCAACATAGTATAGTTTGGATATTATTAAACTACACAGAGAACACAATCATCATTCCAAACTGTAAATGATTCAAATATTCAAAACAGTGGCAACAAAGCAAAAAAAAAAAGTGTATTAAAAGAAATAAAAAAGACTGGAATGCTACAATGAAATAATGTGCACTTTCATAGAAAAAAATGGGCTTAAGTACAATAAAGGAATCATTTCTTACTGTGAATGGATGTGGACAACTAAAAGAAAAGCCAATGAACAAATGTAGTTGGGGAGGGGTGGGGGGAGGGATGTGAAAGAAGAGGAGACTACTACACTCATTCAATGGGGACCCAAAACCTTGAGACAAGGAAGGATGCATGTAGTTCCTGTGGGGGAGGGATTTAAGAAAATGAGAATGGTTTGACTACTGTTAAGAACTTAAAGTAAATTTAAAGTATCTAAAATTTACCATATCATTTCATTAAAGGCTTCCATTTAATTGACAGTTATGCACCAAGCAGAGGAATGAAAAGTACCCAATCTTAGGAAAACCAAATGGTTTTACCTTAAAGCCAGCCATCAAAATCTGCAACACACAATTATAATGAAAAAGAAACCTGTTCCTTCTTCTTTTTACCCTAAATACATTGGCGTAGAGATAGATTCACAGAGAAATAGTATATTACCAACATGCACAGAAATGAGGCCAGACCTTGCTTTCCAGTTACACCATGAATTGATATTGAACATTATATTCATTTTGATAAATGCTTTAAATTGTCTGTTATAAACAAGCCTTCTTTTTAATCTTCTACCACAGTGTTGGCATTTTACATTATTGATCCTCCCCACTTTAAAACTTCTGTGATGTCCAGCTATCCTGACTCTTGTAGCTCTGTGAGTTTTAGAGCAACCCACAGCTCCCTAGTTCAGTTACCTGTGAAGAACTCATTCACTCAGTTTTACTTCCCACACCTTCACATTCCAGACCTCTCAACCAAACTCCAGGCCAGCATTTCCAGCAATGTCTACTTAGAAATGGCTTGCACTCAACTCAAAGCTACAGTACCAATCCATACCATGGAATACGGGGCAGCAGTTTAAGGGGAGACAGAGTTCGACAGAGACATAGATGGATACGGAAAGGTCAGCAGAGACAGTATTTTTCTACGGAAAATTAGTATTTCAGCATAGTGTGCAAATATGATCCCATTCAGGTTTTTTTTTAAGTTTATTTATTTATTTTGAGAGAGAGTGAGAGCAAGAGAGAGCAGGGGAGGGGCAGAGAGAGAAGGAGAGAGAGAATCCTAAGGAGGCCCCGCACCAATGCACGGCTTGAACTCACAAACTGTGAAATCATGATCTGAGCTGAAACCAAAGAGTCGCAAGATTAACTGACTGAGCCACCCAGGTGCCCCATCCGATTCAGTTTTTTAAACAAAACCTTCCAGAAAGATGTACAAGAACTGGACAATGGTTACCTCTGGAGAATGGGGTTATGGATGGTGGGAGAGTGGATGGAGAGAGGCTTATTTACCTTTGCACAGTCTATATCTTAAAATTAATTTTATAATTTATTTTATAAGACTAGTTGCTTTATAAAGAGAAAGTAATAGAAAATTATTACATCTCAACATTGCAAATACATATTAACTTCCATTAAGTCAAACTGGCTTCGGACACTAAATCCTCCTGGTATAGAAAGACAGAGAGATTCTCCCTGTACTGACTTGGGGCTCTATGACCAATCATACCATAATATTATAATGGCCATCAGGGTAATTACATTTTACTCAGTTGAAAGAGCAGATACCAAGACACTGGGTGGCCCCTGGAGAGAAAGAAAAGAGAGCAGATCCTAGCACCTTGAACCCTGTAGCATGAATTCAGAGCCATAGGTGGTGGCTTTAGAATCTGCACTGTCAGTTGCAACTAAAACATAAAACCAAAAATGCCCGAGCTGCACACCCCCTCGGCTTGTTGGCCGGGGTCAGGTACCTGCTGTGCAGCGGTAACTCAGTCACTTGACTAGACACTGACAACCCAGCAGCTGCGGTTCAGTATATGTTTTTCAGAGTCCGTGAGAACTGATCTCAGGATTTTTAGCACAGGATACAGGAATAACCACCCCGTGGTAACCACCCCACCCTCACTCCCAACAAACACCTATCTCTGAAACCTCATTACTTCTGGTGTGGCAAGTTAGAGGAGGACTTAACCAACTATTCTGGTTGTTGGAGCAAGGCAATTGAAAGGAAAAACTTGGAAGAGTAAAAGGGGTAGAGGAAGTTCCAAAACAAATTATATTTTGGATGGATGGGCAAGATTCTGTATTTCCATTTCTAAAGAATGTGTACACTTATCAGTTTGGTGACAAACACCAATATTGCGTTAAAGAGAAAGACAAAAAGTAAAAATAGATAAAACAATGAATGGTAGTATGGAACCTCTAATAAAGAGATAAGAAGTATAACTAGAAATTTGAACGATTAAAATTTGCCATAAATAGGAGTGCCTGGGTGGCTCCGTCGGTTGAGCATCCAACTCTTGATTTTGGCTCACGTCACGATCTCAGGGTTTTTGAGTTTGAACCCCGCGTTAGGCTCTGTGCTGACAGTGTGGAGCCTGCTTGGGATTCTCTGTCTCCCCTTTCTCTCCACCCCTCCCTCTCTCTCTAAAAATAAATAAACTTTAAAAAATAAAATAAATTTTTAAAATCTGCCATAAATAAAGTCTGAAAATGAAGGCCTGGGCCTTCCTTGAAAGAAACCCAATGCAGCATTTTTCACAACTGGAATCAGCAGCAGAATGCCACATGAAATGAATGGACTTTAGAACCAGTTGGAATTGCATGTGATCTGGGGCAAGTTACCCCTCTCTGAATCTCAGTGTTTTCTGTAAAACAGGTATAATCAGAGGAGATAATATATGTAAAATGCCTAACATTAGAAGAAATAAATGTCAATACCCCTCATGAAGTAAGCATGAGGGGTATAAAAAATTTTTTTTGTTTTTACTTTGAAACAAGCTTATGTCAAAGTTCTTTTAAACGGTGCTTCTGGCAAATTTAAAATGTGAAAACATTTGCAAAAATGCAGTAACTCAAGAACAATCTCAGAAAGTAAGGCACACTTGCTTCTTTTATTTACTGGTCAGAGCTACAACTGGAGATGGTAAAAGAATTTTCAATTTAAAAGAAATATCCAGGAACACAATTTAAGGGCACATTAGAGAGACAGTTTGTCCGGTGAAACCGTTGCAGATCCAAGGTGAAAATGGAGGGAGGAGTGAGCTGTGCATGTCAAGGACACAGAAGCATGTCAGAGTCGTGGAAGGTAAGGGAGACACAGGAAGTATTTATACAGACAATGTGCAAGTGACACTTCAGAAACTCCAAGTCCTAAGACAGTCTGTAAAAAGTGGACATGAGGAGACTCTGAGAAAGTTGTTCACACACAGAAAAGCCAATGAGTAGCTCAGTTCCCTCTAAAATGGTCCCAGAAGCAAACTCCATCATCAGAAATCAACACTGCTTACCTACTCCCAAAAAGGCCTGCCATGTGCAGGAATCCACCACCGTGTTTAACAGGTTTTTCTTCTATGGAACTCCGGTTAAACCCCCTTGGCTTGACTCTTTCTGGGCCACCAGCAGGCTAGCTGGCGACTGTGTTTCTTATACCTCATGTGATTGTCACTCGGATCAACCCCTTCTTTCATGAAACATCTACTCATTTCTGGAAAATTCCTGGTTTCTTCAGGCTCACACTTTCCCAAACATTAAAAACTAATTTGCCTATAATGACTGGATAAAATTTCCCAGAAAGATGTTCCAACATATTGTAATGTTCCCCTTTGTGGGTACTGGAAACCATTATCAGTGGGCCAATCAATATATGCGAAAGCCATAGTAATTAGTAAAAATAGTAAAGCTGAGTTTTTCTTCGTGTTAAATTATATACCTTACAAATTATTAACCCAGCATTTACATAAAGGCTGCATTTAACTCAATTCTCTGGTAAACAGTGTTACTGGGATGTCAAGTATGGAATTTAAACTATATAAGCAACATAACCATACTCTTTTAATAGAGTATATGTGCAAACACAATCTGTACTAAACTGATAAATCTCTTAATATTAAATTAAGTCACTCTAGTGGACAGCCATCATCAACTGCTATTGAAGCAATCCCCATTCCGGGTTGTTCCAAACATCAGTCACTATGTTAGCATTACACAGATGAGCATCATAAATCAATGCGAATCTTAAAAGACCCAAGAAATCAAAGCCAAACACAGGCTGAAACAAAATTCTTACACAACAAGACTCAGAAACACAGCATAGAGAAGATAAAACTCATATTAGGGTCTCTTGGCTTCAATACCTCCCCAAAAAACATTCTACATTTCAAAACCTGTAAGCCTCTGAAAAGCCAGTCCCAAAATATTACATACATAACCTAAGTTTTAAACCAATGACTCAATCGTAACTGCGTATCAGAACCACTTAGAGAGCTCCCAAAAAATACCAATGTCCAGCACCCACCCCCAGAGATTCTGATTTTATTGCTCTGACACAGGGCCCTGGCATTGATCTTTTTTAAAAGCTCCCCTGGTGATTCTAATATGCAGCCAGGTGGAGATCCACTGCTTTAAACGAATACAGCCTTTTGGGACAATAATTGCTCTGAGGTTGATAAACATGCTTTTTGCCTTTTAATGAGATTTTATTAAAACTACTCAACTCATTCCATAGTCAATGAGCAACTGTTACATTGCAGGCACTGTGTTAAGTAATGGAGAAAGATATATATGTTCCCTGCTCTCAAGAAGTTCCTTGTTAACTAGGTAGAGAGACTCATAAATAAGAAACTGTAATTAAATATGATAAGTGTTCTCAAGGTACAAGCAAATTCAGCATGCTTCACAAACTTCCATGTCATCCCTGAGCAGGGGGTCACGCTGCATCATTTCAATTTTAGTATGTGTCCTACCGAAGCAGGAAAGTCAGAAGTTACAGGTTACTAAGAACCCTAAAAATAAGGGTAAATATTCACCCTCCACAAGGTGAAAACGGTGTGCATTTTGCTATTCTCTTTCACAGAAACTGCTGTACCATGAAGGTAGGTATTTCTGTGTTTTAATCTGGATGAATCTTCTTAAAATTTCCTTCATGGAATATTACTGATTGTACACTTATCTCTAAAACTCTACATTTGCAAAAGATGCAGTGAATAATCATGACATAAAAATTAGCCAACTTCCTGCATTTGCATAAAAACCTTTCTTTTCCACTAATTGATATATCTTACTAAGACAAGAAGTTTTGGGGCTATGATAAGGTCCCATAATTGGTGATGCAATTTGTTTTAGTCACTTGAAAGATGTTACACAGGAAAATGTTATGGAAACAATAGGCATTCAAAGGAGCTTTTGTAAGACTTTCAAAAACAAGGAACACAAGGGGAAAGAGTTTAATTTTTTAAAAAACGATATGCCATCCTCCCAATATTCATAATGAATCAGGCACATGATTCCCTCCAAGACAGTGGATGAGTGAGTGGATAAGAAGTGAGGTAGGGGAGTGAGTGGGTGCTCAATTGATCTTGAAAATTGAAATCCATTTTAAAGTATCTCAGTGGAAATTTAAACCTATTAAGACCTAAGGTCAAAAACAATTCGTGATACTAATTTGGGATAAAAGAAAATCACAATTCTAGAGAACCTGGATAGAAATCAACAAAAAGGCTTCCACTACAAGTGAACAGCTTCAAGACCTTTCTGTGTAAATCTGGAGTTGAACAAATTCTAAGTTAAAATGTATGCTGTCAAGGTCCCTGCAAGAAAATCTCAAGTGAATTTCAATTTCCAGATCAATATATGCTGAGACAATTTACCGGAGAAACCTTCAACCTTTACACAGGGTGAGGAACATTATCATTACATTCTTTACCATGAAGGCTACCTTGAATTCATTATTTCACGAAATGGCATATTATAAATGGCACTGACCAAGTCCGATTTTGTAGGCTATGAATGAGATTTCACGTTCACAATCGTTAAGGTAGCCACAGCGTGCCTATCACCTCAGAATTAGCTTGCTCTCCCTCCTTATGCAGTTCTGAAGCAACAGAAAAGATGAATTTAGTTCTACCAGAGGTGTTTCCTGAAAACATTCTATCAGTTATAAGCCAGCAGAATACTGATTGTGCTAATGTGATGCTGACCACTTCTTTTTGATACCTAAAGAGATCACATCATCAGTCTTCCAGACCTTAAGGAATCAGAACTGGTTACTATCATTGATCCAATGACGGTTACATTCCGTCATCACAATATAATTAACATTTTAATTTCACATATTCCAATTATGACTTTGCTGGCTCATTTAAAGCAAATGTAACTAAGACACAACAAATATCACTCACCCACACAGTCGTTTGGGAGCTTTTGGGAAACACCTAATTTACCTCACCTGGGTGCTAAGAATGAAGCAACCAAGGAGATTTTTTTTTTTAACGTATTTGTCTCTATGGAACGGTGCTATCCACATACGCCTATGGAAATGTATGAAATGTATGAAATGTATGAAATATATGAAATGTAGCTAGTCCAACTGAGAAACTGAATTTTGAATTTTATTTAATTTTAATTAATTACAATTTAAATTTAGAAAGAGATATCGATTAGGTTATTAGAAAACTTTTAGATATGTTTGAGAAAACTTGGGTGTGTGAATCTACTTTTACAAATGCAAATGTCATGAAATCTAATACAGATCAAGCATTTCCGATGAAAATTTAGCTTAGTGTCAGAGCTGAGATGTGTTGTTAGTGTAAAACACACACTGGATTCCAAAGACTGAGCACAAAAGAAAGAAAGGATGTAAAATATCTCATAAATAATTTCTACACTGAATACGTGTTGAAGTGCTAACAGTTTTGGGTCTACTGGCTTAAATAAAATATTTTATTAAAACCGACTGCACCTATTTGCTTTTAATTTTTTTAATGCGGCTATTGCAAAATTTACATATGTAAAATTTTTGTCTATAAAATTACATATGTGCCTTGCATTATATATCTTTTGGACAGCGCTGCTCTCGAGCACTTCCACAAACACTTTACCAGGGCGCATTTGGATATCCTTCTTCTAGTAGACAGGCTGGTCATGTAACAATAGGGGCAAGGAGTAACATGTCCTTGTACCAATTGGGTCTGAGGAAAGTGTGTAGCCAGCTCTACCCATAATTTCACCATGTGAGGCAACACTGTAATACCTCAACATAGAAGAAAAAAAAATGAGTTATCAGCACTTAAACAAATTGAAATCCAGTACTGCAGACAACTTAAAAGGGATACAGTACAACTGCTCTAAGGTCTTGGTTTCATTTCCCAACTGCGGACCTTAAAGTAGACAATAAAGCACCGCTTCCAAAAAGAGGTAAAATATTTCAACGGTAGCTACCCAGCAATCCTTCATAAAGGAGCAAAAATTGCTCTTAAATCTGATCTCAACTTCTAAAGGCACAGAATACACGCTGAACTAGGAAATCAACTTCAGATCGCCAGCCTTTGCCTCACAAACAAATTAGCAGGATTGTGCACTTGGAATACTGTTTGACAAGAATGAAAAGGAAACTATTCAAAACAGATTTAAGGAATGGACAATTAGATGAGGAACTGCAGATTTAATTCTCCATCAGCACTGTGATTAATCTGATTCCCTGCTTTTCCCTAGTGTAATTATACAACACAGATGAAAGGATGAGCATTTGGACTGTCAGTTCTATATTCTAGACCAGCCCGGTGACTCAAAGCAGACGGCTCTGCCACACGAACCACCACCATCCCAACAACAGTCGAGGGAAGCCTCGAACACTGATTTAACAGTCATTGCATAACGAGGCATTAAAAATTCGGATACCCCCAACTCTTTCCACGCTGGCCTACACCGGGTAAGGAATTTGCTGAAACTGAACGCACCCCGTCTGAAAATGACCCCGTCCAATCCGGGCATGGGGTGAACACAAAGACATCTATCTAATATCCTGCACAATAGACACACACCCCACAATTAAAAACCCTGGACGTTCTCTCTCTATCGGTCCGTGCAAGCAAAGGAAATGCAAGCTGCTCTTTTCCTTAATGGTCTGTGGTACACGCAAGGTAACAATAACCCCAACTGTTCCCAGGAAGCAACTATAAAATCGGGGCTGCCACGTCCCTGTGCAACCGTCAGATAAAATGCAGACAGCGGATTTCGGCCGGCCGCACGCCTCGTGGGGTAGCCGACCTCGGCTCGGTGACTTCCACGGCTGGCTGAGAACCCCCGGGACCCCCGCCCGGCAGGAGGTCCAGGTACACGTCTATAAATA
Organism: Leopardus geoffroyi; assembly: GCF_018350155.1. Lineage (NCBI taxonomy): Eukaryota > Metazoa > Chordata > Mammalia > Carnivora > Felidae > Leopardus > Leopardus geoffroyi. The sequence goes on from NC_059343.1 coordinate 36,946,534, forward strand.
CGCCCGGGTGAGGAGGACGAGGGAGGCGGAGGGGAGGAGGGCAGGGGGCAGGCCCGGAGCGGGTGCCGGTGCGGGAGGACCCGGGCATCACTGAAATGCATTTTTCCACACTCCCGCTCCCTCGCGTAGCGACTCACTTGCCGATCACCTCGCACAGCTCGTACACATCCTCGAACAGCACGTCGTCGTCGGCCATGGTCCGGAGGGGACAGCGGCCGCAGTGTGGAGGGCTCCGAAAACGGGGGTGGGGGCGCCAAAGAGCTCAGTGCCCGGCCCCTGGCTCTCCTCCCCTCAGGACCCGCGAGCCCTCGGTGCTGAGGACGCTCGAGTGGGGCTGCGAGGCCCGGAGACTGCGGCGCCTTCCTCTGCGGGCGACCGCCCCGGCGCGGGCGGCGGGGCCGGGGCGCGGGAGCGAGGGCGGCCCGGGCCCGGCGCCGCCCGCCCGCCCGCTGCTCCTAGCGCTGCTCGGGCCGCGCTGCCCGGCGTGTGGATCCTCGGGGACCGCGCGGCGCCGCGCTCTCCGCCCGTCAGCCCGCGCGGGCCGCGAGGCCGCGACCGCTCCCTCTGCCGAGGCTGGCTCCGGCGAGGCGCGGGGCAGCTCGGGCTACAGGGGGGGCCGCGGCAGGACCATGGAGGGAGGATCGCCGCGGAGGGAGGTGGCGGCGGCAGATCGGCGCTGGGGACCAGGAGGCGGCGGCAGAGACGCTCCCTCCTCCTTCTCCTCCTCCCGCCGCCGCCGCCGCCCGCCTGAGAGTGGGAGGGGGCTTCGCGGGACTGGCTGTCTGTGCGGGCGGGAGCCCCGGCCACCGCCTTCAGCTCCTCCTCCTCCGCCCCAGCCGCCGACCAGCTCGCGAGCCCCGCGCACCCGCCTCGCGCACACACGCCCTCCTCCCCCTACGGCCGCGCGGCTTCCAGAACCACAGGCCCCGCCCACTCCAGCCCGTCGGGAGGCGGTGGCCGAGGGACCGGGAACGGGGCTGAGCGGCGCATGCGCGCGCCACGGGTCACGTCACGGCGAACGGGCGGGCGTCGGGGATCTGGAAGGGGCGGGGGGTCGGCCCGAGGGGCGCGCGGGCGGCAGCTGCTTAGGCGGGGGTCGGTGGGGTCGTCCCCTCCGCGACCGAGCAGCGGAAGGGGACCAGGGACAAAAGGTCCACGACCGAACGCACGTTCTTGGCTCTCTGCGGCGAGAGCCTCGAACCCTGGCCGCTCCCTTCTCTTCTTTTGTAACCGCAGGAAGCCTTTCCCGGTTTTTGCGGGGGAAAGACGCTGGGAAAGGTTCCTAATGAATGGGAAAAACAAGAAGAGAGGTGGAGAGGCTGTCATTCCAGACCCTGCTGGGCGGCGGATGCTTTTAGTGCCACTGTGCATTCCTTAATGAAAATGAGGACTGGGGAAGGAGAGTCGTCCACCTACAAGAAAAGGACTAAACAAAAACTATCCAGGAACGTGTGCACCAATGAGGAACAATTCGTAGAGACAGCCTCTCCGCATTCTGTCCCAAACTCAACGAATATCTGTCCAGCGCTTGCCCTCCGTAGAGACAGCCTAGAGAGAGGTCAGGAAGGCAGGGACAGAGACTTTAAGCCTCTTTTTCATCGCCTACCCCTACCCCCAAGCTTTCAGTACCTACCCTGCTCCCTGTACTTCCTATAAATGTTAGACATGTCAGTATAAAAATGCAACTAGAGGGAGTGGATGCACAGGGTCAGCCAGGGAATGAGGTTCTGGGTGTTGCCGCTGTGCTAGGTTGTATTCAATATGAAGATTTCTGTTCAACTGAGCATGTGCAGAATGAGCCAACGCCATCAGACAGGTATATGCCTCAGTTAAGGACCAATAAAAAAAGTCTTTGTTCCTCTGCACAGCAGAAGTGCCCAATTAGTTCATATAAGTCAGCTTCTAGAAATCGTCCGGTAAAATTCTCGGTGCAGTAATAAAAAAAAAAGAAAAAAAAAAGAGATAGTGTTTATCAAAGTGGGGGGGGGGGTGGAGACAGCCTATTTTCTCTTCAGAAACATTTTGTGCAGACCCTTGACCACTCCCTCAAGAGACTGAGAAATTTGCCAGTGCTAAGGATTTGAGTACTAAACACTTTTTAAAACGCAAATCAGAGGAAAAATATAATTGTATGAGAAGGTCTTCCCTATTTCCCCCAAAAACTTGTGCATTCTCTAGACAAGGGAGCCTTAGAGCCTGAGAAACATTGCTTCCATTGAGGGTCCAACAGTTTCAAGTCACTGTCACCCTAAGTTGGCATGTGCACTTGGTGTCAAATGAATAAGGCCATCACTCCATTCTGCCCTGAAGTGCACAGTGACCCTCACAAGTCACCTTGCTGGCTTCACTTCCTCTTCCCAGCCCAAGTCTGAGTTATGCCAAGACTTATCAACTTCATTTTGGGGCTCGTTATCTTCCATAGGGGTCAATACTCACAGGTAGAAAAGGACAATTATAAAATAAAAGACAGTGCTTGGAGCACCTGGGTGGCTCAGTCACTTGAGCATCTGACTCTTGGTTTCAGCTCACGTCATGATCCCAGGATAGTGGGATCAAGCCCCGTGTCAGGCTCAGCAGTGAGCATGGAGCCTGCTTAAGGCTCTCTCTCTCTTTCTGTATCTCTCTCTCTCTCTCTAAAATAATAAAAAAGAAAAGAAAGTGGAGTTAAATAAAAAAGACAATTATAGGGGCGCCTGGGTGGCGCAGTCGGTTAAGCGCCGACTTCAGCCAGGTCACGATCTCGCGGTCCATGAGTTCGAGCCCCGCATCGGGCTCTGGGCTGATGGCTCAGAGCCTGGAGCCTGTTTCTGATTCTGTGTCTCCCTCTCTCTCTGCCCCTCCCCCGTTCATGCTCTGTCTCTCTCTGTCCCAAAAATAAATATAAATGTTGAAAAAAAAAATTTAAAAAAAAAAAAAAAAGACAATTATAGAGACAGGGTTACACCCTGCATATGGAATCACAGCCAGTGTAGATCTGAAAAGAGCCTTAGACATCAGCCAGTCCAAATCAGTCATTTACAGATGTGGGGGATGTGATGGTTGCTCTCTCGGAAGCCATTCCACTCCTCCACCATGAGGTAGCAGCTCTGGGTTTGATATGGGATTGTAACCACCTCACCTGGAGATTCATTAAACTAATAAATGCAACCCTCTTGCCACAATGATGGACCTATCTTAATCAGCTCTTGCATTCCGTGGTCACTGACCTTGAGAGGTTCAAGGTCTTCCAATCAGCACAAAGCTCAGGACTTTTCCCTTATGATCTCAAAACACTCTCTTTCTCCCCACCCCACCGCCCTGACACCTACATTGGCTTTGAACTTTTGCCATCAGACATTTTGTACCCATCAGGGTAGTCAGACCCAAGATGAAGGTGGAATTGGGGGGCGACAAGGTGGAGATGTCCTCAGTGACATTATCAATCTCTTGTTTAGCCAACTCTCTACACTTTCTGGTCACATAAGGCAATGAATTCCCTTATTGTTCAAACCATTTTGAGTGGAGTTTCCTGTTACTTTCACATAAAGTATCCTACAAATGGTACAACAGATGAGAAAAATGCAGAGACAAACATATGTCCATGGTCACATATTTCACTGAGCATCTCATCCGAATCTAGCTCTCCCAGCTCCTGGTGCGATATTTAGTCATACAGAAGTTCTCTGCAATACACATCCCTCAGAACTTGTAGCATGCATTGTGACTAGAGGTGGCTCGTCTCTACTTCTACAACTAAAATGACTGAAGCTTTTAAATGAAGTTAATTCTTCTCTGGGCTTCTTACAAAAATCTAATACTCTTGCAACAAATAAGTGCAAGTATAAATGGTCAGGTGTCCATAACCTGTTTTGGTTTAGTTTTCACAAAGAAAATGTTAAAGTAACTAGGTATATCTATTAGCTTGTGTTCAGATTTTTAAAATTTTTTGTAATGTTTATTTATTTTTGGAAGAGAGAGAGACAGAGCATGAGCGAGGGAGGGGCAGAGAGAGAGGGAGACACAGAACCTGAAGCAGGCCCCAAGCTCTGAGCTGTCAGCTCAGAGCCCGACGCTGGGCTCAAACTCAGGAACCATGAGATCATGACCTGAGCCAAAGTCAGACGCTTAGATGACTGAGCCACCCAGGCTCCCCATGTTCAGATGTTTATAACTACATACAACAGCAGTTTAAACAAATGGGGGGGGGCTTATCTTTCTCATAGAGCAGGAAGTCTGGAGGTGGGTTATTACTAACGCTGGATCAGCTACCCCACAGTATCATCAGTGGTCAGGTTCTTTCTTTCCACTCTGTGACCCTTGACATGTTAGCTTCTCATCCTCAGGCTTGTTCTGTCATCATCACAAGGTGGCTGCTACAATTTCCAGCATCATACTGCATTCAGAGGCAGGAATCAGGAAGGCAACAAGGGTAGGCAAGGCCATTTTGGTTCCTCTCCCATCCCTTATTAGGGAAAGAAAATGTCTTTTTCCCATATCACTGGCCAGAGCAAAGTCACATGGCAGCTTCACCTGCTGGCGATGTGGATATCTGACTTTCCTGCCTCCTCTTGGAGGCGGGCAAGAGAGAAACAGGTGGGGAATGGACTCCGGCAGCCAATCAGCAGTATTTCCAATATTAGGGAAATTATCAATGAAATAACTTTAGATCTTCATCATAATGTAGGTATACCTCAAGTATATAACTGATATAACTGTACTGAGATATATATATATATATATATATATATATATATATATATATATATATATATATTTAAAAATCCAGAAACGTTAAAAAACCCATAAGGATGGAGTTGGTACTAGAGAAATTTGATTCTCAGATGTCAGTGAAAATCTGCAATGACTTTGAGGTCCTGGCATTAGACATTCTCAGGTTGTTGGGCTCCCCCATAATTTCAACATAACACAGATATAAAGGGGAATAACACACTCTATAGAAATATTAGCATGAGTACAATACAAAGGTCAGTGTGGCATAGGGTTAATTTAGGCAATTCAGGGTTCAGTCTCATTCTGTAGCTATGATTGTTTAAGCACCTAAATTATTACTGAATTAATGAATAAAATTAAGAATGACACTGTTCTTAACCAGAATAAAGTTATTGCCTTGTGATATAAGCAGGATGCTCTAAGCTGAAATGACAGACACCATCAGTGTCTCCAGAAAAAGCTGCGTATACTAGGCTTATACCCTATCATACTGCAAATCGTTTATTTTATATTCATCTCCAATATCATGTTGCAAATCATTTATTTTATATTCATTCAATGAATGTCTATTCTAAGCACTGAGGTTACAGGTACAAATAAAGCAGACATGGTCTCTGCCCTTGCCAAATTTTGCTCTAAAAGGAAACAAGTAGCAGGCAAGTAATTACAGTGAAGAGTGACGGTCATTATGTTGTGGGAAGTATGGGGAGCTAATAGCAAGGGGACCTATAGGTCAGGGAAGGCCAACTGAGGAAATGTTTAAACTAAGACTGAAGAAAGGTAGAGAGAACAGCATTTGTGAAGTCCCAGAGGAGAGCAAGAGTATGCTCTTTCGGAGAAGTAGGTCATGGCTGAATCATAGGGTGTAGGAAGAAAGAGGTCAGAGGTATTAGAGAAATAGGCAGGGGCCAGAAAGCAGAAGCTGTCAAACACCATTTTAAAGAGTTCACCCACGGGGCACCTGGGTGGCTCAGTCAGTTAAGCCTCCGACTCCTGGTTTTGGCTCAGGTCATGATCTCACAGTTCATGGGTTGGAGCCCCACATCAGGCTGTGAGCTGACAGTGTAGGGCCTGCTTGGGATTCTCCCTCTCTCTCTCTCTCTCTCTCTCTCTCCCTCTCTCTGCCCCTCCCCTGCTCATCCTCTCTCTCTCAAAATAAATAAATAAAACTTAAAAAAAAAGAGTTCACCCACTAGAATACTGCAGATTTTAGTGGCACTAGAGTCTTACATGCAGACTGACCCCCCCAAAGCTCCATGAATGAATGGAAGTCTACACAAATACCTCTTCTCTTTGCACTTGGTGCACACTGTCCCCTCCCTTAGTTACTTTTAAAATACGGGTACTACTGTAGTAAATATGAAATCCCTCCAATCATTTGAGCAGACACTGTAGGTGCTCCACTCAAATCTCCATTGATTCCTTTTACTACTTCTGTGTGTGCCCCTCCCCCAGCTTCAGCATGTTTTTGCTTCCAAAGCCCATGCCTGGGGCTTCAGACGACTTCCCACAAGTTAGTAGAATTATTTTGCCCACACGGAAGTACCTGGGCATTTAGGTCTCACCTATCTGGCTATTTGTGCAGGAATGTGGAAGCCCAGTTACCTTCCCTGAGGGAGAAGGGACAACTTTGCAGGTTTACTTACCTGCCTGGGCTCCCCTTGGGAATAAGCCCACTGGGCTTTGTCTGGTTCCTGTCCCTCCCTCTCCTACTTCTTTCTCTAATTCCCTAACGGTTTCTCCCCGGGAGTTCTTCCTTAGCAAACCATTTTGAGCTATAACATGAGCAAACCATGGATCCTCTTATCAAGATCTGCTTTGGAGGGGCGCCTGGGTGGCTCAGTCCGTTAAGTGTCCGAGTTCGGCTCAGGTCGTGATCTCACAGGTCGTGAGTTCCAGCCCTGCGATGTGCTCTGTGCTGAGCGTTCAGAACCTAGAGCCTGCTTTGGATTCTGTGTCTCCCTCTCTCTCTGCCCCTCCCCTGCTTGTACTCTGTCTCTCTCTCTCAAAAATGAATAAACAATAAAAAAAAAAAAAAAGGTCTGCTTTGGGGGAACCCAACCTAAGACAATGGTGTTTCTCAAAGTGACAACCACACCTGAATCACCTGGGAGCTTATGAAATATGTTCAAAATGTTGATTCCTGGGCTCTATCCATGACTCACTGTATCCAAATGTTCTAAAGCATATCACAGGAATCTGTATTTTTATACGGTCCCCAGGTGAGCCTTAAACACCTAAAATTAAGAACCACTGGTCCAACACTAGCCGCTGAATAAGCTCTCTGAAAAAAAGGAGCCCATGCTGACTTCATCGCTAGGGTGGAGAAACCATAAGAAATGCAAAAGAACACTTCAGGGAGCAGAAATGGATCTGAATACAAATGGATTTCCTTCTGTGAAACTTTGTCTAAAGATTCATTTTACCCTTCTTCTTTTAATATCGCTGGACAAGTCACTGGAAACTTTTGTTTGACGGTGGAAACAAGATCGTCTTTGGACACAGCACAGTGCCCCTATACGCTGAACATGTTATAGCTCAAAAGTTAGCCACTTAAGATCACAAGCATTCACTGGCCTCCTGGAGACTCAACATTGTGTTGCATGCTAATGGGGATTGCAATAGTCAGGTTTCTTTTGCTTGCAAGTGACAAAAGACCCAAACCAGCTTAAACAATACAGAGAATCTATTGGCTCACATAATGAAAACTTGAGATGTATGGTAGCTTCAGGTAAGGCTTGATCCAGGACTCAAATGATTCATTTCTTCCAGTCTTAACCACTGTGTATCTATGGTACTGGCTTCATCTGTAGGTTCTACAAAGTGGCCCCCAGAGTTCCAGGCTTTCCTCCTGAAGAAGCAAAATAGATGCCACTGCTCCTGACTTCATCTCCTTTCAAATCAGCATCTAGGACAAAAGAAATGGAATGTTATCCAGCAGGTCCTGCCCATGTTCTAAGATTCACTCTCTCTCATTGGCCTGGTATGGAGGCACATGACCATCCCTGAACAACTCACTGTAGCAAGGGAATAAGAGTCACTGAATAATTTAACCAATCAGGGCCCACTCTTGAGCTGGGTGTGGGAATCAATCTCTTGGTTGAGAATAAAAAAAATAATAATAATAAGAAATGTCTCCGAAGGAAAACCGGATACTTTGGGTAGGAGAAGGGCAGAATCAATGGCAAGAAAACTTCCTAGTTTTCCCAGTTACCTAAACACTGGCATTAACTTCATCTTAGCACTCCACCTCTTTCTCCATGTTCAGCTAGTTATCACATCCTGCTGATTTTTCTTTCAAAATTTCTTTGGGATTCTCTATTTCTTTTCCATTTCTTTAGTCTCCACCCCAATCCACTCTCCCATCAACTCATATTTAGATTGCCTCACTTTACTCACTAGGCTCCTGCCTCCAACTGCTTGTCCCATCCTGTTCACCATGGAAAGACCCATTTCAGGCCCATGAAAGAAAATTCTCAGCATCTAGAACAGTGCCTGGTGTGTAGTAGGCATTCAAAAGGTTTGGGGCGCCTGGGTGGCTCAGTCGGTTAAGCGGCCGACTTCGGCTCAGGTCATGATCTCGCGGTCCGTGAGTTCGAGCCCTGCGTCGGGCTCTGTACTGACAGCTCGGAGCCTGGAGCCCGTTTCGGATTCTGTGTCTCCCTCTCTCTCTGCCCCTCCCCCGTTCATGCTGTCTCTCTCTGTCTCAAAAATAAATAAACGTTAAAAAAAAAAAGGTTAAATGGTGAATAAATGAATGAATGGCTTCATAGCCCTTATCATTTCCTGGAATTCTCTTTTATTTGTTCTATGGATAGCCTTTCTTCTTCAACCCTTGAACCTAGAAATGGTCTAAAACATGTAAGTATTTGTGTTTTTTTCTGTGCAAAAACCTGATTTTATTAAAGCACAGGGACAGGATCCATGGGCAGAAAGAGCTCAGTACTTTGTACATATTTGTTAAATAGATAAATGACTATGTTTCTTGAATTGGATTAGAGTCACTTATAATTAAGAAGAGATTGAAAAGCCAACAGAAACAGTTAAAGTTGGTTGGATTCTGTTTTTAAGTTTATTTATTTATTTTGAGAAAGAGAGAGTTGGGGGGTGGAGAGAATCCCAAGCAGGCTCTGCACCATCAGTACAGAGCCCAACTCAGGGCTCAGTCTCACGAACTGTGAGATCATGACCTGAGCTAAAAACCAAGGGTCAGACACTTAACTGACTGAGCCACCCAGATGCCCCTAAAGTGGTTGGATTCTTGGGAAGAAAATGCACAATGGGAGAAACAAGATTTTTATAGAGGAGGGGAGAGTCAACAGCATCAGAGCTGAAGACTTAACAAAGAGAATAGGGCATTGGATTCATTTCTACTAATTGAAAGTAGTTCTGCGAGCTATCTTTTGTGTAGAAAAATAAATTAAAATCTCAGATACATTTGGAATTTTGCCTTCTGTCTTAGCTATAAGAGATTTCAAAGGTAAAGTGGGAAATTAAATTGGTATCTCCTTAATTCCCTTTCCTGAGTTTCCTGGTGCTTTCTTCCCAGGTGGCTGTGGAACTATCATATTACATGGTAAAAACACACAATCAGCTGCAAAATGTCTAATGGGTGACTTATATTGCACCCAGCCCAGGCTAAGTTGCAAAGAGTCATGTAAGTCACCCAAACCTCAATGGAAAGTAGTATGATTTACTATGCTAAGTGCACTGTGAAAAAGGTCAAGTGATTAATAAGTCACCAATATGAAATACAAGCCTATCGACAGTGGTAGGTTTAATCATTTACCCTCCTCTGGGTACAGATGGAGGAGATCCTCTCTGGGGGTCTTTTCCAGCAGTATGAGTCTGCAAAACTCTCAAGGAGATATTTTCTTCTTACCACCCTTTTTCATAAATGATACTTTCTTTTTGTAAATGGAAACTCTTTTCCTGAAAAATCTTTTTTTCCCATAGAGATAATCTATAATGTCAGGATCTGCACTAATAGGATGTTTTCCATTTCGGTCAAGAGAAGAAAATAACTATTAGATTTTCCACAGGCTGTTTGTGGTAATTCTCAGATCTGATAGGAACTCTTCAATGATATTTTGCCTTAAGTATTCTAATCAAATATTTTCCATTCAAGCTTATTTACCCTTGTTATCTATTTTAAATTGTCTTGTAATGGAGACAAAAGCTAAGAAAGTAACCTTTTAAAAGACAAGAGCAAAACCAATCTAAGGTGAAAAGATAGAAATTCTAATGGTCTGTAAAAAATAATGGAAGGACTATTTATTGAGGGCTTATTATAAATGCCAGACACTATGCAAAGACATTACACATATTTCATTTAATCCACATAAAATAGATATTATTGCCCTCATTTTACAGATAGGGAGACTGAGACTTGGAGGGAAGTTGAGTAACGTCCCAAGGGTTACACAGCCAGAAGGAGATGGACCCGTGTTTGAACAAGTCTGCCAGATTGCAAAGCCCGAATCATTGTGCACCCTGAGTTGCTTTTTTTGTTTCTCTGAGGCAGTAAGTTTTATTTTCATTATTTTTCATATCAAGCAGTGTGTGCCTCAGGCAAAAGGTACAATGCATTGAATAAAACAACAGCAAGAAGAATAACAATTCCTGCTTATTGAAATTTTATGTAGTGCCAGGCACCGTGCTTAGTGTCTTTCAAGCATTTATTTGCTCATTCAGTAAAACTTTATTGAGCCTTTATTACACACTAGGCACTGAGGAGGCAATAGTGAGCACGATCAACATGATTCTTACCCTCTTGGAGTTTCATAAATTAGTGAGTGGGGCAGACATGAATCAAATACCCACAAAAACAAATATATAATTTTTTTCCACGGGGGTGCCAAGACTATTCTTGGAAAAGGACAATCTTTTAAACAAATGGTGTTTGGAAAACCGGATATCCACATGCAAAAGAATGAAGTTGGAACCTTACCTTATACCATATTTAAAAATTAACTCAAAATCAGTCAAAGACCTAAAATTATAAAACTCTTAGAAGCAAACATGAGGGAAAACTTCATGGCATTAGCGTTGACAATGATTTCTTGGATATGACACCAAAAGCATTGGCAACAAAAGTAAAAGTAGGTAACTGGGACATTATCAAAATTAAAAACTTCTGGGCATGAAAGGACCCAATCAACAGAGTGAAATGGCAACTTATGGAATGGAAGAAAATATTTGCAAATCATATATGTCATAAGAGGTTAAATTTCAGAGTATACGAAGAACTCCTACAACTCAACAAAAAACCCCAAATTACCCAATTAAAAAATGGGCAACGAACTTGAATGGACACATCTCCAAAGAAGACATACTAGTGGTTAACAAGTATATGAAAAGGTGCTCAACCTCACTAATCATTAGGGAAACACAAATCAAAACCGCAAAGAAATATTACCTCATGCTTGTTAAAGTAGCTGCTATCAGAAAACAAACAAACAAAATCAGTGACCAGAAAATAACAAGTATTGGTGAAGATATGGAGAAATGGGAAACTTCGTGCACCATTGGTGTGAATGTAAGGTTAGGTAGCCTCTATGGAAAACAGTATGGCAGTTCCACAAAAATTAAAAATAAAGCTACCATATGATCAGCAATGCCGCTTCTGGGTATATATCTAAAAGAATTGAAACCAAGTTCTCGAAGAGATTTGTACGTTCAAGATTTATAGAAGCACTATTCACAATAGCCAAAAGGTGGAAGTTAACCCAAATGTCCAACCACAGATAAATGGGTAAACAAAATGTGGTCTATACTGACACCTGCTACAACATGGGTGAACCTTGAGAACATCATACTAAATGAAATAAGCTAGTGACCAAGACAAATACTGTATGATTTCACAAATATGAGGTATGAAGAGTAAACTCGTAGAAACAGAAACTAGAATGGTGGTTGCCAGGGGATGGGGGAAGAGCAAAAAGGGAGTTATTGTTTAATGGCTGTAGCATTTTGGTTTTGCAAGAGGAAAAAGTTCTGGAGATTGATTGCACACTTAAAAATGGTTAAGATGGTAAATTTTGTGTCACAGACATTTAAAATTAATTTTAAAACATGTATCTCTAATCTTTTTAACAACTCTACAAGTGAGCTTTTTATTGTACTTTTTATTGTACTTCAGTTTTAGAAAGGCTAAGTCACTTGCCCAAGGTGACACAGTTAGTCATGGGTGGAGATGGAATTTGAACCCATTTCCTGAGCCTAAAGTTCATGTTCTAAACTGTCTCTCAACTTAGCTAGCCAGGTCTTCAAACGAATGAACCAAACTACCTCTTGCTGGGTTGAATCACTGTGGTTGGAGAGATCACAGGGCACCAAGATTGAGAGTGGAGTGTGGGTGGCAGTGGGGGTCAAGGGTGCTGATGAAGGGCCTGTATCCCATGACTAGGCAGTTCCTTTCCCCTGCCCACCCCAAATGAGAACTGAGTGTAAGCATGGAATAGGATAGCAGTTAGATTTCCTTTATTCTATTCTCTAAGTTTTCTGTCTCTTTCCTTCTCCACTTTAGAGATAACATCTTAAGCCCAAGTAGAAATAGAACTTAGAAATTTTTGGTAGAGTAGCTGCCTTAAAAGCCCATTGGCAGGGCAGAATGGCAACTAGGGTAAGTTTCTAAAATAAAGCCTTTGGTTGCATCCTGGGGTTCAGGTTAAATCACAGATTGCTTTAGCCTAAATAAGGTAACTGGTGGATGTGCACTGAAGAGCACTTTTTCCAGGGAAAGGAAAAAAGGTAGCGACAGATGCCATGACCAGACTATCCTGGGAGATTGGGATGAGGGCGGGGATTGGGTGCTATGACCTGTTGAAGCTTCCAATGACCTTCAGAATGAAGCTACTGTAACATTAAAGAAAGCGCTCCACAGAGAATGGTCTAGCAGACCAAGGTTCATGCCATCGTGAGGACTGTGTGCTAGGCCAAAAGAGAAATACAGGCAGTAGATGGCAAGAAGGGACCTAAGGGTAGACTGAAGGGCTCCCTGCTTATGTGGGACCAAAAAGAGATAGAAAGTTGGCCAAGTGAGGGAACGTAGCCCTTCCATAAGCTCAAAAACACCTGGCCCACATGGAGGGGGTTGACATAGGTGATGGTTGCACAAGCAAATTATAGCTTCATTTTCAGAAGGCCTAAAAGTCTCTAGAGATTCTCGATGACCATGAACTTGGGAATATAAAAAGAGCGGGGGGGGGGGAAGGATTCTTGGATATTTTGATAATGCAGCTTCTCTACCCAATGTGGTACTTTTTAGTAAGAAAAACCGGAGCAAGCTATCTCTTCCCTTAGCCTGTGAGCTATTTTCCTCACAATTACTTTTTCTGAAAGCAATATGACAAACTCTAAAAAGAACACTAGATTCCACGGTGATCTGGAATAAATGTTTTAAGGAGACAAGGAATATTATTTGAGTGAACTTATTACTTGAAAGACCACTTAGACTATGTAGAATAGTCAGTTGAGGCTCTCAGGCCGAACAGAAAGTCACTCATTCCCTTATGAGTAGTTCAGTGAAGGCAACTAAATTAGTAGTAGGCTTGTAGAAAAACCCACTAAACTTGAATGTTTCCAATTCAGAGAATTCTAAGACACAGGGGGTCTCTTTTTAAACCGGGGTTATTGGAAGTCATAAAACCTACCATTGAAAGTCACTCTAGATCAACATACACTCATATACTTGTACCACTGTGGTCTCTTCTACCTCAGATGTTTTTGACTAAGAGGAATAAACACTGCAGCGGGTCTCTAGGCTGAAATTTGCTGAGTCATGAATCCTTATCCTTCATGACCTGGGTGGTAGGACAAATGCTGAGGAGGGAGGCGGGGAGAAGCTTCCAGTTAAGTCATCATTTATGTCTGGAACACTGAGGCAGTTTTATTGTACCTCACCAGGCACTTGTGGGAAGCATTGCCTCCTCTGGGAGACCAGGCGCTGAGGCTGTGCTGGAGAAAACGGTTACAGGAGAATGATGGAAGGCATCATAGCTCTCAGAAATGAAGGGACGGAACACATTTTGGCAAGGAAAAAAAGGCTTTCTTTAGCAAGTTCCTATATAACTGGGTTTTAAAATTAATTTTCTTTCCCGTATCCGCGTTAGCTTCTCTTGAATTCAAAGAAACAAACTCAGTTTTGAGGTAATTTGTTAATATTAGCCATTCACTCGTTCTTTCTTTTCATGCCTACTAAGTGCCTGGCAGGGCACTCGGCCTGGGAGGCACCACAGGGAGCAAACTGAGGAAAACAGCTTCATCAAAGGATCAGAGGAAATGGATATAGAATGTAAATGAAGAAAAGTGCTCTCAAGGAAGACACCATTTTGTGTAAAGTGAGAGGTTAACCCAGACTGGGAATCCGGTGGGGGGAGATCAGATATGGCGCCCCCAGCAGAATCATGAATTAGGCCAAAGGTTGGGTTTGAGGGTGGAGAAATCCAGACTGAAGAAATAGCTCATGCAAAGCCCTTGTGGCTTATTTTAGGAACTGAAAGAAGGCCTGTGTGATGGAACAAAAGAAAGTCAGTGGGAGAGTGACCCAACATGAGGTTGGGGATGTAAAGATTTTGATCCCTTTAGGAAGCAACTGTTAGGTTTTAAACAGGGGATGTAGTTTGGAGAGCATATTGGATGGGGAGCGAGAGTGGACGATGAGAAATGACTTGCGCTTTAGTTTAATTTTTTTTTTTTTTCAATGTTTATTTATTTTTGGGACAGAGAGAGACAGAGCATGAACGGGGGAGGGGCAGAGAGAGAGGGAGACACAGAATCGGAAACAGGCTCCAGGCTCTGAGCCATCAGCCCAGAGCCTGACGCGGGGCTCGAACTCACGGACCGTGAGATCGTGACCTGGCTGAAGTCGGACGCTTAACCGACTGCGCCACCCAGGCGCCCCAACTTGCGCTTTAGTTTAACAGAGGTGGTGATAGATTACATGAGGGTGGAGTGCTACATGTTCTCCATTCCCCTCCAAGTTTTCTCTCCACCCTCTGCTTCCTACTTTATGCCTTGGGAAGCTGAACGGTACGAACCACATAAACAGGATCCTGTGCCCTTTGGCTCCTGGTTGAGTTTGGCCAATGAGGGGGCCCCTGTAGGGGACTGGAAATTTGGAGGAGAATAAGATCAGGGTATTTACTTTCCCAATTCCCTCCCTCCTGGGTTGCCTCTGGCTGGCTGTGTGCCTCATCAGAAGAGCATATTCTTCTCAAATTTGCTTTCTGTACATGTACTGCACCCTCCCCTGGTCCCTTCAGGCCTAGGGGTGGTGATAGCTTTGCTCATATTGCCAAGGATTTTGCTATTTTCTATTCTGTGTGCTTTCTGTCTACTTGCCCCTGTGTAAATAACCCCATCTCCAGTTATCACACTTTGAGTGTGTCATGTGTTTCCTGTCAGCACCCTCCCCAACATAGGTGGTGGTGGGATACGAAGGGAAATGAATAGATTACAGATGTATCGAGGAGGTTAAATTAGCAGGATTGGAGATTGCAAAAAGCATTACTTACAGACATAAAAAATATTACAGTAATAGTACTTTTATTTTTACTGCTAACAAAATAGACGCCGTGGAGTATTGGCTGAAAATTATATTTGTGTTCATCATCATTTACAAGAATTGTGATTTTCAAAAGCAGCAAGAGTCCAATAGCAAAAGGGAGACAAAAATGACGGGAAGAGTAATATTTGGTAATTCCTCTTCTACCTCCTTTTTTTCTTCTTAATCTGCCTGTTTTCCTCCTCTTCCATAAATCTATTGTTGAATATTTTAACAGGAAAGCTAGTCATATAATGCTAAATTCAAACTCTAGGCAAGACTTTTTCCAATTATCTTCCTTGTTTTTGTTTTTGTTTTTGTTTTTGTTTTTGTTTTTGTTTTAACATATCTTCCCTGGTAGCATCCCTTGGGCTTTACTTTTAAACCTTTTTACAATCACAGGGAAATACAAGCAAATCTATTGAAAGGTCACTTGTGACCTGCACAATTCATAAATGTCTAGGGTTGGCCCTGCTTTTAGTAGGATTGATCGTACCCAAATCATACCAGAGTGGTAAAGAAAACCTCCAGTTTTTAAGTTCTTCATGAAGGAGATGCCACAATCTTCTTTGATGAGTGAAAATGGCTCATGATGCAGCAGTCTATGCCCCTTCCTGATTTCTGTGGGGATTAAGACTAGCTCATCATTATACTATGAATAAAAGATGTTCATTTACTTGAAAACTTGATCTTTCCAGAATTATCTGCCCAGTTTCCTGAGTTACCTTCTGTGATAGTTTCCTATTGATGCTGTAGCAAATTACCACAAGCTTAATGGCTTAAAATGACACACTTTTGGAGCACCTGGGTGGCTCAGTTGGTTGAGCATCTGACTTTGACTCAGGCATGATCTCACGGTTTGTGAGTTCAAGCCCCCGTGTTGGTGTTAGGCTCACTGCTGTCAGTGCAGAGCCTGCTTCAGATCCTCTGTCCCCTTCTCTGTCCCTCTTCTGCTTTCTCACTCTTAAAAATAAATATTCACACACACACACACACACACACACACTTTTTTTTTTCCTCTTACAGTTTTGGAGGTCAGAAGTCCTAAAATGAGTTAGCAGGACTGTGTTCCTTCTGGAGGCTTTAAGGGAATCTGTTTCCTTACCTTTCTAAATTCTAGAGGCCTTTTACCTTCTTTGGCTCATGGTCCCACCAGCCATCTTCAAAGCCAGCATTGTAGTATCTTTCCCTCTGTCTCTCTGTCTCTGTCTATTTCTCTCTCTGGACCTGCCAGATTATTACCCCATCTCAATATCCTTAACTTAATCACATCTGCAAGGTCCTTTTGCCATGTAAGGTAACATATTCACGGGTTCTTGGGATTAGGGCATGGGCATCTTTGGGGGGGCCATTATTCAGTCCAACACAGCTTCATTCTTATTGGTCTATTCCAAACACACATTTTCTTTCCCAACTTCACCCTGTTTGTTCCTATTGCCAAAGTGTTCTGCTAATACCCTTTTCCCCACAAAAACCATGCTCCAATTCAATATTAACTGAACAAATATTCTGTGAGTCTTATGTTAGACTTGGAGATATGTGGTGAATGGGACACTGCTAAAATGTCGTTTCCTTCTAAAACCTCCCCACTATGCTTACGCTTGAGAGGCAGAGTTG
Organism: Leopardus geoffroyi; assembly: GCF_018350155.1. Taxonomy (NCBI): domain Eukaryota; kingdom Metazoa; phylum Chordata; class Mammalia; order Carnivora; family Felidae; genus Leopardus; species Leopardus geoffroyi. The sequence goes on from NC_059343.1 coordinate 36,963,407, forward strand.
AGCTTCGCATTTTTACTGGGTACTTGGAGCTGTGTTAAAAATACACGTCTTTAAGTTCTCATTGCCCTGATAGTTTCTCCCCATTTTTTCCCCCAAAAAGCCATTTCAGTGTTCTTGTGGGTCTCCGCCATACCCTCTCCACATCCCTGGTTCAGGCATCTGATATAAGACACACTTCTCTAGAAATGTTTCAAATGTTACAGGAAATAATCAAAGAGAGACTAATCAAAGACATTATTAATAATATTTTTGCAATCATGGAAGGGGGCACAAGGAGGGAATATTTCTGAGTGATTTCCTTTATACTTTATGTACTTACCAAATGTCCCATGATGAATATGTAATTTTCTAATTCAATAAACATACAAGGTAAAAAGGCAAAATGTTTCCAGTTTCCAGGTCTGAAAATTCAAATGCCATAGTAACAATTAACACTATATTTTGCATAGACCCAGGAAGCAAACCTGCTTCTTAATTGAAGCAATTGTTTGTAATCAGGACTGACTACATAATTTGTGGGGCCCAGGGCAAAATTAAAACATAGATCCCTTGTTCTAAAATTATTAAGGATTCTACAGTAGCAACAATAGCAGAACATCAAATGAAGTGTTAGGACTCTTCTAAGTATGTGGCCCTGTGCAACTGCATAGATGGAATGCTCAGGAAGCTGGCCCCGGTTGTCATCATTATCACACATAGACACAATAGCCTTTTTATCATATTAGACAAAATCTGAGAACTAGGACTTACTTCTGCAAATTTTGGTGATAAGAAACAAGCTTTATTTGTGGTAATAACCACCGTTGCCCCCTTTTTAAAATTTTCTCCTTCTTTGTACAGTTTTGATAGTAATTATTAGTTTCACCATGTCTACCCGATATCAAAATTCATTTCAAAATGTGAAACATTCAGTCAGTTGCCTAGATCTCTCCTCAAAGCTAGATTTCCACCAACCCTCAACCTACCAAGCTTGTCCTCAGCAGACTGGAATATTTTACTCAGCTGACAAATTATTTGAGTCTGGCCATTTAGTTAGTGGTTAATGTACAGGGCCCCAAGACTACTGAAGTTTCTTCCTGGCTCTGTGTTTAATGTTTGTTTAAAATCCTTGTTAACATACAGTGTAATAATGATTTCAGGAATAGAATTTAGTGATTCATCAGTTACATATAAAACCCAGGGCTCATCCCAACAAGTGCCCTCCTTAATGCCCATCACCCATTTAGCCCATCCCCCTACCCAACACCTCACCAACAACCCTCAGTTTGTTCTCTGTATTTAAGAGTCTCTTATGGTTTGTCTCCCTCTCTGTTTATTTATTTTTGAGAGAGAGCTCAAGTGGGGAGAGTCAGAGAGAGAGGGAGACAGAGGATCCAAAACGAGCTCCATGCTGGCAGCAGAGACCCCGATGTGGGGCTCGAACTCATGAACCACGAGATCATGACCTGAGCCGAAGTCAGATGCTTAGCCAACTGAGCCACCCTGGTGCCTCCTGGCTCTGTGTTTAAATTACCTTGAATAGCTTATTTCATCTTGCTGGGAAAGGGAAATAATTAAATTCTTCTAAGTCCTAACCCAGAGAGGTACCAAATGAAGTCAAAACTTGGAGAGCCTCAAATAAACTATGCTCTGAAAATGCAAATCTTCCCTCACTTCTTCAGCCCCTGGCTCCTATTTAGCTGGAGGGCTACCATTTTCTAGGAGCCTTTTTTGTTTTTTTTAATTTTTTTTAATTTTTTTTTTTCAACGTTTATTTATTTTTGGGACAGAGAGAGACAGAGCATGAACGGAGGAGGGGCAGAGAGAGAGGGAGACACAGAATCGGAAACAGGCTTCTAGGAGCCTTTTTTGAATCCTTCCCTGGCCCAGTCCCTGCTATGCGCTTCTGTAGCAACCTGGACATTAATCTATTGTATATTTCCCCATACTGTGATAAATTGCATTTGGGTATGTTTTTCCCACCACACTATGGAAGACAGAGATGCCCTGCCCATGTCTGCCTTCAGGGAAGGACCTGCTGCCCAGATGCAGGAAGTGTAGTCAGCCCCTTCAGGGATAAGAAACAGCTCCCTGGCTGTAGATCATACCTCTTCCAGAGCAGCCCACATTCAATGAATGATCAAACTGGGGATATAGAGTCCCAGCCAGTTCAGCCAAATACAGGACAACTCTGATGGACAATTATTTCTCCAGAGCTCCCTGCCAGGTTGTGGGGAGACTTATCAGGCTTGCTTTGCAGTTCAACTTCTCTCCTTGCCCAGTCCTGCTCTCCTCATGTTCCCTTCACAGGTGTTGATTCCTAATAACCATCATGTACGCCAAACTCCATCTTACAGTCTGCCTTTGAACCATCCAATCTATGACACGGACTACGCCTTTGCACCCAAGAAATCTTAGCATGTTGCCACAGTACACACTAATGCATGCTGCTTGAACTGAACAGTTCACGATGGCCTTAAAAACCACAGTATTATTCTTGCTTTTCTCTCTCCCTTGCAGAGAGAACCGTATGATGAAAATCATTGTGAAGCTCTCTAACATTGTTAAACATACCGCCAATAAAGAAAAATGTAATAAAGTAGTGCTGAAATATCTTTAAACAAATTATTCAGCCAATATAATCTTTATGTGTTATCTGTATAATTTTTTAACGCGATAGTATCAGCATTTTAATATAGTATTAGACTTTGCCAGTCTCTTTATAGAGTCTTAAAGTGGTGCCTTTGTTTAAGCCTGGGGAAAATGTTTATTTGTTGGCAGAAATGAAGGCGATCCCAAAGTGCTTTTTAATATGAAGAATGTAGCATGGATTCTTAGTTATGGGTTTTCCTTATAATACATTTTTGTTTGTTTGTTTTTGTACAAGATCTTTTAGAAGAGAGATCAGGTTGGGGGAACTGAAGGAAGCAATGAAGAGAAGAAATAAACCAGTTGCTAGCAATGTCAGGAGGCTGTGAGTGACGTTACAGCTGCTAAGTCAGTTCCCACTGCAATTAGGATCAGGAATAAAAGTTGAAGAAAAATCAAAAGAAAACAAAACAAGGGCCAAACAACATCCCAGCTACTATCATCCTCCTGAAGAACACCCCCTTCGCCAAGCCACAAAGGAATTACCTATCCAATAATCTAACATCATGTCAAGTACAGCAGCTTTGATCTCCAGTGAATCGGCACTCCATTAATCTAAATGCAATGGGTTTTGCAGCTCAAAAGATGCCAGAACTTGCGTGAGAGGGGCATTCAAATGCAGCAGGATGAGAAGCAGCAAATTGGGGTAAGAATTTGTGAGGACAAGAGAGGACTGGATATAGATATTGTCTACTGGAAAAAGAAGTTTATCAGTTCGTAAAAGAGTATCCATGGTGTCTTCCAAAAATGACGGAAACTTTGGTGAAACGAGGTATTAGAATTTTCAAATCCTTTGCAAGTGTTTATTGTAAACAATGTTTCAGTCAAAGCTACAGGAGGCAGTAAAAAGATCAGTAGTTGGGGGAGGATGGAAGGAAAAAGTGAATTAGTGGAGCACAGCAGGTGTTTAGGGCATGGGAATTGTTCCCTGTGGGACTGTGATGGTGGATACATTATGCATTTGGCAAAGCCCACGGAACTGTGCAACACAAGGGGTGAACCCTGATGTAAACCATGGACTTTGGTAAATAATAAGGGACCGATACTGGTTTGTGAACCATAACAAAGGCCAGATGTTAATACCAGGGGGGCAGGGGGTGGGAGGTTGGGAGAGGACTCAGAGAGCAAGTCTGTACTTCCTGCTCCATTTTCCTCTAGTTTTCGGTTAAAACTTCTCTGAAAATTCAAGTCTATTAATTTAAAAAAAAAAACCCTACTTGTGTCTATGTTAATGACTGCTAAAATTGAGATGAGCAGGTTTGCTTTTGTCTGCTAAGAGCTTCTCTTCCATACTTCTGCTGGCAGCAGGTCCCTCTTCCCATCCCAGTAAATGGATAAATGACCCAGACCTGACCACTCTTCCTTGCCCACAGGAATTAGTCCAGAGCTTCTGAGTCAAAGTTGGATCCCCCCCGAGACCTTCCCTGGGAGAGCACTCCCTTTCCATCAGTAGTCGGCTACAGCCACAGGCACGGATGCCTGAAGAGGGTCTCAGAATGAAGCACAGAGAAGCAGCTTATCCATATTCTTTGTTTGGTCTCAGGACCCAGCACAAGCCATTTTCTGCTTAAGCTTGTTTGGGTTAAGTTTCTGTTCATGGCGATCAAGAGCAAGTCACAGAAAGTTTATGAAGCAGCTACCTTGTCTACGTGATGAAATGGGGACTCAGAGAGATTTAGAAACTTGTTTAACGTTGCACACTAATAAGATTCAGAATTTGAACCCAGGTCTGACTCCATCCAAAGCCTATGCTGGTAACCAGGATGCAAAATGTGCACAGTGTACCCTTCCTGTCTATTGAAGTATGGTTTATTCTACCCTGGACCACGCCTATAAGGATCACTTTTGAAACCACAAGCTTTGTCCTCAATCTGCATTCAAACTTCTGCCCTAATACTTACTATAAGGTTCAACCACATGAATTTGCTGATATTTGACCATTGGTGATCTGCAGGAATGGCATTTTCACATAGTTCAACCTAGTAGCTTATGGCCTGATGTGCATTACCCAACACTTTACAAGTTTCAGTTTCTTTACCTATTAAATGAAGATGTGGTCTAAGCAGACTCTGAGGTAAAGATTTGGTCAACAGGTTCTCGGACAAGGATTTAGATGCAATGATTTCGTTTGGGAGGATTCTGTAGAAAGTCCAGTGAAGGAGTGGGGAAAGAGAGATAAGGAACAGAGAAAGCCAGTGAAGGGTGCGTTGATGAGCTAGTTACTGCCTTGGTCAAGGGCTTGGTCCTCCTGAGGAGCTTCTGAGAGACTGTGTAGAACACACCTTGAAAACATTACCCCTGAGAGCCGAGGAAGCTGGGGTGTTTATCCACCAATTCCTGTCACTCATTGCATGAGGATCATTCCTGGGCACTTCCAGCCCATACAAGAAGCCGGGCCTGTAGGAGTGTTTACTGCAGGGGACTTCTGGGGTGGGTCTTGTGATATGAACGGGGCACTGACAGTGAGGACTACATAGGGTGTTAGCCCTTGCTTCATAGGATTTTTGGTAAGGGTAAAATATACATAGTATGTAATCGCCAAAATAGCCAATCAATTCAGTTGGAGGGTAAGGACCAGCTTAAATTAAAAGACTCTCTGAGGTCTCGTTGATTTGGAAGCTCAGGTGTTTGATTGCTAGGTAGCTTTTAAATATATCTTTTAAGTTTATTTATTTTGAAAGAGACAGAGACAGGATGAGCAGAGGAGGGGCAGAAAGAGAGGGAGACAGAGAGAGTCCCAAGCAGACTCCGCACTGTCAGCGCAGAGCCTGACGTGGGGCTCGACCTCACAAAACTGCGAGATCATGACCTGAGCCCAAACTGAGAGTCAGATGGTTAACTGACTGAGCCACCCAGGCGTCCCTGATTTCTAGGTATTTCATCCGCCCAAAGAAGCATATCTGTGTTGTAAATATCTGACCTCCCCATTATTTGACACATACAGGATCATATTGGACATACTGTTGTAGAATCTCGGGCGTTTTCCTGTCAGCCCATATAGATATACCTAATTTTTTTAAATGCCTGCATGGTATGTACCACATTCCATTGTATGGAGTTACTATAATTTAACCTTCATGCTTCTGATGAATAGTTAACTTACCTTCCACTTTTTCATTGTAACAAAGAGAGCTGCAGTGGACATCTTGTAAGAATATTTCTGTACCCTTGTGTGAGTGTGTTTTAACATACCTTCCTGCTAGTATAGTTGTTGAGTCCCCAAATATGTGCCTTTGAAGTGTTGATAAAAATTGACAAATTGGTCTCTGGGAAGCTTGCTATTTACATACTAACAGTGTGCAAATTGCTGTCTCCTCACACTGTTGGCCATCCTGCTTAGGTTTTGTTTTGTTTTGTTTAGATGCTGTTTTGGGAGGTTAGCACATTTGGAAACAGTTTCAAAATTGCGTGATGAGCTTTTGCGTCCTTTAAATTACAGTGAGAATAATGGATGGAACGAATCCTTGGTTGATTCATTCAATCGATATATTTTAGGAGCTACCGCGTGACAGCGCTGTGCAAAGGACTAGGGCTAAAAGGTCAGCGATGACATGGATAAGGATTCATAAATACAGTTGCTGGTGGTACCCTGCCCAAATCCCTTGACTCTCACTGCTTCCTAGCACACAGGCCTGAAGGTTTTCTCTGTCCTCCAAAGCCCGCTATGCCATCCACGCAGAAGGCCAGAAGGGCCAAGAAATTAATGCTCCCCTGGGAGTATTGCTCAGCCAATAAATGACAGGAATTGGTGTATAGATACTCCAGCTTCCTAGGCACTCAGGGGGAGTAACTCTGAGGTGTGTGTGCTCCATTGGCTCCCAGGGTTCACCAGTGGACTGGAGTTCAAGTTGCCCACAGTGAAAACAGGCAGCTTTATTGGCTTCTTTCCCTTCTGTCTTACTTCCCCACCCCGCTACTGAGTGTGTCATTCACCCTCCGAATGAAGTACTTATACTTCAATCCTTGTTTCGGGGGCTGCTTCTGGGGGAGCCCAGATTCAGGCCTATACATGACCTACACTTTCCTTTGATAAATTATCCTGTAACTTTTGCCCCCCACCATGTAGCTTTCCTCATCTCTGTAATTTGCAATCCAACAAAACAAGGGGCCGCAGAGTTGAGTAGAGTCCTAAGAGTTTACTTTCAAAATAGCTCTCAAATCCAGAGAGTTCATATTAAGCGGTGGAAATTTCAGTCTCAGATGATTAAAGGAAACTTTTCAAAACCCTCACAATGTGACAGCTGCATGCATCCTTTGTCCTCTGGGATTTTAAAATATGCAACGATTGGCACACATGGCCTCCAGTTTTAAATCTCTACAACTTTCTATGGCCTTACCTGACTGCTGTGTTTAAAGACCTCATGGGCTATTTTCTTTTGCCTAGTTTTGCCCAAGCAGCGTGAGAGCAAATATTTAGGGTTCACTTGGATTCCCCAAACTTAAACCCATCCAGTAAGCAGTCAGTGACTAGACTGAAAAGATTTCTTTGTCTCTGGTGGGTTGAATAAACATAGAATTCCATAAAGTTACCACTGGCCTGTGAACGGGGAGGCTGCGATACATTGACTTAACTCAATTTCAGCAATACAGGCGCCATTACATATCATGACTTTTAGGTAGAGTGTGGCAGTACTTTCTGGAGCAAATCATTTCATCTTTTTAAATTTTTTTTTAAATTTTTTTAATGTTTATTTTTGAGAGAGAGACAGAGCAAGAGTGGGGGGGGGGGAAGGGGGGGGCAGGGAGAGAGGGAGACACAGAATCTGAAGCAGGCTCCAGGCTCTGAGCTGTCAGCACAGAGCCGGACATGAGATGCTCGAACTCATGAACCACGAGATCATGACCTGAGATTATGACACTTAACTGATGGAGCCCCCAGGTTTCCCATTTTTTTTTCTTTTTTAGAGAGAAAGAGAGAGAACACACAAGTGGGGAAGAGGGGCAGAGAGAGAGGAAGAGAGTGAAAATCTTAAGCAGGCTCCACACTCAGCGTGGTGCCTGACGCAGGGCTCAGTCTCAAGACCATGAGATCATGACCCTGAGCTGAAATCAAGAGTTAGATGCTCAATCACTGAGCCACCCAGGTGACCCAAAATAATTTCATCTTAAAGCTAGAATGCAACTTAGCTTTTCTTTCAGATTTCAATTGCTTAAATTTCCACCCCCTGAGGGCTGTGAGGGAGAAGGGACAAAAATAAAGGGCACCTTTCAGAAATTGAGTTCTTTAGTAACCGTGTGGGCGGAAAGGATGTATACAATTTCAGAGACAGAGACCTGGAGTCACTGTTGTCATAGCACCTACGGGCGAATTTTTTATCTGCAAACGCAAAATAAATGAAAAAGAGTGATCTTTTCAGGGAAATGCTCAAGGAGCAAACTCTGGAGCAGAGCGTCCACCCGATAAGACTGAAAACTACCAACGGCCCATGAGGGTCTACTGGGTGGTCTGTCCCGGTGGAAAATGGAAAGGCAGGTTTCTGAGGAAAGCATAGGCATAAGACAAGTAGCTTACTTCCTAGACAGCCTACGTACACAGACCATAATCCACCTATATTTCAATTTCACAGTTTCTTGGCTCTGAAAGGAAGCAATGATACCTTTAAGAACAGAAAAAATAGGACAATGGGAAGTATCCTATCTGACCCACTGGGCCTGCTCCTTTTTCTAAACTTAGGATTTCTACCCCCACCCTTCCCCCTGGCCTACCTCCCACCCAAGGGTACTAAACACCACCAGGCAGCCTCAGAGGAGAGGGGCTCAGATGCTATCTGGAGAAGCTTCTGTGTGCAAATCTTGGGAGCTTTTAATACAGATGCTGTCTGGAAGCCCCAAGCTTTGTAAACCTTTATGTTGAAGGTTTGAGGATAAGGTTGGTTTTCTTGGCATCAGACAGACTCCATGTGGGGCACGATGACTGATATCTACATTCTTTCTCTGTCCCATGCTGTGTCACCACGTCAGTGACAGCCTCCACACCTGACTCAGCTTACCAGATTTGTAGTTACTTTAGGAAAACAGAGGATGGTTGTTTACTATGTTCTAGTTCAAAGTATAAAGATGTCAGTTCTATAAAAATGATAAGTTTCAGGGTAGTAAACTGAATTAGCATGAACCAAAAGTAGTAACGGCTTTCATTGAAGTGATTTTCTTATATTCCCACTCTTGGTTCCATGGGACTTCTTACCCTGCTTTATCATTTATTTAAATTCTAAATGTTCTGTGCCTCATACTTCTTTTAGTGGCTTCTACTCATTTTTATTTTTTCTTTGCTATTACCTTTTTGGACTTAATAGGCAGTGACATAAATTTAAATATTGGCTCCTCAGGCAAAAATTTCAGAAATAACTCCATGTCCCTTGCCAAGTAAACAGATTTCTATATGCAAATATTTTCTATGTCTCTTGAGCCTTTTCTTCCCCCTTCCCTTTGTATTCATTCATCATACCAGTAGACCACCTACTTCTAGATACAGTAGTCCCCCATCACCCATGGGGGATACCTCCAAGACCCCCAATGAATATCTGAAATGGCAAGTAGCACCAAACCCTATATATACTGTATCTTTTTCTTTTTTAAGTTTATTTATTTATTTTTGAGAGAGAGAGAGAGAGAGCAAGCAGGGGAGGGGCAGAGAAAGAGGGAGACAGAAAATCTGAAGCAGGGCTTTGACCCACGAATAGTGAGATCATGACCTGAGCCGAAGTCGGATGCTCAACTGACTGAGCTACCCACGGGCCCCTATACTATATATCTTTTTCTATATGCATGCACACATGACAAGGTTTAATTTATAAATAAGGCACAGTAAAGATTAATGACAATAACTAATAATAAAATAGAATATAGTGTAATAAAAGTTGTATGAATGTGGTCTCTCTCAAAATATCTTATTTTACTGTACTCACCCTTCTTGTGATAATATGAGATTACAAAATACTTATGTGATGAGATGGAATGAGGTGGATGATGTAGGCATTGTGATGTAAGGTTAGGCTACTACTGACTTTCTGACCATTCATCAGAAGGAGGATCATCTGTTTCTGGCAGTTGGCCACAGGTAACTGAGATCATGAATAGCAAAACGATGAATAAGGAGGGCCTACCATATATACTGAATATACATATACACATACTCATATTTACTGGTACAAAAGTCAGTTAGGTACACGGGTGCATGCAGTGAAAAGTTTCTATTCAATTCTTATTCTCAGCCACCCAGTTCACTTGCCTGAAGGTGGATCATGTGACCAGTTTTCATGTGTGTGTATATTTTCAGAGATATTTTATGCATATGCAAGTTACATACACACATAAGCATATACATTATATATATACATATATATATAGTGTGATATATACAAACACACATACATACATATTTTCAGGTGTGTGTATATTTTCAGAGATATTTTGTGCATATGCAAGTTGCATGCACTCACACACACACAAGCATATACATTATATATATATAATGTAATACATACACACACACACACACACACACACACATCCATACTTCCTTTCCCCCTTTCTACAAAAACAACAACATACCATGCATACCGTTCTGCATCTGGGCTTTTTTCACTTACCAAAATAGTGAAATAATCCCCATCTTCATGCATAAAGATCTTCCTCATTCTTTTTCATGGTTGCGTAGCATTCTATTGTATGGATGTGTCATGGTTTATTGAACAAGCTCCCCTTATGGATGAGCAATTGGGGTGTTCCCATTCTTTCCTATCACTAATAGTTCTGAAAAGCATAACTTGGTACATGCTTCATTTTCCCCCAAGCAAATATATCTGTAGGATACATTCTTAGAAGTGGTTTTGTGAAATTAAGGGTCATGTTCTTTTTTGTAATTTTGATAGATATGGCCCAATTGCCCTTCGCAAAGTCAGCCCAATGTGCTGATCTTATATATTCCCCTCAGAGCACCACCACTGTATTTGAATCACACTTCCCATACCTGGGACCCTCTCACATCGGTAACTCTAGTCTTCTTTTTGTCAAGCACATGTGACATAAAGTATTTTGTTTTATTCTGAATAACTATTTAAAAAAGAAGAAGAAAAAAAGGAAATTGGAATTGAAAGACTTAGGTGCAAGTTTTGGCTATATTTCTTACATGCCTTGCAACGTTGAGCAAATGACTCATCTACTCTGGGCCTAGTTTTTCTCATCTAAAAACTGGGATAAGTCTACCACCTCAAATGTTTTATAAAAATGAAAAGAGATAATGCATGAGAAGCATCCATATTCTCCTGACATGCATTAGGAACCCTGTAATTGATAGTTCCTTCCCTTCTTTGTTTTATGCCCATTTTGGTTTCCTTATTATTTTTTTAAAGGCATAATAAGGTTTCTGAGAGTGTGCAATTATAAACTATGTGGAAATATTTTGTAAACTATGTGGTAGGCAGAATTCTAAGATGACCCCCAATGACTCATTCCCTTAGACAGTCTCCTCCCCTTGAATGTGGAAGACACCTATAAATATGACAGGATATTGTTCCCATCATCCTTTTCTGTCATATGGCACAGTTGAGAAATGGAGATTATCCTCAGGGGAGCTGACCTAATCCGGTGAGCCCTTTAGAAGCAGTTTTCTCTGGCTGGTCAATGGAAGAGGAAGGCAGAGTGACACTCACCAGCTGGCCCAGAAGAAAGCAAGCAAATATCATGAACCGTTTTGGGGAGTCACATGGCAAAGGACCAGGGGCAGCCTCCAGAAGCTGAGAGCAGTTCCTAGGCAACCACTAGCAGGAAAGTGAGGATCTAAGTCCTACAACCCCAAGGAACTGAATTCCGCCAACAACTAGTGAGCCTGGAAGAGCACCCCAAGGCCTGGATGAGAACCACAGACCCAAATGACACCTTGATGCCAGCCCAGGGAGATTCTGAGCAGAAGATCTGGGCACACTGTACCCAGACTCTAACCTACAGGACTGTGAGATGATACACGTGGGTTGTTCTAAGCCACTACCTTCGTGATAGTGTGTTGTGCAGCACTAGAAAACTGATTCACTATGTAAACCCTTTGTCCAGTGAGATCAACCAGTGATGAGATTATAGAGTATCCACAGCACCTTCATATCCCTGTTACATTTCCAGGGCCTTAAATTTACAGAATGCCCATTGATTGCTTCTAAGAAAACATTTTTTTTTCTTTTTCTTGAAACAATTTTTGATTGATTCGTGAGTAACTTAACCGTATTATGTTTTGAATAACAAAGTCTGACTTTAAAAGCACTGATGTGAGTTTTGGTAAGTTTTCCGTCTATTACTCAGAAACGGTAGCACTAACACTTTCTCAGGAGAAGGAGACTGAGGATTCCATGTTCTGATTTGGCTAGTTTTTATTATCTGCTCTCGTTGCACACATTTAGTGCATTTTGAATCTCTTATAAAGATAATTGTTCGTTCTAAGTTCCTCTTTTCCTAAAGAGGAAGCCATTAGTGGACTTGACTTTAACTGATATCAGTGGTGTCCATAAGAACAAAATTATGAATGAGGGGAGCCTGTAGAAGCTTAATGTGAAGCTTTATGAAGGGTATAAGACCAGCTATTATATGGTAACAATTATCTAAGAGATAAAACTGATAGATCCTATAAATGTTTTAAGTGTGCTGGCTAAGACTTCTTAACTTTTCATATTATTGCCTTAGTCCAGCTTTCTAAAACCCTGAAAATTAAAACTATTATTCATTAAAAATACATCTAACAAGAACAATATAGTGATCAGATATAGCTTGTCTAATTTTAAAAACTGATGATGTTTTAAGACACATTTATTTGAAATTTTACATTTATGTTTTTGCATTCTGATTCCACATGGTAACATGGAATCTTATGCACTGAGCTTATCTGTATGACTAAAAAAGAGTTTGGCGTCCATGTGCCCATGGATAATATCTATCTCTCAGGGTTCAGTAGGGGGGAGCAGATTTTTAGATGGTGTTTCTACTCTCGGTTGTTAACTTGATGGATTAATGGATCAGGAGCTACTAATGTGATAAATGGTGCTTATTTTGATTATTTTTTATTCTAAAGCTATTGCTTGTTTAAAAACTCATTAAATTTTTTTATTTGAGTGTAGTTGACACACAGTGTTACATTAGTTTCAGGAGTACAGCATAGTGATTCAATTTCTTTATAGGTTATGCTGTGCTCTCCACAAGCATAGGTAGCACCTGTCGCCATACAATGCTATTACGATACCATTGGCCATATTCTCTATGCTGTACCCTTCATCTCCGTGACTTATTCACTCCGTAACTGGAAGCCTGTACCTCCCGCTCCCCTGCACCCGTTTTGCTTATCCCCCCTTCCCTGTGGCAACCAATTTGTTCTCTGTATTTACAGGTCTCATTCCACTTTAAAAATTCATTTGTGATGGCTTAACTTTCCTAAACAAGGAAATGGAAGTGTCAATGCACAGACAACCTGCTCCTAGAGTGGTCTATTAGACAGCGTCTAGTTAAGAGGCTTCAGCTGCTGCCTACACACCTCGCTTTCCCCTTTGGAGCTCAAGGGATTGTACAATTAATCCTCCTAACATCCATTTACACTTGATTAAGAACAGGTGGAGGGATCTTCATTTCACAAATAAGACTCTTACACATAAAGAGGTTAATGATTTCCTGACAAGCCAGCAACAAAACTGGGCCGGCCGTCCTCATGGCTGTCCTCCTGGCCCCGAATTCCCTGCTCTGCACCATCACGCTCCTGTCTTTATACTGTCAGTGAGACTGGTTTTCATTGTAAACCATGTGTTTGCTCCGGGGATGAAAGTGGAGAACTAGGTAAAGCAGGTCTTTGATCATATTGTTTTTATCATATTCCTCAAGGAGTTGCTGATCCATGTTTGTATTTGCAAAATCATTTCTGTTTGGGGAGCCTGGGTGGCTCAGTCGGCTGAGCGTTCGACTCTTGATTTCAGCTCAGGTCATGATCTCACGGTTTGTGAGTTCGAGCCCCGCATGGGGCTCTGTGCTAACAGTGCGAAGCCTGCTCGGGTTTCTCTCTCTCTCTCAATCTCTCTCTCTGTCCCTCCCCCACGCATGCTCTCTCTCAAAAATAAATAAATAAACTTAAAAAAATCATTTCTGGGGGTGCCTGGGTGGCTCAGTTGGTTAAGTTTCTGACTTCGGCTCAGGTCATGATCTCATGGTTCGTGAGTTCGAGCCCCATGTCAGACTCTGGGCTGACAGCTCGGAGCCTGGAGCCTGCTTCAGATTCTGTGTCTCCCTCTCCCTGCCCCCACTTGTGCTCTGTCTGTCTGTCTCTCTCTCTCAAAAATAAATAATAAATATTAAAATAAAAAAAACCATTTCTGTTTAGTACCTAGCCCCACCCATCCCTCTGTGTGAAGATGTTAGAAGGAAATGAAGTGGTCTATCATATTTTTATTCTTGACAAATGCCCTTGGATTGCTGTTATAATAAGAATACACAATTTTATTTTATTTATTTATTTAAAAAAATTTTTTAATGTTTTTATTTATTTTTGAAGGATAGAGAGACTGAGCGTGAGCAGGGGAGGAGCAGAGAGAGAGGGAGACATAGAATTTGAAGCAGGCTCCAGGCTCCAAGCTGTCAGCCCAGAGTCCGACGCGGGGCTTGAACTCACGAACTGGGAGATCATGACCTGAGCCGAAGTCGGACGCTTAGCCAACTGAGCCACACAGGCGCCCCAAGAATACACAATTTTAAAGTGAAGGACTAACATCAGATCATCCTTCCAGTGGCAGTAACATAGTTGAATACCAAAGAAAAAATGTTTCATTCCATGAGAATATCATGGAACCAAGCTTCCTTTGTAAGTCTGCTAAGACATGGAGAGTTTTTAGGCAGTCATGATTATAAAACAAGTCTTGGAATTTGGGGAAATGTAAAAAACAAAAAAACAAAAAAACAACCCTTGGACCACATTGTACAATCAGAGTAGCCCCACTGTGTTATGAAATTTAAAATGGAGGGAAGGAATTGCAGGCCCCACTTTGAAGATATCAAACGTGAAAATTTCACTCAAGCTGCCTCTCCTGTTTCCAGCTGGCAGTTACTGCCACCGGAATCACAAACAACAGCAGGTAATTTTAGCAGAATATGTCTCATCCAAAAGAAAAAAAGGTGAGTTGTACCAACAGACGAGAAAATTCAACAATGAAGCAACAATTAACAAATAATATATGGCATCAGTTCTATAAAGAGTATTTGAAAATTGTAATTGAATTTGGAAAAATGCAAATTGGCTTTGCTGGGAAAAATTGATCCAAAATACAAACAACTCGTTGTTGTTTAATGTGGTCAAGAAATGGAATGTTCTTATAAACCAACATTTCGATTAATAGAAGTAGCATGGTATTACATAAAGAATTCTAGGGGCACCTGGGTGGCTCAGTCAGTTGAGAGTCCAACTTTGGCTTAGGTTGTGATCTTGTGGTCTGTGAGTTCGAGCCCCGTGTCAGGCTCTGTGCTGATAGTTTGGAGCCTGGAGCCTGCTTCGGATTCTGTGTCTCCCTCTCTCTCTGCCCCTCCCCTGCTCATGCTCTATCAAAAATAAATACACATTAAAAAATTTTAAAAAAGAGAATTCTATCCAATTATAGGTCAGATGATCAACTCTGCTTCTAGCATAGCTGTGGGGCTTGTTCATTAATTTGACCTCTCTGAATTAGTTTTTTCAGCTGTAAAATGGGAGTAATGTATATTCTTTCTATTTCACAGGGTTATTACAAGGAACAAATATGTTTGCAAAGTATAAGGTTTTGTTAACACCATACAAGGCGGGGGAACAGTGTTAAAGTATTAGGCTAGAATATACTACACGTGACACAAAAGCTAAGCTGTATATAAATACATCTTTGATAAAGCTAGGGTGTGAGGTTTTGTTTTTTTTTTAAGTTTATTTTTGTGTGTGAAAGAGAGACAGCACGAGCAGGGTAGAGACAGAGAGAGAGAGGGAGACACAGAATCCGAAGCAGGCTCCAGGCTCCCAGCTGTCAGCACAGAGCCCAACGTGGGGCTCGAACCCACGATCTGTGAGATCATGACCTGAGCCAAGTCGGATGCTCAACCCACTGAGCCACCCAGATGCCCCAGCAAGGGTGTGGTATTAATGACACTTCTTTCACAAGCCCATGGGTGCAAATGTGACCTTTACATTTTTTTAAAAAGTTATTTGAGTCATTATGGGGTCTCCCTTCTCTAAATGCTGTCATCCATGTCTGATCTGAGATCTTACCCAGGACTAGAGTGTGTGTGTGTGGGGGGGGGGGTGGGTGGGTGCGTAAGTGTCCATCTGGTCTTCTGAGATTGGTCTGCTTTGACTATGTGACACCCATTTCTCTCTTGGGTCTTGCTCCCTCCCCAAGGGCACTGTTGAGAAGCAGGGTGCAGGTCTTCTTGTTAGTCTGAGGGAAATTCTTTTCTTTACCTGTTTCTTCAAGAAACAACACTGTAGAGACGCCTGGGTGGCTCAGTTGGTTAAGCGTCCGACTTTGGCTCAGGTCATGATCTCACAGCTTGTGGGTTCAAGCCCCGCGTCGTGCTCTGTGCTGACAGCTGGGAGCCCGGAGCCTGCTTCGGATTCTGTGTCTCCCTCTCTCTCTGCTCCTTCCCAACGTGTACACTCTCTCTCTCTCAAAAATAAATAAATAAATAAACATTAAAAAAAAAAAGAAACTGTTGTAGACCTACAAAGCTTCTCCGAGAGACCAGCTTTTAGAAAAAAAGAACCAGGAAGAGGTGCAGGCTTTTTCCGACTTTCTGCCTGGTCACATACCTTCCCTGAGGCGCCGAGCTGGCTATCTGATTGAAGGTGGGTATGAGAAAGGAAGGAGGACTTCTGGATTACTATTGCAAAACATCTATAGTCATTTATTCATTCAACACATGGTTAACGAGCACCTACTATATACTAGACCTCGTGGAATGGCCTTGGGATAGAGTCGAGAACGAGACAGGTACAGTCCCCACTCAGGTGCTTACATTCTAGAGAAGCTAGACATTAAAACATGACTGAAAAAGAGTAATTGCACAATTGCCCTTGAGATAAGTGCTGTAAAGAACATGGAGAAGGTGTGAAGAAGAGGTACAAAGGGGAACCGATCTAATCTGGGGTCAGGGAAGGTTTCTTTGAGAAAACCATTTAAGCTGAGATCTGAAAGATAAGTAGCCATCAGTTTGGGATGGGGAGGGAACATTCAGGCAGAGGGAAGAATATGTCCAGATGGAAGGGTAATGGCCCATTGAGTCAGGTTGACATCACATACCATGACGCAGATGAGCCAAGAAATAGGACATTATTTTCTGTGATCAAAGGCAGCTTTCTATCGAGAGAACAGTCTAGCTAAAACAGGTAACTTATCCTATCCCTTTCTACTATGCCTGTTGCAATGTATTAACTCCCCCACCCCACCCCCGCCCAGTTCAATGACCATTATTTGTCATTATCCAATTCAAAAGTGTGCCAGGGTGCCCGGGTGTCACAGTCAGTTAGGAATCTTGATTTCGGCTCAGGTCAGGATCTCACGGTTCGTGAGTTCAAGCCCGGCATCTGGCTCTGTGCTGATGGCGCCAAGCCTGCTTGGGATTCTGTCTCCCTCTCTCTCTGCCCCTCCCCTGCATGCTCTCTCTCTCTCAAAATAAATAAAAATAAATGTTAAAAAGGTGTCCCAATTATCATTATTTGTCACTATCCATCCAACACCACTTCTGAAATTATTGCATTCCTACACAACTATCTGGGAGTTTCTAACCATCCCAGGTAGTTGTGATCATTTCTAGATTTTGAGCCCCAGGCTGGGGTGGGGGAATCCTGGGCGCTCCTATGCCAATTTTTTGTGTTAACTTTCTCTTTCCCTGTGGAATCGAGAGCTGATGGAAAAGATATAAGAGAACATAAGTGACCAGGTAGGAGGCTAGTGCAGTGAACAACAGTGGTAGTTGGACCAGAGAGATAGCAGTAATGATGAACAAAGTAGATGGGCTTAAGACAGAGAGAGAAAGGGGAGAGGCACCTGGGTGGCTCAGTTGGTTAAGTGTCCAACTTCAGCTCAGGTCATGATCACATGGTTCACGAGTTCAAGCCCCACATCGGGCTCTGTGCTGACAGCTCAGAGCCTGGAGCCTGCTTCAGATTCTGTGTCTCCTTCTCTCTCTGCCCCTTCCGCAACTCGTGCTGTCTCTCTCTTTCTCTCAAAAATAAATAAACATTAAAAAATTGAAAAAAGACGTAGAGAGGAAAGGGAATAAATAGGACTCAGGGATTGATTGGATATGTGTGTGAGGGGAGCACTTAGGGAGAAGATAGTGACTTCTAGGGTTTCAGATAGGTTGCATTACTGTTTACTATGATATGGAACATTGGAGGAAGAAGACTGGGGAGGATTTTCTTTTGGGAGGGATCTATCATCAAAATGATTTCCTTCTGGCCAGGGTTGGCATCCTCTGAACCGAAGCGTAGCGATTACTAGACTGTGGTGTTGGTTTAAGTCAATTATGGAACCTGAGAATTCTCTCATGATACAACTGTGTCCTTAACATGTCTGCTTGGGTGTGTACTTGGCATCTTACACTTAACATTTGCCAAACAGAGTGTCTGATCTTCTTTCTATACCTTACTCCTCCTACAATGTCCTTCATCTCAGGAAATGATAACTCTGTCCTTCTAGCTGTTCTGGCCTTAAGTGTTCTCTTTATACCCCATACATGCAATCAATCAATGAATCCTTTGGTTTTTCCTTCTAAAAATATCTGGAATCCAATCAATTCTTTTCACCTCTACTGCTACTGCATTTGTTCCAAGCCATTATCATTTTATCATTTCTCTCCCGTATTGTTGCAGTAGCCTCTCACTGGCTTCCATTCAAGCTCCTCTATGGTCTGTCATCCACACAGAAGTCAGAGTGAACCTGTGAAAATAAGCCAGATCTTGTCACTGCTCTGGTCAAACTCCTCCAATGGCACCTCGCTCTTCTCAAAGTGAAAGTCAAAATCTTAACAGTGGCCTACAGGGCTCTAAGTGATCTGATTTAGCTACCTTTCTGGCCTCACGTTCTACCACTTTCCCCCTTGTACACTCTTCTCAAGCCACACTGGCCTCTGAAGTTTCCCAAATATGCTAAGCACATTTCCATCTCAGGGTCCTTCTGCCCAGAATGCTCTTCCTCTTTATAGATGCATGGCTCACTTCCTTACCTCCCACTCAAATGACACCTTATTGGTGAGGCCTTCTCTGATACCCTATTTAAAATTGCACCCCTGCTCCCCTTCTCTGCTTAAATTGTTCCACGATATAGATAACCATTTAACATAAATGTACTTTACCTTTTTATTATCTGTCTCCCATTCCCCCACCAACCCCGCACGCAATGCGTGCTTCATTGAGGGCAGGATTTTCCTTCTCCCATGCTGTGTGTTCTGTGCCTAGCTTGTTACTTGACACTTGGGAGGGACTTTGGTGGCTTTTTCTCGTAACCAACCCAGCTGCATCTCAGGTTTGGCCGTATGTTTGGAGGGATCAACACATTTGTCAGCTGGGAGGACTCAGGGCTTTGGAGGAGTTCCAGGGTTCAGATTTTTTCAATTCCTTTGGCTCCTTCATAACATCCCCATTCCAATGACCAAGATTTGAGTCTTTTCCAATTAGGGCATTACTTTTAACCTAAGGAAACCAGCACAGCATAGAAGCCAGATAGTGCTATTCTGCTGTGCTCACAATGGTCTCCTCATTTGGGTGCCAGTACGCTTAGACCTCTAACGCATTGGATTGGTGACAGCTTAAAATCAGTAGCAGCAGATTTTACGAGCCTTTTAAAATTCAAGTTCTTTTCCTGTCTAACAACTCCTCATGAAAATAGTGTAGGTCTTGGTTCAGGGATGGCAGCAGCCAAAATTGTATTGTGTCACTTGGGTCCTCTGCAAGGCCCACGTGGAAATGGAGTCGGGAGTGCAGTAGGTTTATTGGGGGTAAAGCTTACGAGAGATAAAAGGGGGCCAAAACAGGAGCGGGCAAGGAAAGCCTGCAGATTGAGATGCAGGTCCCACAAAGTCTTAACCCAACCTTGAGCTCCGGAGAAAAGTTGCCAGGAAAGGAGTCCCTCGTCGGGCAGAAGTGGCCAGTCCCTGGACGTCTGCCATGCTGAGTCATTGGCTGGGGCTGCCTGAGAAGAGCTTGGCCTTGGTCCCAAACCTGAGGTGGATCCTGAAGGCATTATAGCTGGAGGCTGTCAGCTGATTGAACTCCAGGGCCCCCGATGGCAAGGTTTTTTTTTTTTTTTTTTTCTCAATGGGAGATCTGAGAAACACACCTCAGTGACTGCCAGATGTACTTAAGTGTTATTTTGACTCCTCCTAGATCATCACCGGGTTGGTCCATGGTGGGCTCAGGAGATAGGAACATGGAAGGCAGGCTTATGTAATAGCATCTGGGGGATATCAGCCTCACCTTAGTTGGCTGAGGAGGGGTTGGTGGCAAAACCTCTTTTTTCTTTTCTTTCTTTTTACCCCCTTTGGTTGCAGGAGACAAGAACCCAAACCTAACTGGCCTTTATGACTTTGCTTGAGATAAAGACCTCAAAATAGGAGCTTTTGAGCATTAACCAAAGCCTTATCTTTTAGTGACAGCGAGGTCTAGGGCTACAGAAAGCACCAATCCCGTTTACATATTTAAAAATATCTCTCACAACTAATGCAAATCAAATGCTTTAAAATTTTAAAGCATTCCCGCTAGTGAGCACTTCAAACAACAAACTAACACTGGCAGTTATTACATCATCTTAAAAAAAAACCCTCTTGTAATCAATTAAACTCATTACACCTGAATAATCATTACCAATGATGTATAATTTAAATAATCTTTGCAAGATGATTTATTTATGACTGTCAGGCCTACTAATGACTTTCCAAAGCATCACTCAGTAGAGTCTGATAAAAGTTTCCTGTTGAAGCCTTTTCAAACCTTAGGGAGTTTCCAGGATTGCCCTGGGGCCCGCTTAAAGACAGGAAGAGTGGCCCATGAAAATTACCCGAGGGCCTTGCTTATCCTTATCCTCCCGGAGCTGGGCACTCTGGAAGGAATTTGTCTCTTTCTTGATACTCTTTATTTAAGGCACCAGATGCAACCAACTCAGGCATCTCTATATTTGGCTACCTGAAAATCTTCCCCCTCGGTAGGTGCCCGGCCGGAGACCCTAGAGACAGCTGGCTCTAACTTAAGCCGTTGCTTTACCACCAGGCATGGACTCTACCATTTTCCCATCGGGGGCCCGGGGGCATCTTACTACCACTGATCCTACCATCCCTCTACATTTTCTCTCAAGATCTACTGTATGTGACTTCACTCCCGTTTAGGCATGTTTGATAGCAAGAGTTAGACATCTGCTCACACTAACTTGAAGTGAGGCAGGATTTACTGTAACGTTAAATGCTACAATCTCATGGACGCGCGAGGATAAGAATTGGATTATGCCGGGGCGCCTGGGTGGCTCAGTCGGTTGAGCATCCGACTTCGGCTCAGGTCATGATCTCACAGTCCGTGAGTTCGAAACCTGCGTCGGGCTCTGTACTGACAGCTCAGGGCCTGGAGCCTGCTTCGGATTCTGTGTCTCCTCTCTCTCTGCCCTTTCCCCGCTCATGCTCTGTCTCTCTCTGTCTCTCAAAAATGAATAAACATTAAAAAAAATTTTATAAAAAAAAAAAATTGGATTATGCCCAGGCCACACAGGTATGGGAAGTGGGACACCAGGGACTGTAGGGGGGGCCCGCCCACCCACTCACGGAGGGCCACAGCACAACTTCTCTTGGCAGGCTTCCTTGGTCTTGTCTCTTGTGGCTTTTCCACACCTCCAGAACTTGAACTCCTGTGTGGCTTTAGTTTGTCATAGCACTGACTCCTACCCTGTCTCTACTTGATTTTTTTCCCCCGAGATTCAGGCTCTTGGTGGCCCAATTTTTGAATTAAGTTTCATAGTGTTCCAATTCTGAATTCCCAGGAGAAAGTCAGGTGAAAATCTCTGGTCCAATCAACTGTGACTAGGATGGGGCTGTCATAACGCTCCTGTGGGAGAAGATGAAGCAGCTTCTCTACGAAGAGATTATGGGCGGCAAGGTAATGATTGGCATGTGAGTTGAAAGTTGGGATGAGTTTCTGGGGCCCCAGAAAGCAGGTAGGAAGAAGGATAAGCAATTGTGTAAATACTTAAAATAATTTTATTATCAGGAGGTAGTATAGAATAATGATTCTCTGAGACTCTGGAGTCAGACTTACAATGTATGTGACCTTGGATACATTATGTAATTTCTCTGTATCTCAGTTTTCTCATCGGGGGGATGGAGATAATGGGACCTATCTTATAGTGTTGTTGTCCATTAATATATGTAAAATACTTAAAATAGTGCCTGGCTTGTATTAAGTGATAAATAAACATCGATTATCATATTATTTTTTTTAATTTTTGTAATGTTTATTTTTGAGAGAGAGGGAGAGAGAGACAGAGTGCAAGTGGGGGAGGGGCAGAGAGAAGTAGACACAGAATCCGAAGCAGGCTCCAGGCTCTGAGCTGTCAGCACAGAGCCCGTCGTGGGGTTTGAACTCACAAACTGTGAGATCATGACCCGTGCCGAAGTCAGATGTTTAACCGACTGAGCCACCCAGACGCCCCAATGATCATCATATTTTTAACTACATTCTTCTTAGAGTTCCCTACTAACAATATAAACGTTATTTATATTCTATTGTTAAAATTCCACTTACATAAAAATAAGCATTATTTGTGCTCTTTTATTGTCATCAACTGGTTGACATGTGGTTGGTGTGTATAGACAGGTACGTTCACTGTCATGGCTGTTTGGACTATTTGCCTTATTACTTCGCACAATAGTATTTGTATTTAATAAATACAAATTTGTATTTAATAAAAGTCAGTTCTATAAGTACTGACTTTTGTTGTATTTGTACACCATCGATCTTATTAATGAACATTTTGCTTTAAATTAACACACTTAAATGAAGAAGAGTCTTAACTACATTTTCTTAAAGGAGGAAACACTTTATCATCACAATAAGATAATGCCCTGTATCACTTGCCTTAAATAGAAGATAACCAAGGTGCCTGAGTGGCTCAGTTGGTTAAGCATCTGACTCTTAACTTCAGCTCAGATCATGATCTTATGGTTTGTGGGATCAAGCCACATGTTGGGCTCTGTGCTGATGGCAAGGAACCCCTTTGGGATTCTTTCTCTCCTTCTCTTTCTGCCCTTCCCCCTGCTTATGCTTTCTCTCTCTCTCTCTCTCTGTCTCTCAAAATAAATAAGTAAACATTAAAAACACAGAAGATAACCATAGATATCAATACAATGAAAACAGCACAGTGTCACTAAAGTCTAAGTAGGTAACTAACTAAATAATATTTGACAGAGTGGGAGGTTGGGTTTCTGTAAAAAAAAAGGAGACCAGCAAGTGTTAAATAGCAGAATTGAGTTGAACTTCAGTAGTGATACAATCAGAGGATTAAAAAGAATTGGGGGGAGGGGGCAATAACACTGTCACTATGTGGCTTAATGGTATCTAACAGTTGGGTGTAAGGGCTGCGGAAGCCATCCCTGAAATTATCTCTTCTATGGCCAGTAGCACAAGTTCCACACAATAAAAAAACAAACAAACAAACAACAAACACTGTTCCAGAGGGACTAAAAGCTTCTAAGCTGGGAGAAGACTAGGAACCCTGCTTTACTCTTTTTCAATCCATTTTCTCTATAGCAGACTTATACCTCAAGGAAAGTAGAGGTTTTGGAGTTCGGATCCTTTTCCCAACACTTACTCAGATTGGAAGTTACTTATCATCTCTTGTTTCCTTACCTGTAATGTGGGGTGAGATAATAGCATCTAAAGTACCAAGTTATTATGAAGATTAAATATGACCACATATGAGAAGTGCTTAGCACAGGTCCTGACTGTAGCAAGCACTAATAAATATGTATATTTTGTATTATAAATGGGATGAAACGTATAGCGACTTGCTTTTTATTCTTAATAATATTTTATGGTAATCCCTCCATGTGAGTTCATATAAATCTACCTTATTTTTTAAATGGCTGTGTAAAACCCCAAAGTATATATATTCAATATTATCTTTAACCAGTCTTTTGCTGGGGGACATTCAGGTTGTTTTCTTTTTTCTTTTTTGGTAAATGCCATCAGCGCAGAGCCCATTTGGGGCCCCGATCCCACCAACCGTGAGATCACCACCTGAGCAGAAATCAAGTCGGAAGCTTAACTGACTGAGTCACCCAGGCACCCCTAGGTTGTTTTCCGTGTGTGCCTGTGTGTGTATTCATTTTACAAGTGAGGGGACTGAGGCTTAAAGAGGTTAAGGCAGCCCGAGCAAACCAAAGATGCACCATGTTCTGTCATTGTCAACAATGGACTCAAGGCAGTTTGATTCACATGTAAAGGGGGAAATGATATTACTCAGGGGAGGTGTGTAAAAGATGCCCCCTGACTGTGCAAAGGGCATGACTGTGTGGGGTGGAAGTGAATGGGCTAGCCAGAGGTCCTACAGGCTGGGAGAGACTGGAACAGTATCTCCGGTGGGGGAGGGGGCGGGGAGACTCACAAGGAGAGAACGGAAGAGGCAGGAAAAGCTTCACAGGCTCACTCTGCCCACATCTCAATTTTTGCATCCTCTTCTGTCACCTGTTTATGGTGTAGAAGAGCAAATTACATTTCAGTGCCTGTCTAGCACAATGCCTCATCCTGCAAATGCTCAATAAATATTTACTGAGTGAATGAATAGATTTACATTCCTGATTACCTAAGACTTAGGGAATCTTGAGCCAGGCATCTAGGCGTGGCAGGGACACCATCTGGCAGGGAAGGCACCATCAGACTCGGCCCCGCACAGGCAAGCTGAGTCAGACTAGTAAGCAGAGGCAAGTATTGAACTTTATGGCTGCCACGTGGAGTTGAACACAATTCACAGCATTGTTTCAGGTGCTAGCAGAGGAGCAAAAAAGCCCTGAAAGAACCATTATAAGACTTCGCATGTCCTTTGTGTAGGATCATAAAAACAGGATATCTTGCCCAAGTTTATGATTCCATTACAAAAGAAAAATAAAGCCATTAGTAAATCTAAGGAAACGTATTGACTGCACATCTCTTTGTCCAGGTCGGTTTGCAGAATATATTGAATTGGGCCATGTGGCCCCCAAGAGCGAAATCCATGAGTTATTTTTAGTGGAGTTAGAGCAAGTCTAAATAAATACAAGTCTGTCTGCCTTGAGTTGCTCTTTATGATAGCAGTATCATCCCTGTTATGTCCTAGAATGCTTTCACGGGGCACTACTTCGAGCACAGGCAGCCTGCACTCTAGGTGGAATCATTGTGAACTGATTTTTTTTTGAACAGAGGCTCTACTTGATTTGAAGTGGTTCAAATCAAATGTAGGTTATGCAGTTTGAATTCCAGTTGTGCCTCATGATTAATCATGATTTTGCTAAAATAATTCTGTGTAACAAATAACTATCAAATCTCCTTTGTCTTTCTCGTTTGCAAGCCTGTGGATTGGCTGTGTGTGGCTTTCTTGGGTTCAGCTGGGATCTCCTGAGCTTGGTTCCGGGCTATCGGTTGGGTTCAGGGCTGTTCCGAGAATTTCCTCATTCTGGAGAAGCTACTCAGGGCATGTTCCCTCATGATGATAGATGGAAGAAGTGCAAGGAAGTCAAACCACACAGGCACATTTAAAACCTCTACTTGTGTCATGCCAACTAACGTTGCATTGGCCAAAGCCTATGTCAATGGGACAAGGAAGTATATTTCTGTCATGGAGACGGGACATGGCAAGAAGAAAAAATTGTGCGCAAATAATGCAGTCTAACACACCCTGGGACGTTGGTGAAGATGCTGAACCCCTTTGTGCCTCAGTTTTCATCATCTGAAAAATGGGCATCATTGGGTTGCTTGAAGACTTAAATGATTTACTATGCACAAAGTTGTTGGAATGGTGCCCGGCTCATAGGAAGCACTTGATAAATAACAATTATTTGTACTTAAGCTATTTTCTATGAAAGTCAAGTAAGAAGTTTCTGATTTCTGGGAACCCCAATTCCAACAAGTTCTGATGCAGTTTTATGTTCACACTGATGATGATGATGGATGTATGAGCACACATTCAGAATGATGATAAAAGAGAATAGGAGTAAGTAAGAATGTCATTTGAAACACATATGAAATTGGGATAATGAGGTTGTTGCTATGATCAAGTCAGATAGAATGCAAATATTGCATTGAAAACTGTGAAGTACTGCAGAATCTGTATAGCTCTTAATCCAGTCTCTTTTGTTTTCCAGAAGGCAGAATTAGGGCTCAAGGAAAGACCTAAGGTGCACGAATTCATCTCATTGCAGCACAGCCAACTAGAATACTGTCTACTAGGTCAAGGTATATTTTCTATACTTGAACAGATTTCTTTTAACATTTCCCTCTTTAGGAAAAAGAAAACAGACAAAAGACAAAATAGGTTTATATCAAGTACGTAATAAAAAATTTAAAACTACCTTCTAGTACATGTCCTTGGGTCAGTGAATTTTTTTTAATGTTTTATTTATTTTGAGAGAGTACAAGTGGGGGAGGGGCAGAGGAAGAGGGGGACAGGGGATCTGAAGCAGGCTTTGGGCTCACAGCAGAGAGCCCGATATGGGGCTTGGACTCACGAATCGTGAGATCACGACCTGAGCTGGAGCTGGACGCTCAACTGATTGAGCCACCCAGGCGCCTGTCAAGTCAGTGAATTTTTAACCCAATTTTACTCCATTTCCATCCCCCCCCCCCCCCCCCCCGTACTACTACTTAGAATAATAACCCTAAGGTAAAAGAAAACTGTGAATTTTCTAAGGGAACACTATTCTTATAAAAGCAGGAAAGTTAATCTATTTTTAAAGAATGTTAAGAATTCAGGTTGAAATGAATAAGATTTTCTCGTTAACCTCCAAATTACATGTACCCTAATAAGCATTCGGCGGTTGTTATCATTCATCAAGGTTTTAATAGACTTATAAAATGTGAGAGTTTTGGTGTTGAGAAATTTTGTGTTAGAAAATGTGAGTTACTGACTGTAACGAGGCTATGAGAGGTAGCTTGATTCAGCAGATAGAATATAAGCGTTGGGATCAGAGAATGAGGTTCCAATTCCATCTCTGCCACTTAATAGCTGTGTGGTTTTGGGTAGGTTACTTAACTTCTCTATACCCTGCTGAATCATGTCAAGGATTCTGAGAGAACACAAGCTCCTTTTGGGCAGGAAATTTGTTTCGTTTACTGCTATGTTCCCCGTGCCTGGAACAATGATTGGCAGAATAAGCCTTAGAGATAACCTATCAAGTGTCCACCACAGGATCCAGCACATAATAGCTGTCAATACAAGGTAGGAACTTTTATTATCAGGAAGAGAAGAATAAGGTTTTGGGGACAATTATGTGATCTCTGTTTCTAGCCAAACAGGGGACACTGGGCTCAAACCCAGGGTAGACTGTCAGGAACTTGAGGAAAGATAGGCCTGAGGTCTAAGGCATTTAAAACACTACAACCAGGGGTGGAGCTGGAGAAGACAACCAAAAAGCTAACCTGAAGGAAATACCACTCCGAAGAAACAGGGCAGAGAATGGCCAATTCCAGCATGAATCCAGCACCTGGCATTTAGAAGGATTTAACAAGTATTTGTTGAATGGATGAAACAATGAATCTTTAATTTGAGGCCACAAATGGAGCCCATGACTTTAGGAGAAGAATAAGAGGCAGAGCCTGAAAAGTTCTTTGAGTTAGTTCTGATGACCTGTAACAAAGAGAGGGTGGTGTTTCTTTATAGACAGTGTGGCAACAGGACACTCTCCGCCAGGGGAGAATGTACAGCACAGTGAAGAATTGCATGATGGGTGCCTGGGTGGCTCAGTCGGTTGAGCAGCTGAGTCTTGATTTCCGCTCAGGTCATGATCTCATGGTTTGTGGGTTCGAGCCCCTCGTCGGGCTCTACACTGACAGTGTGGAGCCTCCTTGGGATTCTCTCTCTCCCTCTCTATCTGCCCCTCCCCTGCTCGTACTCGCTCTCTCACTTTCTCTCAAAATAATAAATAAACTTTAAAAAATATCCTTATTAAAAAAAAAGAATTACATGACAATATTATGGGACTTGGGGAGAGATCAAATGGATTGAGCACTGGTCACTGAGAGAAACAGCCTTGCCCTTAGTTTAGAGGAACCACCGAGATGTTCTGAGGGTAGGATTAACATTGCTAATGAGAATAAGAGGGAAAAATTAAAGAAGCAATAAGTAAGTTGCTCAAGAAATAGAGAAGTATTCAGTTCATTCTCATCAAAAGTGCTAATACCATTCAATGGGGGCAAAAATAGTCTTCTCAGCAGATGGTACTGGGACAACCTGATATTCACCTGCAACAGAATGAAGTTGGACCCTCCCTTACAATCATATACAAAAATTAACTCAAAATGAATCAAAGACCTAAATGTCATATAAGCTAAAATGATAAAGCTCTTAGAATAAAGCATAGGGGAAGTTCTGCATAACCTTGGATTTGGCAATGGTTTCTTAAATATGACACCAAAACAAAGGTGATAAAAGAAAAAATAGATAAGTTGGATTTCATCAAACTCAAAAACTTGTACATCAAAAGATGCTATCAAAAGAGTGGAAAGTCAACCGAGAGGTTGGGAGGAACTATTTGCAAATTATATATCTGATAAGCATTTAATACCCAGAACATAAAAAAAAAAAAACAAACTACAACTTAACAACAAAACACAAACAACCCAAGTTTAAAAATGGGCAAAGGACTAGAATAGACATTTCTCCAGAGAAGATATGCAAATCAGCACATCAAAAGGTGCTCAACATCATTAGTCATTAGGGAAATGCAAAGCAAGACCACAATGAGAGATCATTTCATACCTATTAGGATGGTTATTTAAAAAAAAAAAAGGAAAATAGTGACTGTTGGCAAGGATGTGGAGAAATTAGAACCCTTACACATTGCTGATGGGAATGTAAAATGGTGCAGTTGCTATGGAAAATAGTTTGACTTTTTCTCAAAAAGCTAAATATAGAATTGTCACATGACCCTGCAATTCTACTAAGTATTTACCCAAAAGAATTGAAATCTGGGACTCAAATGGATATTTGCACATCAATATCTATAGCATCATTACTCACAATAGACAACACTTGGAAACAACCCAAGTGTTAATCACTGATGAATGGATAACCAAATGTGGTACATACATACCTTAGGATATTATTTAGCCATAAAAAGGAATAAAGTTCTGATACATGCTACAACTTGGATGAACCTTGAAAACATTACACTATGTGAAATTAGCCAGACACAAAAGGACAGATATTGTATAATTCCACCTTTATGAACTATCTAGAATGGGTAAATTCAGAGACAAAAAGTGAGTTAGTGATTACTGGAGGAGGGAGTTATAGATGAATGGTTGTAGAGTTTCTGTTTGAGGTGATGAAAGGGTTTTGAACATGGATAGTGGTGATGGTTGCACAACACTGGAAATGTATTTAATGACACTGAATTGTACACTTAAAAACAGCAAATGTTATATTACCTATGTATTTACTGCAATAATTAAAAAAATGAAATAGAGAAGTAGTGCTATCATCTGGGGTCACTGTGGTAGATTGAATAGTGCTGCCTCCCAATCCAAGATGGCTAAACTCTAGTCACTGGTGCTATGCCTTTGTATGTTATATTATCTGGCAAAAGGGGCCTTGTAGATGAATTAATTTTACAGATCTTAAAATAAGGAGATTATCCTGGATTATCTGGGTGGGCTCAATGTAATCACAAGGGGCCTTAAAAATGGAAGAAGGCAGAAGAGGAGGTAGGGGGAGATGCTATGGAAGAAGAGGCGGGAGATGTTCAAAGTGTGAGAGGGACCCAAACCACTCACCATTGCTGGCTTTGAAGAAAGGGGAAGGGGGCTGTGAGCCAAGGAATTCAAGAGACCTCTGGAAGCTGGGAGCAGTCCTTGGCTGACATCCAGCAAAGAAATGGGATTTCAGTCCTACAACCATGAAAATTTGAATTCTGCTGCAACTTGCACAAAGAAATAGATCCTCTTTTAGAGCTAGCAGAAAAGAATACAGCCCTGCAGATGTCTTGATTTTAGCCTGGTGAGACCTATGTTGGAGTTACAGAACTACAAAATAATAAATTTGTGTTAAAAAAAATAGAAAGCCTGTTGTGGAGGTGGCTATTACTCTGTGATAGGAAGACAGCAAGGGTTCACATGAGGGGTTTTGTGGAGTAGTCAGAAAACAGAGCAAAAATGACCATCAAAAGCAGCAGATTGCTTTTTCCAAAGATGGCTACAACGATATCTCCCATCCCACATACTCTTCTGCAATGAGAACTTGCCACCGTCAGGAAGTCCCTTGCCTTGAATTTGGATTGGCCTTTGTGACTTGCCTATAAGAAAAGGAATGTAATGAAAGTAATCCTGCATGATATCTGAGGCTACGTCAAAAGATGGGTGTTGTATGGAAACCAATTTGTCAATGAATTTCATATTAAAAAAGAAAGAAAGAAAGAAGCTGAGGCCAAGGGAGATTAAATTTTAACAATTGGATTAAAAAAAAAGAGAGACCTTCTATCTGGTTCCCTTATACTTGTTTTCCATATGCTACATCTCAGGACATTGCCTGTTGGAACCCAGGCTCCATGCTGTGAGGAAGACCAAGCCACACAGAGAGGCCCATATAGGTGCTCCAGTCAACAGTCCCAAACAAGCCCAGCCTTGGAGTCATCCCACCCAGGTGATGAAGCCTCCAGAAAATTCCAACCCACAGTTGTTTGAGTCACCTCCAGCTGAATCTAAATCTTTGTGCCCCCCAACTGCAGCACATAGGTTTGCCATCCCTGACGGGCCCAGTGCAAATCCCTGACCCACAGAATCTGTGAGCGTTAAATGGTTGTTGTCTTACGCTACTGAGTTTGGGGTGTTTTGTTACAGAGTAATATATAACCAGAATAAGTGTGAAAGAAGAATAAATAGAATTTTGTAACACCCACAGGGAGGCAAGGCAGTGAAGAAGCATAGATCATTCCAGAGTCTCTTGCTTGAGGGCTAGGAAAACAGTGGTCTTCATTACTCATGGAAGGCAGATGGCCAGGGATGGAGAAGAATGGAGGAAAGAGAGAAGCATGATCATTCCTCCATGAACAACATGAAAATGAGGGATCTCTTCTGTTTTAATGAGAGGCTTGGTTGGGATTGGGCTCTCTCTAGCCACTCCCAGAACTATGAGGAACACCACTGTAATTCTCAAAAGTACTAAAGTATCAATTTATTGCAGCCAGGCTGACTCTGAGTAAGGGTTGACCAGCCCACAGGAATTATTGTCAGCTGGCTAAAGTAGAGTACACCTCTGCATACTGAAGTGCCATTGAAGAATGCATTCCAACAGATTGAATTCTTATGAAAAAAACTGTTAAATAATGAAAACTACCACTGATGCTTTGCTGCAGGCCTTTTTAAATGACCTCAATTATGACTGTTCAATAAATACAAAACTGAAAAAATTATGAGATTAAAGAATTATGTCCAGAATCAAGCCATCCTCAGAGGATCCAATGAAAATTCTCTCCTAGAAAGCAGTCTTAGCATTCTACAAACACAACTACCGAGAAAGCAAGGAGTGAATGCAGATTAAAATAGGGACAGCGTCTTGATGAACCAGAGATTCATCACAATTGGTGCCTATAAGTGGACTATAAGTGAGGTTTAACAAAAGATTCCTCAAAGGAACCTGATAAAAAAAAAACCAGTTTTGTTTTGTTTTTTAGTTTTTAGGTTTTTTAATTAGTGAAGATCTCAAGAGGTGCCCACATCTATGTTCTTTAGAACCCTCTGGAATCTGCATCACCACTCATTAGAACTGTATCATTTAAGAGCACCCTAAGGCCATTTGGCCAAAGTGAACGGTACTAATTCAACTTTCATTGTTAGCTACTCAGCTGTGCTATATTAAATAATTTAACCTCGAAATCTCTTTCCAACTCTACATTCTAGTACAGTACATTGATTTGTAGTTTTTTCCCTTATTTATTTCATTCTCCTGTGTTTTAGTTAACTTCTCTCCCTCATTAACTGTAGTTTGTTTCTAAGCCCCATTTTGTGGTTTCTGCTCTTTTCATTCTGGATTTCATATCTTTGGGAAGCTTATCTAAATACACAATGTTAAGTTACTTTTTCTTCAAGTACTTACTGATTCCTACATCTACATCTACCAGTTCTTTCTCCTAAGCTGTGCTTCAGTTCCGCCCCTCCAATTAAATGTCTTCTTTTTCAGTTTAGAAAAGTGAGAACCCATTATCTAAAGTGATTGGAATGAGTTTCAAGTGGGAACGGTCATCCTACTTTTGTAGGTTAATCTCATTAATCTGCTTTGTAGTCTGTTTTGGATCCTGCTTTTAGTAGTAGCATTCAAGTAAACGCCCAGTCAGCCACTCTGAATTGGTTGTGGTTCAAATTATGAGGATTTTTAAAGGAAAGCTAAAGTCAATGCTAGATAACATGGACGTTATCTTGTAGGATTTGGGAGCAGAGAAATCGAAATTCTTTCTCCATGAACACGAGAAATTTGGAGTAGACCACTGCTTTTTCAAATTGGACTGTATGAGCACTAGGAATTCTATGACCTCCCTTCAGGGCTGTCAGTGGGGTGACAAGGTACCCAACAGGTAAAGCTTCTCCAACCCTTGCCTCTCACAAGTGTCAATCAGATGACTTCACTTTCATCCGTTTTTCATACTGCACGATTTAAAAAATTTTTTTTTAATGTTTGTTTATTTATTTATTTGAGAGAGAGAGAGAGAGAGAGAGAGCAGGAGAGGGGCAGAGAGAGAGGGAGACACCAAATCTGAAGCAGGTTCCAGGCTCCGAGCTGTCAGGACAGTGCCCAACATGGGGCTCAAACTCCCGAACTGTGAGATCATGACCTGAGCTGAAGTCAGTCGCTTAACCCGCTGAGCTACCCCAGGCACCCCTGCAAGATTCTGTTTGTACAAAGTTTTCTGAGTCTGCTTTTTTGCTGTTGTTGAAAATTTGCAGACCAGCTGATCTCTAAGACCTCTTCTGGTTCTTATATACTGTGGTTCTGTCAAATCATTGATAAGAGGCTACAGGATAAGAACCATAAACAAAATAGTGTAGATATATCTTCATAGTCTCTCCTCCTACATTAGATGAGTTCAGACAGCAAATGCAAATGGAGCTTTATTGTACTGTGTTGTACAGCTCTGATGACGCTCTTGATTTGCAAGGGTAATAATGTTCCTGCTTCACGGCAATTCTTTAGCAAAATAAAAGGTGCCCACATTTCATAATCTCCTGTGCCTCTTAAGGTATCTTTGGGCTTTGAGTAGCTAGACCTTGAAGACTTAACAATCAGTGTAGCAGATGCTGTTGGTGCCCACGTTTATTCTTGCTTTCACCATTCCCATGTCTTCCCACAGCTTCTTGCCTTAAGCACTTGCAACCCTCTGCCTGAGGGCTTTCTCTGGCCACAAGAGCACGCCTGGTCTTTGTACAAGGAAGGCTGGAAATGCTGGGGAGTTGATCTTCCCAGGACTAGCCCTCAAGTAATGGACAGGATTTGGTGGGTAAATACTCCAGCTTCATTCATCACCCCTTGAATAGCACAATTCTGAGACATGTTCTGTAGAGTTACCCAGAGGTCCCCGGTAGGGTTAGGCCCTAATTGCTCACAGCAGTAAATTCATTAACCCACCCTGCATTTCCTTCCTTCCCTTTCTCATCTCTCCTGCCAGTTCTTGGTATCACCTCCAAGGTAATTACTCCCAAATAAACTACTTGCATTCATATCGTCTTTGTGGGATCTGCTTCTGGGGGAAACCCAAGTGTATCAGTCAGGTTCCAGTCAGGAGGCAGAAACACTACCAGTTATGTTAACAGGAGAATTTGACGTAAAAATTATTAGCTAGATATAAAATTGTTAACTTGGTGTCTGTGTTAATAATTTCCTGGGGCTACCATACCAGAGTACCACCATCTGGGTGGCTTAAACAACAGAAATTTATTGTCTCATAGTCCTGAAGGTTAGAAGTTTGAAATCAAGGTGAGATCAGGGTAAATTCCTTCTGAGGGTTGTGAAGAAGAATCTATTCCATGCGTCTCCCCTAGCTTCTAGTAGCCTCAGGCTTTCCTTGGCTTATAGATGGTGTTCTCCCTTGTATTCATGTTGTTTTTCTTCTGTTGAATTAAGGCCCATCCTAATGATCTCATCTTTTTTTTTTAAGTTCATTTATTTTGAGACAAACAGAGAGCATGAGCTGGGGAGGGACAGAGAGAGAGAGAGAGAGAGAGAGAGAGAGAGGGAGAGAGAGAATCCCAAGCAGGCTCCACACCATCAGCACAAAGCCTGATGCAGGACTCAATCTCTCAAACCGTGAGATCATGGCCTGAGCCGAAATCAAGAGTCAGGTGCTCAACTGACTGAGCCACTCAGGTGCTCCAATGATCTCATCTGAACTTGATCATCTGCAAAGACTCTATTTCCAAGTATGGTCACATTCATAGGAACTAGGAGTTAGGACTTTAGCATCTTTTGGGTGGGGGAACACGATCCAGCCCATAACAGTACCTGAAGAGGAAAATGAGATATGTAGGTATCAGGGAGGTAGAAACGTCAGGAAATAGCTACCCTCCTTAGCATGAGGGAAAAGAGAGGAGATGTTGAAATTATTAAAACATAGAGAGCTGGAGGAGGGACCACATGAGAATGAAACACAGATACTTGAGGAAAGGACACCATTGAGTGGCACTGGTGTCCCTGTGCTGGAGGAAGAGGCCTCATGGGGGCCTGGACCCAGACACCTGAAGAGGGGGTGCTATGGTCTGGTGCTGATGTTCCTGGGGTGGGGGCATGATGAGACCGGTTCTGCAAAAGGTGGAAAACCCGTAAACGGTATTCAGCTGCTGCTACAGGAAGGGACTGCCACCTTTGGGATTAAGAAGTGAGGTTGGGGTAACTCTCACAGGAGCAGGAGGCAGTTAGGAAACCCCAAGAAGTGAACAGGAAGTAAACAGAAAGGAGGATCATGTCTCTTCTTCCTCTTCCAGCTTCGCATCTCCCTCTAGCACTCTGTATGGACAAAGCCTAAAAGGGAACCGCTAGCAAGCAGAAATGTGATCTGCAGAATCTCAGTGTCAGCATCATAAAGCAAAGTATGTAGGACTGGGTTTGGAGCTGAGAGAGAATAGCCTAATAACTGGCACACCAATCTTGGTTGTTCAGAAAATTAAGCTTTTTATCCCAAAGAAAGTAGAGATTATTAGGCCTAAGAACATCAACATAGATGCTTGATTAATGGTGGTTACCGAGGCAGTATCTGAGTGAGAAAGAAACACCTAAAGTAATGTGATTGAATTTTTAACAACATACCAGAATTTCAGCATACAAATAAGAACAGTTCTCTTCAAAATCGTTTCATGGCAAGTTTTCAAATCACTCTTTTGATACAACCATGGCTCAAAGATTCCAAGGGACTCTGCATTTTGATCGGCCTGCATTGTGATTCAATCCATGTTGCCAACACTTTGCCTTTTGCGGGTGAATTAGCTTTTTGGCAGCAACTTAATGTCATCTCATGCTAAACCTGGTGAATAAAAGTCACATAATCAGATCTGATTCTACCTTTCTTTAAAAAACAGGTTGTGGGGAGGGGTTTGGGGGTAGTGTGTCATAAGCAAGGTATAAATTCTGTCTTAAGGTGGTGTCTAACTGGTGGTCTATGATGCTATCATTCTCAACTTGTCAGTAAAATGATCATGAACACAGAAAATGATGAAGGCTCACAGTAGCAAATCAAATCGAGACTATCATTTTGTCATTTTCCAACACTGTTTCGAATTTCACCTAATTATAAGGGTGATGCACTTGTTGGAAAAATACAATTTATGATCTACAGGTGCTTTGCTGTCAGTTACAGAAAAAACTCTGCCAGTGTAATAAAGGAGATCATTTTATGCTTCCTTCATGAAACGGAGAGCTTGAGTGGCTTAAAATCATCAGGTCTGGGTCTAGGAGAAAACACAGCAGCCATCTGCTTACTAGTGGGGAGCTTTCTTGAGGCAGTCAGAACACCCTTACTTATCTCCTTTTCTATTAGTATATATCTTATGTTTAGAGGAGACCAGAAATCTTCCAGAAAGCTATTTGCAAGGATGTAGAGAGAGAATTGATACTACCTGGTTGCCGCTGGAGAGATCAGAAGAATCCTTGTCATAGTGCGTAGCGATTATAGTTTTACATATTCCTTATCGATTGAGAGCATCATAAAACCAAGCTACGGGATGGGAGAAGGTTCCAACTGAGTACATCAGAGCTGCTCAAAGTGAATATCTTCTGGGCGTTGAAAATTGGATTGAGAGCCATGTACACTGAGACAATTGAAATCTCAGGTGAAGTGACAAACCAAGTTTGTCTTTTGGCAAGAACTGGGTTAGGCAAGATCTCTCTTCATTTTGGGGACGAATAAATAGAACAACTTACATAGAGGTCTTTGAAAAAATATGCAGAACAAGTGAAACACTACCCTGAAGACTCGGGAGAAGAATGCCAACTGTGAAATGATTTACTATTGAAACCAGTAACAAATCATACCCTTAAGGTTACAAGAAGATGTAACTTCCGTAAAACAGGAGCAGAGCCTTAGGGAAAGTAGTAGTAAAGATGAAGACAATTATAGGAGAATAACAGGAAAATGATTGAGATAAAGAAACAAAAAAGAAACTGTAAGGGAACTAGAAATGCAAGAGCAGAATAAAAAATCCTTTCTGGAGGGGCGCCTGGGTGGCTCAGTAGGTTGAGTGTACAACTCTTGATTTTGGTTCAGGTGATGATCCCAGGGTTGTGGGTTCAAGCCCCGTGTTGGGCTCTGCGCCTGCTTAAGATTCTCTTTCTCTCCTCACCCTGCCCCTCCACCACTCATGGTCTCCCTCCCTCTCTCTCTCTGTCTCTCTCAAAAAATAAAAAAAATAAATAAAAAGAAATCCTTTCTGGAAACAGAAATGAGCAGAATTGCCACAAGAAAATGGAATTGGTTGTGCAGAAAACAGATACAAACATTTTCCCTGGAGGGGCACCTGGGTGGCTCAGTCTGTTGAGCGTCTGACTTTGGCTTAGGTCATGATCTCACAGTTCTTAAGTTCAAGCCCCACATCGGGCTCTGTGCTGACAGCTCAGGGCCTGGAGCCTGCTTCGGATTCTGTGTCTCCCTCTCTCTCTGTCCCTCCCCTGCTTGTGCTCTCTGTCTCTCAAAAATAAACATTAAAAATTTTTTTCCCTGGAATGTAGGAAAGAAGTAAGAAAAGATGAAAAGACATGGCTAAAGAGAAAAATTACCAAACCTAGAAATTACAGCTACTCCAGAGAAAGAGATCAGTAGGACTAGAAGACAAGCAATAATCAGATATAATTGAGAAAAATGTTCATGGAGTTAATAACGGATCTGACTGTACAGACTGAAAGTCCAGAATCTTCCAGGCACACACACAAAAAAGAAATTCTTACGTAGACATATTTTTCATAAGGATTTAAACATGTCCTACAAATACATAGTCATTTAATTAGTTTACTTACAAAGGACAGAAAAATCAAGCTAACTCCAGTGTTTTTAATTAAAGTAAATGCTGAAAGACTGTAGAACAATTCCTTAAATATTTGGAGAGAAAAAATTTTTATTCAAATCTTTATTTATTTCTGAATGAAGACAACTGAGAGATTTGGGTATTACAAACTCAAAAAACATGCCATACATGTTGCTTTTTGAAAAAAGTAACTTGAATATCTACTACATCAGCGTAGACGTTTGCTGTATAGATTGCAAAAGTTGATAATGTTTATATTTTCTAAATGATTAATGGGCTAAACACAAGCAATGTATAAAATATATGTGTCTTTAAAGGAACCACAAATACAAAAAAAAAGGCATAAAAAGGGAAAATCAGATATAGCAATAAACATAAATTGTTAAAACTTCTTGCTTTTAGAAAAGTTTTTATTTAAATTCTAGTGAGCATATAGTGTAATATTGTTTTCAGGAGTAGAATTTAGTGATTCATCGCTTAATAACACCCAGTGCTCATCACAAGTCCCCTCCTTAATACCCATTACCCATTTAGCCCATCCCCTGCCCACCTCCCCTCCAGCAACCCTGAATTTGTTCTCTATAGTTAAGAGTCTTCTATGGTTTGCTTTCCTCTCTTTTTTTCCCTTCCCCATGTTCATCTGTTTTGTTTCTTAAATTCCACATATGAGTGAAATCATGTGATATTTATCTTTCTCTGACTTATTTTACTTAGCATAATACACTCTAGCTCCATCTATGTTGCTGCAATTGGCAAGATTTCATTCTTTTTGAGGTCTGAGTAATATTCCTCTGTGTGTGTGTGTGTGTGTGTGTGTGTGTGTGTGTGTGTGTGTTTATGTGTGTGTGTGTGTGTGTGTGTGTGTGTTTATGTGTTGAATTTGATAAGTTCTTTATAGATTTTGGATACCAACTATTTATCAGATATGCCATTTGCAAATATCTTTTCCCATTCCTTAGGTTGTCTTTTAGTTTCGTTGATTGTTTCCTTCACTGTGCAGAAGGTTTTTATCTTGATGAAGTCCTAATAGTTCATTTTTGTTTTTGTCTCCCTTGCCTCTGGCAACATGTCCAGTAAGTTGCTATGGCCAAAGTCAAAGAGGTTGCTGCCTGTGTTCATCTCTAGGATTTTGATGATTTCCTGTCTCACATTTAGGCTTTTCATCCATTTTGAATTTATTTTTATGTATGGTGTAAGAAAGTGGTCCAGTTTCAGTCTTCTGCATGTTGCTATCCAGTTTTCCCAACAATATTTGTTAAAGAACCTGTCTTTTTTCCATTGGATATTCTTTTTTTTTTTAAGTTTATTTTGCAAGAAATAGAGAGAGAGCATGCACATGCATATGGGAGTGGGGGAGGGGCAGAGGGAGGGGGAGAGATAATCCCAAGCAGGTTCTGCACTGTCAGCACAGAGCCTGACACAGGGCTCTATCTCATGAACTGTGAGATCATGACCTGAGCCAAAACCAAGAGTCGGATGCTTAATGGACTGAGCCACCGAGGTGCCCCTCCATTGGATATTCTTTCTTGCTCTGTTGAGGATTAGTTGACCATATAGTTGTGGGCAACCTTCTTATTAAAATAGAAACACTCTCTGATTAGATTAAAATATAAAATATACAATATATTGCTTATAAGAGATAAAATGACACTGGATCTTAAAAATTAAAAGTGGACAAAGATTATCTTTGTTGGCAAGTGCAAACAAAAGGAAGGCAGAGGTGGCAATATTAATCTCGGGCAAAGCAGAATTCAAGGCAAACAGCATTATACAGAGCAAAGATATAACAACTATGAACTTTTTATGCCAAATAATTTAGTGTCAATCTATTTTATTTTCTTTTATTCATTTTTATTGAAGTATAATTAACGATTACAGTTTCAGGTGTACAATATACAGATTCAAGAATTCTATACATTACCCAGTGCTTAGTATTAATATTTATAAAGCAGAAACTGTCAGAAACTCATTGACAAACTCATATATCTAATATCTTTTAAGAGACTTTGAATACAACAGTATCAGATAAAACATAAAATATATAACACCCCAGCAAAATTAAGGGGAAAAGTATATTACAAAGCAGTTTGGGTTTCACAGAAGCTGCTGAGTCACAGTGCAGATGATCAACGACATCTGCTGTAAATCTCTTTTTTTTCTTGAAAAAATAACTAAGTGGAGCCTTAATTAGTATACACTGAGTGGTAGTGACTCACAATCAGTTAAATCCCTTTTCTTTTCCTTGGGCCACACCTACCTAATATTCAGGCTGATGCAGGCATGAGTACATAACTCCAAGCAAAATGTCTCGGGAGCCCCCTCCTTCCTATCCTGGTTGCCCATTTTCCTTAGAGCAATCTGAAAGCGACTTTCTTCCTCTTCTCCTTTTCTCTCCCTCCCATCTTCCATTTCTTCTAGCTCTTTGCTTTCCTGGGGAAATTTAGATTTGGTGTTGGTGGTTGAAACAGTAGACCTAAGTTGTTAGATGCAGGAAATAAAGTCTCAAGGTAGCTCTCTGGATTGATGGTACCGCTTGGAACAGATATCATGTGCCCCACCCCTACTGCCAAGGGCCTTGTTCAGCAATATATCATCCCTATCAAGAAAGGCACAGTTGTGATACTACTGAAAGACAGGTGGGTGGAGAGAACCTACCCTGTCTTTCAGTATGTACTTGAGAAGGTCAAAGACTTTACAGATTAAACTTCTTTGCACAAATTAAATTCAATAGAAAACTAACATTGGTATAGATGCTGTTCAAAGCATTATCTCCTAGAATATCGAACTCTAATCACAAGCCATAGCCATGAAATGACAACTTAAAAAAAATACTCTGCCTGAATATATCAAAATTTCTACATATAAGAGATGGCTTCCTCTAAATAAAGATGGAGAGGTAGTCAGTGAAATAAGTGCTATAGTTTTAAAAATCTGCACTGATCCCTAGAACTTTGCAGTAAAGCTGTGCACTTAATAAATGTAACCCTCAAACTTAAATTTCAGGGGCTAGGTCTTATGGCTAAATACTACCTAAATAAACAACAACCTAAGTTTGTAATGGCCTAGGAAGCCAGCTGATGAAAGAAGGGTGACTCACAGTCTGGTTCCAACAACACAGGGCAAGTATGTGTCAGACCCAACTGTAGTTCTGTGTCATTCTATCTCTGATTGGGCATGTGGTCAATACACGGAGAAAACTCTGTTTTGTCAAGAACATGGAAATAGAAAGAGAGGAAGCATGTGCATCCATCCATTCAGCTGTTCTTTCATCTAACATTTATCGAATCCCCACTGGGAGTTAGACATTGTGTTAGGCTATGGGGATGGATTAAAGACCCTGAGGGCTCTTCAGTCCAGCCAGTGGAGACAGACATACAGTCAAATGTAACACACATAATAAATGCTGGGCCGGTGCTTCTCAAACCTTAATATGCATAAGAATAAGCCTGGGTGGCTCAGTCCTTTAAGCATCCGACTCTTGATTTCAGCTCAGGTCATGATCTCACGGTTCATGAGACGGAGCCCTGTATTGGGCTCTGCGCTTGGGTAGAATTCAGAAACAGAGCCCACTGTGTTTGGGGCCAAATGTATGACAGATAAAGATGTAGAGATGAGTGTGGGCCACATCACGAAGAGTCTTAAGTACTGCACTGAAGAATTTAAATCTTATCCTGTAGGCAATGGAGAGCCATTGAGAGTTTTGAGCAAGGTAAAAGGCCATGAAGGTAATTAGCAAAGAATATTCTAGTGAGAGGAAACAGCAAGAGTAAATACCTTGAAGTTGGAATGTCCATACACTGTTCATGAACAAGCAAGGGGGCCAGTGTGGCTGTGGCTGGAATGTGGAGGGGACACTACTAGGTGATGAGATCAGAGAACTAGGCAGAGAGGGGCTGTAGGGCCTTAAGGATCATAGTAAGAATACTGGATTTGATTTTAAGCCCATTGAGCATGGGTATGACATGATATGACTTGGGTCTGAAAGGATCACTCTGGCTATCATGTGCACTGTAAATGGGCAAGAAAGCAGTTAGGAAATTACTGTAGGAGTCCAGGGAAGAGTTGGTCATGGCTTGGATCAGGGGGTTTTTGACAAATTCCATATTCATGTATCCACCAGCACAGGCATGATATAGAACAGTTCCATTATTCCAAAAATTGCTTTATGCTGTTTCTTTATAGTCACCCCTCCAAAACCCCAATTGCTGGCAACCGCTAATCTTATTTCTGCCCCTGTAGCTTTGTCTTTTCCAGAATTTCACACAAACAGAACCATACAGCATGTAGCCTTTTGGATCTGGCTTCTTTCATTAAGCAAAATGCATTTCACATTCATCTCTGAATTGTTAGTTCATTTCTTTTTATTGCCGAGTAGAATTTCATTTATGGATGTACCACAGTTTGTTTCTTCATTTCTACCAACTGAAGGACATTTGGATTGTTTCCAGTTTGGGGTGATTATGAAAAAAACTTCTATAAATATTTGTGTATAGGTTGTTGTATGAACATAAGTTTCATTTCTTTTGGGTAAATATCTGGGAGTGTGATTGGTACATATGGTAAGTGTATGTCTAACTTTATAAGAAAATGCCCAACTTTTCCAGTGAGAGCATACCATTTTGCATTCTTGCCAGCAATAGGTGGGAGTTCCAGTTGCTCTGCAACCTTGTCAGCATTTCGTATTATTGGTATTTTTGTTTTGGCCATTCTAGTGGATACAGAGTGGTATCTCATTGTGGTTTAATTTGCATTTTTAACAGCAAAGGCTGTTAAGCAAAGCAGAGTCAGAAGGATTTACTGATGGAACCGACACGGGATGTGAAAGAGTGAGAAGTCAAACATGGTATCAAGGTCTTTGGCTGGAGCA
The DNA here is from genome assembly GCF_018350155.1 of Leopardus geoffroyi. Lineage (NCBI taxonomy): Eukaryota > Metazoa > Chordata > Mammalia > Carnivora > Felidae > Leopardus > Leopardus geoffroyi. The sequence continues at coordinate 37,005,604 of NC_059343.1, forward strand.
ACATGCCAGTGAAAGAGGTAGAGAGAATTCAGAAACAGTTAATGTGACATGATTTCAGTGGCTCAAGAAAAGCTCAGGAATAGTCATGGGGAAAGAGAAAATGGTTATTGTCATTGGGCAAAGGAAAAGTGATAGCGCTGTCCTACCCCGTATCGCCATCAGGAACTACATATGAGATTAATTCAGAGCAAATAGAACTGAAGATGATTCAAGGACTTTTATGGGTGGTGTGTGGGTGCAAAATGAAAGGTGTCACCCTCGGGGAAAGACTTGTCAGTCTGGGAAAAGTGAGCTCCTGTTAACATCTCAGGGATGTGATTCATTATGAAAGCCTGAAACCAGTTTTATAGCCCGGGTGGGCGGTGGCTAGGGCAGAGTTGTTTATACTGACACAAAGAACAGAGAGAAGTTGATGGATTGAATAATGGAACTTGGTACCTGGGCATAATGGACCATGATGTCATCCTGAATAAGCTCATCTAAGGAAAGAATTACACAGGTCCACACTAACTAGAACCTTGGGAAAGCTGACGAAGCAAAGGAGCCTGCCAGAAACACTATGTCCTGGGTTTTCCACCTGGCTTCTCAGAGGGACCCAGGATAATTACCCATGTGTAGATTATCAATCATCTCTGGTTCAGATATAGGTGAAGGTGATTTAAAGAACAATCAAGAAGAGATTATCTGGGATCTTCCTGACTCTGGTGCCCTGGTGACAGGTTCCAATCAAAGAGGACAGATCCTCTTCCTACCATATTCCTGGGATGCTTCATGGCTCAATTTCTATCACTTCCCTCTCTTCAACTTTATATCTTTATCTTCACTTGTTTTCAGCAATGAAAATAGCTTTATTGTTTTGAGTTTACCTTTGCAAAAAATCCAAACATTTTAGAAAAATGTACTAAAAAAAATTAAAAGTTTTATGAAATCTCACCACCCAGATTCTCACCATTAATGTTTTGGGAGAACATCCTTTTATATAGGCAAGCCTGTTCATGTTGTACTTCTACTTAAATGAGATAATACCACACATGCTGGTTCCTTTAAATTCTAGAAAGCTTTTGAAAAACGGAGTTTTGTTGACACCCTCCCCCCAACTGTCCCACTGACACACCCAGTAGCCAATGTAAAAAACTTGCTGTTTATTCTTCAGAAATTTCTCTGCGGTCATATAATTTTACACACACACACACACACACACACACACACACACACACACTATTAAGAAGTAGTTAACAAAAATAGGATCTTTGTAATGTACTTTGCTGGATCTTCCTTTTCCACTGTAATTGCATCATCCTTTTCTATGGCTGCCTAATGTTCTGTGCTCTGACTGATTGACATTAATTTTGCTTCCTTTCTTCTGCCACTTCAAACATTGCTACAAGAAATATCTCTGTATGCATGCCTTATATACTAAAGATTTATTTATCATACTGACATTTTCGTTTCTATGTGACAGAGTCCAAGAAATAGGATTTCTGAGTTGAAAAGTATGTGTAATTATAGTTTTAACTAATAGTGCTAAATTACTTTCCAAAATGATTGCTTATGATATCCTCATTATATTTTTCCATCTTTATTGAGATATAATTGACAAACAAAATTGTATATATTTAAGGTTTATGACTTGATGTTTTGATGAGTATGTATGATGAAATAATCACCACAATAAAGCTAATTAATCTATCTGTCACCTCATAGAGTTACCATTTCTTTGTGTGTGTGTGTGTGTGTGTGTGTGTGTGTGTGTGTGTGAGATGAGAGTGCTTAGGATCTATCTTCTTAAGCAAATTTCAAGTACACAATACAATACTGTTGACTATATTCACATTACTGTACTTTAGATTTCCAGAACTTACTCATCTGGCATAACTGAGACTTTGTACTCTTTGACCAACATCACTGCGTTTCCCCCTCCCTCAGCTCCTGGTGACTGCTATTCTGCTCTCTGTTTCTATGATTTTGACCATTTAAACAATTTTTTCTTTTTTCTTTTTTTTTAAACATTTATTTATTTTTGAGACAGAGAGAGACAGAGCATGAACGGAGGAGGGTCAGAGAGAGAGGGAGACACAGAATCTGAAACAGGCTCCAGGCTCTGAGCTGTCAGCACAGAGCCCGACGCGGGGCTCGAACTCACAGACCACGAGATCATGACCTGAGCTGAAGTCAGACGCTTAACTGACTGAGCCACCCAGGTGCCCCTAAACAATTTTTTCAATGTTTGTTTGTTTATTTATTTATTTATTTTCAAGAGATAGAGCATGAGCGAGGGAGGGTGCAGAGAGAGGGAGACATAGAATCTGAAGCAGGCTCCAAGCTGTCAGCACAGAGCCTGACACAGGGCTCGAACCCACAAACTGTGAGATCATGACCTGAGCCAAAGTTAGCTTAACTGACTGAGCCACCCAGGCACCCCTATGATTTTGACTATTTTAGACTCCACGTGTAAGTGAGATCTCACATTTCTATGTCTGGCTTATTTCACTTAGCATGATGTCCTCCAGGTTCATTCATGTTGCAAATGTCAGGATTTCCTTTTTTAAGGCTGAATAATATTTCATCATATTTATAAATTATATATGCAAATCAAATATAATATGCATATATGCATTATATATTTCCATATACAAACATTTTCTTTATACATTCAGCTGTTAATGGACAGTTAGGTTGTTTCCATATTTTGGCTACTGTAAATGCTACACTGAACATGAGCATGCAGGTATCTCTTCAAGATGTTGATTTCATTTCCTTTGGATATATACCCAGAAGTGGGATTGCAAGATCATAAGGTCCTATTTTTAATTTGGGGGGAACCTCCATACTGTTTTCCATAGTGGCAGTACCAATTTACATTCCCACTAATACTATACAAGCATTCCCTTTTCTCCACGACCTCATCAATACTTGTTATCTTTGTCTTTTTGATAACAGCCATTCTAACAAGTGTAAAATGATATCTCATTGTGGTTTTGATTTGTATTCCCATGATGATTAGTGCTATTGAATACTTTTTCATATACCTTTGGCCATTTCTATGTCTTCTTTTGAGAAATGTCTGTTTAGGACCTTTGCTCATATTTTAACTGGGTTATTTGTTTTATTTGTTTTTGCAACTGAGTCGTATGAGTTCCTTATATTTTGGATATTAGCCTCTTATGAGACATATAGTTTGCAAGTATTTTTCCCATTCTGTAAATTGCCTATTTACTCTGCTGATTTTTTCTTTGCGGCGCAGCAGCTTTTTAGTTTGATGCAATCCCACATTTCTCTTTCTGCTTTTGTTGCCTGTGCTGTTGGTGTCATATGCAAAAAATCATAGCCCAGGCCAACGTCAAGAAGGCTTCCCCTTACATTTTCCTCTAATGCTTTTATGGTTTCAGGTCTTATGTGTAAGACTTTAAACCATTTTGAGTTGATTTTTTTGTATATGGTGTGAGATAAGTGTATAATTTTATTCTTCTGCTTGTGACTAGCCAATTTTCCTAACACTATTTATTGAAGAGATTGCTTTTTCTCCATGTGTGTTCTTGGCACCCATGTTGAATATTAGTTGACCATAGATGTGTGGATTTATTTCTGGGCTGTTTATTCTTTTCCATTTGTCTCTGTGTCTGTTTTTATGCCAGTACCATACTGTTTTGATTACTGTAGATTTATGATATATTTTGAAATCAAGAAGTGTGATGCCTCTGGTTTTATTCTTCTTGCTCAGGATTGCTTTGGCTATTGAGAGTATTTTGTGAGTCCATATAAATTTTAGGATTGATTTTTTTCTATTTCTGTAAAGAATGTCATTTTGATTTTTATACGAATTGCACTGAATCTGTAGATAACTTTGGGTGGTATGGATATTTTAACAATATTAATTCTTCCAATCTATGAACACAGAGTGTCTTTCCATTTACCTGTCTGTTAGCTTATTAGTTATATAGTTTATGATTTTATTTTAGTAGTTTCACTCCCAGTATGATGGTGTGATGAGCATCATGACTCATATCCCAGTAAAACTGATGAAATATACAAATGACCCAATCATTTAGAATCTCAGGAAATGGTTCTGTGGGCACACAGTAAATGAAGAAACATATATTTAAGAAAATCATCTAAAACTTGGTAAGAATTGCGAGAATGACCTGTGCCATCCTTTCCCCCGCTCCCACATTAGCAAGATGGTAATTCCACTCCAGACTGGTAAGTCAAGAATACATGGCTCCCTGTCCCCTCAGGTCCCATTTAGAGGGCTCTCTTCCAAGGATGGTCAAAGTGTCAACATTTCTAATCCTTCTCCTACCTACCTGTTGCTGAAACTAAGTTCTGCATGAGTGAGGCTGAAAGGTGAAACTCCCATCTTCTGCTCAGCTCCACTCATGGGATTGAAGCTCTGTCTTGGGTATGGTGCATCTTAGAATACTGAGGCCCAGATCACCTTTGCCCTGGTTCATGGAGCAGGGTCTATGCTGAGAGATGCAAGCTGATGCCCCACTCTCCCATTCACTGAGTGTCCAGCTCCTAAAGCAATGGGGTCACTGAGAAAAAGAATGTTCTCTCTGCACTCAGCAGCAGTCCTGATTTAGAATTTGGGGCAGGGGAGAGAAGCAGACTGTAGAACAGAGAGTTTCAAAACTTCATCCAAAGGATCTTATTTGATTTGCAGCAGACATGAAGAAATTTCAGCCTAAGAGACTCACAAAACAGGGAAAGTTGTGGTAAAAGTCAATTGGGAGAAGATTGGTAGACTCATTGGAGATATAGGCTAAAGTGTAAACAAACTAGTTTTCCATGGAGAAACAGGGAAAGAAACAGCTGTCTATCCTATAATAATTATTATTATTTAAAAAATATTTCTTTTTGAGAGAGAGCAAGTGGGGGAGGGGCAGAGAGAGATGGGGGCAGAGGATTCGAAGTGGGCGCTGTGTTGACAGCAGACAGCCCAACGTGGGGCTCAATCTCATGTAACCTGAGCCAAAGTTGGATGCTTAACCAACTGAACCACTGAGGTGCCCCATCTCTTTAAGTGTTTTAAAGATGTAATTCCATTGTCTTCTGCCTTTTAGGATTTCTTTTGAAAAGATAGTTGTTGGTGTTATTGCTATTTTGATAGCAATGTCTTTCTTCCCCTCTGGAAGCTTTTAATGTCTTTCTTTTGGAAAGGGGTTAGACTTTTAGGAGATTTATGCAGTTCCTTTGTATTTATCCTGCTAGGTGTCCATAATGATTTAGGATTGATATTTTCCTGCCTTTTTTATAGTTTTGGAAAATCTTGGCCAGTATTTTCTTCAATCATTGTTTTTGTTTTTTCTCTTTCCCTGAGACTCTGATTTATACACCTTAGATCCTTTAATCTTATTCTATATGTTTATTTCGTGCATTTTTCCACATTTTAATTTTCTCTCAATTGTGGATATTTTATATTGACCTATCATCCACTTCACCAATTCTTTCTTCTACTATTTAATTTACCTAGTGAATTCTTAATTTCAGTGAATGTGTTTTTCAGTTCTAGAATTCCATTTGAGCCTTTATATATATATATATATATATATATATATATATATATATACACATACATATATTTCAATTCTCTGGTGAAATTCTTCACCCATTTCTCTGCTTTCTTAAGCATATTATGCATAGTTATTTAAGTTTCCTATCTGATAACTCCAATATTTGAATTCTCTGTTGATGTGCTTTTATTGTTTGGTTTTTCTCTTGATTTTAGGCATTTATTCATGTTTCTTGACATGGTAACTTTTTTTAATTGGATGCAGGGCACTGTGTATTAAAAATTGTAGATGCTTCAGGTGATGTTAAATTTCTCCAGGCAGGGAGACATAGTACTGGAAGATCACCTTGATCCAGTTGATGGCAGGTGTTAGCCTTATCATGGCTGGTCTATTCCCTAGTTTCTTTTTACTGGTAGAGTGTCACCCTTAGTCTTAGGGCTTTTCCCTTATGAAACTTCAGTTTAAAGCCTTCTATGTTTAAAAGGGCTCCCTGGGTTAATTGAGCCTTAACTTCATTCTCAGATTCCCTAGCACTATCAGAATTCTATTGTCTTTTATTAGCTTTGCAGCCCCCCAACTGTTGATTTCTTTTTGTTTTTCTGGGACCCTCATCTTGAGTATGCACACAAGTTAGGAATCAGTAAACATCTCAAGGTGAAATTGATTCTAGAGACTTTTTTTTGTTTGTTTGTTTTTGTTTTTGTTTTTTGTTCACTTCTCTCCTATTTGAATTCTGGTCTCCTTGGCAACACCACATTTTTACTTTGTTCTCTGCAACCCTGAGAGATTTCCACAGCCCTGACCACTATTTACTGCTAAGCCTCTATTTCCCAGTGCACTGAACTAACAAATGTACTAAAGAAAAAGTCAAAGGCAAATGAGGGTCTCACCACACTGTACTTCCCAACTCTCTGAAATTTTGACCCCTGGAGTTTGCCTACCTTGTTACTCTTCAATGACTTCACACAGATACTTTATGCATTTGAACTAGTTTTTTAAATGGTTCTTGGCAGGAAGGTTAGTCCAAGACAAGTTGCTCCTTTGTAGCTGGAAATTGAAGTCTGTTGCTTTGTGCTTTGTAGTATGTTTGTTTTTTTGATTTTTCAGACTATCAATATGGATCTCAAAAGTGACCATATTCTCTTTCATTTCATCCACTGACTTTTAATTATTTTACTTTATTTTATTTTATTTGGAGAGAGAGAGAGAGGGAGAGAGTGAGAGAGAGGGAGAGAGAGAGAGAGAGAGAGAGAGAGAGAAGAGAATCTTAAGCAGGCTCCATGCCCAGCACTGAGCCAGAGGCAGGGCTCAATCTCACGACCATGAGATCATGAACTGATCTGAAATCAAGAGTCAGACACTTAAATGACTGAGCCACCCAGGTCCCCCTCATCCACTGATTTTTAAAAAATAATTTTATTATTTTTAAAAATTCATATCCAAATTAGTTAGCATATAGTGCAACACTGACTTCAGGAGTAGATTCCTTAGTGCCCCTTACTCATTTAGCCCATATCCCCTCCCACACCCCCTCCAGTAACCCTCTGTTTGTTCTCCATATTTATGAGTCTCTTATGTTTTGTCCCCCTCCCTATTTTTATATTATTTTTGTTTCCCTTCCCTGATGTTCATCTGTTTTGTCTCCTAAAGTCCTCATATGAGTGAAGTCATATGATTTTTGTCTTTCTCTAATTTCACTTAGCATAATACCCTCTAGTTCCATCCATGTAGTAGCAAATGGCAAGATTCCATTCTTTTTGATTGCCGAGTAATACTCCATTGTATATATATATACACCACTTCTTCTTTATCCATTCATCCATCGATCAACATTTGGACTCTTTCCATACTTTGGCTATTGTTGATAGTGCTGCTATAAACATGGGGGTGCATGCGTCCCTTCGAAACAGCACACCTGTATCCCATGGATAAATGCCTAGTAGTGCAATTGCTGGGTCGTAGGGTAGTTCTATTTTTAGTTTTTTGAGGAACCTCCCTACTGTTTTCCAGAGTGGCTGCACCAGTTTGCATTCCCACCAACAATGCAAAAGAGATCCTCTTTCTCCACATCCTTGCCGACAGCTGTCATTGCCTGAGTTGTTAATGTTAGCCATTCTGACAGGTGTGAGGTGGTATCTCATTGTGCTTTTGATTTGTTTTTCCCTGATGATGAGTGATGTTGAGCATCTTTTCATGTGTCAGTTGGCCATCTGGATGTCTTCCTTGGACAAGTGTCTATTCATGTCTTTTGCCCATATCTTCACTGGATTCTTTGTTTTTTGGAGGTTGAGTTTGATAAGTTCTTTATAGATTTTGGATACTAACCCTTTATCTGATATGTCATTTGCAAATATCTTCTCCCATTCTGCTGGCTGCCTTTTAGTTTTGCTGATTGTTTCCTTCGCTATGCAGAAGCTTTTTATTTTGATGAGGTCCCAGTAGTTCATTTTTGCTTTTGTTTCCCTTGCCTCTGGAGACGTGTTGAGTAAGAAGTTGCTGCAGCCAAGGTCAAAGAGGTTTTTGCCTGCTTTCTCCTGGAGGATTTTGATGGCTTCCTGTCTTACATTGAGGTCTTTCATTCGTTTTGAGTTTATTTTTGGGTATGGTATAAGAAAGTGGTCCAGGTTCATTCTTCTACATGTCGCTGTCCAGTTTTCCCAGCATTATGTGCTGAAGAGACTGTCTTGATTCCATTGGCTATTCTTTCCTGCTTTGTCAAAGATTAGCTGGCCATACGTTTGTGGGTCCATTTCTGGCTTCTCTATTCTGTTCCATTGATCTGAGTTTCTGTTCTTGTGCCAGTACCATACTACCTTGATGATTAAAGCTTTGCAATACAACTTGAAGTCCGGGATTGTGATGCCTCCTGCTTTGGTTTTCTTTTTCAAGATTGCTTTGGCTATTCAGTGTCTTTTCTTGTTTCATACAAATTTTAGGATTATTTGTTCTAGCTCTGTGAAGAATGCTGGTGTTATTTTGATAGGGATTGCATTGAATATGTAGATTGCTTTGGGAGTATTGATATTTTAACAATATTGGTTCTTCCTATCCAGGAGCATGGAATATTTTTCCATTTTTTTGTGTCATCTTCAATTTCTTTCATAAGCTTTTTATCGTTTTCAATGTATAGATTTTTCACGTCTTTGGTTAGATTTATTCCTAGGTGTTTTACGGGTTTTGGTGCAATTGTAAATGGGATCAATTCCTTGATTTCTCTTTCTGTTGCGTCATTGTTGGTGTATAGGAATGCAACCAATTTCTGTGCATTGATTTTATATCCTGCAACTTTGCTGAATTCATGAAACAGTTCTAGCAGTTTTTTGGTGGAATCTTTTGGGTTTTCCATATAGAGTATCATGTCATCTGTGAAGAGTGAAAGTTTGACCTCCTCCTGGCTGATTCGGATGCCTTTTATTTCTTTGTGTTGTCTGATTGCAGAGGCTAAGACTTCCAATACTGTGTTGAATAACAGTGGCAAGAGTGGACATCCCTGTCTTGTTCCTGACCTTAAGGGGAAAGCTCTCAGTTTTTCCCCAATGAGGATGATATTAGCGTTGGGTCGTTCATATATGGCTTCTATGATCTTGAGGTATGATCCTTCTATCCCTACTTTCTTGAGGGTTTTTATCAAGAAAGGATGCTGTATTATGTCAAATGCTTTCTCTGCATCTATTGAGAGGATCATATGGTTCTTGTCCTTTCTTTTATTGTTGTGATAAATCACGTTGATTGTTTTGTAGATACTGAACCAGCCCTGCATCCCAGGTATAAATCCCACTTGGTCGTGGTGAATAATTTTTTTAATGTATTGTTGGATCCGGTTGGCTAATATCTTGTTGAGGATTTTTGCAACCATGTTCATCAGGGAAATTGGTCTATAGTTCTCTTTTTTAGTGGGGTCTCTGTCTGGTTTTGGAATCAAGGTAATGCTGGCTTCATAGAATGAGTTTGGAAGTTTTCCTTCCATTTCTATTTTTTGGAACAGTTTCAAGAGAATAGGTGTTAACTTTTCCTTAAATGTTTGGTAGAATTCCCCTGGAAAGCCATCTGGCCCTGGACTCTTGTTTTTTGGGAGATTTTTGATTACTAATTAGATTTCCTTACTGGTTATGGGTCTGTTCAAATTTTCTATATCTTCCTGTTTCAGTTTTGGTAGTTTATATGTTTCTAGGAATTTGTCCATTTCTTCCAGATTGCCCATTTTATTGGCATATAATTGCTCATAATATTCTCTTATTGTTTTTATTTCTGCTGTGTTGGTTGTGATCTCTCTTCTTTCATTCTTCATTTTATTTATTTGGGTCCTTTCCTTTTTCTTTTTAATCAAACTGGCTAGGGGTTTATCAAGTTTGTTAATTCTTTCAAAGAACCAGCTTCTGGTTTCATTGATATGTTCTACTGGGTTTTTTTTGGTTTCAATAGCATTAATTTCTGCTCTAATCTTTATTATTTCCTGCCTTATGCTGTTTTTGGGTTTTATTTGCAGTTCTTTTTCCAGCTCTTTAAGGTGCAAGGTTAGGTTGTGTATCTGAGACCTTTCTTCCTTCTTTAGGAAGGTCTGGATTGCTATATACTTTCCTCTTATGACCGCCTTTGCTGTGTCCCAGAGGTTTTGGTTTGTGGTGTTATCATTTTCATTGGCTTCCATGTACTTTTTAATTTCCTCTTTAACTTCTTGGTTAGCCCATTCATTCTTTAGTAGAATGTTCTTCAGTCTCCAAGTTATTTGTTACCTTTCCAAATTTTCTCTTGTGGTTGATTTCGAGTTTCATAGCATTGTGGTCTGAAAATATGCACGGTATGATCTCGATCTTGTTGTACTTGCTGAAGGCTGATTTGTGTCCCAGTATGTGGTCTATTCTGGAGAATGTTCCATGTGCACTGGAGAAGAATGTATATTCTGCTGCTTTAGGATGAAATGTTCTGAATATATCTGTTAAGTCCATCTGGTCCAGTGTGTCATTCAAAGCCATTGTTTCCTTGTTGACTTTTTGATTAGATGCTCTGTCCATTGCTGTGAGTAGGGTGTTGAAGTCTATTATTATGGCATTACTATCGATGAGTTTATGTTTGCGATTAATTGATTTGTATATTTGGGTGTTGCCACATTTGTGGCATAAATGTTTACAATTGTTAGGTCTTCTTGGTGGATAGACCCCTTCATTATGATATAATGCCCTTCAGAATGTCTTGATACAGTCTATTTTAAAGTCTAGATTGTCTGATATAAGTATGGCTACTCCAGCTTTCTTTTGTTGACCATTAGCATAATAATTGGTTCTCCATCCCCTTACTTTCAATCTGAAGATGTCTTTAGGTCTAAAGTGTGTCTCTTGTAAACAGCATATAGATGGATCTTGTTTTCTTATCCATTCTATAACCATTTGTCTTTTGATTGGAGCATTGAGTCCATTGACGTTTAGAGTGAGTACTGAAAGATATGAACTTATTGTCATTATGATGCTTGTAGAGCTGGAGTTTCTGGTGGTGTTCTCTGGTCCTTTCTAATCTTTGTTGCTTTTGGTATTTATTTATTTATTTATTTATTTATTCATCTTTTCTCCCCTCAGAGAGTCCCCCTTAAAATTTCTTGCAGGGCTGGTTTAGTGGTCACAAACTCCTTTAATTTTTGTTTGTCTGGGAAACTTTTTATGTCTCTATTTTGAATGACAGCCTTGCTGGATAAAGAATTCATGGCTGCATATTTTTCTGATTCTGCACATTGAATATATCCTGCCACTCTTCTGGCCTGTCAAGTTTCTGTAGATAGGTCTGCTGCAAACCTGATCTGTCTTCCCTTGCAGGTTAAGGACTTTTTTTTCCCTTGTTGCTTTCATGATTCTCTTCTAGCCTGAGTATTTTGTGAATTTGACTATGATATGCCTTGTTGATGGTAGGTTTTTGTTGAATCTAATGGGAGTCCTCTGTGATTCCTGGATTTTGATGCCTGTGTCTTTCCCCAGGTCAGGAAAGTTTTCTGCTATGATTTGCTCACATAATCCTTCTACACCTATTTCTCTCTCTCCCTCTTCTGGGACCCGTATGATTCTGATGTTGTTCCTTTTTAATGAGTCACTGATTTCTCTAATTCTTAAATTGTGCTCTTTTGCCTTAATCTCCCTCTTTTTTCTGCTTCATTATTCTCCATAAGTTTGTCCTCTATATTGCAGATTCTCTGTTCTGCCTCATCCATCCTTGCCTCTGCAGCATCCATCTGTGATTCCAGCTCAGTTATAGCATTTTTTATTTCATCCTGATTAGTTTTTACTTCTTTTATCGCCACAGAAAGGGATTCTAATCTATTTTTGACTCCAGCTAGTATTCTTATTATCATGATTCTAAATTCTGGTTCTGACACCTTGCTTGTGTCTGTGTTGGTTAAATCCCTGGCTGTCGTTTCTTCCTGCTCTTTCTTTTGGGGTAAATTCCTTTGTTTAATCATTTTTAAGAGAGAAAAGGAATTAATGAGGTAGAAAAAATTAAAATTAAAAAAATTAAAATTAAAAAAATGTTAAAATTAAAAAATTAAACACACACACACAAAATCGAATAAATGATGCTAGATCCTGGTGTGTTTTGGTCTGGGTGTTGAAAATGGCTTGTTAGATTAAGGAAAAAAGGGGGGAAAAAGAAAAAAAAGGAAATCATTTGAAAAATTCAAAAAATGAATACACTGTAGTAGACTAAAATGAAATGATGGAAGTCAAATAAAATTTGAAAAAATTTATACAAAAGTAAAGAATATTTTAGAAAAAAATTAAGGAAAATATTGTTAATCAAAATTAAAAATAAAAATGAATTTTTTCTCTTTCTGTATTCAGGAAAAAGAAAAGAAATGAAAAAGAGAAAAAAAAGGAAATCATATGAAAATTTGAAAAAGTTAATACACTGTAGTAGACTAAAATAAAATGATGGGAGTAAAATAGAATTTGAAAAAATTTACATAAAAGTAAAAAATATAGTAAAAAAATTAAGGGAAAATATTTTTAATAAAAATGGAAAATAAAATGAATTTTTTCTCTTTCTGTATTCAAGAACAAGAAACGAAAAAGAGAAAAAAGAAAAGGAAATCGTTTGAAAACTTGAAAAGTGAATACACTGAAGTAGACTAAAATAAAATGATAGAAGTAAAATAGAATTTGAAAAAATTTACACAAAAGTAAAAAATATAGTAAAAATATTAAAGAAAACTATTTTTAATAAAAATGGAAAATAAAAATGAATTTTTTCTCTTTATTCAAAAAAAGAAGTGAAAAAGAAAAGAAGAAAGAGAAAATTGAATAGATGGAACTGCTAACATTGAAATATGACTGAAATTACTACGTTTTACCCTAGAAGTCAGACTATGTAGCGCTTTATAGTACATAAATTAAGCAGGCGGTGAGACTTGTGTTCTCGAAGAGCGAAGTTGGCCCAGTTGGGCGGGGCTCAGCGTAACGGCTCCACTCTCCACTAGATGGCGCTGCTAGCCTAATGGGGTAGAGTGCTGTGGGGCTCGTAGGTATGTATGTGCATGCACGGGAGCTGTTAAAATGGCGTCACCCACCTATGCATTCTCTAGTATCAGAGCTCTGTTCTCCTTCGTCCACTCCCCGCTTTTACACTGTCCGTCACCCAGCCTCAGGTAGTACCTTTCTCCCGAGTTTTGTCTCAGATGCGACTGTTTTCCCTGGCCTCTTGCTTCTGAGGGACTGCGGCTTTGATCTGCTCCGCCCCTCTGTGGGAGGGCCTTACCGAGCAATGGCCGAATGCCGGCTGCGCCCAGGAACGCTTGTGGGACCCTGCTGCTGCCGGTGCCCAGAGACTGCGGCTGGGTGTCAGCCTGCCCCACAAAAACTTCGGGAGGCAGTGTAGCCGCAGCGCCTCAGGGATTATGGAAAATCACAACACACGTCTGGCGCCAGGCTTCACCCTTCACGACCTTGTTCCAGCACCAGCGAATGTGGCCGTTCTCTGGGTTCTGCTGGGCCCAGGTGGCCTCACAGCCTCTACCAAATGTCCTTCCAGCAGTGGAACCGCTTTTCCCCGTGTGGCCCGAGAACCTCCCGGACCCCACTCTGCTCCTGGGGATTCGCCCTTCCCACCAGAGCACCGCCAGGTATCGAGCTGCGGAGTTGCAGACTCTGCAGTCTTAATGGAATGTAAGCCCTCTCCTTTCTCCTTTCTCCCTTTTTAGTTTAGTCCCTGCGGCTGTTTCCAATTTTCCACTTTCTCTCCAGCTGCTTTTGGGGAGGGGTGCTCCCCCCTGCCCCCGTCTCTGTCCTCTCTCTGCCCGCAAAAGTGGCTCCCTGCCCTCTACAGCTTCTTTCTCCCAAGGTTCAGCTCTCCGCGCCGCATACCTGCTGAGTTCTGTGGTTCAGGTTGTGCAGATTGTTGCGTTAATCCTCCGATCAGTTTTCTAGATGTGCAGGATGGTTTAGTGTTGCTCTGGCTCTATTTCATGGACGAGAGACATACAAAAAACTTCCATGCTGTTCCGCCATCTTGGCTCCCTCCAGTCACTGATTTTAAGTGAAAAAAAAAAATCATGTTTTTCGTCCCAGAAAGTCTTATTTTGAACCATGGTTGATCATCACTAGGTGTTCCTTCTTTTCCTCCATGTTGTCGCCTGTATCCTTTAGTAAGTCTGTTTCAGTATTGTAGTTCTTCTCTGGCATGTAGAGGCACCAGGATGAAGCTTCACTACTCACTCTCTTTTCTGATCGAAAGACCAGACTTTTGCAGCGTCTCTGGCAGGGAGGACTCACCTCCAGATTCAGTTCCCCTACTGGTCCTCCCTAGACCATTCCCTATGGCTTGTATCACTCTTCCTCTGAGGTAGGGAGCAGACTTACCTCTAGGAACTGAGAAGCTCTGGTTCTCACCTCTAGAGGTTTTTTTTTTTTTTTTTTTTTTTTTTTTTTTTTTGCCACAGGAGTTTCCTAGCCTCCATTTTGGTCTGACGGGAAGCAAAATTCTGTGCCACCTCTTTCCTCAGGACTATAAGTTGTTCACCTAAGCCTTCCTCACTCTCTTCAGCCCCTACATGCCTCCTGGACCTCATGGATGCTCGTGTTCAGAAGTGAGAGACATTTTGATTGGCATTGTAAAGCACTGGACAGCAGGGATGCATGTTTCTGCTGACATCTTCCCAGAATCCCTGTTAACCTTTTTTCCAATTCTGAATGGAGGTAGTGCCCCCAGGAAACTAGGTCAAGGTCATTGGTGCATAGATAACCATGGAAGCTAATAGTCTTAACAGTATTAAACATTGCTTAGGTTAAGGCATTTAAAAATCAGTATGCCATCAGCAAAGAAGCTAAAGAATAGTTTAGGGAAATGAACATTTGGCTTAAAACTCTGAATATTATACCAACAAACATGATTTAGTTGGTTCTGGGTCCCCATGAAAGAAGAGTAAATAAATAAAATTTCATAAAATTTAGGAATGTTTGGTATCAATTCCAGCACTTTCCAAACTGGCATTAATTAGAAGCTTAATAAGGGTGTTAAATAGGTTTGTTTAACTCTTAAACAATGTTAAGTAGGTTTTTGTTTTGCTGTTGGACTTGTCAGTGCCGTATTTACCCCAATGTGTACTGTAAATCTCCAAGGAGGGAAAATCAGTGGTCACAGAGAGCTAGTGATTGCTGTTTAGTCATTGAAATACTGCTCTATTTCAGTGACTGGTGAAATAACAGATCATTTTGTCAGTCATCAATGGCATCCTCTCTTGACTGGGCTATTGTGTTTTGGTTTGGATTCCCCCCCAAAGCATATCTTATGAGTATATCTGACTGGAGAACTTTATTTGAGACATAATGTCAGGAAGCACTACTAGGGACATAGGGGACTGAGACAGGGAAGAGAAAACAGCCAATAGAGTGTGTTAATGTGGGTAATTGTGGATCAGGCTTGCTAAGGACCTCTAGGTGAGGATATAGAACATCTTACTTGACAGGCAAGGAAGCTGAAGAACTTATCAACCAACTCTCCTGTGTCTGTCTGAGGGTAGTGTGTAGAGAACAGTGATTCCCAAGGGGATATGGGTTGATTGCCAACATTGTCTGGTACATATTGTAAACAGATTTGCAAAAGGTCATGCATATCACATTTACACTGTGTATTTCTTGTCTGTGTTCCTTTTGTCCCTCATACTGCTGCTTCTTGAAATCCTACCAACCTTCACATTCTATGTCAAGTAGTATGTCCTCCAGAAACTCTTCCTTAATTTTTCCAGCTATAAATGATACTCATTCTGTTTACCTTCATAGCATTAGTTTTAAACCCTTACTTGAATAACTTTGCTCTTCTCTCATGCAATTTCCTCCTATTGCATTATAGTTATTCATAATTAAATCTATCTCTCTTACCAAGACACTTAACCCTTGAAGGGAGGGATATATCTCATTCATCTTTCTAAACTTGCAACACTTAGCACAGTGGCTTGGGCAGGACAGGAGCACAATCAATGTTTGTTGAATGACTGAAGGTCTTCAGATTCTATCACAAAAACAGCATTAGCAAAGTCTGATTTAATACATGAAGAATTCAGTTGTTACTTCTACAAGTAAGTGGATGGCTTGAATCATTTATTCTTGGAACAGTCATTCTCATTTGTTGGATGGAGTTTGTATCTGGATGGCCAAACATTTAAATAAATGCCAGGAGGGGCTGGGAAATTTCCTATTCCATCTGGACTGCAAGACACGTGTATGGGTGGGTCTGTTCTGAAGGCATGTTTAGAAGTAGTTAAGTATGTCCTTGGGAATTTTCTGATTTTATTCAGGCAGATGTTTTCTCTAACTAGTATTGGTCTTTGTTTAGATAAATAGGAAAGTCAGGATAGTTCCCTTTGGCTTTTTTAATAGAAAAAGCTGTGTTTCTTCTGCATTCATAATGAATGTTTATAGTCATTTTTATATATTAAATGCTATTAATCAAGAGAAGTAATCTGAGTTAAGCTACTGCCCTAAATAAGTAAAAAACGGGGGTGTAATTGGAAATGGCTTCCCCTCTCCTATTTTTGTACTGTTCTACTTAATATTTGGCAGATGGAGTATGAATAGAAATGCTTAAGTTGGAATGCTTTATGGGGTTTTAAACTGTTGTTAATTAGTCGTGAAATAATTTTAATTACTTAAAAATTCCATTATGACAGTGCTTCAAATATGTGTCACATATTGGCAAACTATTATAGACCATTGTCTTGTAAACTATTTTATTTACACTTATATTGATGGGAAGAAAAATAAGGTGAATATATTTAATATATTTATAGAGAAGTGATTTGACAGGGTTAAGAAAATCTATTTACCTCAAATTGGGCTATAAAAATCCATAAGCCTTTGGGTTTTTATCAGTGGTTCAAAGCGATTACTTTTTAGAAAATGGAAAAAGTAATGTGAAGGGAAGAGGAACATCAACTGAGTGTAAGCACCTTCCTCCAGATTCTTCTTTTTACCATTTCAATTCCTTAAAAATTTTTTTAAGTTTATTTATTTATTTTGAGAGAGAGAGAGAACACGCAAGCAAGTGGGGGAGTTGGCAGAAAGAGAGATCATGACCTGAGCCGAAACCAAGAGTTGGATGCTTAATCAACTGAGCCACCCAGGCGTTCCACTATTTCAATTCTTTATTTCAGCTATTTGCACTTTTGTTCCTAGTCCAGAAGAAGGAGGTGACAGTCATGGCTATCAAAAGTAGCCTTTTAAAAGCTGTAGGAAGATTTGTTGAGGAAGGCTAATGTTATATATAAGGAATTGGAGAGTAAAGAGAGATTCATTCCTTTATTCATTAATCATTCGAATATTTGTTGAATTAATAAATGAAATATTAAGACACAGTTCTTAGCTTCCAGAGATTTATGTCAGTAGGAGACAGAACACATGTAGTCATATGGCTATTATAAAACATAGACTATTTGAGCACGTGAAGATAGGTTAGAAAATATTAAAAAAAAACACACAAGAGGGAGAATCACTTCAAGTCTGGGGGGTAGTGTGGTGGTGGAATCTAGGAAGACTTCTTTAAAGAGGTAGCATTTGAGTCCTATCTTGAAAAGTGAGTAGAATTTTAATAGGTAGGAGAATATTTATAAGAGATACATTACCCTTTTCTCCTTCCTCTAACTGTACCTTCTCCTGTACAGCCCAAGTATGCTGGGGACAGCTGGCCCCATTCCAAGCTCCAGGGACAGCCTTCCAAGCAGATCAGCATCTTCTGTTCCCAAGGCTGAAGTAGAGAAAGGTCCAGGGCAATCAATGGGTCAGAAACACAGGTGAGGTTTCTGCATCAGCGATCTGGGCTGGAGGAGGATCAAGAACTGGAAGTTGAAGTGATTGGTCAGTGGAGCTGTAAGAGTGCTGGGGACTTGGATGGAATAGCAAAGGTCCTGGATCTATCACTTTGGTGGGGGAAGTTGATCCCATTCAGAATGGTATCAGATTTGACTAACAGAGGGAAATGATTCCCAAGGCATGTCCGGAATCCAATGCCTTTTAACGCACTGGCTTGGTTCCACCTGATCATTCAGCCTAGTTTTAACATGACAACCCCCACCCCCCAACACTGTGATTAATTCTTCAATTGTATCTTCATGAATTTATCAGATCTGTCCACTTCTCTCTGTCCCCACTGCTGATAGTCCAATTTCCCCCTAATTACTTCTCATCCATATGACTGCAATCCTCTACTAAGTGATCTCCCTGGCTTCTTCCCATTTCAGAATGACCTTTCCAAAACAAAAATCTTGTAATGCTAGTCCCATGCCTTGTCTTTCATCACTTCTCAACCTCCATCTATGCCATAGTGTCTCTGAGCATGTGACGGCTTCCTAAATATAACAGTACTCTTTACCTGTACATGTGATGGTTCTTTGCCCATAACCATTGTGTCTCCTTCCCTCTACCCCCAGCTTATGCCCTAAGCCTCTCTCAATATGAATATTTGGGGCCTCTTCCCAATTCCCAATCTACTGAGACTCTAAGGGGGTTGATGCATTTAGTCTCCTTCTGTGGCTGTAGAGGTGAACAGTGCACAGCAGAGCATTGACTGGTTGCAGTGAATTAAGTGTTTTAAAAAATGGAGTGCAAGACTGACCTCTATTCTGGCTTTTGCCCCAACTCTCATGAAGTTAACAGTGAGTGAGGGCAGAGCATTGGAGGACAGGCTGGCCATTAACCAAGGTCAAGACAGCCAGAAGTCAGGGTCTAGAGGGACATGGGCTGTAGAGCAGTCAAGGGCTTTGAAACAAGAGTGGGAGAGCAAACCGTTGAAGGCTCTGGACTCTAATGCCTCCCCTATCTTCTAGATTTGTCTTCCCCAGCTTGTCTGCACCACCCTCATCTCCCAAAGGTGGCTGATGTGAAATTATCTTGGTGCTTAAGGGGACTGCTCTGCATTATTTTTGAATCTCCTCATGAAATTTAATAACAGATACTTCTAGTTTTGAAAAAAGTTTGCATTTTGAAAAACTTGCCCAGCAACATTCATGTCTAAATTAATTTTGTTCTATAGGTAGAGAGGGCTAATTAATTAATTCATAAGAATGCGTTTTTTAGAATAATTCCTCTCTTGCCTCATGCTGTGTGGAATTTTAACTAAGCACCAGATAAATTAGTTCTGCCTTTGTGGCGTTTTCCATAGCTAATGTTTTACAACTGTTCAAAAACCTAATCAGTCATTGTAAGACAGCAGTTTTTGCAGCTGCATTACAAAGAAAGTGGCATGGTCTGGATTTGTCATCTTCCCCAATCTTGATGTTTTGGCAGTTGGACTCTTATTAATAAAGACTAAATACACTCAGTTACTCAACAACAGTTTACTGAGCATTTAGTATAAACAACACATTGTGTTAGGCACTGGCAGGGATACAAGTGTGCAAAAGGGCTCATTGCAACTCTCAGGGAGAGAATCTGGTAGGGAATATAAGACACAGAGAAAAAGGAAAAAACAGAAGGAAAGAGGTATAAAGGGCAGTAGTTATTCCATTGGAGCACTTGAAGAAGAGTTATTGGAGTCTATAGGGAGCAGAGGTGAGGAGGGAGGAAAGGAATGTCTAGGCAGAGAGAATTCCATGAGCAAAAGCTCAATGGTAAGAAAATACAGGCCTTGTTTAGGGAGTGCAAAGGGAGTATTTGGTATTTGGGAAATGTTGATTGGGGCAGAGTACCCAAGGCTTTTAAAACATGCTGATGTGATTGCTTATTTTTATTTTTTATTTTTTGTCAGTAGTTCTTACAATGAGATCTACAGACCTACAAGATTCATGTACTTTCTTTTAGACTATTTTTACAACAACAATGGATTCTTTCTCATTCATATTATATGTACATTATGGGTCCACTGTGGCTCTGTTTCACTCTAGGACACAAGCTATTGCTACGGCATCCATCTGGAGCATTTCTGGTTGGCAGGGCAGAAGGAAAATATGGAAAGTCACGCCATATCATTTAAAGCTTTTGTTCAGAAGTGATGCATATCATTGGCCAAATACAGTCTACGAGAACTAAGAAAGTTTTATTTTTTTAGATTATCACCTAAAAAAATGTTGATGTAATTTGGAGGACCTGCACATTCACCTTTAGACCGACAACAGCCTTGACATTTCAAAACTATGTTGGCTTCAATGATTAGCTCACATCAAATAGTACCGCTGGGTTGTTTTATGAGTGCTCCCTGGACTATCAGAGGCAATTGGAGAAAGTAAATGATCCTGATGTTTTTGCCCCAGTTGAAGCCAAATGACATCACCAGTGTACAATGAAGATGTCTCAGGGCTTTGAACACAGAAGTGGAAGGATTTAGTCATCACAGGTGCATTGCAATATAAGTGTGCCAAACAACAACAGCAACAGCAAACAAATGTGTGCCATAGCATTTCTACTATATTTATGTTTAAGATGATAATTTAGTTTGGGGCACCTGGGTGGCTCAGTCGATTAAGTGTCCGACTTCAGCTGAGGTCATGATCTCGCAGTCTGTGAGTTCGAGCTCTGCATCGGGCTCTGTGCTGACAGCTCAGAGCCTGGAGCCTGCTTCAGATTCTGTGTCTCTCTCTCTCTCTGCCCCTCTCCCACTTGCATGCACTCTCTCTCTCTCTCAAAAATAAATAAACATTAAAAAAATGTTTAAAAAGACGATAATTTAGTTTAAGCTAAGTATCATTAATCATGTTAAAATAACGTTTGACAGGATTTTTAAGGTTTCATTTAATTTAATTTTTTATTTATTTTTAATTATTTTTAATTATTTATTTTTATTTTGTAAGCGGGCTCTGTGCCCAGCATGGGGCCCGAGCTAATGACCCTGAGATCAAGACCCGCATGCTCTACCAACTGAGCCAGGCCAGCATCCCTAAATTAGTGCTATTAATTTGACATTTATTGGTTTGATGGTTTTGTTTTTATTTAGTTTGTAAAGTTATTTTAGTTTATGATTGTATAAGACATCTAAACATAAAGAGTTTATGACACTTTTATATTTTCTGTAGGTAAAATGCTGATAAAAAGTGCTTTAAAGAACTCCCCCCCCCCCTTTTAAAGGGATAGCCAGGCATTACTAAGATTTGAGGAATATTGAGGTAGGCAGTGAGAATGCATTGGAGAATTTTGTGGATGTGAGAGAGGTGGTTAGGGCTGTGCCCAAGAAACCTGATCTGACAACAATATGTATTGTTTACTAGAGAAAGAAAAGACTGGGAGAGGAGGCAGAATGTGATTTCAAGAATCCAGGTGTGTGGTAGGAAGAGTTTATGGGAATGGAAAAGAAGGGATAGATGGACAAGATGTTGGCAGAAGCATCAATGGGAAGTTTTCAGGGTCTACTCTGATGTAATGGAGGGGAGGAGAGGAAGGAATCAAGGCTCTCTTGAGATTTTTATTCCCTGTAAAAAAAAAAAAAAAGAAAATAGGAGAACCATGAGCAGAAGAAGCTAGAGAAATCGAGAATCCGTTTAGCAAAGACAGAGTTTAATTTTATTTAAAATTTTAAAAAAGATTTTATTTTACCTTTTAAAAGTTTATTTATTTATTTTGACAGCAAGAGAGAGCACACATGAGTGAGTGGGGGAGGGGCAGAGAGAGAGGGAGAGAGAATCCCAAGCACCACAGGGCTGAACTCACAAAGCTCATGATCTGAGCTGAAACCAAGAGCTGGATGCTCAACTGACTGAGCCACCCAGGCACCCCTAAAAGATTTTGTTTTTAAGCAATCTCTATACCCAACACAAGGCTCAGACTTACAACCCTGAAATCAAGAGTCACACTACACCCACTGAGCCAGCTGGGTGCCCCAATAGAATTTAACTTTTGACATGATATTTAACCTGTTAATAATAGTTTTCAAATAAGTCAATACATTTAAAAGATATAAAAGTAAAGAAGAAAAATAATGCTTTTTGAGTAAGGGATGCTAGTATACTAGTTTACCTATAAACAGTATTATTTTTTTGTCTCCAGTACCTAGAACATTGCTTGGCACATATAATGCATTTGATAAATGTTAGATGAACTGAATTAGTTGAAATGAATTAAGTAGGACTCTTTGAAAAGATTAATCACTTTGATGTCTTCTTCTGGCATTACAGCTAAATAAGAGCTTCGAAGAACCCTGCTGTTTCAGAGCAAATAATATTCTGCATAGAACATACTTCTTGAGACATTGCTTGTTTTCCCAGAGGAAGGGGATATATATATTCAGGGAGCACTCCCAATATACCATTGAACTAGAGCAGGAATGGCAGGGAACCAGGACCAGGGAAGGGAGCCGTGGGGGGAGGCAGACTCTCCCTGAAAATATGTGGCAACAGAGGCGTTGCTGTTGGGATAGTGAGCCTTGGGACAATGAGAAGGTAGGGAAGATGACTCCTGCACTGAGCCAAGCCCTTCAAGCTGAAGTAAGCCCTTGGCTTCTTGGAAGAAGCAGAAGCACACGCTCTTTAGAGGAAAGCTTTGCCAGATTTTGCCCACCAAACTCCCACTAATTAAATGGAGATGGTGAGCTCTCAGTCAAAGATTATGAAACCCATGGTAAGGAAATTCAGAAAGATTGAAAACCAGCGGGAACAACAAATAGTAGATTTGGACTCTTCAAGGATGGAGATATTCAAGTGATCGGGTATTGAGCATAGAGCAGTTGGGTTTAAGGAAATAAAGGGCACAATGGTAAATCTAAGCATACAACAAGATTCTATCAGGAATGACCAGGCAAAATTGAAAAAAAAATTTAAATCTGGGAAATAAAAAATACAAGTGTTGAGATAAAAAAAAAATTCAGTAGCAGATTAAACAGCATATTAGACAAAGATGGAAAACAGTAAAGAGAAATAGAGTGCTCCAGGGTATATATACATATATATGTATATACATACATATATACATATATATATATATATATATATATATATACATACATATATATATAAAAAAACCCAAACCTCCAAATATTTATCTACAGAAAAATGGATTAAAGGATGTTATAGTTATAAAATGGAGTAATAAAAAGCACTGAAAATGAATCACCTGTTGAGGGGCCTGGGTGGCTCAGTCGGTGAAGCATCACACTATTGATTTCCACTCAGGTCGTGAGCTCACGGTTGTGAGATCGAGTCCTGCATTGGGCTCTGTGCTGAGCCTGGAGCCTGCTTGGGATTCCCTCTCTCCCCCTCTCTCTCTGTCCTTCCCCACCCTCTCAAAATAAACATTAAAAAAATGAACTGTATTTCCAAGCAACAACATAGATTATTCTTGGAAGCATAATCTTAAGTGAAAAAAAAATCAACTTCCAAAACCTCATATAAAAAGCTGTGTTTGCTTTTTAGTGCTCAAAATGAGGAAACTCAATAGCATAGTGTTTAGGTGCACATATATCATAGATAAAACTATAAAAGAGGAATAGAATGATAAACCAAATTTAGGATGGTAAATGCTTCTGGTAGGGAGGTCAGAGGATTAGTTAGGAAAGAGTGCGTAGGTAGATGCAAATTGTTTACAATTTTATAATGCTTAAGTAGTAATTTTGTTGATTTTTATTATATTCCTATGCTTTATTATTTATTTAAATGGTATAGTTTTCTTGTCCATGCATGAAACATATAAAAATATAAAAAGAAACAAAATATTTTAAAATTAACCTTTTACAAATTGGGAGTCATTGTTTTCTGAGTGAGCCGTTTGATTTGACCATAATTTTCATCTAGCTTCCTCAAGTAATCCACCCTTTCCTCAAGTTCTTTATTCATAATAGTTTCTGTGGCATACTCATTTTTTTCTGGGACAAAACCCAAAGGAAACCTTTGATCATTTTTGTTTAACGGTTTCTCCTCCAAAAAATGTTAGTCACATGAAACTGCCAAAAGATTTAAACAGTCCCCAATGAAACATCTGTTACCCACCCCCCCCCCAAAAAAGTCTTTTAGACCATGTCATTATGATGCAATAGTTCTTTTGAAAAAATTTAACTTCATTTTATTTCCATAGGTCTGTCATGTTCTGCGATGTATTGGTTCAAGTCGCCTAGGAAGATGAAAAATCTGATAAAGGAAATTCTGAGTTAAAAAATGACACATACAGACCAAGTGACAGTGGCTTCTGAAGAAAAATCTTGCATGTCCTCCTTCTTCCCCTTTTGGGCATAGCTGTCCTTTTCTCTCTAATTTGGACATCCTAGGAAATGATTTTCCAAGAAGTGCCTTCTGTTAGGAAAATCTATTGAGATGTCTCTGGGTTCTCCACTTTGACACCCAAGCTGCTAATCTCTGCTGCAGAAAGTGGTGCAAGCTTGAGGACCATGTCATTCGTGATAATGGCCTCTAGCTTCACCTGGCCTGCACTACCATGCCAATATGCCTACCCCAGCAGCACTGTTCTGTTTTCAAGAGATGGAATGAACCTATAACTCCACAGAGACAACAGACACCGGCTAGGCATGAAGTCCCTTCGTCTTATACCCCATCTCTCTAAATTGAGGGTTTTCCAGTTCTTATCTTATGTTGGCTCTCTGTAGCATTTAATGCTACTGACCTTGCTGGACAGGAAATGTAAGTTTAGTGAGCAAGAGTGAGATTGTAGGGTGGGGACTGGGTGAACCAAAGAGCTGATTTTTGCTGTGTGAGAATGTGAACTGATGATCTTCTGGGCTTTCTAAAGATACCGGAGCTATGGATGTTAACTAGCTACAGAAGCCCAGAAAACATCCATCCCTTGTGATTTCCCGTATGATGGAGACTTTGCCTGTTTCTTCCATGCTCAATTCTGGTTATCTTAAGGAATCTGTTGTGGCTTCAGCCACAGCTGGACTACAATGCCTTCCCCTCTTCACCTGCTTTTGCTGGAATTGTGGGAGCAGTTTTCTGTGTTGGAGACCAGATGCCTTTTCTTGTAGAAATGCTCAATTACAGTTGGACCAGAACCCTTAGTGCAGTGTAATCCTTCAGATACGTTGTGGGTTAAAGAGGCATGCAACTCTGCTTTTGCGTGGGAATCTAAACAACCTTTCATGACATTGCTTCTAGGGGAAAATGCAGTTTGAGTTCCAAATAATTGCCTTATAAACAAACACATTCAGTGCCTGTGTTGGGAACTGCCTGTTCTGTGAGCTAAGAAGTTAGTTGTTTTTTACAAAGTGGATTTTCCCCTTCTGTCCTTAGATCAGCCATGCTTTTCTGAATCATGTGTTGTGTGTTTTACATCAATTAAAATAATTTTCTCTGAAATTATACTAGAACACCTGTTCATTCATCCATCAATGTGTCTATCCACTTCTTTGAACAGTATGCTCATTTTTAATGTGCTATTGATATAGTATTTATTAAAGTCTTTCTACTTTTTACTACTCTTGTACCTGCTAAGGATTTTTGTTGGCATTGAGTGTATGTAGTTTTCATGCACGAAAGCTAAATGGAAAGTTTCAGTACTCGCTTTGGCAGCACAGATACTAAAATTGGAACGATGCAGAGAAGATTAGCATGGCCCCTGAGCAAGGATGACATACGAATTTGTGAAGCGTTCCAGATTTTCCAGATGTGTAAGTAGAACTTTTGTTAAATCAAAAAAAGAAAAAAGAAGAAAGAAAGTTTCATTGGTCTATACGATTGTCTGCTATATGCTAGGGTCTTCCAGGGCAGGACTAAGTCAGTCTCCTTTGCACCCTTTTTGCTGAAGAAGTCTTTTCTTGCACTGAACTGAAACACCATAGTTCTGACCTGTTTTGAAATACATTACCATGGCACTTGGCAATGAAGAACTTACCTCATTATAGCTGTCTTTCTTGGCCACTGAGATCAATCAGGTTCAAATCTAGATTAGGTGATTATTGCTTTCAAGAATAAAGAAATTCTTTCATATCCTTGTGGTAGGCACTGGCTTGTTCATCACACACATTTCCTCCTCTAATGTGAGTGCATTTCCCAAGATCCTTTGTAGTGAGAGGTGGCCAAGTTCTAGGCAATGAAAGGTGAATGGAAATGAGCGTGCCACTTCCAGGCTCTGGCTGACAGACACTTCCCTGTATAACTTCCCATGCTCTTTCCCTGTTTGTTGGATGAGTGCGGAGGACTGTGAGGCCCAGGAGGAATATAGAGTACCCAAGATGGAAGTAGCCTGGGTCCTTGAGTGACCATGTGGAAGTCCACTCAGTCAGCAACACCCATTTCCGACGTCATATGAATAAGAAATAAATTTCTACTGTATTCAGTTACTGAGATTATGGGGTTTCTCTCTTTTAGAAGCTGGCATCACCCTGAATAATACAATTTTCCTTAAACATATTTGAGAACTGTTTTGTCCTTTGTATATGTAGATGATGATTATATTCTGATAGCAGTTCTCTGATACCAACTGGGTGTTCTACAATTCAAATCAATTCGATTCAATTCAATTCTGACACTAAGGAGAGTTAGCCCAAATCCCTTAACCTACAGGTTAAGGGGCTCAGTCCTATAATGCTTCTCCCACTTCAGACGCCAGCTACGTACAAGTCCTGGGTATTCCCAAGCCACCTGCACTTCTGCCTGGCTAGCTACAAATCTGGGAGTTCCCATGACCACTCCTACCTTCAGGTTCAATAATTCACTAAAATGACTCACAGAATCCATAGAAAGTGTTATACTTATGATTACACTTTTATTGTAGAGGATACAACTCAGGAACAGCCAAATGAAAGAGATGAATAGGACAAGGTCTGGGGGGCAGGTGGCATAGAGCTTCTATGCCCTTTCCTTGTGGAATCAGGGCACACTATCTTCCAAGAACATCCATGTGTTCACCATTTCATTATGTAACATGATGGATTAAATTATTGGTCACAAGATTGAACCCAATCTCCAGCTTCCCTCCACTCCTTAGAGGTGGGGTGGGGGTGGGGCTGAAAAGTCCAACTGTCCAATCATATGCTTGGTCTTTCTGGTCACCAATCCCATCCTGAAGTTATCTAAAGACCCACCACGAGTCACTTCATTAACATAAACTCAGGTATGAATGAGAGAGGCTCCTTAGGTATAGCAAAAGACACTCTTATCAGGAAATTCAAAGGATTTTTGAAGCTCTATGCCAGGATTGGGGGACAAAGGCCAGACATATTCTTTATTATATCACAATGGTAAATGACAAAGGTCAAAAATTTATTGTTGGAGCTTATTGACCAAAGAAAGTCTCTGAACAGGAGCTTGCCCACTAGACCATTTCTCCTCAAGCTCTAAAATTTTCTCCTGCATCCTGGATCTTCTTAGTTCCTCACCTCTGTTACACCTCTAACATGCACATCCTTCCCAGTTCAGTTAGAAGGAAAGTTCACATTCATAGCTGAGTGACCAATAGTCTGTTTAACTTCACTATTGCTTTGTATCATTTTATGCCTAGAATTCTGCTTTGTTGATCATTTATTTTTTTAAATAACATTTATTGCTATTTCTGATTATAAAGTACACATATGCTAATAAAAACCTTATACTGAAGGATAGCTACTATTAATATTATAGTATATTTGTTTACAGTCCTTTTGCATGCATGTCTTTGTGGAAAAATTTTTTCTCTTTATACAGTTACGATTATATTGCATGTTGTTTGGTAATGCATTTTTCCCTTGCCTTTATATCACAAACATCCCTTGGTCATTCAGTATTCCTTGAAAACATCACTTTTATGGCAATAAAAATCCACATATGTACTGTGTCTATAGATATATCATAATTTACTTAGACATTTCCAGGTGGTCTGAGTATTTTGGCTTTTGTGTTCTCAGTGTTATAAATAGTATTATGATGACTATCTTGTTTCATAAATCATTCTGTATTTTTTGATTATTTCTTTTTTTAAAATTAAAAAAAATTAATGTTTATTTGTTTTTGAAGGAGAGAGAGACAGAGCATGAGCAGGGCAGAGACAGAGAGAGGGGGACACAGAATCTGAAGCAGGCTCCAGGCTCTAAGCTGTCAGCACAGAGCCTGATGTAGGGTTCGAACTCACAAACTGTGAAATCATGACCTGAGCTGTAGTTGGATGCTTAAATGACTGAGCTACCAGGAGCTCCTGATTATTTCTTTAAAATAGGTTTGTAAATGCCTCCATTCCTTTCAAATGCAAACATCTAATATATTTGAGGTTATTTACATTTTCAACAACATGTATATCTTTAAGAAGAACAATTTGGCACCAAATCATAAGAATGAAAATACTGTTTGTATCTTTAACCTGGTTGTCCTCCATTGGGAAGAAATCCCAGTGAAATTAAAAAAAAGAAAGAAGAAACTTGTCCAAAGATGTTTATAGCACTGTTTATTCATAATAATGAATCAGAGAAAACTACCCAACTATTTCAAAGTAGACAAATGAACACATGAGCATGATACATAGATGGAAAAAATGATGTGAGTATGTTGCTATTTGGAAATATGTACACAAGACAATGTTAAAAAAAGGACAAAGAATAGAATGTCTATACTGGTTACAACTGAGTAAAAAAATATATTCCTATATGTTGACAAAAATTGGGAGGGGATTTAAAGCAACATTAGTATTGGTGATTTAAGTATGGCAGCCTTTTCTGTAAGCTTGCTTAAATGTTGTGCCAGTTTGACTTTTAAACTCACTCATTCAAGTTACCCTAAGCAAAGGGGAATTTATTGTTTGGATATCCTAGTACTAGAAATGAGGTGTGGAAAGACATCGTCAGTTGATGCGGTTTTAGGAGTAATTCTTTCCTTTCTGTGCATCATCTTTGCTTCACACAAGGATCTGCCCTGACTCTGCTCTTACCTACCCTTGTCCTCCTTCTGACTTTTGATTCCCATGATACCATCAGGCTCTCAGGGCTCTCCAAATCACTTTATGGAGTGAGGGACTCTGATTTTCTCAGGAAATATTGACTTGAAGTCTGGAGGTCTTGAAGGTGCTGACCAGTCTGAAGCTCTCTGCTGGTCCTGCCCAACTCACTTGTACCAGTAAATGGTATTGTACATGGCCATTTTGGTTCAGCCATTGTGCTGCAGACCATGAGGTTGTCCCAGAAGTTAGGGATGACACATTGAAATTTAGCCTTGGAAAGTGTGTGTGTGTGTGTGTGTGTGTGTGTGTGTGTGTGTGTGTGTGTGTGTTTGTGTTTTAAGTAAATGAATCTCTAGGTGCTTGAAGTTCAGATAATACAGGGATGGTATTTAGGGTGGGTGAGACCTTCCCATGGGCCATGGAAGTGTTCAATTGACTCCTTATTCTGTCATAAATGAGTAAAATAAATCAGTTCTCCTTTAAATTCTGTAAGGGCTTAAATGACTGAGTCACACGACCTCATAAGGTTCTCCTTGGGACAAGATATTAAGGTGAGAGATAATAAGAAAGTCCTGGGACAGAGAAAGATAGGAATGTGAAAAGGGTAGCTTTCAGCATTTCTCCATGCAAACAAACTAGCTTCCCTACAAGTGAAATCTATGATTTATGACTTGTGAGCTTCATGCTGTCAGGAAACTAAGTGGTCCCGAGCAGGTTCCCATACATTTGGAAATTCTCAAGAATCTGGAAAAGGTCTGTGACTTTGTATTACAGCTTTACCATCTCATGGTTTTCAATTTGCCATAGTGTCAAGGGGTTGGCAGAGGGTGGAAAAAGAGTGTGGAGGATCATGCACACTTAAACATCATTTTTAAATTTTTCTAGTGTTTTATTTATGTTTGAGAGAGAGAGAGAGAGAGCAAGAGAGAGGGCACAAGCAGGGGAGGAGCAGAGAGAGAGGGAGACACAGAATCTGAAGCACGCTCCAGGCTTTGAGCCATCAGCACAGAGCCCAATGTGGGGCCCGAACTCACGAACTGGGAGATCATGACCTGAGCCGAAGTCAGATGCCTGACTGACTGAGCCACCCAGGCACCCCCACATTTAATCATCTTAATCTGGGGGCGCCTGGGTGGCGCAGTCGGTTAAGCGTCCGACTTCAGCCAGGTCATGATCTCGCGGTCCGTGAGTTCGAGCCCCGCGTCGGGCTCTGGGCTGATGGCTCAGAGCCTGGAGCCTGTTTCCGATTCTGTGTCTCCCTCTCTCTCTGCCCCTCCCCCGTTCATGCTCTGTCTCTCTCTGTCCCAAAAATAAATAAAAACGTTGAAAAAAAAATTAAAAAAAAAATCATCTTAATCTGGAAGTGATGAGCATCAGCTGAGTTTACATTCTTTGGCAAGAATTAGTCACATGATCTAGATGGCTAGATGCAGAATGCAGGGGTACTGGTTAATGTAGTCCATCTGGGTCTCTACTCTCAAGCACCAATTCTATACCATAAAACATATGGATAGATTTTTATTATTGGTCAGCTAGCTGTCTCTAATTATACTCTCCTAATTTGTTTTCTGATTTCCTCTATCTCCTTAATTAAATCTAGCCCATGCATTGATAATTAATTAAGCAGCTCTAATCACTTTAGTTAATTGCTCAAAAACAACAACAACAAAACCCCATCCTGTCATCTATGGCTCCCCATTGTCTGTCAAATTAAGTACCAGCTCTTCACCTTGGTCCTCAAGTCCCCAAAGAATGCAGTCTCATCCTGCTTTTTTGGCCTCATCCTCCAGTACTTCTCTACCCTTTCCAAATATTTCAGCTCAAATGGGCCACTCGCTGTTCTTAAAACACAGGGTTGTTGTTTCATCCTATGTTTTCCATCTGGTGTTACATCCACCTCACCATTCTGGCTATGATGGGTGGTATATGTTTTAAATAAATTCAGCATATTTTCTTATTTTATGTCTTTCTGAGGCCACCAGTGAGGGCAGCCACCAAATTCTAAACTGCCAGTGTCAAAAATCATGTCCCTGTTGAACATTACAGCACTTGGCAGCAGCAGGAGGCTTATCCCGCCAGCCTTAGGAACCAGGTCTTTCATTGACATGTTACAATTAACACCCATGGTGACAGCAGCTTACGCACATTCTGCTGTGTGTAACTACTAGTTTAGAGTGTTTCCATGAAGTCATTTCCTAGAGCATAGTGCCTACCAGATAGAAGTCAGAATTTTACCTTCTTTAGAAAACAAAATTTAGGGCATTTCCTGATGAATACAAAGATTCATGAGAATAAGAGAACAAACACATTAGAAGCAAGAAGCCATCTACAGAATGCAAATGATAATGAGGAGAGCAGTAAAATAAAGAAGGAGCACATTGGATGAGGACTTCTGAAAAGATCTCTGTAAAATTCTTGACCTCAGATTCCTATTGCCACACAGGTAATCTAGCTGCCTACACTTGGTTACCTTCATGCCTAGTAACCCAATTGACTAGGTTTTCCCTGATGTTTCTGGCATTGAATATTCTGTAGCGTTGCCTCTGGGCAACCAACACAACTCATCAGTCTATGCAGAGCAATCTTTGCTGTGGTCACCATTTCCTTCCACTGGAATGACCTCTTTACTCTCTGGGTTACACTTTCTCCTTCTGAAGACATAGGTGTTGCCTCTATTGACTGTCTCTTCAACGTTCACCCTGAATCCATTCTGCCTTGGCAGGCTTTCAGGACCTATTTATTTTCATACCAGGTAAGATCCTTAGAGCCCTGCCTAATATTCAGTTGTTAGGTTGAAATGAATGTTAAAAATGAATATATTAAAAGTTACATTCTCATTTTTAAGATACAAAGAATCAGAATTGACATCTAGCCTCTCTAAATTATTAAGTAAAAAATTCTTTGACATTGTCCCTCCCCCACTCATTCTTTCAACCACCCATCCATCCATTCATCCATCTAATATCTATTGTGTGCTTACTCTGTGTAACCATTGTACTAGATGCTCCTGTGAAAGTCCTTCGATAAAAGAAACAGGAAGTTTCCCACTCACTCAGCATTTCCTCTAACCATATCCTTCTCTAAATTCCTGGATATTTTTTGAGCTGTTCTGTTTTGCACTTAGGTTTGTTGGGTGGTCTGCAGCTTATATTAATGGATACTTGAGAGGGGAAAGAATAAAGGGGTTAGGGAGAAATTGCTAGTCAAATGGCTGAGATAAAAGCAGAGTTTAGTTCTTACTCCTGTATTCCCAAATTTTTGAGTTCCTACCTTGAGTAAAACTTTATGGTAGACTTTTTGAGTGATATGATGAATGAAACAGGATTTTTATACTTATTGAACTTATTTTCTTTTTAAAAAAATTTTTTAAATGTTTATTTTTTGAGAGAGAGAGAGAGAGACAGAATGTGAGCTGGGGGAGGGGTAGAGAGAGAGAGGCACAGAATCTGAAACAGGCTCCAGGCTCTGAGCTGTCAGCACAGAGCCTGACACGGGGCTTGAACTCAGGAATAGTGAGATCATGACCTGAGCCAAAGTTGGATGCTTAACTGACTGAGCCACCCATGTGTCTCTGAGCTTATTTTCTATAAGACAGCAAAAGACTGACATAAGTAATTAACTAAAGTTTGCCTTCCATGAACATAGAAGGAGGAGTATGAGGAGTTTGAGGTTTAGAGGTAAGAAAGATCACCTCTGATTGGAGCTAATCTGGAAAGTATTTTTAGAGGGAAAATATGTTGAGTTTAGGATTTGGAGGATAGGTAAGACTTCAAAAGAGAAAGAAAATATACCAGGCAGAAGGAACAGCATGAACAAACATCTGGAGGCAGGGAAATAAAAAATCATAGTAGGGACTACCTAAAGGCAGATTTTGGAGAACTGTTATGTTGGATTTTTCTCTATAGTCTTCTCAATTTTATCCCTGTTTTGTTTTTTGCTCTTCTCTTTCCTATTCTGTGCATAGGGAGGCTGACTGTGGGCCTTCCTTTCCAAAGTTCCAATGGGAGGCATCTATAAGAGATTGGCAGGAAGGAATAGAGGGCTCAGGGAGTTTCTCCCTACTCCTTCCTTGCTTTGATGCAATATCTGGACGCCTCCTTAATCTCAGCTCCCACCAGACAGCTATTCTTCCATGGTTCCAGCTCTCAGTAGGCTCTGGCAATACTGTACCTTCCCTCTGTCCCTTCAGCCTTAGAGAGGTGCTAACAGCTTTCCCTTCATAGTCGCTCATCTCTGTCTCAACAGCCATTGTTAGTTCCCTTGACATTAACCATAGGTCTGTAAATAGTCCCTTCGTTAAGTCTCTTCATTTGAATAATCAGAATGAACTCTGTTTCCTGCTGAGACTCTCTATTGCCATAAATGCCAAGCTGAGATTTGATATATCACCCTATCCACAGCATCTTAAATCCCAGGTACATCCTGACACCCATATGTCCATTGATGGAGTT
Organism: Leopardus geoffroyi; assembly: GCF_018350155.1. Lineage (NCBI taxonomy): Eukaryota > Metazoa > Chordata > Mammalia > Carnivora > Felidae > Leopardus > Leopardus geoffroyi. The sequence goes on from NC_059343.1 coordinate 37,038,808, forward strand.
TTCTACTCTCAGAGTCAACCTGGAGTCATCCTGGACTCTCCTTTTCTGTTGCCTTTCACCTTGAATGATTTGTTGAGTCTTGCAGATTCACTTTCATGATACCCCTGTTGTATTTTTCTTCTTTTCATTTTCACAACCACTGCCCTACTTCAGGTCTTCATTGCCTCTGATCTGTGACAATGCAAAAGCTTCCAAACTCACTTCTTTGCTTCCAGTCCCTTCTCATCAAACCTCCTGTGAACCATGACTTAGACTAACAGCTTTGCCTGTGTAACTTCCATGATCAAAAATCTTCAGTATCCTTAAAAACAAGCAAAATATCCCAAATCTATTGGACAATGTAGAGGGAGTAAAGTATAAATTTGTCAGGTTCATTCATTGTCAGCATTCAAAGATGCTTATTAAATGGGCCCTCTCAACTTTTCCAAGTTCATCTCTCAGTAATTGTCCTAACTGGACTTTGCAGTTCCTTGAAATGCACCCACTTCAACATGCTCCCACCCCAAGATCTTTTCTGATGCTGCCCCATTTTCCTTAATGCACTTTTACTCAACACCACTGGTCAAAATCCTATTCATCCTCAAAGATCTTGTACAAATGATGGATGTCTTAGTCTATTTGGGTTGCTACAACAAAAATGCCATAGACTGTGTGGCTTATTAAACAATAAGAATTTATTTCTCACAGTTCTGGAGGCTAGAGAGTCCAAGATCAAGTCCAAGTTCTGGAGGCTGAGAGATTCATTGTCTGGTGAAGGATTGTTTTCTGATTCATAGATGGCCATCTTTTCATTGTAACCACACATGGCAGAAGGGGCAAGGGATCTCTCTGAGGTCCCTTTTATAAATTCTCTAATCTCACTCATGGTGGCTCCATCCTTATGACCTAATCACCTCCTAAAGTCCCCACCTCCTAATACTATCACCTTGGGGCTTACAATTTCAACATATGAGTTTGGGGGGGTGGGGTGGGAAACAAACATTCAGTCCAGAGAGATGGAATTCTTTAAGTTTATTTAAAAAAAATTTTTAATGTTTATTTATTTTTGAGACAGAGACAGAGCATGAACAGGGGAGGGTCAGAGAAAGAGGGAGACACAGAATCTGAAACAGGCTCCAGGCTCTGAGCTGTCAGCACAGAGACCGATGCGGGGCTTGAACTCACGGACCGCAAGATCATGACCTGAGCTGAAGTCAGACGTTTAACTGACTGAGCCACCCAGGTGCCCCAAGTTTGTTTTATAAATTTATGCCAAATCCATTTATCCCTCTCTTGAAATATTGATAGTGTTTTGTGTGTATGTGTGTATGTATACTTCTCTTAAGGTAGTTGTTAAATACAAAAATAACTTTAATTTAAAGGCAATCCATGTTTTCTTCCAATTAAGAGCTATCTTTTTCAATTATTGAATCTTAGAGAACACCTACAATAGTGTTATGCACAATTAGGTTTGCAATACGTGTTCGTTGACTTGACTAGACAATTTTCAGGCATTTAAGTAAGGTCTGTAGGGAGGAGAACACAGAGCCAGGGAAGATGGGAGAATAGATAAAGGCTAACTAGGAAGCTGTTGTTATCATTGAGAGATTAATAAAAAAGCATTTGGGCCTCAACCACAGAATGGAAAGGGGGGGATGGATATGAATGTCTGTGCAAAGCATGGATTATAGGAGAAGGAGGAGAAATAAATAGAAATAACACCAAGGACTGCAGCATGGGTGACTGGGAAAATGGTAGAATCATGAAAGAAACAAAGAAATCAGAAAAGGGTGTGGTTTGGGCAAAGGGATATGGATAGGTGGGAGATACTGTGTTTAGTGTTTTTGGTACTGAGTAGGGGTGTGGGTGGAACCAGGGGGAAGGGCACAATAAGTGGGTGGAAATGTGGCACTGTGGCTTGAGGGGCCACCAGCTTGCAAGTGATAGCTGCAACTGACAAAATGAAAGTGATTTCCCAGAAAGAAACTTTATGAAGCCAAGGAAGAGGGTCAGTGAATAGGCCCTAGTGAATGCCTAGACAATGCACACAGCATTGTCTCATGGGACTTTTCTTTTGTGATGACATTTGCTGACATAGATCACACCCAGCATTAGTTGTCTGTTTCATTGTAGCTGTTAGAGACGCTTTCTCTGGCTGTGAGTTTTCTCTCCTTCACCTAAACCTTAAACTAGAAGGCAGAAAGCTATTTCTACAGCCTTCAAACCTTACTGTTCAGAAAGCACCTGATAAAGTAGTTACTTTTTAACCAGAGAGCAAGATAAAATATACAAATACTGGAGATAATGAACCTAATTCTTCTGCATATCAGAGCTAAGTGTACTTTGCACTTGGAGTGTAGAGCAAGGAGAAATATATAACTGGGATGAGAAATCTATTAACTGGGATGGGAAATGGAAAAGTTGTCCTTGGGAATTCTATGTTTATGTGGAGCCAGTCTAGAAACTCTCAGCCTTTTTTTGAGAAACTTGGGAAGGCTTCCTAACCAGACTCAAGACACATTTGTTCAACATCTATTGTGCTCCAGGCCCTGTGATCAGTTTTTTCATATTCAATACCACCCCCTCCCCCAAACCCTGTGAAATAGATAATCTCTTCATTTTCAGAAGAGTGCATCCTGGGCAGTTTTTGGATTATGAACCCTGAATTATTTCTGTTGACACCACTGCCGGGGGTACGGGATGCTGCTATCACTGCTCTCACCAAATGGTAGGTTCCACTGTCCCAGAATCCTCTGTTTGCTGGCTCAGTCCTAGGAGGAATCTCTAGATGGCTGAGCCTGGTCATGTGCCTGTGTCCTAGCTGCCAGCGTTGGTCTTTGTGGCTTTTGTAGTTGCTTCCTTCAAGGTTTATACAATGGGACCCCTTGCCTTCTGCCAAATGTGAAAGGGGATCAGATGCTGACATACTAGATGTTCTGCTAGGTGCTTTACATACATCATTTAATATTTTTTTCAAATACTTTGGGATAGGCATTATTAGGAATTAGTGTTTCCATTTTACAGATTAAGAAAACTGAGTTTTAGCAGTGCCTGGGTGGCTTATTCATTGAAGCATCTGACTCTTGATTTCAGCTCAGGTCATGATCTCATGGTTCATGAGTTTGAGCCCCACATTAGGCTTTGTGCTGACAGCATGGAGCCTGCTTGGGATTCTGTCTCTCTTCCTCTATGTCTGCGTCTCCCCTACTCTCTGTCTCAAAATAAATAAAGTAAAAATTTTAAAAATTTAAGAAAACTGAGTTTTAGAGAGGTTATATGAATTGGTGCAAGATTATCTTTAATTTATTTTATTTTTTTAAGTTTATTTATTTTTGAGACAGAGAGAGACAGAGCATGAACGGGGGAGGGTCAGAGAGAGAGGGAGACACAGAATCAGAAGCAGGCTCCAGGCTCTGAGCCGTCAGTCCAGAGCCTGACGCGGGGCTCAAACTCACAGACCACGAGATCGTGACCTGAGCTGAAGTCGGATGCTTAACCGACTGAGCCACCCAGGCGCCCCAAGATTATCTTTAAATAAGGGTCTCTGTCTATCTGATTACAAAGATAGGGGTCTTACTACAACATTATGATGCCATCAGAGGCTAAAGCTGGCTAAGGGTTTGAGCCTTATTTACCTTTGCTTTTCCTCCTATCTCTAGCTCCTAATTCAGTGGTTGGCACATAGAAAGTTATATCTTAATGTCTGTTGAATGAATGAATAGGTATGTCCAAACTTAGTTGTAGGGGTAGGGCAAAAAACTTTAAAGAGTGATAGCAAGGATTAACAGGGATGAGTTTAGGGGTGGAAATGAGAGGAAATCATGCAATGAGGTAGAATTGTCTGTCACTAGAATAAAAAAGGGAAGACAAATAGGTTAAGAGTTAAGACACATTTATGTCTTTGAGATCCTGATTTCAATTCTTTGGCTATATACCAGGCAGTGGGATTGCTAGATCATATGGTAGTTCCATTTTTAGTTTTTTTTTTTAGAAAATTGTTCATTTATTTATTTTATTTTTTATCTCATTATCTTTTATTTTTTTAATATGAAATTTATTGTCAAATTGGTTTCCATACAACACCCAGTGCTCATCCCAACAGGTGCCCTTCTCAATGCCCATCACCCACTTTCCCCTCCCTTCCACCCCCCATCAACCCTCAGTTTATTCTCAGTTTTTAAGAGTCTCTTATGGTTTGGCTCCCTCCCTCTCTAATTTTTTTTCCCTCTTCCCCTCCCCCATGGTCTTCTGTTAAGTTTCTCAGGATCCACATAAAAGTGAAAACATATGGTATCTGTCTTTCTCTGTATGGCTTATTTCACTTAGCATCACACTCTCCAGTTCCATCCACGTTGCTACAAAAGGCCATATTTCTTTCTTTCTCATTGCCAAGTAGTATTCCATTGTATATATAAACTACAATTTCTTTATCCATTCATCAGTTGATGGACATTTAAGCTCTTTCCATAATTTGGCTATTGTTGAAAGTGCTGCTATAAACATTGGGGTACAAGTGCCCTTATGCAAGAAAAATGTTTATTTTTGAGAGAGAGAGAGTAGGGGAGGGGCAGAGAGAAAGGAAGAGAGAGCAAGAGAGAGAGAGAGAGAGAGAGAAAGAGAGAGAAAGAGAGAATGAATCCTAAGCAGGCTCTGAGCCATCAGCACAGAGACTGATTTGGGGCTTAAACTCACGAACTGTGAGATCATGACCTGAGCTGAGATCAAGAGTCTGACGCTTAACCTACTGAGCCACCCAGGCACCCCTCCATTTTTAGTTTCAGGAGAAGAAATTTTTGGAATTGATGAATAAATTTATGGCATAACTGATGGTGATGGTTTCATGGGTGCATACTTATCTCCATACTTATCAGCCTGTATATGTTAATTATGTACAACTTTTTGTATGTAAAAATAAATAGAAAGTTAAAAGAAGAGTTAAGATACATTTAGAAAGGTTACACTGTGGGGGTTCCACCTAGGAGTATCAAAGCCCAGCTCCTTTGCCTTGCATATACATCTCTGAGGTGTAACTCATACTCTGGGGTTCTCCTTTAGGGTCAGAATGCAGTTACTCTGAAGGACTTGCCTTCCTCTCCATCTCTGTCCTGCTTCTACTTCCTTCTTGGCCTTGCAGGAGAGCAAGTTATTATTAAATCTCTTGCACATAAATCTTCAACTCAGGGATCTGCTTTTGGGTAATCCAACCTAAGCCTGGAGGTTATTCTAGAACAGTATGCCTAGCACTGTTGGGTGCTCAATAAACACATTGAATGAATGAATAAATGAATGAATGAATGAATCCTAGAGCTGTCTCTCTCCTTCATGGCAGATATCCATAGGGCCACAAAGTCTTAAATGTTATTCCTTCTTTATATCCTTTTATCACTTTCTCCTCCTTCCTTTGCCATTGCCTTAGATTAGACCTGCCTTACTTTCTCACCTCAATGATAGCCAGAGCCTCTTGATGGTTTTCCAGTCCCCTCCAGTTTACCCTCTTCCTTGCTGTTACGAATTCTGAAGTTCAGATCCTCTGTCACTCCTTGTCTTAAATCCCTTCAGCAATTTCCCCTTTCAAGATCAAAGAACAATTCCTTGCTAATCTGACACTTGCTTGCCTCTTTACCTTACTTCTTCCTACTTTCCTGCTCCTGGCATGCCCTTTGCTCCAGGCACACTGAACTACTTGTAGCTTCTGGAACATGCCAGTCTTAGACTGTTGTGTTTGTAGGTGCCCATATGTTGTTTCTTTATCTTCTCAGAATGCCTTACTTCAGGTTTTCACTTGGCTGGCTCCTACTTCCTCTCAAATGGGAATCAAATGCCACCTCATTTTCTGACCAGGCCCAGTCTGATTTAGCAGCCTCAGTGGGACTTCCTCCGTGCTTCAATGCCCACTTCTTTTATGGCATCTAGCATGCTGGTCAGCATGCCTGACCTAGAGCAGAGAACATGTGCCATTTGACTTTGATTAGAACAACTCCTAGCACTCAATATATTGTAATGGGAAAAGTTCTAAGCAAAAGATGGGACCATGTGGGCACACTGGGGAGTGGGGGTAGGTATATTGCCCAGGCAGACACACTGGTTCAATCATAAATTCTGTAGTGTCTGTCATCGTAAGCATGCGTTGTTATACCTCTACTACCGAGGTCTATTCTGGGATATATATCAACGAGATAAGGATACTATTATTCTTTTTTATTTTTTTAATGTTTATTTATTTTTGAGAGAGAGAGAGAGAGAGAGAGAGAGAGAGAGAGAGAGAGAGAGGAAGGGGCAGAGAAAGAGGGAGACACAGAATCCCAAGCAGGCTCCAGGCTCTGAGCTGTTAGCACAGAGCCTGACATGGGGCTCAAACTCACAGACTGTGAGATCATGACTTGAACCAAAGTTGGTTGCCCAACCAACTGACCACCCAGGCGCCTCAGGATACTATTATTTTTAACAAGTGTTTCAGGTATTTTGAAATCCAAGTTCAAATACAAGTATTTTTTATTGTAGTAAAATATGCATACTATAAAATTTATCACTTAAAAAAATATTTACTTATTTTGAGAGAGAGCGAGAGCATGAGTGCATGAGCAGGGAAGAGGCAGAGATAGGGAGAGAGAGAAAATTTATCACTTTAAAAAAATGTTTATTTGAGAGAGAGAGATAGAGAGAGAATTTGCAGGGGAGGGGCAGAGAGAGAGAGAGAGAGAGAGAGAGAATGAGACTGATACTCTGAAGCAGGCTCTGTGTTATTTAGTGCAGAGCCTGACGTGGGGCTCGAATTCATGAAGGGTGAGATCGTGACCTGAGCTGAAGTCATTTGCTTAACCAACTGAGCCACCCAGGCACCCCCAAAATCTATCACTTTAATAGTACAATTAAGTGGCATTAAGTACATTCACAATGCATGCAACTATCACCATTATCCATTTCCAGAACTTTTTCATCATCTCAAACTGAAACTCTTCACTTATTAAAGAATAACTCTCTATTCCTGCACCCCACCCCCTCCAGTCCTTGGTAACCTCTATTTTACTTTCTGTCTCTACAAAGTTGCTTATCCTAGGTAATAAGTGGAATCATACAATATTTGTCCTTTTGTACCTGGTTTATTTCACTCTTTAAGGTTCATCCATGTTGTAGCATGTACTATCATTTCCTTCTTTTTAAAGGCTGAATAATATTCCATGGTATATTTCACATTTTATTTACCTATTCATCTGTTGATGGACATTTGAGTTGTTTCTACCTTTTGGCTATTGTGAATAATGCTGCTGTGAACATTGATGTGCAAGTATCTGTTTGAGTTTCTGTTTTCAGTTCTTTGAGGTATAGACCTAGAATTGGAATTACTGACATTTGGTAATTTTATGTTTAACTTTTTGAGGAACCACCAAAATTTTTTCCGTAATGACTTGACTCTTTTACTTTTCTACCAACAGTGTACAAGAGTTCTAATTTCTCCATATCCTTGACAACACTTGGTATTTCCTGCTTTTGTTTGCTTATTATTATTATTTTTGATGATAGCCATCCTAATGGTGGTATCCATTGTGGTTTTGATTTGAATTTTCCTAATGATTAATGCTGTTGAGCATCTTTTCATGTGCTCATTGGCCATTTGTATATATTCTTTGGAGAAATGTCTGTTAGAGTCCTTTGCTCTTTTTGAATTGGGGTGGGTTTTTTCTTTTTGGTTGTCATTGTCGAGTTGAGGAGTTCTTGATATATTTTGGGTATTGATCCATTTTCAGATATATGGTTTTCAAATATTTTCTCCCTTTTTGTGGGTTGTATTTTCACTTTTTTTAAAGTCTATTCTTATTTATTTTGAGAGAGACAGAGAGAAAGAGGCAGAGAGAGAGACAGGGCGGGGGTGCTCAGAGAATCCCAAGTAGGTCCCATGCTGTCAGTGCAGAGCCTGATGTGGGGCTCAATCTCACAAACTGTGAGATCATGACCTGAGCTGAGATCAAGAGTTGGATGCTTAACGGACTGAGCCACCAAGACTCCCTGTCCTTTCACTTTCTTAACAGTATCCTTTGATGCATACAAGTTTTTAACTTCAATGAAGCTCAACTTATATTTTCTTTTGTTGCCTATGGTTTTGATATCACATTTAAGAAATCATTGCCAAATCCAATGTCATGGATTTTTCTCTTATGTTTACTTCTAAGAGTTTTATGGTTCCAGCTCTTATATTTTAGGTCTTTGATCCATTGTAAGTTAATTTTTATATATGGTATGAGAATAGTCCAACTCCATTCTTTTCCATGTGGATATCCAGTTTTCCCAGTATAATTTGTTGAAAAGACCATTCTTTTCACATTGAATGGTCTGGACATGTGTGTTGAAAATCAAATGACTGATAATATTGACAAACTGATTCTAAAGTTTATATGGAGAGGCAAAAGACCCAGAATAACAACACAATATTGAAAGAAAGGAATGAAATTGGAGGATTGACATTATCCAACTTTTAGGCTTACTCTAAAGCTACAGTAATCGGGACAGTGTGGTATTGGTAAAAGAATAGACAAATAGATGAATGGAACAGAGCAGAGAATACAGATAGGCCTATAGAAATGTAGTCAACAGATCTTTGACAAACGAGCAAAGGCAAGAGAATTGAGAGAAAATAGTGTTTTCAACAAATGGTGCTGGGACAACTGGACATCCACATGCAAAAAATGAATCTACACAGAGATGTTATACCCTTCACAAAAATTAACTGAAAATAGATCTAAAATGCAAAACTATAAAACTCCTAGAATGTAGGAAAAAACCTAGATGACTTTAGGCATGGTGTTGACTTTTAGAGCCAACACCAAAGAAAGAAATCATTTCTAAGCTGGACTTCATTAAACTAAAAATTTATGCTCTGCAAAAGACACCATCAAGAGAATTAGAAGACAAGCCACAGACTGTGAGGAAATATTTGCAAAAGAAACACCTTATAAAAGACTGTTATCCAAAATATACAAAATGCTCTTAAAACTTAATAAGAAAATGACCTGATTAAAAAATGAGCAGAAGACCTGAACAGACACCTCACCCAAAAAGATATTCAAGTGGCAAATTAACATAAGACAAGATGCTCCACATCATATGTCATTAGGAAGATACAAATTAAAACAACAATGAGATACCATTACATGCTTGTTAGAATGGTCAACATTCAGAACACTGACACAGTAAATGCTAGTGAGAATATGGAACAACAGAAACTCTCATTCATTGCTGGTGGGAATGCAAAATGGTACTGCCATGTTGAAAGACAGTTTGGGAGTTTCTCACAGAAGTAAACATATTCTTGCTATGTGATCCAGCAAGTATGCTCCTTAGTATTTACTCAAATAAGTAAGAACTACATCTACACAAAATCTTGTATGCCTATGTTTTTAGCAGCTATTCATAATTGCCAAAAGTTAGAAGCAACAAAGATGTCTTTCATTAGATGAATGAGTAAATAAATAGTGGTACATCCAGATAATGGAATATTATTCGACACTAAAAAGATGTGAGCTATTGGGGCCCCTGGGTGGCTCATTCAGTTGAGCATCTGACTTTGGCTCAGGTCATGATCTTGCAGTTCATGAGTTTGAGCCCCAACTTGGGCTCTCCGCTGTCAGCCTGTCCGTGGAGAGTCTGCTTTGCATTCTCTGTCCTCCTCTCTCTCTGTCCCTCCCCTCTTCGTGCTCTCTCTCTCAAAGGAATAAAAAAAGATGTGAGCTATCAAGCCATGAAAAGACACGGAGGAATCTTAAATTCATATTATTAAGTGAAAGAAGCCAATTTGAAAAGGCTACATACTGTATAATTATAACTATATGACATTCTGGAAAAGGCAAAACTATGGAGATAGGAAAAAGGGAAGTGGTTGCCAGAGATTAGGAGGGAGGGATGACTAGGTGGAGCACAGAGGATTTTTAAGGCAAACTAGTCTGTATGATACTATAAAGGTGGATATATGTCATTATAAGTTTTCCTAAACCCATGGAGTGTACAGCACCTAGAGTGAACCCTAATTAAAGTATGGACTCTGGGTGCTAATTATGTGTCAATGTAGGTTAATCAATTTTTTTTATTAATTTTAATTTTATTTTTTATTGAAGTGCAATGAACACACAGTGTTATATTCGTTTCAGGTATACAATATAATAATTCAACAGTCCTATACATTACTCAGTGCTCATCAAGATAAGTGTACTATTGGTCCTCTTTAATCTGTTTCACCCCTTCCCCCACCCACCTCCCTTCTGGCAACCACCAGTTTGTTCTCTGTATTTAAGAGTCTGTTTTTTTGTTTGTATCTTTTTGTTTTGTTTTGTTTCTTCAATTCCACATATGAGTGAAATCATATGTTGTTTTTCTTTGACTTATTTCACTTAGCATTATACTCTCTAGGTCGATCCATATTGTTGCAAATAGCAGGATCTCATTCATTTTTATGCCTGAGTAATATTCCATTGTATATATATAGTAGTTTAACCAATTTTAACAGCTATACCATTGTTGATATTGGAGGAGGCTATGAATGTGTGAGAGCAGGGCGTTTATGGGAAATCTCTACTTTCTGTTCAATTTTGCTATGAATCTAATAAAACTACTCTTAAAAAATAAAGTCTATTTAAAAAATCAACTGACCATATATGTTTGGATTTATATCTGGAATCTCAGTTCTATTCAATTGGTGTATATATTTATCCTTATGCTAGTAGCACACTGTTTTGATTACTACAGTTTTGTAGTAAGTTTTGAAATCAGGTACTGGAAGTTCACAAACTTTGTTCTTTTTCAAGATTGTTTTGGCTATTCAGGGTTCCATGAGATTCCATATGAATTTTAAGATGGTTTTTCTATTCCTGAAAAAAAACCCATCTTTTAAAATATAACATTTATAGGGGCCCCTGTGTGGCTCAGTTGTTGAGTGTCTTACTCTTGCTTTCAGCTCAGGTCATGATCCCAGGTCGTAGGATCAAGCCCTGTGTCAGGCTCTGTGCTGAGTATGGAGCTGCTTGAGATTCATATTTTCTCTCTCTCTCTCTCTCTCTCTCTCTTTCTCTCTTCCCTCATCTGTCCCTCTCCCCTGCTCACACACACTCTCTCTCTCTAAAAAAAAATTAAATGTAACATTTATAGCTATGAATTTTCTTTTAAGAATCACTCTAATTGTATCTCATGACTTTTGGTATGCTTTTATACCAAAAAATTTATACTTGCCATAAAATATTTTTAAATTTCTCCATTGACTTCTTCTTTGACCTGTTGATTATGTAGGAGTGTGTTTTTAATTCCCATGTATTTGTGAGTTTCCAAAATTTATTTCTGTTATTAATTCCTAATTTCACTCCATTGTGTTTGGGGAATGTACTTTATCTTATTTCTCTCCTTGTAAATTTACTGATGTTTGTTTTATGGTTCTGCAAATGGTCTATCCTTGAGAATGTTCCCTGTGCACTTGAGAAAACTGTGTATTTTGCTCTTATTGAGTGAAGTATTCTATGGTGATGACTGTTAGGTCTAGTTGGTTTCTGGCTTTGTTCAAGTCTTCTATTTGTTTGTTGATCTTTGGTTTAGTTGTTATATCCATTATTGAGAGTGGGGTGTTGCAGTCTCTGTTATTGTTGAGTTGTCTCTTTCTCCTTTCATTTCGGTCGGTTTTTGCTTCTTGTATTCTTTTGCTCTTTTGTTAGATGCATATATGTTTACAATTGTTATACCTTCCTGATGGATTGACCCTGTTACCATTATAAAATGCCTATTCCTGTCTTCATCTCTAGTAACATCTTTTTTGTGTGTGTGTTAAAGACACACATGGGTGTCTCCACATAGGCAAAGTCTCTGTTATTTGACAGCAATAAACCACTTCATAAATAAAGTACAATTGTATTCATGTCAGTTCCTAATTCTTTCTACTAATTTAGCATACAAAAAACATTGCAGAGCTGAAATCTGCATATCAACCCCTAAACTGAATTTTTTAAGTATTACCTCCTCCTAGCCCCGTCACTAAATCTTCTTACTTGAGTCCACAAACTTGGGTGGACAAGAGAAATTACTTTGCATTCTTTGTATTTCTAAAATCAAATCTAATCTGACTTTATTCTGCATCTTGCCTGGGCTGAGGGAAATACTGAGGTATGAATAGGTCCTTGTCTCTCCTTCTCTTGGGCAGCGTTGAAGCCTAGTTTTTAGACCACATGATTAGTCCTGCCTCATTGTTTAAGCCTAGGCTGCTTCCAGGCCCATTCGCCACTGGGGACCCTTGTTGGGGCTTCTGGTGCCATGGCATGTGTCTTTGTGTGGTTCCCTGGCCTCCTAAATGCTCTCCAGCCTCTCTCCATTGATGTCAGGGCTGAGGGGTCAGGGATCCATCCCAGACTCAGAGACGCCTTCTCTGTCTGATTTAGCTGTTTCTACTCCTGGAACTCCCAACCCCAACACAGGGAGGGTCTTGTCCCTTTTTGCTCCTTTCTAGAGCCTCACTTAATCACCTCAATAATCTGAAGGTTTTGAAAACAAAACCCAAAGAAATGTGTATCCCTGCTAGCCTGCTTTCTGCCGTGTAACAGCACCCCTCTCCCTCCTGCCAGCACAATCTCCCCATCCCTCAGACAAAAGAATACAAAGGCCTTTCTCCTTTCTTTGGGGAAGGGAAAAATACAGTGAAAAAAATCAAAAGAGTTTATCAATAAATATTCGTTCTATGGTTACTATTAGCTTATAATCATTGTTTACTCCTCTCTGCTTGCAGTGGTACCAGGTGTGAATAACATTTGGTAACACTTCAGATGTCCTTTCCTCCTTCTTTTCACAACTCTGGGACCACACTGACCCCTGTGTTCCTTCAAGTGTTTGGTTTTTGCCTTAAAACACATGGTGTACTTTCAGGGTGATTGCCCATAGACCCTGTGACTCTTCAAAAGTCTTCCCTACCAGCTGACTTATTTTTGCAATTCTACCCTCGGAGCCCCCACCCCCTCTTAAGTGTAAATAGGGTAAGAGATTTGCATTAGTGTCCTAGGGCGTTTGTAACAAAGAGCTATTCAGACAACAGAAGTGTATTCTTTCACAGTTCTGGAGGCTAGAAATCTGAAATCAAAGTCACAGATTTGCAAATCCATGCTTTTCTGCTGAGGGCTCTACCAGAAACTCCTCCGTGCCTTTATCCATGGCTTCCAGTGGTTGCCTGCCTGCAGTCCTTGGCATTCCTTGGCTTCAGCCACATCACGCTAAACTCCACCCCCATAGCCACGTGACCTTCTTCCCTGTCTCTGTCCCTCCAAACTGCTCTCTCCTATGAAGACACCATTCCTTGGATTTAGGGTACTCTGTAATCTTGAATGACCTCATCACATCTGCGGAAACCTTATTTTTAAATAAGGTCATGTTCACAGACACTGAGGGTTAAGACTTGGCCATATCTTTTGGGGGATACAGCTAAACACACAAGGAGGGATAGCCCTAAATTATTGTCAGTTCCTTACATATTGGTGTGAAGGAAACATTTTTAGCAGGCTCTATTTGAGAAGAAATTTTCATAACCGCGGGGAACTGATGTGGGGAGTCAGGTCAGAGAAAAGGGCCTGGGGGGAAATGCTTCTTACTGTGATTCTCTGCCACTTTGATCATAACAGGGAAGAGGAGGCTGAGAAGACATGGGAGTTGTAACTGGACAAAGAAAAAGGAATCGAGTGATTTTATTGAAATTCTAGATGAGTCCAGAGGGAAGGAAGTCTTGGTACAATACAATTGTCCATCATTTGAGTAAAATGATTCTAATTTGAATAGTTTCCAGAGGTGACTGAAATCTCATGTTCATAAAATCTTGCCTCATCTTTTCTTCATCCTTGGTTGTTTCATAATTGAACTACTATAGGTTTGGCTTTTGGTTTCTTTTAAAGGGATTTATTTTTAATCCTAACCACTGGGTTTTTACTCCTTCACAATTATTTCCTCTTAATTATTTGAAGATTGGGAAAACTGGGGGCACCTGGGTGGCTCAGGAAGTTGAGGATCCAATTTTGGCTCAGGTCATGATCTTACTGTTGGTGGATTCAAGCCCTGTATCAGGCTTTGTGTTGACAGTGTGGAGTCTGCTTGGGATTCTCTCTCTCTCATCCTCTCTCTGCCCCTTCCTCTCTTTTTCTCTCTCGAAATAAATAAATAAACTTTGAAAAATAAGATTGGGAAAACTGTCCAAATCAAGTGTCAAAGACAAAACTAAGTCTGAGGCAAAATGAGCAGAAGCTGTGTATCCATTAATTTGTAGCAAGGGGCCCCTTCTGCTGGTCACTTTGGTTTCAGCAAGGATTCAATGGTATTAGGAGAATCAGTCGTGTAGTGGAAAGTAAGGAAATGCTGAGACAGTTGCTAATTGGCAAGCATTCTACTAAGGTGGGAATTTGGGAAGCAGGGGAGACTTTGTTGTTAGGTACCCTTAGCAGTGCCTGGTTAGTTGCAAGGGGGCATATGAGCAGTTTGGGTGGGCACATTTCAAGAGGAAGGATTGTTTAGTATTGGGATGGATGGTTTTATATGGCCAGCCACTTCCTGGAACAAGTGGGGGCTGATGGGGTGCTGTGTCACTGTTAAATTATTTTTTTTTTCCTTTAGAGAGAGAGAGGGAGAAAGAGAGCACAAGCAGGGGAGGGGCAGAGAGAGAGGGGGGTGGGGAGAGGGAGAGAATCCCAAGGAGGCTCCGCGCTGTCAGCACAGAGCCCAACTCGGGGCTTGAACTCATGAACTGTAAGATCATGACCTCAGCCAAAATCAAGAGTTGGCTGCTTAACCGACTGAGGCACCTAGGTGCCCCTGCCTTCAAATCCTTCTTGCGGTCATTGTTGGGGGAGGGGGAGCTGCCATGACAGATCATTTCCCCAGTGTAGTGACAGCTATAGATATTAAGGGAGATCTTCAGATGACACATTCCATTGTAATGGGATGTAAAAGGTAGACTACTAAGTGGCAATTTGAAACAAAGCTGAATTTATTTGTTTGCCTGGAAACTCAAATACTCGCGCAGCAGGACTCTCTTAGCAGAAATAAAGGTCCAAGTATAGAATGAAAATGACAAAGATACATCAAATGAAGCAAGAGTCTGAGTTCAGGTCTCTGGTTGTCTCGTAAAACAGACTGTAAAAATCTTCCGTGAGAGTGGCCACTTTTAGGTTTTTCATTACTAAGTGCCAGAAAACCTGGTTTCAAACAGGTCCAAGATGGGATGAGTTAAATTCCAGTGGGTCTGGATTCATCAGTGCAATGCTCATATGCACATGCAAGAAGCTCAAAAAAGCTTTTTCTTTAACAAGGAAAACATAATATATCAACATTAAAGACAATTGAAGCCAAGAAAACATCCATCATCTTACAACCCTACCCTCTCATACAATGTTTTATTTTGGGGTATGGCTTTGGAGTTTGTGTCCAGTGAGTACATATTTAATAGTTATAAATATACTGCACATACTGTTTGTATTTTGCTTTCTGACTTGACAATATCCTAAAATATTTTTCCCATGTTACTACATGGTCTTTATTATTAGGGTTTCAATGGCTATATGCTGTTCTCTCCCAAATGGATACAATATCAATATTTACTCATGTCTCCTGGTTTTGAACATTTGGTTGTTTCTAATTGCCTATGTTTATACATTTAGGGTACAGTGAACATATTTTTGATTCAAGAATTTTTTTTTCTCTTGAATTGTTTTAAGATTAATTCCCCCAAAGTGAGCATCTATACCAAATGGAAAGAACATCTTCTGACTCTTTTTAAAAATGTTTTTAAAAGTTTATTTATTTATTTTGAGAGAGAGAGAGAGAGTGTGTGTGAGCAGGGGAGGGGCAGAGAGAGAGTGAGAGAGATAGAGAGAGAATACCAAGCAGACTCCATGATGTCAGTGCAGGGCTGGATGCGGGGTTTGAACTCACAAACTGTGAGATCATGACCTGAGCCCAAATCAAGAGTCAGACGCTTAACCAAATGAGCCACTCAGGCGCCCCCATCTTCTGACTCTTAATATGAGGTACCAAGTTTCTTTCCAATTTCCAGTGGGCATTGCCTTCACCTCCACCCACCCTAAAGCAGTAGACGAGTGCCAATTTTACCCCAACTTTGCCAGCACACATTGTTCTAGCCATTAAAATGTTTTTGCTAATTCAATAGCGTAAAGTGACACCTTGAGATTACTTTGATTGCATTTCTCGATTTGGGAGGATAAGCATTTTCTCATATCTTTATCTCTTAATGTTAATTACCTCTTTATGTCCTTTGCTTATTTGGTGTATTTGATTTTGAACCAAAATAACACACTGCCCTCCCCTCAACCTATCCCAATCAGAGACTTAATGAAAAGGAATGCTCTTTTGTTCTCTACCTTTTGCATGGGGTGGTTTTATTTTTAAAACCTTCCTCTTGAAGTTCAGCCTCTGTAATATAAATAAGAGTGCTTGGGCACACTTGCCTTTGATGAAAAGACAGATTTCTGCTGTCAAAAGAACCCTCCAAGAATAATGCAAATGTCTTTAATTTCTGATGTTTTTTTCTCAGCCAAATTAAATGGCACATTTTAATATCTCTGATCTGTTTGGTCAAGAGGTGTGCCTTCTAGCAATGCCTAATACAAAAGTGCTCCTCTTGAATTTTCTTTGATTTGCTACCACTTGCAACCAATTGATCCTTTTGTATCATGGCCCTTTGTACCTCTCCACCCAGTGTCCCTTCCCTACCCTGATGTCAGAGCCATGGACTTACTTTCTGCATTGCGAGGAATATATCAGTGATTAACCTCAAACGCTTTCCTGAGATATTTTCACTTTTCCATAGACTCTTTGTTTTAGCGGAGATTGATTATCCAGTATTTCCACTGTAAGAGGAATGAGTGTGTGCAGAGTCTTGTACATGTAGCCCTATTTTGCGATTTCATATAAATACCATTATTCGTCCATTCCTAGGACTTGCCTTCTCCTCTTCCTCCTCCTCCTTCTCCTCCTTGTCTTCCTGTTCTCTGCATTTAAGAATCTCGTTTTTTTTGTTTCACTTTTCTTTCTTTCTTTCTTTCTTTCTTTCTTTCTTTCTTTCTTTCTTTCTTTCTTTGTTGTTTTGTTTCTTAAATTCCATGTATGGATGAAATCATGTAGTATTTGTCTTTCTTAATCTGACATTTCACTTGGCATAACACCCTTTAGGTCCACTCATGGTGGTTGCTAGAGGGAGGTGGGTGGAGGTGAAATAGATAAAGGGGATTGAGAGTTCACTTATCACGACAACCAGCACTGAGTGATGTATAGAGTTGTTGAATCATATTAGACACTTGGAACTAATATAACACTGTATGTTAATTATACTTCAATTAAAAAAAATGTAAAAACATTCTTAGGTCTAGGCCTTACGCAAACCTGCGGTAGCAGGAATTTGGATTAGGCATGTGACCCATAGTTGGCAATCCCTAATCTAGCAGAATCCAGAAAAAAAATTAATATTATTATTTTTTCTTTGTGAGTGAAGTGATGCCTGAATAGGATTATTTTTTTTTCTTTTTAAACAGTAACAAAAAAGCATATTCATGGCAGTCAGGATGGGCCCCATCTAAATGGTTAATATTTATCTTAATACAGTTAATTTTGAGTAGTAGGTGGTAGTCTCTTAAAAAAAGAACGAGGCTGCCAGACAATACTTGGAGCTTGGATTTATTTTCTGCACCTTCTGCAGGAGGGTCTTGCATTGAGTACCACAATGATTACATTTCTTGGTGGTGCATTGGGAAAACTAGTGGTGATGATTGTAAGAATGTGTTTAGAATTGAATTAAAACATGGGCACTGAAACATTGGCCTCATACCAATATAGTTTTTCGTGCTGAGACTTGTATCACCAGAATGCTAATCAGTGGTGCTTTACATTGACCAAAAGGACTTATTGCACAAAAGGACTTATGTGCAGATGAAGATCATTGTGGTGCTGCAATTTTACCTTATAATACATTTTCCCGTAGGCCACATAATGGAAAATCTTCATTAATTTTTCTTTTATAATATTTTATTTGAATTTTTATTTTTTTACTTATGTTTTAGAGAGAGGAAGAGTGTGAATGGAGGAGAGGGGCAGAGGGAGAGAGAGAGAAACTTTTTTTTTAATGTTTATTTTTGAGAGAAAGAGAGAGAGAACAAGGGAGGGGCAGAGAGACAGGGAGATGGAGGATCTGAAGCAGGCTCTGTGCTGATAGCGGAGCGTCTGATTTGAGGCTCAAACTCATGAACTGTGAGATCATGAGCTGAGCCAAAGTCAGATGCTTAACTGACTGAGCCACCCAGGTGCCCCTATTTGAATTTTTAAAAGTAACTTCTTACTTATCCAGCAACTCCATTCTGAATAACACATGCGGGGTCATCAGTGTTGGCAAAAAAACCCAGAAACCAAAACCAACCAACCAACCAAACAAACCCCAAAAACAAAAACAAAAACGACACCCCACAATATGAAAACACAAAACCTCCTTAAGCAGTATGTATCAGTCTGCTCAAACAGCCATAACAGAACACCACAGGTTGGGTGGCTTAAACAAGAGAAATTTATTTTCTCGTAGTTCTGGAGACTGAAAGTTCGTGATCAAGACAGTTTCCGTTGAGATATTTCTTCCTAGCTTGTAGATGGCGACCTTCTCCCTGTGTCCTTACATAGCCTTTTCTCTGTGTGCACATAGAGAGATGGGGCGCTCCACTGTCTTTTCCTCTTCTTACAAAGTCGTGGTCCTACAGGATTAGGGCCCCACCCTGTGGCCTCACTTGACCTTTACTACCACCGTATAGGTCCTGTCTCCAAATACAGTCACATTGAGGGTCAGGGCTTCAACACAGGAATTTTGGGGTGGACACAATTCAGTCCAGGACACAGTCAAAATAGACACTACAAAGTTCATTACTGACTCCCTAGTCCTTCACTCAGAATCTGTTCACCTCATGCTGTAATCAATTCTAAGACATTTTTATTTCATTTCTAAGCCCACACAAGGTTTATAAAAGCAAATTAGAATGAAGGAGAGGAGCTGCTATAGAGAGACATACTGACTGACAGCAGGCAGGAAGGGACTTTGGACAAGAGAACTAGTCTGGGGCCATAGATTGCAGAGACAAATGGCCCTACAGATCTTGGAAGAAGCTGAGGACACCTCTCCCTAGAGCTGCATGGCAATGAATGTACATGATGACCAAACCACTAAGAAGAGTTTCCTTGTTTAAGAAGGAAGAGAGGTTGTGACACATTTTAGACAGGATAGTTTAAGACACACACATGTGACTCCTTAGAAGACAATCCCAGAACTCCCTGGAGATGTCTTGGCTCATCTCAAGGGTCTTCTCTTCCTGAGAAGCAAGGTTCATGGCTCACACCACCAGATGGTTTGTGTCTGTTCTCTTCTCCTCTCCTCACCTCTGCCCCAAAGAATCTTGCTCTAGTTTAGCCCCTGAAATCTTTCTTCCTTCATTTTTCCCCCTCAAACTTGTATTCTGTATTCCAGAGGCCCTCTGTTCTCTAGGGTTTCCTAGGGGATTAAGCTTCTGGAAACTGAAGCCAGGAAACTTATATACTGTTTCAGCTTTCAGTCCGGCGGGGGGGGGGGGGGGGGCGGGTGGTGCGGAGAGAACAAACCTAGGAAGCCAAGAACATGTACACTGTTTCCCAGACTCTTCATAGCGGCTCATTGTCCAGAGGAGGAAACTGAGACTCAGAGGGGTGAAGTTGCCTAAAGTCCAACAGCCAGTAAGTGATGAGGTGGTAGATCCAGGAATTAAACCTGTTTTGTCTGCTCCTATGCCTATAGTCCCTTTGCAGTATCCTCAGAAGGAGGACGGGGGTTTCCTAACCGATGTGATGAACTTTGTAGAAAATAACTCTGCATAAATTACTTAACAAGTAATAGGCACTTCTGCAATCGTACTTTATGAGGTCTTGTATTTTCCAGCAGCAAACCTGAGGCATGAAAATGACTTTCCTGAGAAATGGGGCTTGGCAGTTGGAGGCAGTCACAGGAAAAACCAATGTTAAAACATGCAGACCGTGTGGCCCAAATGTTTGGGTCTTGCTGGGCATTAAACAGCGAGGTAGATGTAGCAAGGATACCTCCTCACTGTGCAAGTCCAGGGGCAGTATTTAGTTTTATTTTCTAAAGAAAACAATAAGCAGCCTACATAATTAGAAATTAACGGCCATAGTCTGAATTACACAAACAGCAGAACAGGAGGAAAACATTAAGAAAAAAAAAAATAAAAAACTCATGTCAGCATGATTTTTGCTTAGGCTGAGTCTTCACGGTTGACTTTTGCACAGAGTGCTTTTTTTTCCCCCTTTCCTGTGTCAGCCATGCTTTCCACGTGGAAGCTGTTGTTCTAGATCCCAGATTCAAGAGCTGGAAGGTTCACCCCGCTGAAAAGTTTAGGCTTGGCTTTATTCAGCTGGCTGAGGCTCCATCAATGGCCGCACCTCGCAGCCATCTGTCAATAAATAAATGCTCTAATCAAAACCAAATGCAGAAAATGAGTCATGAACTTTCTGTCTCCTCCTTAGGAAAGTTACATTAGTCATACGATGAAGGAAAATTTCACCCTTTTCTCCTCACCTTTGGATAAATCCTTCTCACCCCGAGTTTACAAGGCTACTGCAAACCCTGTTGGAGGCAACAGGTAATGTGGATGGCGAGTTCCCAGTGGAACTGGACGTGACCCCCACAGACAAGGCCAGCGTGAAACAGAAAACAGGCTGTCACACGGCTGGTTGGTGGATTCAGAGGCCACCCTTTCTCAGAGTCTGGATTTTGGAATGCTTCAGAGGGTGAAGTAATCATACAAACAACCAGCTGTGGAAACTAAATCTGCTTTTTCATAGTTTCCACTTACTCAGCTGAGGAGAAACACGCCAAATGGAGGTGAATTTGGTCTGGAGGCCTATTGTGAATTAGCACGGGGTCTTTAAGGATTGAAACTCATTAGAATTTAGAGGACAGCTGATTATTTCCACTACTGCTCCATTTAATGAACATTTTGGTCTGTTCTTAAAACTAGAAAGGATGGTAGGCACCTCACGGTGGGTTATTGCCACCATAATTCCATGGCCCCCATACCAAATATTATTGAAATTACTTACTCCATCCAATCAGCAACTGGTAAATTTGGCTAATACATTTTGTTCACTGCCTATTTCAAAGCCTGTCAGCCAGTTTGCCTTCACCCCTGAGGTGACTCAGTTCACCTTTACAAAGGCAAACTGGCTGGTAGGTGGGGTATCTCAATAGCCTTGTAGTCACACACAATCTTGGAGACCAGACCTCAAGAACACCCAGCTTTCTCTGAAAGCACAGATAGGACATCAAACTGACCACATTCACCTCTTAGGAGATTCATTTGGCACACTGATTCAGGAGACAGAAACACAAACGAGCTCACAAAAAAGGAATGGACAATTGCCTCACACGTAGTATAACTCCCCCCACCTTGAAGTCCTGACATTGTCAGGAAACAGCTATTGACTCTCTTGGCACCCATAACATTAAACTAAGCCCAGCATCTTTTAGGCTTCTCGGGCTCTGGAGATAATGTATTCCTCATTTACAAATTTTACTTAGGCCTATTTATATTGTTACTTCCATTTATACTGTTATACTGTTCCAATTAAGCCCACTTATACTGTATACCTACTTACTGTTACTATCTGTAAGTAACTTTGAATGGGGTTACCTACAACAAAAAGCTCTAGAACCTGTCCAAATTGCAATGAAACAGGCACTTCTGTTAATTACCCCCCCCCCCCCCCCCCCCCACCGAGACTCTGCCACTGTAGAGGATCTAGCAACATCCTCTCATGCCTCCTGGAGTCTATGGACCAATGCACAGGCCCTGAGCATGTGACAATTTGTACCTGGCTGGTGATTATGCCTTGGGTCATGAGCACTACCCTGCCAGCTCAGCATGGCCGCTGAGACTGTCCTACTACCAGATGGAGTCAAACCTGTGTCTTCTGGTATATCTCACCTGTAGTTGGGAGGGGAGTAGCCTCTCCTGTCCTCAGTTCTTTGCTAAATGTCATGGTATGGGAGTCTCTCCAACACCTCACTGGCTACCAGAGAAGCCTCTTAGGATTAAGTGAGTGAACAACAATGGGAGTATTGCCACCATCACATGTAATGGGAGTTTGTGGGAGAGTTTCTGTTTTACATCCCTTAGCCAGATCTTACCTGATCAGGGATGGGACCTTAGCACAACTGACAGATCTTCAGGAATTATCTTAGCAGGTGGAGGTTCTGTTCAGCATTTGGCCTCATTTGCACGTTTTACACATTCACGGGGCCATTGCCAATGGTCCGGCTGTCTGACTTGGCCAATGGCAGCAGCAATTCTTTGTCCAAGGTTGCCTTCTTTAGGGTAAAGAGCTCCAGGAAGCTTTTGCCTCACATGTGTATAAATGAATGTCACACATGTCTCTGCATACACTAAAGTCACAATACAAGACCTCACCAAGATATTCTTTATCCCCTTCAGAATTCCAGACAGTGAGTGATGACCCAGGTGCTCATTTTACTTCTCAAAATACACACTGCTGAGCTCCTGGATGAGACATTCACTAGAAGTTTTACTTCTCTTAGGAGCTCTAGGCTTCAGAGAGCACTATAATGGCCTACTTATGCAAGTTCATTCAATTAAATGAAACATGGCACATTTCAGTCATCAGTCAAACGTCAAGAGTGATTATAATGGAGTCTAACTCAATTTTTGACATGTGACTGCTGACAGCATTTAAGCCCACCACTTCCTCTTCCCCTTCAATGGCACATCTGGGCAAGCCAATTAAGAAAGCTGGGCATTCCCTCCTTTGGTCCTGGTGGGAAGATCAAACCATGCAAACCTTGGTCCACATATGGGAATGCTCATCTCAGCCCTGCCCCCTAAGTGCCATTAAACTCCAAGCCAGTTGCCCTTCCCTTCTCTCTCAAGCCATTTTCAGACCTCCTTGGGGCCCTGCCCTGCTCTTTCCAGAAAGCCTTGTTATATGAATAATCTTTTCAGATGCTCATGCTATATGTGGGGCACCATCAGTCTCAATGTCCAAACCAACTTTTGGGTGGAGGTCCATTCTGTTTCTGTGAGATGACCACAACGTATATAGTGGCACTAACATAGTAGAGTTTGTTTCTTGCTCAGATAACATTCAAGTTGGGTATTTCTCATCAATGGTTGGTTTTCTTCCACACATTGATTCAGGGATCCATGTTCCTTACATCTTGTGGCTCCACTGTTCTCTAGAACCTGATCTTCGTTATTTGCATCTAATCATGGAAGGGGAAAAAGATCATGGAGAAGGTAGTCCTGTTTCTTAAAAGTCTAGGTCCAGAATGATATACTTTACTTCTGTTTGTCTTTTATTAGTAACAACTAGTCATATGGCCTAGATAATAGGGGGTGCTGGGAAATGTAGTTCTGTGTGTCTTAGTAATAGGTTCCCCTATGAAGGAGAACAAGAATTTTCATGGACAGCTAACCATTTTTTGCCACAGGGACATAATCCATGTTTACAGATGTCTGGGAACCTGAATGGAATGTGGTCCAACCTTGGCATAGGAGAGGATGTGCATATGATAGCCTGGTCTTCAGACTATGGAACAACTATTTTTAGGGTGCAGCTTTGGGAAACAGATGTTTCAGGTGTTTTTGTAGCTTAATCTTTGGCTTCCCTTGAGCTCTCCCTTCTTGCTGCTTCTTTCTTTTCCTCGTCTTCCACATTCATGAATAAAGGCCAAAGTAGCAGGAATGCTTTTGGTGGGGAGAAAGTGGCACAGATCAATCTTACTTGGCCATATTAACAGGGGTATGGGTGAGGGAAGGAGGACCAATCCATTCTTCCCTCTCTCGGTTACAATCCCTGAGCCAAGCCCTAGTGAGGCCTGTATGCCAAAGCCTTGCTTGCTCTTCCTGAGGTCTTCAGCTTCTCAGCTACTTCAGTTCTGAGCAATTAATTTAGAAATTAATTTGGGGACAAATATGCTTTCTGTTGAGAAAAGAACCAAAAGAAATATTTATTTCTATTTAACTCTCACATTTTTCTAAAAGTTTATTTATTTATTTTGAGAGAGACAGAGATGGTATAAGTGGGGGAGGAGAAGAGAGAGAGAGAGAGAGAGAGAGAGAGAGAGAATCCCAAGCAGGCTCTGCGCTGTCAGTGCGGAGCCCAACATGGGGCTCAAACTCACAACTGTGAGATCATGACCTGAGCTGAAGTCGGACACTTAGGTGACTGAGCCACCCAGGCGCCCCCCGTGGGGCATTTTAAAAAATGTTTATTTATTTATTTTGAGAGAGAGAGAGAGCATGCATGCACACACACGTGGGTGAGTGGAAGAGGTACAGAGAGAGAAGGAGAGAGAGAATCCCAAGCAGGGGCCAGACTGTTAGTACAGGGCCCTATGATGCGGGGCTCAATCTCAAAAACTGTGAGATCATGACATGAGCCAAAATCAAGAGTCAGATGCTTAACCTACTGAGCCACCCAGGTGCCCCTCAACTCTCTCATATTGATTCACTGGTGCCCACACACTCTCTCTCTCTTATTTCTTTATTTGATTTCCTTAAAAAAAAAAAATACTGTAATGGCCTAGAGACCTGGCGATAACATCCAGATTATCCTTACGTTAGGGTGTTTTTTGGTTGTCGTTCAAATAATCACTTCTGCTGTGTTCATGCTTATGTACTGAATCTTAACACTGCTCCATGAATCAAAATATCAATAACAAGCTAATAAAATTATATCGAGCTTGGGTTGAATGAGGGGAATCAGTGAGCCACAGGTCTTTCATGCTTTCTCTTGCCGTATAGATTTAACATCACAACTGATTTAAATCCATACAGTAGCTAAGTCCACCATGTGCAGTTTTCATTAAAAAAAAAAAAAAGAAAGCCTCCTCAGAGACATCTTTCCAGATCTCTTTTTTTTTCACTTTAATATCCTTGAAATGATTGAAAATCAGATTTTTCTACTGATTATACCTTTTCTCCCAAATGGTAAATGACGGCTTCTATCTCCTCCCTTCTCTGGTTCTGAATGGTGTTCAAAATAAGCCAGCTCTTTGTGCTGAGTGTTAGCTGCTATCAGGGCATTTATGTAGGATGTGAACTGAGCTATGGCAAGTGCAGTGATTGGATAAGGGCTCCTTCAGAGCCGCGTGAATGGCACAGACTATGGTGGG
The DNA here is from genome assembly GCF_018350155.1 of Leopardus geoffroyi. NCBI lineage: Eukaryota > Metazoa > Chordata > Mammalia > Carnivora > Felidae > Leopardus > Leopardus geoffroyi. The sequence goes on from NC_059343.1 coordinate 37,064,009, forward strand.
GCTTTTTTTGGTTTTTCCCCAAATAGCTGCTGTTCTTGTTTGGGTCATTTAAAATGTTCATGTATTTTCAAGTAAGAGAAGGAATAAAAAAAAATTCTCGGCAATTTAGGATTTGGTGAATGAGAAACTTCATTACATGGGATGAGTGACTTTGGGCGAAACGTTGAGCCTCTCTGAGCCTCCATTTTTTAATCTGTGAAATGAGGGGGTGCCCAGGTGGCTCAGTTGTTTAAGTGCTGGATTTCACCTTGGGTTGTGATCTTATAGTTCGTGGGTTTGAGCCCCCCTTTGGGTTCTGTGTTGACAGTTCAGAGCCTGGAGCCTGCTTCAGATTCTGTGTCTCACTCTCTCTGCCCCTCCCCCACTCACACTCTGTCTCTCTCTCAAAAATATACAAACATTAAAAAAATAATCTGTGAAATGAGGACATTGATGCCATATGAATTTTCAGGTTCATTCCATCTATGCAATTCCATGTTCTATATTTGGGGGCTTTAATTGCTTGACTCAAATCATCTTTAATAACTTCTTTTTTCTTTTTCTTCAAGCAAGGAATCCAAGAGAGGGATAGTGTATTTTTTTATTATTTATTTCTTTAAATTTACATACAAGTTAGTTAGCATATAGTGCAACAATGATTTTGGGAGTAGATTCCTTAATGCTCCTTACCCATTTAGCCTGTCCCCTCTCCCACAACCCCTCCAGTAACCCTCTGTTTGTTCTCCATATTTAAGAGTCTCTTATGTTTTGTCCCCCTCTCTGTATTTATATTAATTTTGCTTCCCTTCCCTTATGTTCATCTGTTTTGTATCTTAAAGTCCTCTTATGAGTAAAGTCATATAATATTTGTCTTTCTCTGACTAATTTTGCTTAGCATAACACCCTCTAGTTCCATCCATGTAGTAGCAAATGGCAAGATTTCATTCTTTTTGATTGCCGAGTAATACTCCATCATATATATATATATATATATATATATATATATATATATACACACACACACACACACACACACACACACACACACACACACATACACACCACTTCTTTATCCATTCATCCATCGATGGACATTTGAGCTCTTTCCATACTTTGGCTATTGTTGATAGTGCTGCTATAAACATGGGGGTGCATGTGTCCCTTCAAAACAGCACACCTGTATCCCTTCAATAAATACCTAGTAGTGCCATTGCTGGGTCGTAGGGTAGTTCTATTTTTAGTTTTTTGAGGAACCTCCCTACTGTTTTCCAGAGTGGCTGCACCAGCTTGCATTCCCACCAACAATGCAAAAGAGATCCTCTTTCTCCGCATCCTCGCCAACAGCATTGTTGCCTGAGTTGTTAGTGTTAGCCATTCTGACAGGTGTGAGGTGGTATCTCATTGTGGTTTTGATTTGTTTTTCCCTGATGATGAGTGATGTTGAGCATTTTGTCATGTGTCAGTTGGCCATCTGGATGTCTCCCTTGGAGAAGTGTCTATTCATGTCTTTTGCCCATTTCTTCACTGGATTCTTTGTTTTTTGGAGGTTGAGTTTGATAAGTTCTTTATAGATTTTGGATACTAACCTTTTACCTGATTTGTCGTTTGCAAATATCTTCTCCCGTTCTGCTGGTTGCCTTTTAGTTTTGCTGATTGTTTCCTTTGCTATGCAGAAGCTTTTTATTTTGATGAGGTCCCAGTAGTTCATTTTTGCTTTTGTTTCCCTTGCCTCTGGAGATGTGTTGAGTAAGAAGTTGCTGCAGCCAAGGTCAAAGAGGTTTTTGCCTGCTTTCTCCTGGAGGATTTTGATGGCTTCCTGTCTTACATTGAGGTCTTTCATTCATTTTGAGTTTATTTTTGGGTATGGTATAAGAAAGTGGTCCAGGTTCATTCTTCTACATGTCGCTGTCCAGTTTTCCCAGCATTATGTGCTGAAGAGACTCTTGATTCCATTGGATATTCTTTCCTGCTTTGTCAAAGATTAGTTGGCCATACATTTGTGGGTCCATTTGTGGGTTCTCTATTCTGTTCCATTGATCTGAGTGTCTGTTCTTGTGCCAGTACCATACTACCTTGATGATTAAAGCTTTGCAATACAACTTGAAGTCCGGGATTGTGATGCCTCCCGCTTTGGTTTTCTTTTTCAAGATTGCTTTGGCTATTCAGGGTCTTCTTGTTTCATACAAATTTTAGGATTATTTGTTCTAGCTCTGTGAAGAATGCTGGTGTTATTTTGATGGAGATTGCATTGAATATGTAGATTGCTTTGGGAGTATGGATATTTTAACAATATTGGTTCTTCCTATCTAGGAGCATGGAATATTTTTCCATTTTTTTGTGTCATCTTCAATTTCTTTCATAAGCTTTTTATCGTTTTCAATGTATAGATTTTTTATGTCTTTGGTTAGATTTATTCCTAGGTATTTTATAGTTTTTGGTGCAACTGTAAATGGGATCAATGCCTTGATTTCTCTTCCTGTTGCTTCATTATTGGTGTATAGGAATGCAACCAATTTCTGTGCATTGATTTTATACCCTGCAACTTTGCTGAATTCATGAATCAGTTCTAGCAGTTTTTTTGGTAGAATCTTTAGGGTTTTCCATATAGAGAATCATGTCATCTGCAAAGGGTGAAATTTGGACCTCCTTCCAGCTGATTTGGATGACTTTTATTTCTTTGTGTTGTCTGATTGCAGAGGCTAAGACTTCCAATACTATGTTGAATAACAGTGGCAAGAGTGGACATCCCTATCTTGTTCCTGACCTTGAGGGGAGAGTTCTCAGTTTTTCCCCATTGAGGATGATATTAGCATTGGGTCACTTGTATATGGTTTTTATCATCTTGAGGTATGATCCTTTTATCCCTACTTTCTTAAGGATTTTTATCAAGAAAGGAAGTTGTATTTTGTCAAATGATTTCTCTGTGTCTATTGAGAGGATCATATAGCTCTTGTCCTTTCTTTTATTTATGTGATTAAACACATTGATTGTTTTGCGGATATTGAACCAGCCCTGCATCACAGGTATAAATCCCACTTGGTTGTGGTGAATAATTTTTTAACGTATTGATGGATCCAGTTGGCTAATATCTTGTTGAGGATTTTTGCAACCATGTTCATCAGGGAAATTGGTCTATAGTTCTCTTTTTTAGTGGGGTCTCTGTCTGGTTTTGGAATCAAGGTAATGCTGGCTTCATAGAAAGAGTTTGGAAGTTTTCCTTCCATTTCTAGTTTTTGGAAAAGCTTCAAGAGAATTGTATTAACTCTTCCTTAAATGTTTGGTAGAAAACCCCTGGAAAGCCATCTGACCCTGGACTCTTGTTTTTTGGGAGATTTTTGATTATTAATTCGATTTCCTTACTGGTTATGGGTCTGTTCAAATTTTCTATATCTTCCTGTTTCAGTTTTGGTAGTTTATATGTTTCTAGGAATTTGTCCATTTCTTCCAGATTGCCCATTTTATAGGCGTATAATTACTTGTAATATTCTCTTATTATTGTTTTTATTTCTGCTGTGTTGGTTGTGATCTCTCTTCTTTCATTCTTGATTTTATTTATTTTGGCCCTTTCCTTTTTCTTTTTGATCAGACTTGCTACTGGTTTATCAATTTTGTTAATTTTTAAAAAAAATTTTTTTTTTCAACGTTTATTTATTTTTGGGACAGAGAGAGACAGAGCATGAAGGGGGGAGGGGCAGAGAGAGAGGGAGACACAGAATCGGAAACAGGCTCCAGGCTCCGAGCCATCAGCTCAGAGCCTGACGCGGGGCTCGAACTCACAGACTGCGAGATCGTGACCTGGCTGAAGTCGGACGCTTAACCGACTGCGCCACCCAGGCGCCCCTGTTAATTTTTTCAAAGAACCAGCTTCTAGTTTCATTGATCTGTTCTGTTTTGTTTTGTTTTGTTTTTGGTTTTGATAGCATTGACTTCTGCTCGAATCTTTATTATTTCATGCCTTCTGCTGTTTTTGGGTTTTATGTGCTGTTTTTTTTTCCCAGATCTTCAAGGTGTAGGGTTAGGTTGTGTCTCTGAGACCTTTCTTCCTTCTTTAGGGAGGCCTGGATTGCTATATACTTTCCCTTATGATCACCTTTGCTGTGTCCCAGAGGTTTTGGGCTGTGGTGTTTTCATTTGGCTTCCATGTACTTTTTAATTTTCTCTTTAACTTCTTGGTTAGCCCATTCATTATTTAGTAGGATGTCCTTCAGTCTCCAAGTATTTGTTACCTTTCCAAATTTTTTCTTGTGGTTGATTTCGAGTTTGATAGCATTATGGTCTAAAAATATGCACGGTATGATCTCGATCTTTTTGTACTTGCTGAAGGCTAATTTGTGTCCCAGTATGTGGTCTATTCTGGAGAATGTTCCATGTGCACTGGAGAAGAATGTATATTCTGCTGCTTTAGGATGAAATGTTCTGAATATATCTGTTAAGTCCATCTGGTCCAGTGTGTCATTCAAAGCCATTGTTTCCTTGTTGATTTTTTGATTAGATGCTCTGTCCATTGCTGTGAGTGGGGTGTTGAAGTCTCCTACTATTATGGTATTACTATGGATGAGTTTCTTTATGTTTGTGATTAATTGATTTATATATTTGGGTATTGCCACATTTGGCGCATAAATGTTTACAACTGTTAGGTCTTCTTGGTGGATGGACCTCTTGATTATGATATAATGCCCTTCTTTATCTCTTGTTACAGTCTTTATTTTAAAGTCTAGCTTGTCTTATATAAGTATGGCTACTCTGGCTTTCTTTTATTGACCATTAGCATGATGAATGGTTCTCCATCCCCATACTTTCAATCTGAAGATGTCTTTAGGTCTAAAGTGTGTCTCTTGCAAACAGCATATAGATGGATCTTGTTTTCTTATCCATTCTGTTACCCCATGTCTTTTGTTTGGAGCATTTAGTCCATTGACAGAGTGAGTAGTGAAGGATATGAATTTATTGCCATTATGTTTCTTGTAGACCTGGAATTTCTGGTAGTATTCTCTTGTCCTTTCTAGTCTTTGTTGCTTTTGGTCTTTTTTTTTTTTTTTTTTTTTTTGTCTTTTCTCCCCTCAGAGAGTCCCCATTAAAATGTCTTGCAGGCCTGGTTTAGTGGTCTCGAACTCCTTTAATCTTTGTGTGTCTGAGAAACTTTTGGTGTCTCTTTCTATTTTGAATGACAGCCTTGCTGGATAAAGAATTCTTGGCTACATATTTTTCTGACTCAGCACATTGAATATATCCTGCTACTCCTTTCTGGCCTGCCACGTTTCTGTGGATAGGTCTGCTGCAAACCTGATCTGTCTTCCCTTATTGGTTAAGCACTTTTTTCCCTTGCTGCTTTCATGATTCCTTCCTTGCTTGAGTATTTTGTGAATTTGACTATGATATGCTTTTTTGATGGTCAGTTTTTGTTGCATCTAATGGGAGTCCTCTGTGCTTCCTGGATTTTGATGTCTGTGTCTTTCCCCACATTGGGAAAGTTTTCTGCTATGATTTGCTCACATAACCCTTCTATCCCTTTTTCGCTCTCTTCCTCTTCTGGGACCCGTATGATTCTGATGTTGTTTCTTGTTAACAAGATACTGATTTCTCTAATTCTTAAATCATGCTCTTTTGCCTTCGTCTTTCCTCTTCATTATTCTCCATAAGTTTGTCCTCTATATTGCTGATTCACTGCTCTGCCTCATCCTTCCTAGCCACCATGGCATCCATTTGAGATTGCAGCTCAGTTATAACATTTATTTCATCCTGACTAGCTTTTGCTTCTTTTGTCTCTGTAGAAAGGGATTCTAATCTATATTCAACCCCAGCTAATATTCTTATTATCGTGATTCTAAATTCTGGTTCAGACATCTTGCTTGTGTCTGTGTTGATTAAGTTCCCGGGTGTTGTTTCTTCGTGCTCTTTCTTTTGGGGTGAATTCCTTTGTTTCATCATTTTGAAGGAAGAAAAAGAATTAATAAGTTAAAAAAATTAAAAATAAAAAATTGAAAACAGCACACACACATAAAAAAATCAGATAAATGATGCTAGATCCTAAGTATGTTTTGGTATGGTTGTTGAAAAGAGCTTGATAGATTAGAGGAAAAAAGGGGGGAAACAAAGAAGACAAAAAGAAAAAAAAAGTTTGAAAATTTGAAAAAAAAATACAACGAAATAGAATAAAATGAAATGGAAGTAAAATAGAAATAGTAAAATAGAATTTGAAAAATTTACAAAAAAGTAAAAAATATGGTAGAAAAAAATTAAAGAAAAATGTTTTTAATAAAAATTCAAAATAAAAACGGGGCGCCTGGGTGGCGCAGTTGGTTAAGCGTCCGACTTCAGCCAGGTCACGATCTCGCGGTCCGTGAGTTTGAGCCCCGCGTCAGGCTCTGTGCTGACAGCTCAGAGCCTGGAGCCCGTTTCAGATTCTGTGTCTCCCTCTCTCTCTGACCCTCCCCTGTTCATGCTCTGTCTCTCTCTGTCTCAAAAATAAATAAATGTTAAAAAAAAAAAATTGAAAATAAAAAGAACTTTTTCCTCTTTCTATTTTCAAGAAAAAGAAACAAAAAAACCCCGAAAATTGAATAGATGGACCAGTGAACAGTCTGAAATATGATTGAAATTACATCGTTTTCCTCTAGTAGTCCAACTATGAAGCACTTTACAGTCTGTAAACTAAGCAGGCCGAGAGACTTGTGTTCCTGAAGAGTGAGGTTGGCCCAGTTGGGCGGGGTTAGTGTAATGGCTCCATTCTACACTATATGGCGCTGCTTAGCTTACTGGGGTGGACTGTTGTGGCTCTTGTAGGTGTGTATGCGCATGCGTGGGAGCGGTGAAAATGGCATCACCCAGCTACCCAGTCTCTAGTATTGGAACTCTGTTCTCCTCAGTCAGCAATTGTGCATCCGTCTTTGTCTCCAGCTTCCAACCACTCCCTGCTTTTACACTGTGACCAGGCTGTCAGGTTGCCAGGCGTCACCACCCTCCTGAGTTTTATCTCAGATGTGGCTGTGTTTCCTGACCCCTCACTTCTGAGGGACTGTGGCTTTCATCTGCTCAGATTCTTGGGGGGAGTTTCTCACTGAGCAATGGCCAGGTGCTGGCACAACCAGAAACATTTTTGGGACTATGCTGCTCCCGACGTCCACAGACTGTGACTGGGTGCCAGCCCACCCCAGAAAAAGTTCATGTGATAGTGTAGCAGCAGCATTTCAGGGATTATGGAAAATCACAACACACACCTGGCACCAGGCTTCACCCCTGATGACCTTGTTCCAGCACCAGCAAATGTTGTTCTCTGGTGTCTGCTGGGACCGGGTGGCTACACAGCCTCTACCAGATGTAGAACCTCCTCTCCCCATATGGCCTGAGCACCCTCCAGACTTCACTCTGCTCCTGGGGATTCGCCCTTCCTACCAGAGCACCGCCAGGTATCGAGCTACAGAATTTGTACTCTGCACTCCCCCTGTTTATAGAGTCTTAATGGAATTTAAACCCTCACCTTTCTCCTTTCTCCCTTCTTAGTTCAGTCCCTGAGGCTGTTTTCACTTTTCCACTTTCTCTCCACCTGCTTTTGGGAGTGGGTGCTTTTCCTGTGCTCTCCCCCCATCTCCGTCCTCTCTCTGTAAGCAGAAACAGCTCCACAGTTTCTCTCTCCCCCAGTTCACCTCTCCCCACCATGTACCTGCTGAGTTCTGTGGTTCAGGTTGTGCACATTGTTGTGTTAATCCTCAGATCAGTTTTCTAGGTGTGTAGGATGGTTTGGTGTGGATCTGGTTGTATTTCATGGATGCGAGATGCAAAAAAAACTTCGATGCAGTTCTGCCATCTTGGCTCCTCCCCCTGGGATGGTGTTGTTTCACACTCTCTGATGAAAATGTGAATAAATAACATTCTCCCATGCTTAAAGGGTGCAATGCTGAACTTACCATGTTCTCTCCAAATGCCTTCTTCTCCGGCATTCCCCATCTCAGGCAACAGCATCACATCTACCCAGTTTCCCAATCTAGAAACTTCCCAGTCATCTCCGCTCCTCCCGGTCACCTCCTTTCTCTGGCCCCTGACCTTGCCCTTTGCAGCAATTCTTAGAGGAAAAATGCTTGCATCTAATCAGTCAGCCTGGGCTCCCATCCCAGCCTCATGCCCTGCTACCAGCCGTGTGACTTGGCCTAGGCGGGATGGGAGAGCATTGCTTCCAGAAAGTAGGACAGGCTGAGTCCTGAGCATGACAACTTGCTAGCCTTTTGACCTTTCTAAACCATAGTATCTTTGCTGAAAAATGCTCATAATAAGAGTAACCAGCTCTCAGGGATTTGATATATGTGAAATGTGTAGTCCAGTGCCTTGATCCTAGGTGCTCAATAAATGTTAATAAATGTTAGTAGTTATCGTTGCTATCATTACAACAGGAGGCACACTGGCAGCCTCAGCCCATGTGTTCAGTGTGGCCTAGAATAAAACGTTGCTGCCAAAAACCATCTCTTGGTTGGGCCAGGTGTTCACTCTGGACGCCTTTGTCACCATGAAGCTTTAGCTTACCTCTTCTGCCTTTCACTGTTTGCTACTGTTCTGGTGAATTAACAGACTTTGATTCCTCTACCTTAAAAATCTGCTTGCTTGGCTAGGTGGTGATCAGTAGAGAATGAATGAATTCTTTCGACCTAGTGCCACCTCCCACTGACTTTGAGAACCACCTGCCATGCCCTGTGCACACCTGAGCTATGTTCCTGACTGTCCCTGACCTTCAACAATAATATCTAGAGATGGTTCTGCTTTTAAGTTTATTTATTTATTTTGAGGCAGAGAGAGAGAGAGACAGAGAGAACCAGCAATGGAGGGGCAGAGAGAGAAGGGGACAGAAGATCTGAAGTGGGTTCCATGTTGACAGCAGACAGCCCGAAGTGAGCCAAAATCAAGAGTCGGATGCTTAACTGAGGCCACACAGGCACCCCTTCTAGCGATAGCTCTGCTAGTTGGGTTTATCCATTGAAGGTTCCTTTTCCTCAGATCCTCTTCTGCCTGGCTTTTGCTTCCTCCCCTCTTCCCTCTATGTTGCTGAGTGTGGCAGTTGGGTTTTTCCAAAGATGGCTGCGACAAAAGCTCCCATGCCATAGGCTTTTCTGTCCTGGGAACTGCCACTCCCCCCATAAAGAGGCTGAGTCGAAAGTCATTATTTTTGAATGTGGGTTGGCTTTAGTGACTTACTTAATAATGAATATTAAGATTCTTTTTTTTTTTTTAATTTTTTTTTTCAACGTTTATTTATTTTTGGGACAGAGAGAGACAGAGCATGAACGGGGGAGGGGCAGAGAGAGAGGGAGACACAGAATCGGAAACAGGCTCCAGGCTCTGAGCCATCAGTCCAGAGCCTGACGCGGGGCTCGAACTCACGGACCGCGAGATCGTGACCTGGCTGAAGTCGGACGCTTAACCGACTGCGCCACCCAGGCGCCCCAAGATTCTTATTAATCAATCAGTTAATATTATTTATTGTTATTTGGCTGTCATCACTAGGCTTTCTTATGTGGTGGTAGGGGCATTCCAAGAGAGTAAAGGTGAAAGCTGCAGGGCTCCATGAGGTCTAGGCAAAGAGTGTCATTCCCACCATACTTATTATTGGTCAAATTTCCCCAAGTCTCTATCTGTGTATCCATCTATAATATGTATTAAGGTTAATAATTAATAGACTGTGGCAGAAATGGTACCATGTGACTTCTGAACTAGATCAGAAAGGGCCATGCAGCTTCTGCCCTGGTGTCTTGGAGTTGTACCCACTAGTTATTCCTTCTCAGAGCACTCTCTCTAAAAACCCAGTTGCCATGATGTGAGCAACACAAGCCATGGGTAAAGGCCATATGTGGGTGCTCCAGTCAACACTCAGCTCAGCCTGCCTTTCAGCTGTCCCAGACCAGGCACTAGGCATATAAGTGAGGACATTATTTGGAAGAGGATTGCCCAGCCCCAGCGATATGAGTCACCTTTAGCTGTTCAAGTCATAATCCTAGACATTGCGGAGCAGAGAAGACATGTCCCCCACAGTGCCCTGTCTGAATTTCTGACTTAAAGAATCCACATGGATAACAAAATGGTGGTTCTTTTATGTCACCTCACCTGCCCTCATTTGAGGCCTTCAAGTTCATGTGTGTCAACCATGTAAGCTTTAGCAGGAGGCATCCCTTGTCACCTGCACTGACTCTGCCTTGGCCCAGGTCTTCATACTCTGACACTGGAACCTGTACCATGGTCTCATGCCCACTTACCAGTTTCTCACCCTCAAATTCAGTCTCCTTAAATTGCCAGGGTCAGTTTTCTGGAAATCCAGCCCAATCATAATCAGTTTGAAAGTGCTGGATGTAACCTTCTCATCTCCCATATCTTCTAACTTGGCAAACAAGGCCTTCCCAATCTGGTTTCAACCAAACTCTTGTGTCTTATCTGCCTGGCACTTTCTTACTGGAATCTCATACACTGGCCACCCAGAAATCACAGTTTTCTCAACACGTTGTGTTCTTGCAGACTCTGCAATGTTGTATTTGCTCTTACCCATGTTCAGAACAGTCTTCCCCACACTTTTTTCTTTTCTCTCTTTTTTCCTTCTTTCTCTCTCCCCTCCCTCCCTCTTTCCTTCCTCCCTTTCTTAGTTAATGCCCGAGTCTTAGTTTTCTTTTTCTAAAAAAAAATTTATTTTAGTGAGAGGGGTTGGGGGAGAGGGGCAGAGGGAGAGAGAGAATCTTAAGCAGGCTCCATGCTGAGTGGAGGGTTGAGTCCTTTTCCCCTAAATAAAAAAAGCTGTCTTCCTCCACAGATAGATATGCTACCTCCTTTCAGGAACAGTACAACACAAAGAAAAATATATTATTAGCTTTAAAATAACACTTTGTCACACCCACAAAAAATAAGATGAGACACCACTTCTCTCCTCCAAGACCTCATAGTCTACTAAGAAAATTAAATGTTTAAACAACTGCAACATAATAGGATACATAGTATAAAGAAGTAGAGACAGAGGTGGTGAGACCATAGTGAGTTTGCCTCTGAGTTCTTCTGTGTCCAGTTCCTGGCTTACACAAAGTACCTGATATAGTTTCTTTGTAAATGGAAGAATGGATGGCCAAATTAAAGGATGAATTCATGAGTAGAATAGGGAATGCTTGAACATAAAGTTGACCTTGAAGGATAGATAGACTGTGATTAATACAGCCACAAAACTGTGCAGCTCCTCCCCTTAAAACGTGGAATTTATTTCCTCAACCTCTTTAATCTGGACTGACTTGTGTCTTGCTTTAACCAATGGAATGTGGTAGAAGTGGCTCTGTGTTCTAGAGTCTACATTGCAATGGGCTTTGCCACTTCCACCTTTGATTCCTTTGAATGTTCCTGTCACCACATAAGGAAACCTAGGCTAGAGCCCAGGATAAGAGGGCCAGCACCAAGAGGCAGTACCCAAACCCCAGCTATGTGAGCAAGCCCATCTTAGACCTTCAGCCCCAGCTGAGCTGCCAGCTGTCTGCACAAATGAGTCCAGATGAGACCACCCAGTTAACCCCTGTCTTGGTGAAAAATACTAAATTGTTGCTGTTTTCATCCAGTGATTTTTGGAGTAGTTTGTTACACAACAGTAGAAAACAAAGAATCAGGGGGTGCCTGGGTGGCTCAGCTGGTTGAGTGTCCGACTCTGGATTTCAGCTCAGGTAACAATCTCCCGGTTCACGAGTTCAAGCCCCACGTCAGACTCTGTGCTGGCAGCACGGAGCTTGTTTGCGGTTTCCTCTCTCTCCTTCTCTCTCTGCCCTTCTCCCACATGCGCTGTCTCTCTCCTTCTCTCTTAAAATAAATTAATTAATTAAAAAAAAGACTCATTCCTTTGATGAGTCTTTTGTCTATGTAAAGCTTGAGCCCTCACACATTTCATAGAAAAGTTCGGGGCAAAGCAAAAGTGCAAACCTGAATATGCCTCTTTGCCTAGAAACCTCTCTCTTAGTGCCTACCATGTCAGGAAGGAACTGAAAACCCCAGAATTCTGCCTCAGACGTAGACTAGGCAGTTTCTCCACAGTAAAATGATGACCAAGGCTCTTTATACCCTTTGGATGTCATAAATAAGATGACCCAACAATTGGACTTCATACCAAATGTTTCTTTCATATCCTGGGAAAACACGGAGGAATGGTATTACTAGTTCTGTAGTTTATACAACCAACCAGGCAGGTGCTTAGTTTGAGCGGGTGAATGGGTTATTTGTTTGTTTGTTTGTTTGTTTGTTTAGTATAAATGAGAAGAAGCAAATTCTTCTTAGGTTTAAGGAGATAAAACCTAAGATTTTGTGTTGTGTTTTTCTTTCAGTTGGATTTCTCTTGTTATGCCATATTTTCCCACTTATAAAAAATGCATAACCCATTTTGCCAAAGTCACAAATGTATATACACACAGGTAGATCTATGTACTCATTTACACATGCACACGCATTACAACCTGGACTAAATAATTTACAGATTTATAGCTTTTTCTTTTTAACAGAATTGGGATTCTAGCATAGAAAAAGTTGATGTACATATATTTTCAACTTAACATTATCACAAGCACTTTCCCATCTCATTAAATGTTCTTTGAGGAAAGAATTTCCAGTAATGGATGGTAATGTAGCATAATTTATTTAAACATGTTCCCACTGTTGAGTAGTTTTTAGCTACTGTAAATAATGTTCCAAAGTATTTTCATGTACATAAATTTTTGTGTTTATCACCATTTCCTTGGGATATGTTTCCTAATGGCTAATTAGCAGGTCAAAGAGCATGAATGTATACACACTTCTTGCTCTGTATCACCACGTTGCCCTTTAGAAAGGTTGTAGCAACATACAATTTCTCAAATAGTGTAGGAGAGTCCATTCCTATGCACTTGCTTTTTTTTATTGGTAATTTCATTAAAAATCACTTTGCTAAACTGATAGTGAAAATGGCATGCTATGTTTTCTTTATTTGCCCTCTTAGATCCTTATAACCAGGGAAGCATAGTATATCTGTCTCCTTGGATTCTGAGAATTCATGTCATCATCTCCTGAGCTAGAACTGAACTCTTTTTCATTGAAAGTCAAGTCCAGGTATACCAGATATCTCCACAGCAACCTCTTTGAGCTCCCCAAGGGGAATCTACTCACACAAAGTAAACAGTGTCCAATTCACTGACAATTTTTCAGGGCAGACAGAGGAAGGAGTTGACATTGTATACCTCACTGCAAATGACTCCAATCTTTAAAAAGAATTATTTTTTAAGTTTATTTGTTTATTCTGAGAGAGAGAGAAAGAGCACACATGCAAGGTGGGGGGGAGAGAGGCAGAGAGAGAGAGAGAGACAAGGAGAGAGAGAGAGAGAGAGAGAGAGAGAGAATGAGAATGAATCTTAAGCAGGCTCTGCACCACCAGTGTGGAGCCCGACACAGGGCTCAAACTCATGAACCATGAGATCATGACCTGAGCTGAAACCAAGAGTCAGATGCTTAACTGACTGAGCTACCCAGGCACCCCATCTTCTTGGGATGCTTTGCTTACCTCCGTGTTCCAGTCTTTCTTCTTGCTGTTGCCCTAACGTCCAAGGTCTTCCTATACGTGGCCCTCGATTTCACCAGGTTCTCCCCAGTCCTTGAATGTCCTATTATTATCTCAGCCAATTAGTGACCCTAATTTGTTAACCAGACATTCTCTTTGAGGGTCTCCACTCACACACCACCCCCAAAAGACCTATCAACATAGTTTCCCATTAAGAGGGAATGATTTTTATGTATTAGTTGCTGAGAGAACAACATTTTCTCCATATTGCTTCAAATGCATTATGTAAAGTTTTTTGTAAGATTAAAAATGATATGTTTCCTAGGTCAAGTTCCCAATTTTTTCTTGGGGTTCGCAGTGTCCTCAGGATCGGCATTTATAACAGAGTGAGGAAAGCAGGATTGGACAGATGGAGGAGTCAAGTTGTAATGCAGTCATAACAGAGGCCCAATGGGGAGATCTGAAACTGACATGGTTTTTCAGAGTTGCCCCAAATTGAGGCAAGGGGGTAGAACCTTTGTACCCCACATCCACGGACCAGATGGATGTGGCTGCCCTCAAGAGAGTGGGAATAACATTGGGCAGTTCCTACTGCCCAAGGTAAAAGCCTGGGGAAGGACTCAGGTGGGAATCTTTAGCAACCAATACTTTTAACAATGGGAGAATAAATGTCTTGGCTCTAATGGGGGATCTGGGTGATTTTCTTGGGGACTTTATTATTTTTGAGATACGCCTACACTGGAAATCTCTTTAAAAATTATTTATTTATTTTTTATTTTAGAGAAAGAGAGAGCACATGAGTGGGAGAGAGGAGCAGAGGGAGAGAGAGAGAGAATGTATCCTAAGAAGACTCTGTGCTCAGCATGGAACCAATGCAGGTCTTGATCCCATGACCCTGGGATCATGACTTGAGACCAAATCAAGAGTCAGATGCTCAACCAATTGAGCAACCCAGGTGCTCCCACCGGAAATCTTTTTTATCTAAGGTATGCTTAAGAATTAGGCTAGAGGTGTGTGTGTGAGGTGGAGAAGCAGAGTGACATCTTCAGAATTGGATGAAGATATAGGTTGGAACATTGGTTCTGTCCATTTTATCTGTATGGTCTTATGCAAGTCACTTACATACTCTGAGCTTTTGCTTCTTCATCTATAAAATAGTGTAAATAACACTTTTCCCATTAAGGGGTACATAAGAGAATTAATTAATTAATTTTTGTCCATGGAGGCATAAGAGAATTTAAATATGATAACTAATGTTAGATATTTAGCGTGGTGCCTCTTGGCCCTTTGTAGATGCTCAACATGCATTACTTTTCTTTTTCTTCCTTGTTCCTCATTCTTTAGCATTTGTCTCAAGAAGTTTTCTTCCCTTTCACAATGTAGAACCTGTGTACACTTATGATTCCTGAATGGTCCTTCAAGAACTTAGAAGCCTGGGTTATAAAATTGGGAACTTAGACCATTTGATTTTTAACTTCAGCTCCAACATTTTAAAGTTCTGTTCTAGTGTTCGGTGGAGACTCAGCACATTAGAATACACCACACCATTAATTCTTATCTCATTAGTATTCTTACTATCATCACCTTGGTTTTAATGAGCTACACTGGCTATCCTGGTGCTCTGTGTATTCAGATGCTTCTGGTAATTAGAAGAATTACATGAAAAAAGTCTTTGGGGACAGTTTCAGGACCAATGGCACCAAATGATATTCCTTTGTCGCCAGCTTCTTGTGAGGGAGGCAGTGATCCTGTATCTTTAAAAAGAGAATTCCTGCTGCATGAAGAACACAAGTGAGAATAATTAAGTATTTTACACACATTAGTTTTCTCTCTCTAACTAAATGGTGAGCTTTTAGTTGACAGGAATGGTCTCTCCTATTTCTTGAAGGGCCAAGTTCTTTTTGATCTATTAGGCCTAAAACCCCCATGACCGATCATCACTGCTGGATATCACATGCACACACACGTACACATACGCACACACACATTGATCATTCCACATCATAGCTGCTGAGTCAATTAGCTGCTGCTGTGTATACTAATTGATCCTTAAAGATGGTCTGGGAATTTCTTTGTATATTGTGGACTTCCAAATTATCTGTGTTAGCTCAGGCTGCCATAACAAGATACCACAGACAGGGTGATTTAAACAACAGCAATTTATTTTCTTACATTTATGGAGGCTAGAAGTCCAAGATCAGGATTCTGGAAGGATTGGTTTTGGTGAGGGCTCCTCTTCCTACATTATAGATGGCCTTTCTTCTGTGTGCATGGTCAGAGCAAGAGGGAGAGAGAGGTCTCTGCTATCTCTTCCTGTTCTTATATGCATGCAGTCCCTTTGGATTAGGGCCTCATCTTTATGACCTTGTATAACCTTAATTACCTTCTTTATAGGTGCTATCTCTGAATGCAGTCACATCAAGGCTTAGGGCTTCAACATATGAACTTTGCTGGGGTTAGGGGGAGGGACAATTCAGTCCCTAACAAATGTAATGTCTAAATTTGATTTTGGCTCTTGTAGGACTAATCCAAGTAGCAGGTAATCAGGCAAATCACTCACTGCTGTAATTCATCAGCTGTTTAAGAGTTAACCATATATAACTGTATATGCACAAAGTGATGTTGACTTGCTCTTGACGTTATGAGGTCTGCAGACTCAGGAACTGTTAAATTAGGTTATTCTCAGTTAGAGGTTTCTTTTTAATGGTTACTTGTGGGACATTTAAATCTTCATCTCTTCATTAGTATTTTCTGTTCAAATTTCCTTTGTATTTTGAATGTTTTTTTTTTTTTTCTGAGCACTGATTTGCTATGTTATGACTGTTTTTCAGAGATGAAGCTCTTTGGTTTCAGTTAGGTTGAAAAGTTGCTGTTTGAAGCTGTTTTATGTGAATTTTGCCTCCTCTTTCAGAATAAATAAGTTTTGTTTATTTATTTTCAAGGGAACTGTTTTTCAGAAAAATGATTCCCTATAGGTTTGTGATAGTTTTAATACATCTATAAACAAGGCCATTTCTCCAGAACTGCCATTGTTACTTAGGAGAATTCTTTTATTTGTCTCTCTTCAAACCTATATTTGAAAATAATTGATTTTTGTTTTACCTATTCAAATCTCACTTTAAGCTGTGTTTACCCATAACCAAGCCCCTTGGAAGATTTGATGGTAGATGTCCATAGCTGTGTGAAACCACCTGCTTTGAGCTTCATGTGGTGTTTTCCATTTCTGTTTCCATGAGGCTGGGTGGCAGAGCAAACAAAGAAAGGTGTCTGCGCTTGATCTCCTACTCTTGTCCAACATAGGACCCTCTTGAAAGCTCCAGTTTGCTTCCACCCTGAGCAAACAATTCTTAAAAGACTCCATGTACATCATGTGTTCAGTTGTGTTACTGATTGCTTGCTATCTGGAGCAGAATGGAGCTTTCTAATCCTCAGCTGCTCAAAGTATGGTCCATTCCATGTTGTGGGCGAACTACTCACTGGTGGCCCATATGTTAAAAACTTTAGCATAAGCATTTAAAAACATTCATAGCAATTTGACATTGCAAAGACACCCAAGTGCACATTTGCTGAACTCATCTTCTTGCGCAGGCTACACACCACTATTCAGTAAGATAGTCACTAGCTGCAAGTGGCTAATTAGCACTTGAAATGTGGCTAGTCTGAACTGAGATGTCTGTCAATTTCAACTACACAGTGGATTTCAAAGGCTTAGTATGATTTAAAAAATACAACATATCTCATTAATAATGATTTTACGTGTTGCAATGATAATATTTTACATATAACAGGTTAAATAAACTATATTATAAAATCAAGATCGTTTGTTTCTTTTTTTAACGTTTATTTATTTATTTTGAGAGAGAGAGAGAGAGAGAGAGAGAGAGGAAGGGGCAGAGAGAGAGGGAGAGAGAGAATCCCAAGCAGTTTCCATGCTGCCAGCATAGAGCCTGACATAAGGCTCGATCTAAGAAACCATGAGATAATGACCTGACCCAAAATTGAGAGTTGGAACTGACTGAGTCACCTAGGAAGGACATTTTCCTAATTTGTCCCTAAGTTTTGGCAATTATGAATAAGTTGCTATAAACATCAATGTGCAGGTTTTTGTGTGGACATAAGTTTTCATCTTTTGGTAAATATCCAGCAGTCTAATCCCTGGCCTGTATGGCAAGAGTATGTTGTTTTGTAAAAACCCGCCAAACTTCTTTGAATGTGACTTCACCATTTTGCACTCCCGCCAACAATGAATGAGAGTTCCTGTTGCCCCACATCCTCCTCATCAGCACTTGTTGGTGTTCTGGATTTTGGTCATTCTTCTTCTTCTTTTTTTTTAGGTGGGGGAAAGAAGAGGGGCAGAAGGAGAGAGAGAGAGAGAGAGAGAGAGAGAGAGAGAGAGAGAGAGAGAGAATGAATCCTTAAGCAGGCTCCATGATCATTGTGGAGCCTGACCTGACTTGGGGCTTGATCCCATGACCCTGGGATCATGACCTGAGCAGGAAATCAAGAGTTGGATGCTCAACCGACTGAGCCTCCCAGGGGCCCCTGGAGTTTGGCCATTCTAATAGGCATACAGTGATATCTCATTGCTGTTTTAATTTCTATTTCCCTGGTGACATATATTGTAGAGCATGTTTTCTTCTTTTCTTTTTTTTATTTTAGAGAGTGCACAAGCAGGGGAAAGGGGCGGAGAGGGAGAGGAAGGGGGGAGAGAGAGAGAGAGAGACAGACAGACAGAGAGACAGAGAGACAGAGACAGAGAGAGAATCTTAAGTAGGCTCTACACTCAGCACAGAGCCTGACAAGGGGCTCGGTTCCATGACCCCTGGGATCATGACCTGAGCCAAAATCGAGAGCTGGACACTGAACTGACTGAGCCACCCAGGCACCCCTGTGGAGCATGTTTTCATATGCTTATTTGCCACTTCTTTATATATAACCTATATCTATATCTATATCTATATCTATATCTATATCTATATCTATATCTATATCTATATCTACATATCTTCTTTGGTGAGGTGTCTGTTCATGTCTTCAGCCCATTTTTTTTTTTCATCAGGTTTTTCTGTTTTCTTCTTGTTTAGAGTTCTTTGTATATTTTGGATAACAATCCTTTATCAGGTATGTCTTTTACAAATATTTTCTCCCAGTCTGTGGCTTGTCTTCTCATCTTCTTGACAGTATCTTTCACAAAAGCAGAAGATATTTAATTTTAATGAAGTTAAGCTTACCAATTATTTCTTTCATGGATTACACATTTGGTGTTATATTTTAGTGTTGATACCCATGGTCATCTAGATGGTCTCATATGGTATCTTCTGGGAGTTTCACATGTTTAACATTTACATTAAGGTCTATGATCCATTTTGAGTTAATTTTTGTGAAGGATGTAAGGTCTGTATCTAATTTTTTTTTTTTGCATGTGGATGTCCAGTTGTGCCAATACCATATATTGAAAAGACTATCTTTTCTCCGTAGTATTGCCTTTGCTGCTGCATCAAAGATCAGTTGACAATATTTATGTGGGACAAGTTCTGGGCTCTCTATTTTGATCCATTGATCTATTTGTCTATTCCATTGCCAATGCCATGCTGTCTAGATTACTGTAGCTCTCTAGTAAGTCTTGAAGTTAGGTCGTGTCAGTCTTCCAACTTTGTTCCTGTCCTTTTCTATTGTGTTGGCTATTCGGGATCTTTTGCCTCTCTGGATAAACTTAAAAGTCAGTTTGTTGATATCCACAAAGTAACTTGCTGGGATTTTGATTGATCCAAATCAAAATGCATTAAATCTATAGATCAAATTGGGAAGACTGACATCTTGACAATAGTGAGTCTTCCTCTTCTTACTTTTTTAATGTGACTCCTAGAAAACTTAAAATGACATATATGGCTCTCATTATATTTTTATTGAACCATGTGTGTATAGACCCCTTTGAGTGTGGTTAACAAGTAGTTTGAGAAGCACTGCTTTCTACACCTTTGTGCAATGAGCTTGTCTTGTGAAGTGTAGCAACATCTGGGCACTTTAGGTAGTTTTCCATGTTCTTGAATATTATTTACTCTAAATGCATTATAGGGCCATTGTCACCTCCCACGTTTTGTCCCTAAGTCACGTGTGTGTGTATATGTGTGTTTGTGTGTGTTTTACCAAAACCATTTCTCTCCTCAGCTTCCTCTAAGCCACACACCCCTCACAGTGGACACCTCTCCTCTGTGGATATTGTTTCCTGAGTTTGGCTTGTGTGACCAGTTCATCACCTCTGGGGTCACCATACTGATGAGCAAATCCATCGTCTCCTCTCAAACTCCTCTGTGAGACTGCCCTACCCCCTCTCCCTAGATACAGCCTCTCTTATATGATTTCCCATAGTACCTTCTCCTTGTCCTACATGTGAACATTTACCTGATTGCATTGTAAATGTTACCCAGTAGGCCTTTCTCACCTGAAGTCTCCAGAGCTCAAAGAGTTTGCTTTATTCATCTTTGGTTTTTTTTATACAATTTATTGTCAAACTGGTTTCCATACAACACCCAGTGCTCATCCCAACAGGTGCTCTCCTCAATGCCCATAACCCCCTTTCCCCTCTCCCTGCCCCCCATCAACCCTCAGTTTGTTCTCAGTATTTAAGAGTCTCTTATGGTTTGCCTCCTTCCCTCTCTGTAACTTTTTTCCCCTGTTCCCCTCCCTCATGGTCTTCTGTTAAGTTTCTCGGGATCCACATGTGAGTGAAAACATATGGTATCTGTCTTTCTCTGCCTGAATTATTTCACTTAGCATAATACTCTCCAGTTCCATCCACGTTGCCGCAAATGGCCATATTTCATTCTTTCTCATTGCCAAGTAGTATTCCATTGTATATATAAACCACATCTTCTTTATCTATTCATCAGTTGATGGACATTTAAGCTTTATTCATCTTTGTAATGACAGTATCCAGGCAATTGAATACATAATGTAACTCTTTCAAATATTCTCCAGATTATTGCTGCAATGAGTTTTAAAAATTTTAATTCCAGTGTAGTTAACATACAGTGGTATACTGGTTCCAGGTGTACAATATAGTGATTCAACAATTCTATACATTACTCAGTGTTCATTGTGATAAGTGTACTATTAATCCCCTTCACCTATTTGCCCATCCCCCACTACTTCCCCTCTGGTAACCATCAGTTTGTTCTCTATAGTTAAGAGTCTATTTCTTGGTTTGTCTCTTTTTTTTCTCTTTCTTCACTTGTTTTGTTTCTTAAATTGCACATGAGTGCAATCATATGGTATTTATCTTTCTCTGAAAGAGTTATTTCACCCAGTATTATACACTCTAGATCTATCCATGTTGTTGCAAATGGCAAGATCTCATTCTTTTTTATGGCTGAATAATATTCCATTATATATATTTATATATATTTTTATTGTATTTATTATATATCATATATATTTATATTTGTATTATATTATGTTACATAAATTATGTATTATATATTATTTATTTTATATTTATAACTATATATTCATATATATTTATACATATATATATATATATATTCCACACCATCCCCAGCACTTGTTCCTCGTGTTCTTGATTTTAGCCATTCTGACAGGTGTGAAGTGATATCTCATTGTAGTTTTGATTTGCATTTCCCTGATGGTAAGTGATATTCGTCACTTTTTCATGTGTCTGTTGGCCATCTGTATGTCTTCTTTGGAGAAATGTCTGTTCATATCTTCCTAGAGCTGCAACAAGTTTTAAAAAGTCAGCAACATATTTTGAAAGGTTGGTTTGGTTACTTCCTTTGCAAAGTGCTATTCTGGGTACATTAGTGGGGATATAGTCCTTCATCTCTAAAGAAGCTTATCAGTGATCATTTTTTGCTACTAAGCCCCTGAATCCCTTTATTATATGTAGAGATGTCCCTATCTTATGAGTCTTGGTGATAGGAAGGGTCTACCCCCCACTAGAAAAACGTAAAATACCTGATCTATACTTTCTCAGCTTCCATTGCAGCAAGGGCATGGGCATGTGACTGGGACTCAGTGATTCAGACACATTCCTTCCACATTGGACCTGGGAGTAGTCTCTCAGGAGGCTGACACTGGGGAGTGCCACATGGGTGGTGCAGTGGCAATGTCTGGCACTTGGGGGTGGTAGCCATAGAATCTTCTCTGGTCTGTGGAGGGATTTAGGGTATTGTTTTGAGCTATGTTCTCCAACCCTCTGGGGCATTTCTGTGAGTTACCAACATGCTTTTGATAAATTCCTTTTCCATTTAAATCAGTTAGAGTTGGTTTCTGTTGCTGACAGGATAATAAGAAATAAACATGTGAAAAATGAAGTAACCATTAAATATCCCTGTTTAGAGAGTGTCACAAAAGCAACAGATCCACTGTAAAACAAACCATGTTATGCTATTATTGAGGAGGTAATGGCCTCAGCAGGTTGCTGCAATAACCTGAGAGGCTTCATAGAGGAGGTGGCCTTATCGAAGGTTTGGAGAGTGGCAGGGCACACAGATAGACCCGCAGCTGTGGGAAACATGAAAGAAGTAAAAGATGAGCTTCTAGTCATGAAGCAGATTCTAACTTAAGAGATTTACAGAAAATATCAAAATAGAAAAGGCCAGTACATAACTGAAAGGAGACTTTCTGGATTTAGCAAATAAAAACAAGGATGCCTGGTTAAGTTCGAATTTCAGATAATGTATACTTCTTTAATATGAGTCAATTCCAAGTAATTTTTAAATAATTTTTATAATTGATCATATAATTTAGAAATCTATAACTTTATAGCATTTTTAGCATAAATGTATACTTATTTTATCTGACAATCCAACCTGAAAGAGGATGGAAAGGCTGACCAGAAGGGCCTAGAATACCCAGTGAAGGTTTCCAAGAGTAGTGAGCTTTGAGCTCAACTTTAAAGGAGGATTATAGTTATCAATGCTGCATTGCATATTTGAAAGTTGCTAAGAGAGTAGATCTTAAAAGTTCTCATGACAAGAAACAGAAAATTTGTAACTATGTGTGTGATGGATGTTACCTAGACTCATTGTGATGATCATTTCCTAATATATACAAATATGAACTCATTATGTTGTACACCTGAAACTCATAATGTATACTATTTATCCCTCAATTTAAAAAAGGGGGCATATCAACCAAAAAAAGAGAAAACAACCACAAAATAATAAAGGATGTTGGGATATGGGGGGAAAGATGAATAAAGAAATAAATAAGGAAACTAATTAATTAAACTTCTATTTCCTGGAAACTCTGCTAGGCACTTTAATGTATAGTTAACTCATTCTAACCTCAGAACAATACTGTGAGAATAGCCAAGATATGGAAATAATCTAAGTGTCTGTTGATGAATGAATAAAGAAAATGTGAGATACACACACACACACACACACACACACACACACACACACACACTGTAATGGAATATTATTTAGCCTTAACAAATAAGGGAATCTTGCCATTTGTGACAACAAGGATGAACCTGAAGGACATGATGCTATGTGAAATAAGCCAGACATAGAAGGACAAATACTGCATGATCTCACTTACATGTGGAATTTCAAAGAGTCGAACTCATAGAAACAGAGTAGATTGGTGGTTACCGGGGACTATCAGTTCTGGGGATCTGATGTACAACATGGTGACTCTAGTTAATAGTACTATATCGTATACTTGAACCCTGCTAAGAAAGTAGATCTTAAGCATTAACCATACATAGAAAAGGCAACCTTGAGAGGTTATGGTTACGTTAATTAGCTTCACTGTGATAATCATTGCACAATATACACATATATCAAAATATCACATTATACATCTTAAATGTATACAACTTTTAATTTTTTAAAAATGTTTATTTTTAAGAAAGAGAGATAAAGTGGGAAACAGAGTGTGAATGGGGGGGACAGAGAGAGAGGGGGACAGAAGATCCAAAGCCGGCTCCATGGTGTCAGCACAGAGCCCCATGTGGGGCTTGAACTTGTGAACTACAAGATCATGACCTGTGCCAAAGTCAGATGCTTAACCTACTGAACCACCCAGATGCTTCTTTATACAACTTTTATTTGTCAATTATACCTCAGTAAAGCTGGAAACCTCCCCCAAATATTGTGAAGTAGGTATAATCAATCTCTCCCTTTTTAAATATACAAATCAAGAAAATAAGGCTCAGAAGTTCAATAACTTGTCTAAAGTTACACAACTAGTGAAGGGAAGAAGCCAGATTCATATTTGGAGGTGGGGGGGGGCTCCCTCAAAGTCCATAATTGTCAGTAGGAGGGAGTGCTTGTGTGACAGGTAACAACCAAATTTTCCATCCATCTTTCTTTCTTTCTTTCTTTCTTTCTTTCTTTCTTTCTTTCTTTCTTTCTTTCAAGAGTGCACCCATGTGCAAGCAAGAGGGGGAGGACTAGAGGGAGAGGATCTTAAGCAGGCTCCATGCTCAGGGCCGAGCCCTATGTGGGGCTTGGTCCCACACCCCCAGGATGGTGACCTGAGCCAAGACCAAGAGTCCAACGCTCAACTGACTGAGCCACCCAGGTGCCCCACAAGCAGCATTTCTTATATGCAGTGAGGGTTAGTCCTATGTGTTGGGTACACAAGAAGGTTAGCTCTGGACACCAAAATGTATTTGGATATGATATTCAGTGTGCCAGGATAGGCTAATTATTTTGGATGTAATACAGTTCAGTATCAGATAGATAACTGAGAAGAATAGAGAGGCAGAAAAATGGATTAGAATTTTTTTCCCTCCAGTGATTTCCATTTGAGTTGAAGTGGGCTTGGTCCAGGGTCAGAATTTGGAAAGAGTAGGGGAGAAACATGCATAACTGAAAAATCTTAGTCCTGATAATGGGAAGCCTAAAAAGAGAGTAGTTGGATTGAGAGAGCAATGAATTTACTTTTAGATACTTTATTTGTAGGATGCTGTGGGACAGATATACTAAAATAACTAGCAACGTGGGCCCAGAGAACGTCAGGGAGGCATCTGTTATTAGGTGGAGATTGAAGATATAGGAGAAGATCATACCGTGGAGGAAGAATGGAAAGACGAGAGAGAGGAAGGCCAAGGTTCAGGCCTTGGGGGAGGAGATGGTGGAGACAGGTTGATAGGGAGCAAGGAGAAGAGGTTGAAGGGCAGGGCAGGGAGGTAAGAGAAACAGGCAAGTAGCTAGTAGAGCAGCAAGACACAGGGCTAACTGGCCTATCTGGGGGGTCAAACCCATAACTGGACCTCATTGATTTATGTGAGTCCCTCAGTCATAGGCAGCATCCATTCTGGCTCTACGGAAAGACAAATTCTTATTCCATCATGTGTCATTGGTTTAATCAGAAGACTAACATTTGAAAAATTTGAGGCATTAGTCTAGAACTCTGCCCAAAACAGCCCATGTGCTTCAGTGTACACTTGTTTTTAAATAAGGTGATATAATAATCTGGTTTCAGAGTTTTTTCAGCTGTTCTGTGCCTTTGCAATTATGCAGTGTGCTGCGTACCCCACCTTGCATGCTATGTCTTAAATGACTTTTGGTCATCATCTTTACATCACTGCGCTGGATTCCAATACAGTCTATTTCAGTCATGGAGTTATGGTTATCTTTAGAGAACAATTAAACAAGTAACCATTTACATGCCATAAGGAGATGGGAAATGATCTCAAATTGCATGCTTCCGTTGTGGCGATCTCTGCCAGATTCTTGTGCGAATCATCTAAATATTTTAATTCAACACTTTCTATTGGATCCTCTTATCTCATGGCTAGTATGTTCAAAATTCCAGATGTGGAATTTGTCCCTTGATATATTATTCAGCAAAGATGCTATGTTGGTTTGCCAACTATCAAAGACCTTGAGCAACAATGACTTGGAGATTTAGTGTATTTGAATATTGCCTTCTCAATAGGAAAATATACCGCATTCTTTTGTCGGACAGTTGAAGTGTACTAAATGCTGTGTTTGGGCAGTAAGACCTAATTTGACACCATGACAGACAGCAAGTCTCAGGGGCACAGGCTATACCTGTAGCTTTTAAAGCAGAGGGGAAGGGAGAACCCATATGCACATATACGCTTTTTTTTTGTCATCTAGAAGGATATCCAGGGTCCCTGCTTCTGACCGGCTGCCAAGAGAGGGATTGAATAGGTATCTTGGCTCTATGTAGCTTAATGCCATTTGGAAAGTTACCTTTGAGTTGTAATGAGGTGCTTCCCTTACTTGTTGAGTTTGTACCCAGGAGAACTTGACTGTGATTCTGGGCCAGAGCAAAGGCTTCACTTGAAACTCCTAGTCTGCTTGGGTGCTGAATTACCTTTATGAAGGTCTTCTCCTTTTGGCAACAAGTGTCTGGTTTTTTCTTTTTATTTGAGAGAGAGAGAGAGAGAGAGAGCATGAGCAGGGGAGGAGCAGAGAGAGAGGGAGAGAGAGAGAAACTCAAGCAGTCTCCATGCCATCAGCGTAGAGTCTAAAGCAGGGCTTGACCTCACGAACTGTGAGATCATGACATGAGCTGAAATCAAGAGTCAGATGCTTAACCTACTGAGTCACCCAGGTGCCTTCACACGTTTCTGTTTTAAGGGCAGAGTCATTTGATGTTCCACATGCAGTCTCTTCTTGCTTCTCTCTCTCTCTTCTAGACCATGGCAGCCTAGGCCTTTGGGAAGCTTCTATAAAAGGCTTTAGAGGAAACTCTAGCTATGTGAGAGCAGCAATTTAGATTGGAAAAGAACATGGGGACCTAAATGCTATTGGACATGTCTATTGAATGTGGCAGCCATGTCTGTTGAATATGGTAGCCATGACTGTAGTGGAAAGATTTGGTGAGTGGATTCATCATGGCTCACCAACTGGTAGGCCTCTCAGATTTCCTCTCTTCTCTGGCAGCATATTGTCCTATGTCGACCCAGGCAGGTCTGTTGTCCCAAGCCTCAGGGAAGGGTTTCTCCATGCCAAATTTAACCTCACACTGCCCTGAATCCAGTACCATTTGGGTCTCCTTCCTTTTGGTGGAAGAAGCTTGACCATCCTGAAGAAGCCCCAATATCTGTGTCTTGGTTTGGGTTCCCCCAGAAACTGGCCCTGAGACAAGGATCCAAGGGCAGGTAGTCTATTTTAGAGAATTATCTTAGGAAAGAGCAGTAGGGGAGTAGGGAAGTAAGACAGGAAAGAGAAGGCAGTTTATAAAGGTACAGTATCAAGTGGGTTACTGCTGTGGCCAGTTGAGGCTCAGTTCCACTGGGTATCTCTGGGAGACAGCATGGAACACACTTCAGGGTTGCCCCAGCAAGGAGGCTAGGGTATTGGTCCAACTCCTACCCATCATGTACTGAGGGCTGATCCCAGGGAAATTCGCTCCTTGGAGTATTTCCTTCATTCAGCTACATGATAAATACCAAGAAAGAGAGAGACCTGGTTTAGATAAAAAATGAAGACACTGGTACAGGTAAGAGAACCAGTGCCTACCTTGATTCTCAGCTGTTTCCACTAAGTCTGTCTTTTGGGGAAGAAAGTGGTGCAGCATTAAGTTACAGTGGCCAAGTTCTCTGGGCTGGTAGGAGAGCCTGAGATCACAGTTGCTTCTGACCTGAGCTGTAACTGTCTTCTCCATAAGGATTGGTCTAACTTCTCCCAACTTCTCAGTTCATCTTGCACATGGTTCCCAAATACCTGTCCTCTGATGTTGCTTGTCCCATCTTTATTTTGATTCCAGCTCACTTGCTAGACAGTCCCCTTATCTGAATTCTCTGCTCTATTCAAATGAGATTATCCTGAGTCATATTTAGGCTTTCTTTCTTCTGGAATTCTATGTTTTTCCATCCACCTGGGAAACCCTCCATGAACCTGATTCTTATCTAATTTGGTCTGTTGGAATGTCATCAAGTCTTTAAAAAAATTTTTTTTGAAGGTTATTTATTTATTTTGAGAGAGAGAGAGAGAGCAGAGGAGGGGCAGGGAGACAAGGAGAAAGAGAGAATCCCAAGCAGGCTCCACACCACCACCACCACCACAGAGCCCCATGTAGGGCTCGAACTCACAAACCGCTAGTTCATGACCTGAGCCAAAATCAAGAGTTTGACGCTTAACAGACTGAGCCACCCAGGCATCCCCTCATCAAGTCTTTAAGGCCACACCCAGAGTCCTTGAAGCCTTTTCTTGGCCTTTTAACTCTCTGTGACACTTTTACTACTGTATTCTATTATTGTTTCTGGTATATGTTCTTTCTCCTATTAGATCTTAAATGTCTTGGGGGCAAAGGACCATGTTTTATTCATCTCTGCATCAGCCCACATTTGTCCAGTTAATTTAACAAAGATTTATTGAGAGCCAGAGACTTCACTCAGCACTGGGGCTCCAAAGATGAATGAGACATGGCCCTTGCTCTCCAGGGAGCTCACAGGCTAGGTGTAGAGGTGTGACTGGTGTAAATAAACGTGTGTGTGTGTGTGTGTATCTCAGTGCTTCAAACATTAGCAAGTAGTCAAAGATCTTAAGTGCAGAGAATGAATGAAGGTATAGGGAGGAGTCTTATCTCCAGCCTGTTTCCTTAAAATGCTCAGACATTAGTTTGGGAAGATAGTTTTGGGGGAGAGCATGAACATAATTGGATTATGGTGGGAAGCACTTCGTGCATTTTTCTCAGGGATGATGGACTGGTTTAAGAAAGGGAAGGTAAGCTTTAGAATCAGATTGCTTTGAGTTTGAATTCTAGCTGTGCCAATGTATAAAGCTGTGTGATCTTGGGCAGCTGCTTGTTTATTTCCTTGTGTATAAAATAGATAATACCCAACTAATAGCATGGTAGCGGGATTAAATGATATGCATAGTGCCCAGTGCACATTTGGAATGTATTAGAAACCTGATAACTGATGGGCTTCTCCCTACCACCTACTTTTTTAAAAAGAACTATTTTGGATTTTCTGTCTATACTAGAATAATCTGGGTAGAGAAGGTTTTGGTCCTCTCTATACCTTTCTTGACCTAATTGGAAAATTTTAACTTAAATTTATTTTTCATCACTTTAAAATTTTCATACCCGTTTCAACCTTAGATTTAGGATACCACTGGGCTCAGTGGTGGAGAGAGAGAGGAGTTGACATTCTTTTGCCAGATTTAAAGGAAGACCTGTAAACAGAGTAATGCTCTGAAAATAAGAATTGCTTTTAGAAGTTAGATCCCCTTTCCATCAGAATTGGTAAATCATTACAGCTTAAAGAGTCTTCATGAAATGAGAACTGGTTCCTTTTTTAAAAAATCATTTTCAGGGGTTCCTGGGTGGCTCAGTCAGTGAAGCATCCTACTCTTGATCTCTTCTCAGGTCATGATTTCATAGTTGGTGGGATTGAGCCCTTAGTCGGACTCTGCACTGACAGGGGGAGCCTGCTTGGGATTCCCTCTCTGTCTGTGCTCCTCCCCTGCTTGTGTCCTCTCTCTCTCTCTTAAAAAAAAACTTAAAAAAATCATTTTCATTTATTTTTAGAGGATTCGGTGGAAAAAAAAATGCTGGTTATTATACCCTGGGCTTATCAACTTTTTTCTTCATTCTTTTCCCCAATCAACAGTTATTGAGCACCTACTGAATGCCAGGCACTGACTGGTGAGCAAAATAGACTCAGTCATTGCACCTTGGACCTTATAGTCTATAGTCTATAGATTGGCACAGATCAGCTATATACATGGATAGATATATAATTGAGGGGTTAAGAATGGAAGGTAGGAGACCAGATGAGAGAGGACAGAAGCTTGGTTTAGGGACTTGGCTATGTGAGTGGAGAAAAGGGAATGAATTCCCAAGAGATTGAAGAAGTAACCTTAGCACTAGGTAATGGATTGCCTATGAAGGACAGAGACTGACTAGTGATCTCTGACTTTAATCAGTAAAGCCCTGAGACCTGCACACATGCTGATGAACATTCTAGACATTACCTCCAACCTCAGAGGTGTTCAAGGGAAGTTAGGGAGATGAAGAAAGCACTGGCCTTGGTGTGAGGAGAACACTTGTAGGTGATGGCCCTGTAGTCTTCGTAGATTACTGACCCCTTCTAGACCTGAGTTTTGTCATCTGCAAAACAAATGGGTTGTGTTAGATGGCCTCTGTAAATGTGCTGCCTACAGCTCTGTTTATTCTTCAGTGATAAATTTTGAATTTTCTACAGTAACACTTTACATTTGCAGAACACTTTTAAGTCCGTGTGTGGGTGTGTGCATGTGTGTGCATGTTGGGGTGTGCTTGCATATTCAGGGTCACATAAATTTTCACAACAAACTTGTAAGGTTTTCTCTCTAATGCCCACATGAAGATAATGAGACCTGGGGAGATTAGGTTTGTCTATGGTTACTAAATGTTGGCAAAATTAGAGGGCTTAAGTCTCCTAACTCCTTGTCTGACACCTTTATGTTAGATCTTTGTGCCTTCTTTTGTATCTTTACGTGTCTTTGTCTTCCTTTTTCTCCACTGCCATTTCATTATTTTATTTTTTAAATGTTTATTTTTGAGGGGGGCTGCAGAGGATCTGAAGCGGGCTCTATGCTGAGAAAAGCGAGCCCGATGTGGGGCTCGAACTCAAGAAACGCGAGATTATGACCTGGGACGAAGCTGGACACTTAACTGACTGAGCCACCCAGGTGTACCTGCCATTTCATTATTTTTTAAAGTATTCCATCCATGAAGGCAGAGCCAGGTGGTGCAACTCACTTTAGGCAGGTCCTGATATTTGGTTTGAAACTACAAATTCATCTGAAGCATGAGAGTTCTTTGCAATTATTCTTATCGCTGTGACCCAATTACCAAGAATAATTAATAATTTGGGCCAATTCCAAATGTTTATATAGGGAAACATGTAAGCAATACAGAGGACATGAAAGACTGGCCTGATTAGGAAGAAATGTATTATTATGGTGTTTTTCAACTTCTTCCAAACCTGGCAGTCACCATCTTACAAGTGGATTTGGTTCTCAAACCGTCTTATAAATGGTGGTGTTTTGAGGTTGTTCATTTCTGGAACCCTTTCTAATATAGTCACATATCTCAAAAGACACTCAGCTCAAGAGAAAAATCTAGCACAACAAATAACTTTTGAGAGCAGTCTTTCCTTTCTGCTTTACAGGGCTGGACAGTTATGCAGAGGGTCATTTTAGCCTCCGTTTAACAAACTGTGTATCTCCCATGTTCCCACTTCCTACTTTTTTCTCTTCTGGAACTGTCTAGCTTTTTAAATCAGACACTGCTTTACTAGTTGCAAACTAGAGAAACAGAAAGAAGACCCACAGAGGGCCAGAAATCCCAAGCACTTCATAGACTTAAAGGACTGAAAAATTCATAGACCAAAAAAGATCTTTGGCCAGTGTTTCACTATCCACTGTTGTGGAACAGACAATCCCAAAACTTAGTGCTCTAAAACAAGAACAAATTTATGACATCTCATGATTTTGTAGGTCACAGATTTGAGGCAGGTTTCTCCTGGGAAATTCTTCTGTTTTGTGTCTTATTGATTGTGGTTACTTGGTGGTATTCAGGTGATGGCTCCATCTGGTCTGGAAAGTCCAAGATGGCTTCAATTACATGGACGCACTCTGGTGGCAATGGATGGAAGGCCAGTCAGGTAGTCTCAGAGCTTCTCCCCGAGTCTCTCCAATAGCATAGTCAAACTTCTTGCATGGTGGCTCATGGCCTCAAAGACCAAATTAGAAGCTGTTGATTTTCTTGAAGACTGGGCTTAGAACTAGCATGGTGTCGCCTCTGCCACTTTCTTTTTGTAAAAGGAGTCACAATGCAGCCCAGATTCAAGAAGTGGAGAAACAGACCCAAACTCTTTATGGAAGACATGTCAAAAACATTTGTAGCCATCTTTATCATACCACACTTTCAGATTTATAATTATTTTATCTCTTCAGTTTTAGCACTAAGCCTTGGCATACCATTTATTCCAGGAGCTAGTGTTGTTCTGGGCCCCACTAACTTTCCTGGTTTGGCTTGTCCACATTTGGAGTCCACTGATGAAGATTTTTTCCCCTTATTTTCAGTGTCAAGGGCCCGCTCAGGGATCCTCTGGGTCCTTCTTGTTTGGATGGTCTTATGCTTCCTTGAAGAGTCCTGCACTGAACTAGCTTCTGAGCTATGGGAGGAGTGTGGTGTATTTTTCAAAGTTAGTGTTAATGAACTTCTTACATATATTAGTGGGTCTCTATTTGGTGGGTTTTCAGGCTGTGTGATAAAAACAAATGAATCCAGGAAGTGTGTTTCAAGGACTGAAAGTTCCATCCACACCAGTCTTACTTTAAAATTCTTCAAATGTGCCAGGCTCTTTCCCACTTCAGGA
This sequence comes from Leopardus geoffroyi, assembly GCF_018350155.1. NCBI lineage: Eukaryota > Metazoa > Chordata > Mammalia > Carnivora > Felidae > Leopardus > Leopardus geoffroyi. The sequence goes on from NC_059343.1 coordinate 37,095,829, forward strand.
ACTTTTCACATACCTTTTCCCTGCCTGGAATAGCTTGTCTTCCACTCTGCTGGGCTAATATCCACTTAACCTAGGGATGGCAGCTCAAATAGCATTTATTCAGGAAGGCCTTTGGTTACTCCTTTGTCCAAATTAGCCCTCTCCTTTTGACTTTCTAGCCCTGATTCTTTTCCTTCTTAGTATACATTGCAATTTGTAATTAGGTATTTTTCATGTTTATTTCTTTGCCATTTGCCTCCCCTATAATATGTGTCTTGAGGATATAGAGCATATGCTTTATTCATCACTATGAGTGAATGTGTGTGTGTGTGTGTGTGTGTGTGTGTGTGTGAGCACGCGCATGTGCGTGCATGTGTGTGCGTGTGCGGGAGATTACCACATAAACAGGCTGTCCTATGTCAAATTATGCCCCTGGGGTCAGCTCCCAGAGTTGTTTCTGCTTTTTATAGCATTTCTTTTGACTCTATTACTCTATACACTCAAATCAATGTTTTAGACATGGTCTTAGACTGGTGGCAACAGACTATGCAACTCTGGAGGAAGAAGAGGTTACTTTCATAGGTCAAGGTCAGCCTGCAGTTCACCTCTTACCTGGACCTCTGTCTCGGAGAATTATCGAAAATGGATTTGAAGGAAGGTGAAGCAAGAAGCTGGAGTAATGAAAGATAGTCACCCCTGAATCACTTTTCCCTCTTTTCATAGTACTAGGATTTTCAGCTGGATGTGCATTGTTCTCAATAATGAATACATTTCCTAGTCTCCCTTGCAGCTCAGTGTGGCCACGAGTTTATATTTTGGCCAATGGGCTGTAAGAAGAAGCATTATATAACTTTTTTTTTGCCCATTCCTTTGTGTACCTGTTTCTTATAATCCAGTTGCTGCCATAAAAACAAAGGTCCAGATCCTCAGGATGGTGGAGGGTTGAGTCAGAAGGAATTTTTATCATTGAGTACATCATGAGCAGAGATGCCATATTAGCTTTGGCCTGCATGTTTCTAGGCTTTTATAGGAGAGTAAAATAAAGTTCTACCTTTGTAAAGTGAAGTGTTTTTTATAGGTTTTTCTGTTTGTGTCTGGAAAAGCTAATTTTAATGTCTATAAAATTATATCTGGCATTAAATTATGTAAGACTGGTCTCCAACAGTGTCAGGAAAACAAAGGAAAAAGAGAATACCAATGGTAGGGCAGAGAAAGCATCACTAACCATGAACTCCATGGTATTCTGTAAAATATTTCCATAGGGGTGCCTGGGTGGCTCAGTCGGTTAAGCGTCCAACTTTGGCTCAGGTCATGATCTCATGGTTTGTGAGTTTGAGCCCCACATTGGGCTCTGTGCTGTCAGGGCAGAGCCTGCTTCAGATCCTCTGTCTCCTTCTCTCTCTGCCCATTCCCCACTCATGCTCTCTCTCTCTCTCAAAAATAAATAAACATTAAAAAATATTTCCATAAAGTATTTCCAAAGGTAGGTTTTTAATATGGGAAAATTATGGTAATGGAAATGATATCTTGATGTGGAATTTCCTCAGTCCTCATTCGGGCTCTCCTTTCTTGACTGTAACAAAGGATTGGGAAAATTGTTCCACTCCTAGAAGGCTTTCCGATTTCACCAGCGACTTCTGATATATCTTAAAGCACAAATTGATTCCTTTATTACTGTTAGAAAGTTCACCTGCCAGATTACACTGGTTTTCCAGAGTCATTTTGGACAAAGGAAAGGTCACATTGTTTTTTACTAAAGATATGTTTTTCTTCCTGTACCACTTGCCTAGTTTTCTTTTTTCAGCTTTTCTTGTGTGATAAATGTCTTAAATAAGACATTTCCCCGAGATATTTAAAGCAATAATACTTAACCTTTGTACAACACTTTCATCTCCAGAGTCTTTTACAATGGGTGCTGGAGTCAGAAAACTTCCCACAAAGGCCAAGCAAGTAAGGGGAGAGTTTTGAGTTCATGAACTATTAGATACAATTTTAAGAGTAGCAAAAACCATCATCAAGAGTCTAGTTGTACAAGATTCTCTGCTTAGTAGTAACCCAAAGAATTTCAAGCCCTACAGGATCTTGTCTAGTAGAAAGTCACAGGGATGTAGCTGTGGGCATAGAAGGCAGCATCTTTATCGTGACTATTCTCCTTCCAGTCCTTTCTATTCACTCTTCCTTCTTTCTCTGCCCTTTCCCTTTCCTCAACCCAATCTTTGTAGAGATTTCATCTTCAACTTACAGGAATGCCTTTCCCATGGTCATAGGTTGGGATTCCCTAGAGGCAGACCCTGAGATAAGGATCTGAGTGCAAGGAATATATTTGAGAAGTGATCAAGTCAGAACTAGTAGGGGAAGGGAGACAAGGAAAGGGAAATGAGTAGCTTATCATTGTGGGCAACTGAGGCTCAATCCGACTTGGAATGTGTGAGGGACTGTGCAGAACATGACTCTGAGTTGTCCCACCTGAGGGGGAGGGAGCTAGGTTATTTATTGTAAATAAAGTTAAAGAAAAACAAGTATGTTTGAGGACAACTGATTTTGTTTATAAGCCTCATGGAACTATTTGATGTACCAGACTATGTACCTATGTAACTCATAAAAAATATAAATAATGTACAGAGATTACTATTAAGAATTATATAGGGGTGCCTGGGTGGCTCAGTCAGTTAAGTGTCTGACTTCAGCTCAGGTCATGATCTCACAGCTCGTGAGTTTGAGCCCTGTGTCAGGCTCTGTGCTGACAGCTCAGAGCCTGGAGCCTGCTTTGGGTTCTGTGTCTCTCTCTCTTTCTGCCCCTCCCCCACTCACACTCTGTCTCTCTCTTCTTTGAGAATAAATAAACATTTAAAAAATTAAAAAAAAGAATTATATATATTTAGGGTGCTGGGGTGGCTCAGTTGGTTAAATAAATGTCTGACACTTGAATTCGGCTCAGGTCATAATCTCACTGTTTGTGAGATTGAGCCTGGTGCCAGGCTTTGTGGTGATAGTGCTGAGGCTGCTTGGAATTCTCTCTCTCCCTCTCTGTCTGCCCCTCCATCTTTTTCTCTCTCTCTCTCTCTCAAAATAAATAAATAAACATTAAAAAAGAAATATATTTGCTTATGTCAAATAGATAATACAGCAGTTTTAATATTTGAAGAGAGGGCCTTTTTCTACTCTACCTACCTAATATTTATTATCATTTTAAATTTGGCTTTGAGGCTCAAAGGGCACTTTTAAGCACCCATTGGGTATGTGGCATTATACGAGGTGCTGGGAGAGAGGAGGGAGATTTGGAGGAGAGAAGAATTTTCTTGCTTAGCCTCCTAGAATTAATTTATAACAGAGCAGGGAGAAAAGCCATATGCTAGAGGTTATAGAGATTAATTCCATAATTTATTAGAAGTTAACTTTAAGCTTATATACAAGCCAGTGTAAAGCAGTGTCATGCAGGATATATGTGGTTACACTAAAGGAATGACCACTCAGGGAAATACCACTGTAGGGTAAGCTCAGGATAGAGTGAATCTAGTGCTTGACCTTAAGGGTCTGGCTTACAGAAAAGAAAGAAGGAGGGAAGTGCCGAGAGGTGGAGTGGTATGAGCCAAGATCATGGTGGTTTCCCATTAGATGTAAGTTGCAGAGGGAGACTGGTGATAATTGATCACGTAGGCCCAGGTGATGGAGAACCTTGACAATCAGGCAGAGGTCTTGGAAATGGATTCCGTTTGGAAAGTAGGGAGAAGCAGGTTCAAAGGGTTTTTTATTTTCCTGGTGACCTTTATTTTTAGCTGAGGTATAATTTACATAAGAAGACGGTCAGTTCTGAAGTGCACAGTTTGGTGAATTTCTACAAATGCAATCACCATTGCACAGGTGATTTCTACCCATGTAACTACCACCCAGATAAAGATACATATTTCCATCACTGAAGAAGCGCCCTTTATTCATCTTCCCAATGAATAACTGCCCTGCCTCCACCTCTTAACCATTATTGAGAGTTGTTGAACGGTTTTTAAACTTCATATAAGTTGCATCATATAGCATATTTTCCTTTACAACTGGCTTTTATACTCAACTTAATATTTTGAGATAAGTAGTTTGTTTATCCATTCTCCTGTTAATGGAAATGTAGGTTGTTTCCAGTTGTGGGCAATTACTTTTTTTAAATTTTTTTATTAAAAATTTTTTGTATGTTTATTTATTTTTGAGAGACAGAGAGAGAGGCTGGAGGAGTAGAGTGAGGGAGACAGAGGATCCGAAGCAGGCTCTGCATTGACAGCAGAGAGCCTGACACAGGGCTCCAACCCATGAACTACGAGATCATGACCTGGGCCAAAGTTGGACGCTCAAATGACTGAGCCACCCAGGCACCCCTCCAGTTGTGGGCTATTTTGAATAGAATGCCTGGGAATATTCTTGCACATGTCTTTTGGGGGATGTGTGCACTCCTTTCTCTAGGAGTGGGTCATTTGGTCATGGGGAGACATATGTTTAGATTTAGTGGTTGTTACCAGTTTATACTCAGACCAGCGATGGATGAGAGATGAATTTCTCCACAACCTTGTCAATACTTGGTATTGGTAGTCTTTTCCATTTTTTTTTTTTTTTTGCCATTCTAGTAGGTCTTCAGTGAGAAAAATAATTTTTTTAAAGAAAGATTAATTATAGACTAAAGAATGGATGGACTGGGAGGTAGGGGCAGAGACGAGACTCAGGCAAACCAGTTACAGAGCTGCTGTCCCAATGTCAATGGGACAACTCAAGAGTTTGGCCTGAGGGACTATGGGAGCTATGGGGAGGAAGGATTTAAACTGATTTAACAGAGCTTGGCAGAGGCTCAGAGCTCTGTTTTCAGTATGCCTCTTCTATCTAGAAGACTCTTTTAGCATTTAAGTCGCTTGCTATTAACTGTAGCCAGAGGAGTGGGGTCACCTTTAATTAATCTGCCTGAGACAGATCTTATTGTATTGTGGACACTGCAAATATTTGAAGAAATTTACTAGGAGAGCCTGGAGATGGTTTCAGGGATGAGAGGGTTTGCCGTGGGTTAAGTGAATTGCCACACGAGGATTTTTAATGTACTTTTTTCTGTTTGCTCCTTGCCTTGATGACCTGGTATTAGGATTCCTTCTTCCTTCCCTTCCTTCTTCCCTTTCCTCACCTTCCTTCTTTTCTTCTATTAATCCATCAGTGAGTAAACATTTGCTGAGGGCCTCTTCTGTGCCAGGCCCTGGCTGGGTGCCATGGTGGATCCACAAAGGGATTTTTCAGGTTCCAGTCTTCCAAGAGTTCAGTGCATTCAGTAAAGGATTTGGCAAACATACAAAAAGTGACATCAGGCAATGCCATGCAAACCCCTGCTGGCCTGTGTCGGTGCCTCTCTGCTCCTCCCACTACTGCTTACGACTCTTCACTGGAAAGAGAGCATGTTGAAATTCGAAGTGGAAGGTAGAATGGGTATCAGAGAAAGTTTCTAGTTTGAGGTGGCACCTAGGTTAAGGCAAGGATGGGTGAGAGTTCAATAGCAGAGATGATGGGAGGGTATAATAACAACAGAGAACAGCCTGAGTGGAGGTGGGGAGAGGCAGAATGTAGAGCCCAGAGAGGAATGTCAAATAGTAGAAATTTGGCCAGAACGTATGGTGTGTGGAATATGTCAAGTAGGAAGGGAAGACAGAGCCAGAGCAGGAGCCATGAGGCAAATTTTGTTTACTTGGTAGGCAAGAGGGAACCATTGAAGGCCTTTAGTGACAGCATCGTAATCAGAGCTGCCTCTTGCAAAGATTACTCTGGCAGTGATTAACCGCAAGACTGAAAGCATGATAATGTTTTAGGAGACTGTTATAAGGGTCCAGGGAAGAATTAGTGAGGGCATGTATTAGCTTGGCTGGGAAAGAAAGGAGGGGCTAGGTAATACGAGAAATGATTAGAAAAAAAAAAAAAAAAAAAGAAGGTTCAGAGAGAAGATGGGGAATGGAAAGCAGAACAGAAACAATCATGTTCTCTTTTCTTTCCAAATCCTGTATTTTGAAAGTGAGCCAAACTTAGCGTGACGTAGGTGTGGGTCTCCATCAGGGTTGCATTCCTCTTAGGAGGAGGTAGCCAAATCGTGGGTAAGAGGTCAGGAAGACTCAGAGTGAAGTTTTCTGCTTTGCTCAACGTGGAATTACTTAAGAAACAAAATCCAACCAAAGCCAAACCCTCCATTCCTTGACACCACACTTTCCTGCTCTTGGTCCCTCTCACTCTTGCCTTTCATGTTCAAACTTCTAGAACAAACTGTACATCCTCACTGCCATCATTTCTTCACTTCCTATGTACTCAACTCCCACTCATCTTGACCACCTTCACTGCTCATTAAGTCACCATTGCCTTCCATGTTGCTAGGGTTAGTGCATACTCTCCTGATCTCATCTTACCTGAAGCCTCAAGTGTATCCAATACTCTCAGCCATTCCCCATACTTAAAATGCTCTCCTCTCTTGAATTCTCTTAATCCACTTCTGGTTTTCCTCTTATCTCTCTGGCTACTCCTGTTTAGTCTTCTTTTCTAGTTCTCTAGTTCATTCCCTTCTACTTAAGCCAGGATATTGGAGATTTTAGGCCTTTTTTTTTGTTTGTTTCTACTTTATGCTCTTTCCCGAAGTAACCCCATTAGATACTCAAACTTCAATTTTGATGCCTAAATTTCTATGTTCAGCCTGGACACCTCTCTGCTGAGCAGCAGGCCTATAAATCCAACTGGCTACTTGAAATGTCCACTTGAATGTCTCAAAAACAGGTCAAACTCAGCATTGAAAAACTGAGATTCATGAGATCTTTCCTCTTTATCATAATTGGCACCACCAGCCATCCATGTATGCATTCCAGAAGATGGAGAAACAGTCTTGATCATCCTCTCTCTTAATTCCTCATATCAACTCCATTACTTTCTTGTTGATTTTATTTCCTAAAATATTTCTCAAGCCCATTCATTTCTTCGCCCTTGTCCAAGCTACCAACCCTCTCGTACTGGTCACCGTCATGGACTCAACCAGAATCTGAACCCACTCTGTCCTCCACTTGAATACATCTTCCACTCAGGAGCCAGTGTGAAACTTTCTAGACTTAAATAGGATTATGTTGTCTTCTTAAAAGACTTCCATGGCTTTCCCTTGCTCATAGAACAAATACCAAAGGTTCATCTGACTTTGAAAGCCCTACAAGGGCTGGCCATTACCATCCTCTTCAGCTTTACCCCTCCTCCACTTTCCTCTCTTCTCTTTTTCCTCCAGACCCTCAGGCCTTTTTCTGTGCCTCCTACTCTCCACACCCACTCTGCCTTAGGACTTCAGCAGCTGAAGGTTTCCCAGAACAACCCCCTCTCCCTCCCTCCTCTACCTAGTTGACTTCTATTTATAATTTGGATCTCAGATTAAATGCTACTTACTCATGGAAGCCTTCCTTGATCCCCTAATTTAGATCATACCAGAGCCCCCTTACTATATGGCCCTCTAGCACTGGGTATATTTCCTTGAGAGCACTTTGCACAGCCTATAATGACCCATCTATTGCTAGGATTCTTTGATTAAGGCTTTTTTACCCCACTAGACTTAAGTTGTATGAGGACAGGAACAGTGTCAGTTTTTGCTCACCCTTGTCTTGCCAGAGTGCTTGGTATCGTCAGGAGCACAACAGGGTTTAACAAATCCATGTTGGATAAATACATGAGCACATGTGTTGAGGCAAGCCATATTATACTATGTCTCCTGGAGGGGTATTGGAGGAGCCTAGGTGCACACAATAGCTTGCCTGTCAGCAATGCCAGCTAAGTGTGTTAATAAATATTCCAACCAGAGGTTGAACATTGATGATCCCAGGCTATAAGCAGTCTGGTAGAAATGTTTAGTTTGGCTTGCATGAGTTTTTGAGAAGAACTTGAACTGTATGCAGATGTTTCAAAATATGGAGATTTCATGCAAAAATCTGAATTTCTGGATTTTTTTCCTTTTTCAGGAAGCTCTGACGTCACTGAGCCCACATTTCCTTGTAGCAGTAATCAACTGGAGTTGAGGAGGGGCTGCCCCATTTCGATGGGGGGTGTATTAGTTATTCAGTTCATCACTGTTACTCATTTATTTAATTTATTTAATTATCTATCTGGCCCATAGAGGCATATACCTCATTGAGTTTGCTCTTCTTTGTGTAAGCTTCCTTTATTAGAAATGGTTGGACCCAACTAATTGGGTAGTCTGATAAAATGCCTGAATCATTGCCATGAAAAACCATGCCATCAATTCCATTTCCTAACTCTTTTCTAACTCTAAAAAAGGCAGAATTCTTTCATCTAACCCTTTCACTTAACAGATGACAGAGCTCAGGGCCAGAGTAGGTAATAACTTGCCTAGGCTCACAAAACTAGTTCTTTGTCTCCTGGTTGGTGTGCTTACAAATATCAATAAAAATATTAAGGGAAATGTATTCCTTTATACATTTGCCATTTAAATTTTTATCTCCTTAAATTTAGAAGAACTAATTTAATCACAGTAACTGAGCTTCTAAGTCTCAAGTTCATCTCATTATTTTTTTTTTTTCCTCTCGAATTGTTTGGGAAACTTAATGTTGGTTGTGTAGAAGTGGTAGTATAGTAGCAGTAATAGTAGCCAAACCCAGTGTGTGAAAATGTGAATTAATGATATTGGACTAATAGTTTTCTTTTATAAAGGCTACTGATGTCTTTTTGTTTGTTCATTTATCTGTTTGTTTCTTCGGTCTGTGAATTTTGACTCCAGTTTTATTGTTAGCCTTTTTCACTTTGGTGAAATACATATACACAGTAGTGAAATTGATCACTGTAACTGTCACCATTTTAAAGTGTACAATTCAGTGGTATTAAATGCATTCACAATGCTGTGCAACCATCACCCTCATCTGGTTTCAGAAATTTTTTTATCACCCCAAATGGAAACCCTATATCCATGAAATAGTCACTTCCCATTCCTGCTTACTCTCAGTCCCAGGCAACTACTTATCCACTTTCTGTCTTTATGGATTTGCCTATTCTGGACATTTCCTATAAGTGGAATCATACAATACATGACCTTTTGTGTTTGTCTTCTTTCACTTAGCATAATGTTTTCAAGGTTCATCCACATTGTAGCATGTATCAGCACTTTCTTCTGTTTTATAGCTAAGCAATATTTCATTGCATGGATATACCACATTTTGTTTATTCATTCATCCATTGATGGATATTTGGGTTGTTTCACCTTTTGGCGATTGTGCATAGGGTTGCTATGAACATTTGTGTAGAAGCTTTTTTTTACCCACTTTTTAAAGTTTGCATTTCAGGACCTACCATTTATCATTTATGACAGGCTGCTTGCCTATTGTCAATAAAGTTAAAAAAAGGAGTTGCCAGACCAACTGGGTGTCAATTTCTATTGGCTTCTCTTTTGCATCTCTGAATCTGGCTTGAAATTGCAGTTATATTTACAGGCAAGAAATAGCAGTTCATTTTCAGTAGGCATCTACCTGGAAAACACCAGGTGCTTTAAACAAATTACAAAGAAGAAAGCAAACTAACCAGATTATGTGGCCATTATAAACTATCAAATGTTATGGGGGAAAGTATGGATCTTATTCTGAAGGTAACCTACAAAAGAACAGCTTAACTCTGAGTCAAGGTACATCTGTTGAGCTTTTCACTTTTGTGCAACAATATTCAACAAATATGAATTGAGTGCTGTGAAGCCTGATTTATGCATGAACAGAGCTTAGAGTCCAGTGAGGAACTGTAGATATTAATTAAGTAAATATGCATATGTAATTACAAACAATCCTTGACAGGAATATGTAAGAAGTATGAGAGTATATAGGAGGGCTACCTGCTGTCTCCCAGAGGCTATGAGACAGCCTCGCCGAGGAATTGACTTTTGCGCTGTGTAAGATGGGCAAACAAGTATTGAGTACCTAACAATTATCACCCTAAGTGCTTTGGATTCAAGGGTTAGTAAGTAGCCTCTGTCCACAAGAAGTTCTGTTTTCTTGAGACAGTTAAGTGAAACATCAGCTGATATAATCATCATCAACCTCTTTGGCTGGATCCTGTTCACTTAACCAGAGATTATCAGGGGGTCTCGCAGGGACAGGCTCAGTCTGGAACATTTTCAAGTTGTTTAGTTTGTGATTCAGGTCTAAGTTCCGATAGCCTCATGGGCAAACAAAGGACTGCAGATGAAGTAGTGAAATCAATAAAGACATGAATCATTGATTCCAGCACGTTTTCTTGGACAGTTGTCCCTCTAGTGCCTTTCACAAGTAACCCCCCAGCCTCCACACAGTTGGATCCCACACCCTTGTTCACCAGTCTGCTTCTCAAAGTCAAGTCAAGGATGATCAGGCGACATGTATAATGCACATACAAGTAAATATCAGGTGGTGCAGAGAAGTTCTGGCCAATGGAGATACCTTATCTCTGTAATGAGGCTTCATGGTGTGTAGTACTCTGAATAGAATACTGAGAAATGATTAGAATAATGAGAAACATTGGCTGTTTGGTCAACAACTAATTGGGGCCAATTGGAATGTCAGGTAATGCCAGTTTGCATTGTTTAAAATAGATCCGGGGTGAAATATACCATTCTCATGGAGTGGTGTCTCTCTTTGGAGATCAGTTACTAAATGATTTTTACAGCTGTCAACATCTGGTCTGCATTTCAGCTCTTGCCCTGGCTACTGAAGTGTTTGGGTTCCTTTCATAGGAATGTAATTATACAGGACAGAGTATCATTGACTTGTATTATTATATTATTTTGGACATGAGGATGCATTTTTATTTTAGGGATGCATTTTAGATTTCAGAAGAATGTCTTCTGTAATATCCACTCAAATGCAGTGTCACATGACCTGATATGGGAAAAATCTCAATTTAGAGGATGAAGAAATTGAAGCAATTATTTGATATACAAACGGTCTCACGGTGAGATTTCCCTAACTGGCAAGTCCTCAAGTGCATATTAAATATGATTAAGTTAATAGCAATTTGTCTTACAACTTTTTAAGAACCCCTTTACTGAGAGTGAGGTTATTAAGAATGAATCATCATTTACATGTTCCCATTGTAGAATGTGATTGTAATTCCAGCAAAGGGTTTTCTGATTACTGGAATGAGGGCCACCAAAGGTGTGAGAGATTATATGTGGAAGGGCTTAGCAGACTTCTTGCAAAGAGCAGAGAGGAGGAAAAGAAAGGGTGAAAGGAGAGAGAGAAGAAAAAGTAGTGTAGGGGGTCAGTGTGACTGAGAGCCAAGTGACATTACCTTGTGTCATTGGCCAGTTTCCTGGAGATTTGGGGGGCCCCACAAGCTGGGCTAAAGGGAAAAGCCATTTCCTGCAGCCTGTGCCTATTAAAACTGCTCTTTCATTGTATGCTTTGTCCAGATGAGATAGTTCTAGCAGAATCCCTGTGGCCCCAGCCTGCTTGGAGATGCCTGGAGCTTTTTCGACAAAAGCAAATACTCTTTTCTGTGATGGGGAGTCATGAGGAACACACAGGGGAGCCAGGGAGGAGCATACGTCTTGCTCAAGAAAGAATGAGAGAAAAAACTCTGTAGAGACAAAGCAAGTGAATAACAGAATGAAAACAAACCAACACAAACAGAACCACTGCATTTGAAGAAAAAGTATAAAGAAATAACAGAGGTGATTGATAGTATGGTCATAGAATTTGGAATATGGTTTCTGTTTTTCCAGATTTTCTGTGATGTGCATATATTGTAAGTTTTTCAGAGAAAGTAAGGCAATTCCTGTGTGTGTGTGTGTGTGTGTGTGTGTGTGTGTGTGTGTGTGTGTGTGAACTTGTAATCAGAGGCTCCAAGTTCAACCTCGGCTCTGTTACCAGCTAGCCATGGAATTGGGGACTAGTTATTCACTGCCCACTGCCTGGGCTCCTTCATGTTGAGGACTGAAAGCAATGTAAGTTCCTGTTTCTGTGTTTAAACAATCCTGGGAGTGGGTATACTTTCCTGTCCCCACGTTAGAAAATACTGAGAACAACCAAAAATAACATAAGCTACTTGCTCCAGGAAATAATAGTTCCTAGAAGCTATGACGGTTAACTAATAAAACCAAAATAAATAACTACTAAAATAATAAAACTAAATAACTAATAAAAACTAATAAACTAGTAACTAATAAAACTAATAAAACCAAAATAACATACCAATGAAGACAAACAGCTTACTCATAAGGACTCATTCAAAGCCCCTGCCTTTTTTTTTTTTTTTTTTTTTGCCGTGTCTATCCATCCAAAGCTATTCTGTCATAAACTTGGCCCAATCTCAACCATTTTTCCACCTTGCAAAACCTACCTTAAAGTCACTCAGCTTTAGGCCCTAAAACTCCATAAAGATCTTCTGCAACGTACTCCTTCTGAGACACTACAGAAACTGTCAAGATGGTATTCTTCCTTACAGCAGTGAGTCTGAGAAACTGCTCTGCTTGATGACACGTTTTTCTGGGAAGTTTTTGAGGACTTGACAGTATGCAAAAGAGGATGGTTAGACACTATACTCTTAGAAATCCCTTTTATCTCTCACTTCCTCAGATTCATGCTGGTGACATTTTCTTTTTCTTGGCTCTCTTTCCTCTGTGGATTCAGCCACTTCTACAAAGTTTTTGTCATGTTTTATTTTTTTCTTCTTTCACCCTCTTTAACTTGAAAGTGCGCTCTAAACTGGACATTTCAGAGGAACAACCACCTGTAGGTTTTAGCTGCAATTGAGGTGTTGAAAGATGGATGGTGGTGATCGTTGTACAACCATGTGAATGTGCTTCATGCCGCTGCACTGCAAACTTAAGAATATTTAAAACATGGGGCGCCTGGGTGGCTCAGTTAAGTGTCTGACTCTTGATTTCGGATCAGGTCATGATCTCATGGTTCATTAGTTTGAGCCCCACATTGGGCTCTGTGCTGACAACATGGAGCTTGCTTGAAATTCTCTCTTTCCCCTTCTCTCTCCCTTTCCCCTGCTCAAGCTTATGCTCTTTCTCTCAAAAGAAATAAACTTAAAAAATTACATATATATATATATATATATATATATATATATATATAAAGAATACAGTCAAACCTTGGTTTGCAAGCATAATTCGTTCTAGAAACATGCTTGTAATTGAAAGCATTTGTATATCTAAATGAATTTCAAGAACCATTGCCTCAGTTGTAATCATGTGATATTCAGCGTCAAGTACGACTCGTATTTGCAAGACATCACTTGTTTATCAAATTAAAACAAATTAAAATTTATTAGAAATGTTCGCTCATCTTGTGGAATACTTGCAGAACAAGTACTTGCAATCCAAGGTTTTACTGTAGTTAAAATGACAAACTGTGTTATGTATATTTTACTACAATAATAATAATAATAATAATAATAATGATAAAAGAAACAGAAGCTTAAGACAATTCCCTCCTTGCCATCTTCGTATAGGTAACCTGGGATCCCAGGAAAGGGCTGTCAGGAAATCCTCCTCCTTCTAGATTAATTGACATACATGAAATACACCAGGTCCAGTGCCTATAAAAGAGTAAGGAAGTACTCAGTATATCCAACCTTCTTCTCCTTCTCCTTCTGCAGGGAAGATTAGAAGAGGCAACTAACTCTTTTCTTCCTATTCAAGGGTACTGGATTTCAAACTTACCAATAGAAGAGAAGAGTGGGTAAATACCCAGAACCTGATTCAGGAATGTCTCGGTTCAGTATTCCCCTCTATTCTGACCCCATTTTAGCCCTGGTAGATTTGGGGTATGATGACAGAGGGGTAATGGCAGAATCAGCCAGGATATCTGAATATCAGTTTTTCTTTGACAGCAAAAGTGTAAGGAATACATAGTATTTTATGTAAGTATAAACCCTATAAGTCTGGGTTTTCTAGGTCTTACTATAAGACCCATCTGGGGTCTGTGACATAATTTGCTGGCCCAGTGCAACATAAAAAGCAAGGTCCTTTATTCAAAAGGCAGGGGGAATGTGCTGTCAAAGGTGCAAAAGCATTTTCCTTTCTTCCATGATCTCTCTTTTGGCTTTCATGGTGTTTTGTTTTGTTTTTAAATCTGCTATGTAATGTGTTTCCAAGTGAAGAGAAATTAACCATTTAAATTATTAGCATGAATTTTATCATTCATCTTTATATTGTGCAATGGCAGTTTTAGGTGCAAATACAAGAGCATTTAACTCCTGTGGAATCATCCTATTACACAATTTGTATTATATGTATTTCATTCTTATCAGAATGGCAGAAATGCTGCACGAAAGGAACTCAACCATTTTTACTTCACTCTTTCCCTTTGGCTTACTGATGAGCAAGGAAGGCAGAAAAAAAAAAAAGGAAAAGAGTTGTCCTCTTTTTCCCTTTCCTTCCATATTATCATTTTCTCTGTAAGTGGTTGGCTAATACAGACCAAATCACATGAGTAAGAAACAATATGATAAGGCTTCTTGGTTATTTGTTTCTTAGGATGTCATTGCTTTCTTTCTATGTTCAAGGCAAGTAACCCCACTTATTCAGTCGTAGACATCCGACACTTCTCTTAAACTTGCTCTGTCTTACTGCGCTTCTATGCGTCATAGGCCCACTGGAATTCTGTGCTCATGGGGCATCACAAAAACTATATACATCAACAGGGTGGCATGAAATAGTGGATGCACACATTGCATGCATTTCTGCAGCTCACATATGTGCTCTGCATTGGACTTCATTTACAAACATGAGTTTAAAGATAAAGTTGTAAAGAATTCCAAATGGCAACAGTAGATATTAAACCAAGGCCCAGGGCCTTTCTGAACATGGTACCCTGTGGGACTACACAGGTCACACATTCATGAAGCAGCCTTGGACCCATCATGGTGTGATATTGCATCCAAAAAGATACTAATCTGACTCTAAAAAGTCTGTGAAAATCAACTTTGTTTTTCACTGAAAATTTCTTGAGACTACTAAGGAGAGGGTGTCAAAGCACATTACCAAGTAAAATTTCCCAAAAATCCTTTTTAAGTTTCTCTGTCATCAAATCTCTCCTGTTCCAGGCAGCTGCTATGTTGTCAGACTCTGGCTTCCAGAGCTCCGGGCTCATCCAGGATGAATGAGGGAGAGGATGGCCAGGTTTGGTTTTTGGTAGGCCCCCTAATTGGCTACAAGCATCTGCTTCCCTAAGGAAGCCACTTGCCTAGGGAGAACCAGTGGGGGTGGACTGACAGATGAATTTCCTCCAACTTTATCAGAATGGTTAAGCCATTGTTACTTTAATGAACATATAAGGCAACTGAATTTATATTTGTAAGTTCTCAGATACCAGGAAGGGAAAACATAAATTATCAAATCATTTTAGGGCATGATGCATGTGGAATTTCATCAGTGGCCCCAAGGTGAGTGGTACCACTGGGATTTGAACCCAATTTTCTGCCTGTGAAGTTGGACTCTTTCCGCTTGATATGCTCGTTCCCATAAAAGGGAAGAAGGCAACTATTGAGCACCTACTGTGTGCTCAACATGTCTGAGGTACTTTATGTAACAACTATGTGATAGAGGTATTACTGGTTCCCATTTTCTTAATAGGGGACTGAGGTTCAGTGAAACTAAGTACCTTGCTCAAGGTCACAAAGCAAGTAAGTGACAATGCCAGCACCCTGAAGGTCCAGGATCGTTTCTGAGTCCCAAATTCATGATGTTTTCCCAATTTGCAAAGGGCTAGGGGAGAACTCAGGCCTCCTAGATTCCCCTTCATTAATCTTTCCAGAATGCCGGGCTGTTTCCATCATTAAATCCGCATGGGTTGATCGATAGATTGATAGACTCCTGAGGGCTGTTCGCTGCTTGCCCAAGGATGTGGAGGAAGGAAGTCCCCATTGTCTCTTTGATTAATTTTCTGAACACTGAAGCCCCTTTTCCAGCCCCTGTTAACTTTTCTCCACTTTGGCCCTCCCCAAAACATTTGCTGGGGTTGGTGGAGCATGGGGGGTGGGGATGGTCAGAAATGAGGAAAGAAGAGGACCCTGTTTGCAGATCTGTTTTTTTTTTCTTTTTGTCTTGCCCCAAGCTCTGTTGGGATATTTCTTCAAACATGTTCAGTGACCTGTCACCACAAGAATTTGCTGAGTTAGTTTAGTGGAAATAGTCTGAATTTATATGGGATTTTAATTTCAGCGACTGACACTTAACCCAGATAGGTTAGAATTTTAGAGCTTATAGCGAAAGGCTATCAGAACATTTCTGGAGCAAAAATCAGTTCGAATGCTTTCTTCGGAATGAATCATGAAAGAAAACAAAGCCATATTATTACTTCTAGTCTTCAAGCATGATAATCCATAACTTAATATATAATGGTCTATAAACTTTTTGTGGGAGGTCCACTTTTATTTCTTCATGCCTGGAGGAATGAACCGAGGTGAGGGTGAGGAAGGGAGGGAGAAGGCAGCTCTTCTGGAAGCATCAATGAGATCTGCGTGGTAAATGTATTCCTTGCCCTCAGCTCCTGGGATTTGTCCAAGCATCTTGGATTTTGCTATTGATGGGTGGCTCTCAACTGACTAAGGGTGGGAGATTTGTCCCAAGTAACATCCCCATAGAAGAGGAGGTGGTCATGGTGGGAGGGTCATTGGAGAGAGGGAAAATCCAGCCCTAGGGTCCTCCTTCTTCAGATTGCTGGGGCTCCTGTGCAGAGGGATAAGGGGATGGTGTCTCGGGTTCATTCTCTCTTTACACATCCCTGGGTGACCATACTGGGCTGTCTGCATTCCTGGGCACAGACAGGACCCTGCTGCCTTTCAAGTGTGAGCATCTGTGAGTTTTGCCTGCAGGTTTTCTCTGACTGAGGGTGTCTGCCTGGTATGCACCAGGAGCACACCGGAAATGTTAGCAAGTTAATTCCTCCCATGCTCCCTTCCCTGCCCCCCAGCTCCCCTTCACAAATGACTGATGATGTGAGTTGGTAGACAAATACCCCAGCTTCCTAGTTTCTTGGTAGGGAAAACTCCAAGATGTTTTCCATCCTGTCTCCCAGAGTTCCCTAGCAGGATTGAGCTCCATTTGTCCACAGCTCCCTAACAGGCCTTTTCTGGGCTGCCTTCCCTTCTCATCTCACTTCCCCTTCCCCTGCTGCTGCTTCTCAGATCACCTCCCAAATAAAGGCTCCCGCTTGACGTCATGTCCTCCAGCTTGGCTTCTGGGGGAGTCAGGCATAAGACAGACCCTTTGAGGCAAAATGACAAAAAGCTGGAGGGTATCTTGGTGCTCCAGGTGTGACTGAGGGTCTCCGAGCTGCCCCAAGGAAATCAGCCCCCCTCAGCAGGGAGCCCTTGCAGGCCTTTTTTCTTTGTATGTTCGGCCAGGTAGAGGCAAGTTCAGGGGAAGTGCTCGGTGCCTTTGCAGTTCTGTGAGGTCTCAACTGAGCTCTCAAATTCATCATGGGGTGCCACGAGAGGTATAAAGATGGCAAGTCTCAGCCTTTACCTTCGAGTAGTTTATAATCCTGACAGGTAGAATGAGGCAGGTGTTCCAGTAATTCCCACACATGGCAGGAAGGAAGAGAAGAAACCAGACTCTTCCATGATTTGAGTGTGGACCACCAAGGATTTCTTTAGGCATCTGAGCTGTTAACTTGAGGCAATTGGACATGAAGGGGGACGAAGATTGCTTTCACTAAATGGCAATGTTCCGGAAAAAGCAACTTACTCAATGCAGAAAATAACGAAGCCACGGTGGTTCATGTTCAGTAGACCCATATAAAATTGTTGTTAATGGCTTAGTGGCAGAAACGTAGATTGAGAAATATATTCCTGGCATTTATATTCAAAAAGAGACACTTTACTGTAGGTGAGTAGATCAAAGAAAGCTGCATTATTTTTAATTATTGTTATTATTCATAACAAAATGTTGAATTTGTATAGCACCTTTCTTCTGAGGATCTTGAGGCATTTCACATATATTATCTCATTTATCTTTTATAACATCCCAGTGGGAATATGTATTATTAACTTTCTATTGCCATGGGACTGACTTCATGTAAATTCTTTTTCCTGGGAACAAATGGAGTTGCGTCATTATAGAAGCAGATCTTGGCTGGAAGTCACCCACAACTTGCTACTGAATAAGAGTTAATTATAACAGCTCAGTTCTCTTGACTTTCTTTTGGGAAACCATTTTTCCTCTCTCTGCCTCAGTTTATAGGAAAATGAAGGAGCCTAGTTAATCAGCTTAGTTGATATAAAATCAATCCATAATTAAAAAAAGAAAAAAAAACATAGTGGAAAGATGTCATGCATAGTTAATTAACACATATGGAGTTTGCTAGTTGCAGCTAAATGTTGACATAATATTTTCATTCATTTTTGACATAATATTTTTGGTAGGAAAGGTTACAGATGAACTTTCTCTGCCACCCACTTTTAAGTGGGGGAAATCTCCACTTAATGGAAACTGATTTTGGTCTTAGCTGAAAGGTAAATTTCTTTGTCAAGTTAGGGAACACTGTGTCCAATCATTATTGAATAATAGTGTTTAAATCCCATTTCTACTGTGCCCAAGAGGAAAATTTAGATACGGTTTTTTCTCATTAACTGGAAACACTACAAAGTTCATCCATGACTTCTTCTCCATAAATTACTCTCTAGCAAGGTTTGCCAGAAAAAGTCAAAAGAAAAATCCTCTTTCTAAGTCATATCTGAGGCACAGCAGGTCTCTGAGAAGCTTTGCAGACCTCTCTGAAGCATGGTCATGTCTGAGCATGAGGATATCTGGGCTAAAAATGGGGTGCCTTGTTGGCCGGGGAGGAGAATGGCCCCTTCCTTTTCCTGTAGTCTTTGTGTCTGGCTTTGGTAGGTGTTAGAGCCTTCAGGGTATTGGTAAACGCCTCATTAAGCGTACCAAAAGGATCTTCCCACTTGTCCAAAAAAACCTGGGTCGAGAGAAGCCTTTTAACTCTAAAATATTGTCATGCTTTATAGTCTGAATTCAGGGCCACCATTTTTTTTTTTTTTTTAGTTTTTTAATTTATTTTAGTTTTTTAGAGAGAGTGAGGCAGAGGGAGAGAAGGATAGAGGATCTGAAGCAGGCTCTGCACTGACAGCAGAGAGCCTGGTGCAGCTCAAACTCAGGAACTGTGAGGTCATGACCTGCACCAAAGTCAGAGGCTCAACTGACTGAACCACCCAGCTGCCTCAGGGCCACCATTTTAAGAATTTAATTGTCATATTTCAACCTGCAGAAAGTCCCATAGCATTCTCAAATCCCCTTTTGTATTCAAAAGGCATGCCAATACAAAGGAATTAGCTCTCCTGTGAGATACAGCCGGAGAAGCTCCCAAGAAAGCTTGTAGTTCTCCTGGTGCCTATTTGGACAGGGTTAGGTCCTTTTGTTGATCTCAATTTAACCAGATCCTTCCATGTTTGATTAATGGAGGTGAAGGGCTTCCAATTTCATGCTGGGGCTCATGCTGCATTTGGTCAGAAAATTCTCCAATGGTCACACTAGACCTCTTGCTAGGCTTTAAATAGATAACTTTATAAGCTTCATATTTTCTTTTCAGTAATCTTACAGCCATGTATAAAAATGATTAAGCGAATCTGGCCTCTTTTGGTTCTTTTGATTCGACAAAGCTGTCTCCTGTTTATAAATTCCTTTCTGTAATCTAATCCATCTGGCCATCCCTTCTGGCCTCTGGACTCCCAACAGCTACCAAAACTGTAAATAAAGGGCCCCTGGATACTTAAACAATCCGTTTCTTGCTGTCAAGAAACATGTGCTTTATACAAACCATGAACATGGAGCATAAGGAAAAGTAGGTGAGGTAAAAAGGAAGAGGAGTAAGGATGTCCGTGCTTAGAACATAGTAGGTACACTCTAAATGTGTAGTGGCTACAACACAAATGAAGATACAGTTGGCTACGTTAGTCAGGCCTTTCTTCAGCCTTCTGGTGCCAGGACTGAGGGTTAGGATCTACCTAGCATGGTGGTAAATGGGTCAGGAGGGCTAGCCACAATTTGTAGCCTGACATGTTTTGGCAACTTCGTTTTCACAGGCAGCAAATAACTTTCTACGTGCTATTCCACAGCACCCCTGAGAGTCCCAAGAGCTGGGTGCCCATCATGTACCCAGTGAGCAAGATATAAGACCCAAGGATCATATATCTGAAAGAGACACAATAGCATTTAATGGCGTGCATAAACAATGACGACTACATGTATGCCACTTAATTAGTACACTGGAAACATTTTTGAACGGTGGAAAAAATGAAGCAAGGCAGCCTGTCATTTGAAAATTGTAGGCATTCTTACCTGTTTGAAGGCCTAAGAGTCATGGTAGAGGTAAGCACAGAAAAAGGGAACTTGGCCTGGCCGAAAGGTTCAGGGAAGGCGTCTTGGAGGAGAGAATAGCCTGACCATGGTCTTGGAGGGTGCACTGCAGTTAGCCAGGCCAAGAAAAGAGGTAAGAATGATACAGGCAGGAAATCTAACGCAAAGCAAGCCCACAGAGACCTTTGTCTAGGAAAATCCTGGTATATCAGTTTTATGAGAGGGTGGGAGAGGAAGTTGGGTCACAGACGGCCTTATATTTATTCACTCTTTTACCCACTCATTCATTCAACAAATATTTTCTGAGTGTCTACAGTGTGTCAGGTGGTGTTCGAGGCATTCCGGTTATGGTTGTGAACAAGCGAAAAAAGATTTCGCTTCTCCAGGAGCTCACATTCTGGAGACAGGATGTGTTGTAGGCCTCACTAAGTGACCAGCTCTTTTGTCCAATAGAATAGGCATCGGGAAGTCACTCAAGGGCTTTAAGCACCAAAATGACAAGGTCGGATTTCTGTTGTAGAAATATCATGCTGTCTAGACAGATAAAAGTGTGGCTCCAGATACTCGGTGGCTATAATCAGAGTAGTTATAACAATGCTGGTGGGAATTTTTGAGGATTGGCTTATTTGAAGACAAGAGACATTTGGGGTTACATAAGAAAGAACTTACTGAGAATAAAATGTTGAAATGTGGAAGGGTTTGTCATTCTACCTCTAGAATTATGCAAGAAAAGAATGTCTTTTTTTTCTATGAAAAAAAATGAAGAAAATGTCCTGAATGGTTCAGTTGTTCTAAAGGTTTAACAGATGACCTTTTAGTTTTTTTATGGCTTTATTACTTTATGATTTATGAAGTGAAAATAACTAAAGCATAAACTGTACTTAAGACTGAGAGTAAGGATGTCATCAGAGGTCTGCAGGCCTTGTCAGGGTAGGAGGTTTAAATTTTTTTTCTATTTTATGGAGCAACTATTTATAGAGAACTTATCACAGGGTAGCTGGCCCATGGAAGTCCTCAGTGTATATTATTTCTGGTCATCATCTCCTCCTCGCATTCCCCTCCCCTTGCTCCCTTCTCCTCCTCCTCCTCCTCCTCCTTCTCCTTCTTTTTCCTCTTCCTCTTCTTCCTCTCCTCCTCCTGCCCTCTCCCTCCTTCTCTTCCTCTTTCTCCTCGTCCTTCTCCTCCTTCTCCTTGTCCTTCTCCTCCTCCTCCTCCTCCTCCTCTGATCCCACTGTTTTGATTTGTCCTAGAAGGATGTTATTGTCTTTACCATATTATTGTGCATGTTTTAGTTGAGTGGAGATATTAGGAATGTCTGCTAAATGGGTCTCATTTTTATTCATCATGGATGACTGTATCATTGTTTTTAATCATTCCATCCTGCTTTCCTTATAATGATATACGCTTACCTATTGCCAGGTAACCTTGCTGTGGCTCCCTGAGGAGGACTATATTTCCCCATTCCATTGTCAGGCTTCACTACATGACTTGTTTTGGCCAATGAAATATGAGCAGAAGCTTTAAGTGAATCTGCCAGTTCTCTTACTCATTGTCCTCTGTCCCAGAGAGGGGCTGCTCCTTCATCTTGGGTCCTAGAATGAAAACAGAGAGGTGGAGCTGACCCATGGCAGACATAAAAGCTGGAATGACAAATACCCTTTGCTGTTGTAAGCTACTGAGGTTTTCAGGTTATTTGTTACTGCCACATAACATAGCAAAAGCTGCCTGATATACGTAATCAATAGATGTTGAACTCATTTACAGTGAAAGATAGTGACAATGAAAATATCTTTATTTTTACAGATTTTCAAAGTTTGTGCCAAATAATATTTATTGCAGTGAAAATCCAGTTTCTTGGAACCTCACATTTAGAGCATGCTGTGGTCTTCACTTGCTGAACCTTAAACTGTCGTCCTTATTGGGATAAAAGAGCCTACCCAACAAAAAGATTTGAGGATGTTAAGTGGTGCTGTGTTTTTTTCAGCTTTATTTAGGTTTAATGGACAACACTATAAGATATTTAAAGCATACAACATGATGATTTGGTATACATATACCTTGTGAAAGGAATCCCCTCAGTGAGTTAAATCACCCATCACTTCACATATATATATCACATGTAATAGAAAAAATATACATACATTTAGTGAAAACATTTCAGTTCTACTCTCTTGGAAAACTTCAATTATACAATACAGAGTTATCAACTACAGTCAGCATCCTATACATTAGATCCTCATAACTTACTCATCTTGAAACTGAAAGTTTGTACCCTTTTATCAATCTCTCCCTATTCCCCCACCCCCAGGCCTCAGCAACCAGTTTTCCACCCTCGGTTTCTATGAGTTGATTTTTTTTCTTTTAAAAAGATTTCACCTATAACTGACACCATGCAGAGTTTGTCTTTCCCTGCCTGGCTTATTTTATTTAGCGTAATGCCCTCCACATTCATTCATGTTATTGCTAAGGCCAGTACTTTCTTCTTCTCTGAGGCTGAATAATAAATACTTCATTGTACATATATACACACCATATTTTTAAAAATATTTTTTAATGTTTTTATTTATTTTTGAGAGACAGAGTGTGTGAGTGGGGCAGGGGCAGAGAGGGAGGGAGACACAGAATCTGAAGCAGGTTCCAGGCTCTGAGCTGTCAACATAGAGCCCGATGCAGGGCTTGAACTTGTGAATCACAAAATCATGACCTGAGCTGAAGTGGGACACTTTACTGACTGAGTCACCCAGGCTCGTCTCTACACCATATTTTTAATTGACTCATCCAGCGATGGACACTTAGGTCGATGCCAGCATTTGTCACCTCTTGTCCTTTTTATAATAGCCATCCTAACAGGTATGGTGTGATAGCTCATTGTGGTCTGCCTTCCCTGACAATGAGTGATGTTGAGCACCTTTTCATGTGTCTGTTGGCCATTTGGATGTCTTCTTCAGAAAAATGTCTATTTAGGTCCTTTGCCCATCTTAAAATTGGATTATTTCTTTTTTGCTATTGAGTCATATGAATTCCTTGTATATTTTGGATATTGACCCCCTATTGGATATGTGCTATGCACATATTTTCTCCCATTCAGCAGGTTGCCTTTTCATTTAGTTGATGATTTTCCTTTGCTATGCAAAAGCTTTTTAGTTTGATATAGACCCACTTGTTGATTTTTTTTCTTTTGTTGCCAAATCTAAAAAATCATTGCTAAGACAGCTGTCAAGGAGATCACCCCCTGTTTCTTCCAAGAGTTTTCTGGTTTCAGGTTTTATATTCAAGTCTTTCATTCATTTTGAGTTGATTTTTGTGAATGTAAGTTATGGGGTCCAGTTTAATTTTTTTTGCATGAGACTGTCCAGTTTTCCTAAGACCATTTATTATTTTCTGTGATTATTTTTTCTAATTTAAACAATTTTATGTTTATTATTGAAGTATAGTTGACAGACAATGTTATATTAGTTTCAGGTGTGCAACATAGTGATGTGACAATTCTATACATTACTCAGTGCTCATCACGATAAATGTCATCACTATCTGTCCCCATTCAACATTATGGCAATATTACTGACTATATTCCCTATGCTGAACTTTTCATCTCTGTGACTTATTTATTTCCTACCTCGAGATTTGTACCCCTTAATCCCCTTCACCCATTTCACCTGTTTCCCCACCACCTTCCCCTCTGACCCAGTTTGCTCTCTGTATTTGCCAGTCTGTTTCTATTTTTCATTTGTTTGTTTTTTAGATTCCACATATAAGTGAAATTGTATGGTATTTGTCTTTCACTGTCTGACTTATTTCCTTTAGCATAATACCCTGTAGGTCTATCCATGCATGGATGGACCAATACCATTTATTGAAGAAACTGTCCTTTCCTCATTTATATTCTTGGTTCCTTTATCGTAAGTGAATGGGCCATATACACATGTCATAAATTAACGGACCATTTATTTCTGGGCTCTCTGTCCTGTTCCACTGATTTGTGTCTGTTTTTATTCCAATACCATAGTGTTTTGAATACTATAGCTTTGTAGTATAGCTTGAAATCAGCAAGTGTGATGCCTCCAGCTTTGTTCTTTCTCAAGATTGCTTTGGCTCTTCGGGGTCTTTTGTGGTCCCATACAAAGTAGTGCTGTGTTTTAACACATGAATGAGCACCAAATTCTGTTTGAATGTGAGCTTGTGGCCCATGGGTCTAATCTGAATTTTCCATCATACTTGGAAGTGGAATAAAAGTTGCAATATATTTTCTCAGCTTCTTAAGTAGCCAAAGATCATGACATCCACTTGATTTAATGATCTTCTGGTTTCTAAATCCTTTGACTTGTGAATGCATTTATTTTTGAAGCTGAAGATAATTGAGTTTTTTTTTTTTTAAATGAACTGACCTCCCTACTCTCATAGTGTGACGTTATTAAGAATGTGTCACTGTTAGAACACTCCTGGGACTTTTGGTCTGCTTCTTCCCATGCTTTCTTTTTGAGAGGGCCTCTTCCTCACTCTGATCAGCTTCTTTTTCTGTTGTCCCTTCACCCCTACCTTATGATGCTTCCTATTTACTTGGATTTTCCCTCCTCTCATGTGCTTTCTCTGCTGAACAAGCAGGAGGGATTCTTTGATAGGGACAGATGCATGTAAAGTTAAAGTCTCCATTTTTCCTTTTAAAAACTTGTGAATGAATGTTGAACTGTCCTAATGAATGATATGATTGTTCCCAGGGGTTTAAGTGAGGTGATAAAATTGGCTGCCAGAGGAAGGAAGGAAAGTTGTGAGAAGAGGAATCTATGTTTACCTTCATTCTAATCCAAGGGGCCCCATGATAGGTTACTAACCCATCCTACTCACTATTATTAGTTATAAGAGACAGAAGCTGAATTCAAGCTAGCTTAAGCTATGCATATATGGAATATTCAAAAGGACTGCTCACTATTAACCTATTGTTGGGAGCAGAAATTTTCTTCTACCAACTTATGTTCAAGTGTTTGAAGGCAACAGATATATTAACCAAAGATTATTTCACATGCATGGGGGGGGGCGGTAGACTCAAGAAGAATTGGCTCAGTTTAACAAAGCGGTAGGGGGGCATGTTTTAGAGCTTCAGTGTGAAAGTATGGAAGGTTCTATTGGTCTTTTTCATCCTGATGCTAATGGACAGTCTCCTTCCTAGCTGGAAGCTTCTCCAGAGGGAGGTTTATGGCAGCTGAATTCACATCTCCTGCATACTAAGGGTCAGTCTTCTCCCAAACAGGAAACACCCTTGGAGGGGCGTTAATGATGGCTGTATTCTGGGGAAGCTCTGCTTAAGTTTAGCTAAGGTTTCTTTCTGCGGCTGCTGTTTGTTCAGATGTTTTCAATTTAAAGTAATCTTCATGCCACTCTGGTGGGCTGTTGGTCACTTTATGGATGGATGGATCTGTCCATCCATTCATCCATCCATCAACCCACCCACCCATCCAGATATCATCTTTTTAAAAATCATTAATAAGTTCAGAGAACAGCCTGAAGACACAGGGACAGAGATGAGGTTATTCGGGTTTATTTTATCTCCTTTCCCATCTTTCTGACAGTCTCTTTCCATGTTGGAGGCTTACTGGCTGACCACTACTGGCCTCAAACTCCTGTCTTATCAGGCAGGCAGCTCCAACAGAGAGAGTACCTTTGGCAGCAAAGCCCCAGAGAGGATACCAATTTACCTGATTGGTGACATGTGTCCATCCCTGAATCAGCCAGGTAGAAGGGGTCCCTGGCCCAGTCTTGGGGGGGGGCACATGGCCTCCCGTTGGCATGAAACCACATGAAATGGGTTCTCCACTGGTTTCTGCTTCTAGAAGAGGGGGGATTTTAGGCCGGGAATCTTCCTCTATAACCTGTGCCTATCTTCTTTGGCTTCTAATCTCCACTTCCATTTTCATGAAACCCTAGTAAAATAACTGGAGGTTTTTGAGGGAAATGCTATAAAATCAGTGAGATGGAATCAAATCTTAAGTCATGATTCAAGACTTGTTTCTCCTAGACCTAGTGATTCTCGTGTTAAGTCTTAGATCTCCTCTCTCTTGAGTTTCATTCTGAGCTTTTTACTTGTTGTTGAGACATACTATAAGCCACTTCACCTTTCCACCTGATAATTAGACACTCTTAAATTAAGACAATGATAATTTCACAGGGGTGTATGAAGTCTAATTAATTAAGGCCTGTAAAGCTCTTAGAGATCCTTGAATCAAAGGCACTTCATGGAAGTATAAAATGGGATAATGTAATGAGTAAACCTCATGACAATGAACTTCAGATCCCTGGGTTGTATTGGAATTGGTATCAAGTGTCATTTGAAAATATGTGGGCTGGAACTTGGAAATCTTTTTAGTATACAGAGAATATGTCATATCATGGTTTGATTTGTATCACATCCTCTAAATTGTTGTGAGATTCTTTTTGACAGATGGTCAACTGAGGCGGGCTATCTAATTTAACTGAAAATTAACATTGGCAGCTGTTCCTGCTAAAAAGATAATCTGTCTTTCAAATTGAATGGAGCAATGCTGACCCCTTTCCAACTCCTTTCCTATAATTGTGGGTGAATGACAGTTTCCCTCCTGCAAACACTAAACTCAGAGACACACAGGACCTTTCATTCTAGGTCATGTCGAATGGGATCCACAGCTGCCATCTATAGTAACAGCCACTCGTAGCAGTTCTCATCACTATTTAACACTGTACTCATCATCATACTCACTGAATGAGATAAATCACCACCGGCCTCTTTTTTAGGCTTAATACCCATTGAAAATCCTTGTGATAATCTTTACTCTCAGTGTAAAAAAAATCCAGTCATTCACGTTTGGCGGCCATGAATTTCCTTTTGTTTTTTAATTTGGAGAAATCAGATGGGTCGTAGATGGGTCCTCTGACACCAGTCTCTGAGATGGAGATTTGTATGCAGGAGGCTTGTTGAAGGCCTGTTGTCTGTTGAATGCCCAGGTCAAAAAGAAAAAATACGTTTTAGGGATTTTCTTACATTGTTTCATGGTTGGGAATCATTTTTTTTTAAATAATTGAAGGGGCGCCTGGGTGGCGCAGTCGGTTAAGCGTCCGACTTCAGCCAGGTCACGATCTCGCGGTCCGTGAGTTCGAGCCCCGCGTCGGGCTCTGGGCTGATGGCTCAGAGCCTGGAGCCTGTTTCCGATTCTGTGTCTCCCTCTCTCTCTGCCCCTCCCCCGTTCATGCTCTGTCTCTCTCTGTCCCAAAAATAAATAAACGTTGAAAAAAAAATTAAAAAAAAAATAATTGAAGTATAGTTGACAGACAATGGTACATTAGTTTCAGGTGTACAATATAGTGATTCCACAAGTCTATACATTATGCTATGCTCACCACAAGTGTACCTACCATCTGTCACCATACAACACTATTACAATGCCATTGGCTATATTTCCTATATTGTTCCTTTCAACCCCCTGACTTACTCATTCCATAACTGGAAACCTATACCTCCCACTCCTCTTCTCCCCTTTTTTTGCCCATCCCCCCCCCTCCTCTGGCAACCACCAGTTTGTTCTCTGCATTTATGGGTCTGTTGCTGCTTTTTTTTTGGATTTGTTTGTTTTGGTTTTTAGATCCCACATATGGGTGAGATCATATGGTATTTGTCTTTCTCTGACTTATTTCATTTAGCATAATACCTTCTGCATCTATCCGTGTTGTTGCAAATAGTTCTTGCATCAATTTCTATTTTGTAAAAAATTATTGCATTAAAATATGATTTATCTTGACTGAGTATTTTGATACTCCCTTAAATTTTGTGCCTCACTCCCCTTACCCTAGTTCCAACCCTGAGATGTAGCTGCTATTACACATTTGGTGCATATATTTCCAGGCCATTAAAAATGTTCATATATATATATACACACACACACACACACACACACACACACACACACATATATATATATATATATATATATATATATATATAGTCATCAGTCATCCTGTTGACTTTATCTAAACAAGATCCCCAGTCCTCTTTCTTCTTTGTACCCCACCACTACCATCCCAGATCAAGTCACCATTTTCTCCCAACTTTTGCAATACGTTTCTAACAACTGGTCTAATATAGAGCTTCTATATTGTCCCTCTTGAGCTCTTTCTCCACAATGCAGAGTGATATTTTTAAAACATAATTCAGGGCATTCCACTTCCCCACTGAAACACCTCTCCTTCCTCCAGTGTCATCCCATTTTCTTTAGAATACAAGTTTCTACCATGGCTGCCAGTGGCCCTACATGATCTGGGCTCTGCCTATTTCTCTGTCCTCATTGTGACTACTCTTCCCCTTGCTCACTGAGCTCAAGCCACACTGGCCTTCTCTTTGTTCGTCTAAAACACTAAGCTTCCTCTTCCCGGCCCCCCCCCCCATTGGGCCTTGGTACCAGCTGTTCCTTCTGAATGGCTTGCTCTCTGTCCTCAGCTCCATGTGTCTGCATCTTTTTTGTCATTAATACCTCAGGCCTCCTCTGACCATCCAATCAAAATAGTTCTCAGTCACATTTGCACATATCATCCTGTTTTGTTTTTGTCACACAATTTAGTGCTGCTGGATATTTTTTTGCATATGTTTATTTGTATGCTACTTCTTCCTACTAGAATATAAGCCCCATGAATACAGGATATTGTGAAGATCTAATAGTCCTGTTTATAGCCATATCTCCAGTACCTGGGCCTGGGTTTGACACATACTTGATATTAAATAAGTGTTTCCTGAATAACTTCAAAATATATATATAGGAAATTTTCTGTGTATGGGGCCTTTTTTTTTTTTAAAGTAGACTTTAGGGTTTTTCTTAAATTGATTTATTTAGAGAGATAAAGAGCATTCAAGCAGGGGAGGGGCAGAGAGAGAGGAAGGGAGAGAATCTCAAGCAGGCTCCGTGCTGTCTGTGCAGAGCCCAATATGGGGCTCCATCCCATGAACCATGAGATCATGACCTAAGCCAAAATCAAGAGTCAGATGCTTAACCAGCTGAGCCACCCAGGCACCCCTAGACTTTAGTTTTTACAACAGTTTTTGGTTCACAGAAAAAGTGACCGGAGTGTACAGATTTCCCATATGCCTTCTGCCCCCGTATATGGACAGCCTCCCCAACCATCAACATTCTGCATCAGAGTAGTTCATTTGTTCCAGCCAATAAACTTACACTGATGCACTGTTATCAACTAGAGTCCATAGCTTATGTCAGACTTCACTCTTGGTTTTGTACATACTATGGGTTTTGACAAGTGTATAATGACATGTATCAACTATCACAGTATCACACAAAGTAGTTTCACTGCCCTCGAAATCTTCTGTGCTCCTACTATTCATCTTTCTCCTTCTCCCCCAACCCCTGGTAACCACTGATCTTTTTATTATCTCCATGGTTTTACCTTTCCCAGAATTTTCTATAGTTGAAATCATACAATACAAAGTCTTTTCTAATTGGCCTCTTTCGCTTAGTAATATACATTTAAGATTCCTCCATGTCTTTTTGTGGCTTTATTACTAATTTAAGTGTTGGATAATATTCCATTGTCTGGCTGTACCACAGTTTATTCATCCATTCATCTACGGAAGGACATCTTGGTTGCTTCCAAGTTTGGCAATTATGCATAAAGCTGCTGTAAACATCTGTGTGTAAGTTTTTGTGTGGACAGAAATTCTCAGCTCATTTGGGTAAATGCCAAGGAGTGCAATTTGCTGGATTGTATGGTAAGAATATGTTTAGTTTTGGAAGAAATTGCCAGACTATCTTCTAAAGCAGCTGTACCTTTTTGTATCCCTACCAGCAATGTGTGAGAGTTCCTGTTGCTCCACATCCTTATTAGCATTTCGTGCTGTCAGTGTTCTGGATTTTGGCTATTCTAATAAGTGTGTGCTAGTATCTAATAAGTGTGTGCTAGTTGTTTTAATTTACATTTCCCTAATGACATATGATGTGTAATATCTTTTCATATGCTTAATTGCCATCTGTATATCTTCTTTGGTGATGTGTCTGTTTAGGTCTTTTGACCACTTTTTAATCAGGTTATTCTTTTCCTGTTGAGTTTTAAGAGTTCTTTTTGTATCTTTTGGACAGGAGTCCTTTATCAGCTTTGTCTTATAAATATTTTCTCTCAGTCTATGGCTTGTCTTCTCTTTCTCTTGACAGTGTCTTTCACACAGCAAAAGTTTTTCAATTTTAGTGAAATTCAACTTATTAATTCTTTCTTTCTAGGAAGGATTGTGCCTTTGGTGTTATATCTAAAAAGTCATCACCATACCCAAGATCACCTAGATGTTCACCTCTGTTATCTTCAGGGTGTTTTACAGTTTTGTATTTTACATTTAGGACTATGATCCATTTTGAGTTAATTTATGTGTATCTTTTATTTTTAAGCATTGTTCTGCTAACTTTTTCACTCAAAATAAAATTTTGGAGATCTCTTTGGATATATACATATGGTTTCACTCCTCACTGCTGTGTAGTATTTCATCATGCATATATACCACTTTTTATTGATGTGGTATATTTAGTGATGGGCATTTGGAATTTTCTTTTCTTTTTTTTTGATACTACGAGCAATGTTGCATTCTTGTGCATGTGTA
Organism: Leopardus geoffroyi; assembly: GCF_018350155.1. Classification (NCBI taxonomy): domain Eukaryota; kingdom Metazoa; phylum Chordata; class Mammalia; order Carnivora; family Felidae; genus Leopardus; species Leopardus geoffroyi. The sequence continues at coordinate 37,126,737 of NC_059343.1, forward strand.
TAGACATTTCTCTAAGGGAGATGCCTAGAAGTGGAATTGTTGGTCAGACTGTATGAACTCTGTATGTAGAGTATATTTGCAATTTCAGCAGATCCTGGCAGAGTGCCATCCAGAGGATGACAGTACCTGCTTCCCGACAAGCTGGCCAACATTTGATGTTGTCTAACTTTAACTTTGCCAATCTTATGGTCTAAAGATGGTTTCTCATAAAGATTTATTTTCCCCTGATTTATTAGTGATGAGGAACATACTTTGACATTTATTGTTTTTTTTTTTTAATATCTCATCTTCTGTTAAGTGACCACTTTTTAATCTTTTGCCCATTTTATTTCTGTTGGGTTGTTTGTCTTTTTATGGTTATTTTGCAAGAGTTCTTTATACTGGTTATTAATGTTTGACTGTTATATTTATGGCAAATACTTTTCCCCAGCCTCTTGATTGTCTTTTAAAATTGTTTATGAAGTCTTTTTCCATATAGAAGTTTCCAATTTGCCTTTAGTCAAATATATTGATTTTTTTCTCATTGCTGCTTTTCGAGTATTTTTTATGAACGCCTTTCCTACCCTTAGATTATACAGTTATCACTGTAAATTTTCTGATAACTTTAAATATGTAATTGCTTGTTGGTTTATTTATAGGCCTTTTATTGACTTGCAATTTATATTTCTGTATGATGTGAAGGATTTAATTTTATTATTTTTTTAAAGTTTTTTTTAATGTTTATTTATTTTGAGAGAGAGCAGGGGAGGGGTAGAGAGAGAGAAAGAGAGAGAGAAGCCCAAGCAGGCTCCACACTCAGTGTGCAGCCTAGACGTGGGGCTTGATCTTACGACCATGAGATCATGTCTGAGCAGAAATCAGGAGTCAGACACTTGACCGACTGAGCCACCCAGGCACCCCTTATTATTTTTAATTAATGAATTTCTAGGTATTTGCCTATGCCCTACACAATAACTTGCTTCTCCACCAAGCTTATCTTTGTGGGCTGTATCTTGGTCGGCATGAGGGAAGAGGGCACTGTATCTACAGAGTCTGGACCACCCACTTCCTACTCCTTTCTGTAAACTTGTAAATACTTAGATTCTTAGTAGTTACCGGCTAAATAAAAAGGAGAATGCTAAGTCAATAAATGGTCAGGATGATAGAACCACTGACTGACTGTACCAATGCAGTCTATCCAAGGTGCTACAAATGTCCTTGGGTCTAGATTGAAGAAAACATTCCTCGAAATGCCTTGGGGAAGGCAACATAGCACAATGCACTTTGCAATCGGGCAGAGCTGGGTCTGAATTTTAGCTCTACCATTTTCACCTGTGTAACCCCGGGCAAGTTAATCTCTGAGACTGAGTTTCCATATCCTTAAAAGGATAATTATAGTTCTTATTTTGTGAGTTAGTTGTGAAGATCTGAGATAATACTGATAAAGTACTTGATACATGTTTAGTGCTCAATCATGTTGACCATTATTGCTTTTGGTTATGTTAATGACTTCCACAGAGAGGTGAATATTGGGGGAGGTTGCAGAGGAAGAATAACAATCGAGAGATATCAACCATTCTTGATGGGTTGAGGTGAAATGGATGCCAACAGCTGTTGACACTCCCAGAGAAGCCGAGGAGAGGTGTTGGGACCCACACCACAGTAGTCTAGCACCCGTGCTAAGCCAGTGAAAAAGCATCTGGGTGGGATTCCAGGCTCTTGCCTTGTTAAACAAAACCATGAGTCATGACTTGGGAAAGAGTGTGGGAACCCAGAGAAGGAATGTATAAACAGATAGTCTATTGTCTGAGAGCAAATAAACTGAGGATATCTTCAGGTAGGGGTGGAACAAATTATCACATAGGAGTGACTTACTAGGCCCTGATTGCTGGCTAGGGCCAAAGCCAGGAGATGCAAAAAGAAACTCAAAGGGAGGCCAAAGCAGGGCATACCTGGAGGATCATTACATGCTTCTGTAAGTTTCATTGGCTGGCACTGGGAAACATAGCATCATTCTGTAGGTAAAGGCTAGTGGCTCCTGGCTTGCTGGTGAGTTCAAGCTGATGTGGTTCAGATGCAGTAAAGACAAAAGAGCGAGGAGTGGGTTCTGGAGAATGTGGCCATAGAACAAGCCTCGGTGACCTGTGATAGCAGGGCTGTGTAACCCTTTGTACTTAAAGAAGAGTCCATAGACAAGCACCATAGGCCTCAACAGGAACTTATTAGAAGTGCAGAATCTTGGGTTCCACCTCAGACCACTGAGGTTCCATGAATTATAAACTGCATTTTACCAAGATTCCCAGGTGACTTGAATGCAGACCAAAGTCTGAGAAGGGCTTGTCCAGCCTGGGGATAAAATAGGCTCACATGGAAGAAGGGAGTTTTGGAAGATTTGCTTGTTACGACTTCTCAAAAGCAAATATATACAATTATGCAGCGCCCTCCCTCCCCATTTTATACCTTAAGATTTCAAATAACTATTCTAGAAGCATTGCATCTATTACTTGGTCAGGTAAAGAATACTTTAGCTGGGGATTATTTTTAATACCCAAATAATCAAACCACCTCCTTCCTTCAGATAAGATAGAAATCCTACTTTAATTTTTTCATAGGACAATAGGCTTATCAATATTAACAAGTACTATGTTTAATTCTTTTCTTTGTTTCCAATGAGAATTGTGCTTAATTACTGAACTGTTGTGTAAGGAAAAAAAATGCCCATTAGGTATTTATTTACTGAGATAATAAATCTACTCAATTGAAGAATTGTGCTCAGATGGGATCACCTCAAACACTATATCTTAACATTAAAGAGCCTTCTAGAGTTTTCTTTTCATTTTGGTAACTTCAGGGGAAAGTGCCTGGTGAAAATTCATTTTGTTCCAGTTGCCACACTTTGGAATAAAAGCAAAACTTCACTTGGCTCCCTACCTTCTAAAAGAGCATTCTCAAAGTGTGGTGTCTGGATTAGCAACATCAGTATCACCTGGGAACTTGTTAGAAATGTAAACTCTCAAGTCCCATCCAAGACCTACTGAAATAGACGGGGGTGGGCCCAGCCATCTGCATGTTTAACGTGCCTTCCAGGTGATTCTGACTCATGCTAAAGTTTGAGAAGCACTCTTTAAAGCCATGTGGTCTGATATAGGAGAGGTCAAATGCATAAGCAATGGAAGAATGTGAGAGTTGATCCAGAAGCCAGTGGGTTCTAGTCTTATTTGTGACACTTTGCTGTGTGATCTTGGATAAGGCATCACACGACTCTGGGCTTCAATTTCCTCATTTTTAAAATATAGGAGTTGGTTGGGGTGCCTGGGTGGCTCAGTTAAGCGCCCAACTTTGGCTCAGGTCATGATCTCACGGTTTGTGAGTTCCAGCCCCATGTCTGGTTCTGTGCTGACAGCTCAGAGCCTGGAGCCTGCTTTAGATTCTGTGTCTCCCTCTCTCTGTGCTCCTCTTTCTCTTTCTCTCTCAAAAATAAATAAACATTTAAAAAAAATAGAGGAGGTGGAATAGATATGTAAGGCTCCTTAAGTCTCTGATAGATCAGATGTGGCAATTGGAACAGAGTGAGTTTTCACCCTGGTATTTTCTCTTGGAATTAACAAGATAAAAAGAATAATCTGAAAAGATTTTTAATGTTAAGGTGTAGATTTTCAGGTGATCCCAGTTGAGCAATTTTTTAATATTGAGTAGGTTTAATGATCTTCATTCATATGTCAGATGTCCATCCATGATAGATAACATGGCCAGTTATCAAATAATCATCGATGGATTCACTTTGCTACAAGTTTAGTATGATATACCACTCCTTGTATGGCAAACAGTTGTTAAGTTCTAACTTTTGAGAGTTTTCTTTCATTTCTGAAACATTTTAGCTTTCACCTTGGAATTATACTAAATGTCACCCCATGTGGTTGAAATTATTATCACGAAGTCCATGTAGTCAAGCCCATTTTATTTTTTAGCACACTTGGGTACATGGTTTTCTTGCACATGGGTGATTAGAAACAACCAACTATAAGGTGATATCAGTGGTCAGCAAGAAGGGGCTGCAGCCTGGGACCAGGCAAAAAAGATTGCTGACCTGCAAGGACATGGGCAGTAGGAGTAGGCCCAAATACCAACAGGATAGGGCCATTTAGTAATGAGTGCATTACTCTGTTGCTCTATAGGATGTTGCTACTGGCAGCTTTCAGTCATAAAAAGATTAAATTCTGTTTAATATCTCTTTTAGAAGGTAGGGAAGGACATTGTGCCTTTAAAAAATATTTCCATCAAAAGCCTTGTTTCTCGAAGAATTATGTTTTGGTTATCTGGAAGTTGAACTTATGTAATACACTGTTTTTTCCTGACAATGATGGATTGGATCACCACGGTACACAGAAGATACAAGGTAAATATGTACAGGTAGCAAATGGAGAAATATCACATCATAATTAAGAGGCTTAACTGAATATAATAAATATATAATATATTAATACATAATAAATATATGTATAATATAAATAATATATGATATAATAAATATTGAAGATATATTTTTCAAAAGCATTTATTGAAATGCTTTGAAACAGATACTTATAGATATGAATTGGGGTATATTTTAGGCATTGTGGGTGTTGCATGTAAATTCCATAGGCAGAGACAATTGTTTTCTTAAACTATCTTCTTTTCCTTTCCAGAGATTATTCCAATAGGTGAACACCTGGAATAAAAATGAAAAAGTATAGTAGAACATTATCATCTAGTCTTGGGGAAATAGAACGTAGCCCTTGTTGTCTTTTATTGATTATAGGGAGAGGAATCCACCCATATCACTAGAAGTCAGGGAAGCTGGGCTCTTACCTCAGACTAACTGCATGACTTTGGGAAATATATAGATGTTTTTGGGGTTTTACTTGGCTCACCTGTGGAATGTTAAAGACTGGATAAAATATAAAGATTAGATTAGATAAAATTTAAGACTAGAACTATAGACTACAACCTCTATCTACGTTAGATAGAACAAAATTTGCTTCAGGGCTGAGATTTCATGAGGTTTTATTATGTCCTCCACTCCATCTTAGCCACTCCATTTTGTCATGGTCATGTTCAATGGCGTTACCTTCTTTAAGCTCTCAGTCTCAAGCATCTTGCTCTTTGACTACTACCTCCTATGTTTTCAGCTTCTTCAAATACACTCGCTCCAACAACTCTTTGACCCCACTAGGACCTCCCAAGTCCATACCCTATTTTCACCTCCTTATATAGTCTGATAAACCTTAATTACAATTCATGGCGTGTGATTACTATCTTCCCTTTGCTTAAGCCTTCGATTCCTTTATCCCTCTCTTTTTCTGTCACGATGACTTGGTGAAATTGCAACTCTTGTGTTTGAGGTCACCATCTCTAGGAAATAGACTCAGGTTTGCTTTAAGAGGTTTGTGGGGGAGTGCTTTTGAGAACATCACATGGGAAGAGTGAAGCAGGATTCAACTGTGGTGCATTTGCAGTAGAGGCTTCAACTGGTCCTTGGGGTATGATGAAGAGCTGGGAAGACCCTTTGGAACTGTTTCACCTTGGGATAAGGTGACTGTTTTTTTTTTAACCCCTTTCAATTGGCCAATCATGAAATGTGGGAAACCCTGGGAATGGGATGAATCAGCTCTCTCCAGCTAAGGGCAGTACCTGGAAAGTGATTTAGCTGATAGCTGTTAGCCCCCAACACTGGGAGAATGGGCATCTCAGCCCTAAATGGGGAATCTGGACAGTGCATCACAATGTCCACTCTACCTAGTTGGGGCCAACTCTCCAGGTCTGTAGCTGATCGAGGCTGGAAAGAAACCTAGAACCAAGCTGAATAGTCTTACTTTAAATTCATCACCATCAATTTCACGTGAGCATCAGTTCTGCCCACAATCCTACTACGTTTCCCTATTTCATACCTTTGCCTTGTTCCTCCAAAACATTTTCCCCATCTTCACTCTTGACTGATAACCTTGTGACTTACTTAGGAAATGTAAGCAATTAGAGAACTTCCATATTTTTCTTCCACCAATATAGCAATGTACACATGAACCTATCCTTTTGCTACAGAGGTGAATTGTTGATGATTCTAAGTCCAATTTCTCTTTCACTGGATTCCATTCATTCTTCCCTACTTAAGGGCCTCCCTTTTACAATTTTCCCCTTTCTCTCTGCCATTTTCCCTCTGTGCACTGGATTGTTCCCATTAACATAAAAACACGTGGGCACCGTTTTCCATCTTAAAAGTACCCTGCCTTGACCCACATCATTCTTCAACTATCACCCCTTTTCTGCTCTGTTTTACAGAAAAACTCATTGAAAGAGTTGTCTATACCCTCTGACTCCCCCTTTTTCCCACTTCTTTACTTTTCTTCTCATTCTCCCTTAAACTTTGCCCAAGAGCTCCTACTATTTCACTGATATTACATTTGTCAAGGTCTCTAGTATCTCCATGTTGGCTTACTTGGCTGATCTGCAGCATTGTGCATGCGTGATTGTTCTTTTCTTAAAACACTTTCTTCATTCGATTATGTGGATACCATCATCTCCTGGTTCCCCTCTTATCTTACTGGCTGCTATTGGTTTGCAGTCCTCTCGGGAACTTTCTGGGTGAAATCTGAAACTGGCCCACAAATGCAGAGGGCAGGGAGCAAGTGAAGAAAGAGGGAAGCCACTCCAGCTTAGTAGGTGACACTTTTAATAAACAAAAGGAACTTAACATATGAGGCTTGTCTTGGGTGGCAGCAAGACAAACAGATCCCTGCACTTGCCTGCGAAATCTTAAGAATTTATATAGAGAGAGGCCTTCACTGGGTTCAGTCACGTATACATGCTCGTGTTCTCAACACATCACTATCTCAAGGCTCTGTCCTTTTGAGCAGCTTCTGGGCGCAGGAAAGGCAAGCAGAACCCACATTCCTAGGATAGGGGAGGGACTCTGAATGCCTGAGTTTAGCTCACAGGTCAATTGACGGTCATGTCTCTTCAATGACCTTCACCAACAGCTGCTCCTCTTCAAGCTTCTGTTCTGGATCCTCCTAATCTTCTCAACCTCCAAATTTTGGAAAGCTACAGGGCTGAGTCCTCAGACCTATTTCTATTTTTTTTACACATAGTTGCTAAATGATTTCATCCAGTTTGGTAACTTCTAATACCAGCATTTTCTCCCAGACTTATATAATCAACCGCCCATTTGATATCTCCACTTGAGTAACGACGGTGAAATGGATTGAATGCTTCCTATATACCAGGTATAGTTCTAAACCCTTAATGTATATTTATTCAAATATTGAATGTCCAAGCGGCATCTCAAACTTAGCTAGTGTGTCTAAAACTGAAATTCTCATTCCCACCCAAACCAGCTTCTCCCTCAATATTTACCACCTTGGTGAATGGCAGTACCTTTCATCCAGTTGCTTAGACCCAAAACTTCAGCCTCATCCTAACTTCCCTCTTTCTTTCATACCCCACATCCAATCCATCGGGAAATCTTCTTAGCCTTATTTTCAGAATACACCCCCAATCCAAATAGTTCTTATCCCCTGTATCATTGCCACTTGTTCCAAGGCACAGTCATCTCTTGCTTTCACTATGGCCCCCTCTTCAAACAGTGGCTACAGGCAGCCTATAAAAACATAAGTCAAATTGTGTCATTTTTAGTTTTTAATTTTTTTGTTGGAATATATTTGACACACAGCGTGACATTCGTTTCAGGTGTACAGATTATGTCTGTCCTTTGCTCAAAGCCTCTGAATGCCTTCCCATCTCGCTCAGAACAAAATTCAAAGTTTTTTTTTTAATTTATTAAAAAAAATTTTTTTTTTTTTTACGTTTGTTTATTTTTGAGACAGAGAGAGACAGAGCATGAACAGGGGAGGGTCAGAGAGAGGGAGACACAGAATCTGAAACAGGCTCCAGGCTCTGAGCCGTCAGCACAGAGCCTGATGCAGGGCTTGAACCCATGAACCGCGAGATCATGACCTGAGCCAAAGTCGGCCGCTTAACCGACTGAGCCACCCAGGCGCCCCCAAAATTCAAAGTTTTTGCTGTGACCTACAAGGTCTAAATGGCAGGCCCCTAGTTAACTCTCTGGCTTCATCTCCTACCATTCTTCACCTCCGTCTCTGTTATCATTTGGCACTGGCTGCCTGACTGTCGTCTGAGCCCCTTCCCTAAGCAGCCTTCCTTCTTAGCACCTGTGCACTTGTGGTTCCTTCTACCTGTGAAACAGGTTGACATAGGTGTCATTACACCTAATTAAAAGTGGCATTTGAAGATTGCTCACGGGAAGTTTTATTTACATATATTGTCTGATTATCTCCAACTAGCAAGCAAAGCCATGAAGTTATTAATTATCTTTGCATGCCGTTTTTATGTAAAGAGACATTCTCTGTGTAGAAGTTAAAGTACAAAAACAGATTAAATATAGAATTGCAGCTAAGACTGCATCTTTCTGCATTAAGCTCAACAATGGTGATTTAGTTTTAGCAAAGCAACATAGTCCAACATTGAATTAATATGATCATTTGAATTTTATTGACTCTCTACTTTTGTTTGCATTTAATTTATAAATTAGTGTTAGTTTTGTAGTTGAATAAGAATGATCAGCATAAGGAATTTATTTTTGGTTGTATGTTTGTGACTATTTAAGTAATATTACAATAGAAATAATGAGACAACACTGGAGTCTACAGGCATGTTTCTCCTTTAAAAGAGGTCTCTGTATTGAGTCAAATTTGAAAAACACATTTTAGGTGATTGCATGATGATTTTCTTTTTTTATTTTTTTAAAAATTTCTTTTTTTCAATGTTTATTTATTTTTGGGACAGAGAGAGACAGAGCATGAACGGGGGAGGGGCAGAGAGAGAGGGAGACACAGAATCGGAAACAGGCTCCAGGCTCTGAGCCATCAGCCCAGAGCCCGACGCAGGGCTCGAACTCACGGACCGCGAGATCGTGACCTGGCTGAAGTCGGATGCTCAACCGACTGCACCACCCAGGCGCCCTGCATGATGATTTTCAAAGTCAGATTCCATATAAGAGAGAACACAAGGGAGGGAGCATGAGAAGCTTAAATGTTGCAGACAAAAGTTAAAAAATGAGAAACGTGTTGGCAGTACATTTAGCCAATTATAAAGAGAACTACATAACAAAAAATTGTGAAATTGAAAAAAAATATGTTTCCTGGCTAAGGAATTATTAAACATTTAGAGCCAGGAAAGAAGTTTATATTAATTTTCCAGACACCTTCTACTTTCCATTTCTCCATTCCATTAAACACCCCCCAGTAGAAAAAAAAAAAGAGACCTGAAGACAAAATCAAATAGCATGGAAAATATTAAGAGGTTTTTTTCCTATAATAAAGCTAAATGTATCCTGGCTGTTTTGGTTTTTTTTTTTTTTTGGAAGTGGTTCTCATAAAGAGATGTTTGAAGTTAGTGCTATGAATATCTGGTGACTGCTGAATATCTGGTGACAAAACAAAAACAAAAACAGGAAGCACCTCTATAAACTTATACTTCATTTATTTATCTATTTTATTTTATTTTATTTTATTTTATTTTATTTTTATTTTTATTTTAGAGAGAGAGAGAGTGCATGAGCAGGGGAGAGGGGCAGAGGGAGGGAAGGAGGGAAGCGGGGGGAGAGAGAGAGAGAGAGAATGAGAATCTTAAGCAGGCTCCATGCTCAGTGTGGAGCCAGATACTGGGCTCCATCCCACAACCCTGAGATCATAACCTGAGCCACAACCAAGTCAGACACTCAACAGCCTGAGCCACCCAGATGCCCCTAACCTTCATGTAAAAGGGAGACTTGGGAGGAATTTTGAAAAATTCCCAAGTTTCTCATAATTTGACTCCCCACAAATCACTGACAGGATGAATAAACTTTATAAAACACAGTTAAAGTCATTGAACAGTTAGTTAAATCAGTGTTTGGTATTATTGAGAAAGAAATTGTAGTAGGCAGAATTTTAAGATGACCCCCTAAGATTCTGGAGCCCTGGTGCACACACACTTTCTTCCAGTTACTCACTCAAACAGTAATCTCAGTGGTGTTGTGAAGCGATTTTGCACGTGTAGTTAGGGTCTCAAGTCAGTTGACCTTAAGATTATCCAGGTGGACTTGACCTAATCACATGAGCCCTCTAATTAGAAGCAGAGAATTCTCTCCCAATGATCACAGAAGAGAATGTTAGAGAGAGACACACTGGCTGGCCTGGAAGAAAGCAGACATCCACACAAAGTGCCTCCGGGGGCCACATGGCAAGGAATTTTGGGTGGCCCCTTGGAGCCCAGAGCAGTCCCCAGCCAATAGCTAGCAGGAAAAGGGAACCTCAGTCTGTCGACTGCAAGGAAATGAATTCTGCCAACTTCTGGTGAATTTGGAAGAGGACCACAAGCCTCAGAGGAGAACCACCGTCCTAGCAAACACTTTGATGTCAGCCTGGTGAGACCTGAGCAGCGAATCCAGTCACACCGTGCTCTCACCTACAGAACTGTGAGATAATAAACATTTGTTGTCTTTTTCAAGCCACTAAGTTTGTGATAATTTATATAGCAATAGGGGCGCCTGGGTGGCTCAGTCAGGCAAACATTCAGCTTTGGTTCAGGTCATGATCTAGCAGTTCACGAGTTCGAGCCCCATGTTGGGCTCTGTGCTGATGGCTCACAGTGTGGAGCCTGCTTGGGATTCTCTCTCTCCCTCTCCCTCTGTCCCTCCCCTGCTCACGCTCTATCCCCCCCTTCAAAAAATAAATAAACATTAAAAAAATTTTTTTTAATTATATGGCAATAGAAAACAAATACAGAAACCATTTCTCTTTTCAACCGGTTGTATTGGAACTGTGTAGAAGCTGTCATTGTTGCCTTTTGGAGCAAGGATAGGTGGAAGTGAAAATTGTTATTTTTATTTATTCCATGACCCCGAATTGCATTAAGATAGGGCTATGTCCTAAAGAGCTTTGGAATGTCAAAGAATATGAAGTAGATAATAAAAATCCAACAGCAACGAGGAAACCACAGGGTATCACATCGGGTCTTGAGTTCCTTCAGCTATGGACGTTCAGCCGCAAGTCTAGATTTGGTCTTCAACCTGTGATGCATGGTGCAGAATTACAGGTAAATGATCAGTTAACAAGGCTGCTGGGGATGAATCTTATTTATAGAAAGTTTTAAATAACAGACACTGTGATAAATCAACAGTGTAAACTCTGGCTGCATGCAAGGCACACCAGCAGGCACTATGAAGGCAGTATTGTTAGCATATTCTGCCCGGTGATAAAAAATACCTCTATGCAGGTATAAGTTGAAGACTGTCTCTTCTCCTTCAGATTTATGCAGTAGGAGGCTATAGATATCAGAGATGGGCAAGCTATTTTTGGAAAGGACCAGCTTTTAGGCTTTGCAGGTCATGTGGCCCCTGTTATAACCACTCACCTCTACTGCTGTAGTGTAAAATCAGCCTTCAGTGATGTGAAAAGGAATGAGCATAACTACATTCCAATAAAACTTTATTTATAAACACAGGTAGTGGGCTGGATGTGGCCCAGGGCTGTAGTACTTTGCAGACCCTGTTCTAGATGGGAGAGGAGGGCCTGAACTGGTGGCAATATCTGGGGGAAATAGAACTCATTAGACTTGATGACCAATTGACTTTGAGGAGAAGAAGATGAGAAAATGACTACAGACTTTGTAGTCTGGGAGGACAATGGTACCGCTATCTGAGATGGGAACAAAGATGGAAGAAATGGAGGGCGGGCATGCACACACACGTGTGTGTTAGTGGGCTTCTGAAGAAAGTGCTTTGGGTATTGAAATAATAAATTTGAGGTGCCTTCAGAATATTTCCATGGAAAAGTCTAGGAAGCCGTTAGAAGTATAAGGACAGAGAGAGAGAGAGAGAGAGAGAGAGAGATTTGGGTAATTTGGGAGCTGTCTTCATGGAGGTGATGTGTCTTGAAGCCATAGGTGTAGGTGAGATCACACATGGAGGGTTTGTAGAATGTGAACTAATGTATATAAAAGTGCTCTTTAAACTGTAAGGCATTATACAAATAAAATATTTTTATTATTAAATGTGACAAACAGAAGCATAAAAGGCAGTAACAACCATTTTGTCTCAGAATCCCTGCTAGTTCCCAATTATTGCATTTTCATCCTGTGATGGCCTTTGAACAGCTCTTTTTACCTTCCCTTGCATACACATGGAGATTATAATGCATTAAACATTATGCATGTGTTGGCATAATGCCTCCCCCCCAACAGATACTCTCAAACGTCTTTTGGTAGACATAAACTTTTAAGAGGACTGAGACAAAGACACAGAAATGCCACTTTGATATTAAGGTCCAATGCTTGGAGTTTTATTTAAATGAGGAGCGAGGCAGTGGGTTTAGGGATATCAATATTTAATCACTTACATGGTAAAAGAGACATAGAATGTAGGGACAGAATAGACCTAAGACATAATATCAAGTTAGAGTTGAGGAAGCCCTGAACTCTTGAAGTCTGTGGGGAATTGCTCTTTACTATGACCTCAAGGACACCAGTGCTGTCCCTTCTGCAGGCCTGACCTGCATTTCCAGGGCATTTCACTTATCCACTGCTGCTAAACAAATGATGCCCAAACCTAGTGTCTTAAAAAACAGAAACCCATGTTATCACGTTTCATAGTTTTGTGGGTCTGGAATTTCGCTATGACTTGGCTGGGTGATTCTTCTGTTCCATAATGGAGATCACTCGCTGGTATTCAACAGGTGGATGGGCTGGTCTGGGAGGTCCGAGACAGCTTCACTCACATATCTGACACCGTGTTCAGGTGGCTGGAAGGCTGGGCTCAGCTGGGACTGGGGACCAGAAAACCTACATGTGGCGTCTTGAGCCTGGTGGCCTCAGGATAGTCAACTTTCTTATGTACTGGCTCAAGGTCCAAGAGTGACTCATCTGCCAAACAAGGTGTATAGTGCATGGGCTCTCATGACCCCAGCCTGAAGTCACATGGTGTTACTTCTGTTATTCTATTGGTTGAAATTGTCATGAATCTTTGGTTCTGTCCGGATTTAAGGGGAGAGATGGTAAACCCCACCTGTAGATGGGAAGAGTGTCAAATAATTTGTGGCTATTTTTTTTAAAAACCACTACAAAGGCCATCTGGCAGAAAGATGTGCCTCCTTGATGACAGCTCAGATGATATGGATGCTAAGGAAGTGCTGCCCTCCTAGGCCCAGCATTTCTTGGAATGAGGAAGTTTCCGGCGTGCCATGTGGGTTATGTATTCATCAGATGGATTCCCCTACCCAGAGGGTAGATCCTGAGACCTGGATGCAGGGGGTTTATTTTGGGAAGTGATCCCAGAGAACAGGAGCAGGGGACAGTGAAGGGTAAAACAGGGAAGGAAGAAACTCCAATCCCAGGGTACATGGTCAAGTTGGTCACTGCTGTGGGCTTCTGGGGCTCAGTCTTGCTGAGATCTTCTGAAGAGCTATGTGGTTGCACCTCAGAATCGTCTGTCTGAGGGGCAGAAGAAAAACACCCCAACTCCCACCTCCCATCGGCCAGGGGCTGCCCCACAGGATGTTGGCTTTCTCTTACTCCCAGCTCTACCCATGCTATCTATGCCATGATGGTAGCCTATATTGTAGCATCAGACAGATCCTGGGCTAGACAGCCAGACACACGGTGAGCAGAACTGAGGTGCTGTCAAATTACACATGCAGGAAGCTGGTTGCCATAGCAACGGATGGGGTAAAAGTTGGGCTGGGAGAACGTGAGGTGGCCACAAGAGGTACCTGATATGCATGCACATGCTTGAACTTCTCCATTAACTAAGCCAAACACACAGGCTTTCAAGCAAGGCACTACATGGCATAAACAGATGTAGTAGAGCTTATTTCAGTTTTTCCCTTCCACTGGATTCCTGACTGAGACGGTGTGCAGCTGCCAGGGACACTCTCCTCAAGGCCCACGTCACCATTCTGTAATAGATTACATCAGTAATCAATGAACTCCTCTTAAAAAAAAAAAAAAAAAGGTTTGTACGGATCAGACTTTTCCTGGATCACGAACAAATAGCTCTAGCAAGGGCCACATCCTTATCCCATGGGAGAAACCAGGACTCAGTGTCTGGCCAGGTGTCCCCAAACAATGCCCCTGCCCTCAGCACTCCAGTGGACAGGAAAACACATTAAAACCATTAGCCTCCACTCTCTGGTCCCAAGAGGAGGGTCAACACCAATCATGGCTGGTGATGTTTATCATTGCTTCTGCTCCACAGTATCAGAGGACGACCCAGTGGATGGAAACGGAAGGAACAAGGTCAACGAAGTCTCAGAGGTCATTTTCTTTTTTTTTAAAAATTTTTTTTTCAACGTTTATTTATTTTTGGGACAGAGAGAGACAGAGCACGAACGGGGGAGGGGCAGAGAGAGAGAGGGAGACACAGAATCGGAAACAGGCTCCAGGCTCTGAGCCATCAGCCCAGAGCCCGATCAGAGGTCATTTTCAAGGCCCCTAGTGAGAAAGAGAAGTTCACCCTATTCTAAGTGAACCTGTGTGTGAAATCCACATTTCTGTATAAAAGAAAGATGGTTCATCTCTTTACAAAAGGAGTCTCCAGGGGACTAATTTGCCTACTGAGCTCCCCTGGGGCATTTGATTTGTGGTTTCATTTTATTGAAAGTGGAGGCCTGCATGGCATGCTGTAATGGTTCTCAAAATGATTCTAGACTGTGGATATTTTGTTTCAATGAAAGCTTTTGTGAAAGTTCAGTAAATGAGTCAGATGGAAAACTGCCGCTCAGCTTCAAGCTGGGGATAGGCACCTGTAATTGCAGATTCTTCTCTCGACTTCTCTTCATCTCTCCACTTTCCTTGACTCTTGTCAACACACCTTGTGTAGCTCCTAAGATCGCGGTTTGTAAATCTCTGCTGTGTAGTAGAAGTCAGGGATGTGTCCTGCTGTCAGCACTAGCAAATTGGACAACCGTGGCTTAGAGAAATTGTGAGTCACTTTACCTTACTTATCAGGAGGTCTGGACGTGGGTGAGCACCATTGTTTCAGTCACCGTGGCTTTTTGTCTATTTCTCCTATGCTTCCTCTATTGACTTGTTGCCTGATGGTCTCAAAAGAACTGTAGCATCTCTAAAGGTCACAGCTGAGTTCAAGGCAGAAAGAAAGTTGAAGGAGAAATTCTGTAAATTGCATTATAGCTGACACACAATGTTACATTAGTTTCAGGTGTACCACATAGTGAACAGACAAGTCTGTATGTCATGCTGTGCTTACCACAAATGTAGCCACCATCTGTCACCACACAATACCATTGCCTATATTCCCCCGTGCTGTACATTTCATCCCTATGACTTATTCATTTCATAACTGGAAAGTTATGTTGAAGAAAGAAAGTTTAAGGGAAACTTTTTTTCTGCCTTCCGAGGGTCTATTTTTTGGGGGGAAGAGGGAGGTGACACATTACCGGATGCCTGTCCTTTAGACGTCATTAGCCAGAAATAGATCACAGGCTCATCATGGACCAATACCAACCAAATAGCATGAGAACCACTTAATCCAATAATAATTTATTTCCTGAGGCTAAGGAAAGGGACTTTCCCCTCTGAAATCACAGAATCTCTGCCTGTTTCTTGAACAAATCAGGGTTTTATTAGCTGGGAAGTGGAAGTGGGGAAGGACAGTTGGATGAGCAATTGGATAGACAGCAAACTGTGTCTGTCACAGCCAATGAGCCCAGAGATCTGATTGTGAGTTCTAACTTGGCCACTTAACTTATTGTGATGCATTGGACACGCCACTTGACATGACCTGGCTGCAGTGACTTCATGTATAAATTGAGGAAAACGCCAAGTTTCCTTCTAGCTCCTGTTTTTTGGTTTTGTGCAATTTTAATAACTTCCTGAATGTTCATGGCTAAACCAAAACTTGTTTGTAATCGAAACAGATGCCCTAATGGAGCTGTTCTGGCTCTGAGAACCGGCTACTTGTATTTTCAGGCAGTAAATTATGTGCTGTGGATTTCAAAAAAATTCCACTTCTTTCAACCTTGGAGGAAAAATCAGCTCTCTATTTCCTCCTCCCCCCATATAGTTAAATTTTATATTTGAATAGGACTGCCTTTTTCCATGTAATTCTTATTCAGTTTTTCTTAATAAAAAAAGAAGAAAAAAAAATCAACCTTTCTATTTGGCACAAAGCTCCATCTAAGTAACAGGAAATTATTACCAGCCCTCTGATTGATTGTCCAATATAAAATAAGGTAGATGTCTTTTTAAATATATAATTGCAATCAGTGTTTGGCTGTATCAAGGATACAATTTTCACCAGTAGCTAACAAAAGTAAAGCTGAAGGTTCTGACTGGGTGATATGCTTGTGGTTCACACAGTGCCTGGCTTTTCGTAATTACTCAGTAAGTGTTTTTTGAACCAATGAATTATGATAAGGAGCATAAATGAGCCAGAATAGACTAGTGTAGAATTAATTCCTCAGAGTTAGATTTTCATAGTTTTAATATCCTTGACGTTACTAAGGAGGGCATTGAAAAACAGCATACTTAAAGCGATTGATAGTTTATATTATTTGTACATTAGTTGATGTACAAAAGGAAGTCAGAAATAGTGTGGCATGCCAACTCATTCACTGTCTATGAACTGAGTGTCTTCTAGATGCCAAGTGCTCTTCTAGGTAGCACAATACATGGTGAAAGAATGGTTCCTGCTTCCGTGGAGATTGCATTCCAATAGAGGAGACAGATGGTAAACAAGTAAGCAAACTCTATTTCAAGTAGTGATAAGCACTACAAAGAAAAGGAAACAAGATAATGTGATAGTTGGGGGGGGGGGAGTGGGACGGGGAGGGAGGTTTGTGGTGAACAGCACCGAGTAGAGCAGTTCTGGAAGGCTTCTCTGAGGATTTGACTTGTGAGCTGAGACCAGAAGGGAGCTAGCCATTGTGAAGATCTGAGGGAACAGTGTTCCAGACAGAGGGAACAGTAAGTGCAAATGCCCTTTGGTGGTATTGAGCATGATGCATTTAAACACAATTAAAGCCAGTGTGGCTCAAATGTAGTGAACCGGTTGGGGGAGAGTGGGAGGAGATTAGTTGGGAAAGGTGGCCAAGGGGCAGCCTGTATACAATCTTGTAGAACAAGGATATTATTCTAACTGCAGTGAAAATCTATGTAAGGTTTTAGGCAGTGGAGGGACATGGTCTGCTTTAAGTTTTTGTGAGATCTTCTATCTACTGGATGGAGAATAGATTGATGGGGGCAAAACCAGAACCAAGGATATCAGTTCAAGGGCTATTGCCATAATGTAGGTGAGGGAAGATAATACCTTATGAACCAGGTGATGGAGAACAGTGCATAGATTTGAGATCTATGTTGGAAGAGGAGTCACTTGCTAATGACCTGTACATGGGGGTTGGTAAGGGAATGAAAGGAATTAAGCATGGCTACTTGGTTTTAGGCTGAAGTGAGTGGCAGAAAGGGGTGACTTTTTTCCTAATGGAAGATGGAGGTGAGGAGAAGCGCTTGGGGTGGGGTGGTGGTTGGCAGTCAGAAGTTCTGATTTGGAAATGTTAGATCTGAGCTGCTTTGCAGACATCTACACCTTGAAAGTCTACTTTGAAGCAGGGGCTTTACAAAGGAGTCATCTTAGGAATGCAACGGTTAAAGACAGAAGCCAAAGGAACAATTTTTAACAGACCCTCACTAACAGAATCTGCACAATGCTGTGCCTCCTGCAGCCTCTTTTCTTAAGTAGACAGAGATAACTCTTCCAATGTAATCTCCCTGATCAAGAAAAGAATTGAGAACACACATGTTTAAGACCTTCAGGATGGGCTTCCATAATCCCCTCTTCACCTTTTTCATCAGTCCAAGTGCTTACATCGGCAGAAAATCTAAGCAAATAGAGGCAACTTTGTAGAGAAATGAATTGTGGAGAAGTCTGCTAGGATTACCAAGATTAATGGAAAAGAAAAGAGCTGTCCTCAAATAAGCGCAAGATGAAATACCAAATGATGCCAGGAACAAATCAAAAGAAAAAAAAAATCCAAACCCTAGGGTTATGTTTTTATTTTAATAAAGTGGAAATATGTAGGCAGGAAATTATTTAAAAAAATTTTTTTTAACTTGGTGAAGCTGTTCAAATAAAATCTACATACTTTTAATTATAAATTAAACAGAAAGGACTTTGGGCATCTCTGAATTGGCAATCTGAGTTTTATGCTGTCGATGTGAGTAGAAAGTATGAGTGCTAGAATCTGCCAGGTTTGAGAACTCACAGGCCTCCATGAGGTGTCTTGAGGTGGTATTAAGGCAAAGTGACCCATGATACTCTACTCCTAGAATTTTAGAACGTTAGAATTTTTTTTAGAGTCCCTTGGTCTCTGGGTACGTTGCTAAAAATTCTGTTATGGCACATTTGATTCAGGCAAATGAATTGCTGCTCTCTTCTGCCCTCCCTCTAGCCAGGTTCTAGAATGCACCCTTGAGAAGGGGCTACCTGTCAGCTGACTCACTTGGGTTCTCAGCTTTCTCTTCCAGAGGAAAAAAAAATGCCACTACCGTACATAAAACCTATATATGTTCAAAATCTCCATAGGCCAGAGTGGATGGATGACCAGGCTGGCAGGCACTTGATTTTGATGGGCAGGCCTATGGAGATCTTGAACATATATAGGTTTTATGTACAGTAATGGTATTTTTTTTAATTAAAAACTTTTAATTTAGTTTTCATTTTTATTTTTTGGCTTAACTTTAGAAATTTTACTTTAGAAATTCATATGTGTTATATGCTAAAAGTGTTAGAGTCCGCCAATGTACAGTTGACCTTTTAACAACATGGGTTTGGACTACGTTGGGTCCCCTTATATGTGGATTTTTTCAATAAATACAGTATTGTCCTGTGAGTGTATTTTCTCTCCCTTATGAGTTTGTCAATAACATTTTCTTTTCTGTAGCTTACTTTGTTATAAGAATATGGTATATAATGCATATAACGTACAAAACGTGTTAATCGACTGTTTATATTATTGATAAGGCTTCCAGTCAACAGTAGGCTATTAGTAGTGTTTTTTTTTAATTGTGAGTGGTGATCCACTAATATGTCATGAAATGGATTTAGTGGTATTGACCAAGATATTAAAGAGTAAAATAAGATAAATAGAATAAAAGCATCAGTGTGCCTTACACACAGGAAGGGTATCGTTTTATGAAACTTCTTTTATAGATAGACCTATATGTCCTGGGTCATGGTGTGTAAATGTATTTTTTTTGCTCCAGGTTGTGGTTAAAAAGAAAGTTTGAGGAACACTGCCCCAGAGAGTAGGGACTGAGAATATGGCCTCTGCGGTTAGGAGGCTTGTAGAGAAGAATGTCCACTCCATATTTACAGTTGCCTGACCATGGGTGAGTTTCACAACCTCTTTGAACTTCAGATTCCTCAACTGTAAAGTGGAGATAAAATTACATCCTGCCTCAAAGTGTTAAGTTTGTTGAGAGGATTAAAGCCTTGAGTACAATGCCTGACACATAACTGTCCAAAAAATAGCAGCTATTATGGTCATCTGTGGAAATTGGTTACTAATTTGTGGTGGCTGGATGTGGCAGGAGAGTTGTAACGAAAATAATTTCCATGGGCCTGTTTCTGGTGTAGAAAATAAGTATGGTCCTGTTGCATTCTCCCTAATATTCACTATTGGTCTTCTCTCTGGAATGCCATCTGATACCTTATTTTGAAGCACTTGCTTGAAAATCAAGACTCCCTCGGGGCACCTGGGTGGCTCAGTCGGTTGAGCGTCCGACTTCAGCTCAGGTCATGATCTCACAGCTCGTGGGTTCAAGCCCTGCACTGGGCTCTGTGCTGACAGCTCAGGGGCTGGAGCCTGCTTCAGATTCTGTGACTGTCTCTCTCTGTTCCTCCCCTGCTCATGCTCTGTCTCTCTCTCTCTCTTTCTCTCTCTCAAAAATAAATAAACATTAAAAAAAAATCAAGACTCCCTCAATAGGAACACAATTGTTAAGATTTTCAGGATAGCATAAATTGTACTTTGATCTCCATTCCCTGTCCCAAAGGAATGAGATTAGGAGTAGCGGATGCAGCGATTGGTGTGGGTTGTACATGGCTGTGTCCCTCTTTCCCAGTGGGGGTCTCTCCATGTGTTGAAGTCAGCCTTCTGCCTCTAAGAGTTAATGTCTCTCCTTCAGGATGTGCTTCCAGTATACTCATCCACACTAAGCTCTCCTATGGGTGCTTACCATGATTATTAGTAATTTATTTAGGGATGGCCTTTTAATATCATGGTTGCATTTAGTTGTTTTTCAACAGATTTATGAAGACATAATTTACATACCGTAAGTTCACCCATTTTAATTGTACAGTTCAATGATTCTTGAATGGACAACTCAATGAATCTTGAATTTATGGTGGTAACTAGCCGTCACCACAATCCAGTTTTAGAACATTTCCATCATCTCCAAAAGATCCCCGATGCCCATTTGTAAACCCTCCCATTCCCAGCCCTGGGGCAGCCATTGATCTATTCTCTGTCTTTATAGATTTACCTTTTCTGGTAGTCTTGTCAGAATGAAATCATACTGTGGTCTTTTGGGTCTGGCTTCTTTTATTTAGCATGTTTTTGAGGTTCAGCCATGTTGGAGCATGTATCAGTCCTTCCTTCCTTTTTATTGCCTGATAGCGTTCTTTGTATGGATATACATTTGTTTCTCCACTCCCACTGATAGATATGTGACTGTTTCTACCTTTTGGCTGTTATGAACAATGGTGCTATGAACATTCGTGTAGAAGTCTTTGTATGGCTGTATGTTTTTATTTCTCTTGGGAGAAAACTACGAGTGGAATTTATGGGTCATATGCTCATATTATGTTTAGATTTTTAAAGAATTTGCCAAACTGTCTTCTAAAGTATTTGTACCATTTTACATTCCCACCAGCAAAGTATGAGGGTTTAGTTTCTGTACATCCTTGTCAACACTTATTACTGTCTGGTCTTTTTGATGATAGCTACTCCAGTGGGTGTGAAGAGGTAGTTTATTGTAGTTATAGTTTGGATTTCATTAATTAATAATGCTGTTGAGCATGTTTGCAAGTATTTATTGGTCATTTATATATTTTCTTTGCTGAAATGTCTATTTAAATTGCCAACATTTCAAGTGGGTTATTTGTCTTCTTATTGTGTCGTAAGAGTGCTTTATAGGTTCTGGATACAAATCCTTCAACAGATATATGATTTGCAAATATTTCCTCTAAGTCTGTGGCTTATCTTTAAATTTTCTTAAATTTTTTTTATTTGGGTATAGTTGACACACAATGTTATATTGGTTTCAGGTGTACAACACAGTGTGATTCAACTTCTCTATGCTTACAAGTGTGCCTTTGAAAGAACAAAGTTTTTAATTTTTATAAAGTGAAATTTATTAAGTGTTTTTTTTTTTTAAATTCAAGCCCATAAAGATTTTCTTCTGTATTTTCTTTTGAAGGTTTTATACTTTTAACTCTTAAATTTAGGTCTAGGCATGCCTGGGTGGCTCAGTTGGAAAGTGTCTGACTCTTGACTTCAGCTCAGGTCATGATCTCACAGTTCATGAGATTGAGCCCCACTTTGTGCTCTGTGCTGATAGCACAGAGCCTGCTTGGGATTCTCTCTCTCCCTCTCCCTGGGCCACTCCCCCACTCATGCACACATTCTCTCTCTCTCTTTCATAATAAATAAACTTAAAACAATTTAGGTCTATGATGTATAGGTCTATGTTAACTTTTGTGGACAGTATGAGAGAAGTATCTAAATTCACCTTTTTTTCATGTGGATATCCAATTGTCCCAGAGTCATCTACTGAAAAGATTTTTGTTTCTCTCTCAAACTGCATTGATACCTTTGTAAAAAATTAATTGAGCATTTATGTAAGGATTTTATTTCTAGACTCTAAATTCTGTTCCATTAATCTATATGTCCACAGGGTCTTCATTACTGTAGTTTTGTAGTACAAGTTTTGAAATCAGGAAGTATAAGTCCTCTGACTTTGTTCTCCTTTTTCAAGATTATTTTGGCTATTCTTGGTCCCTTGCATTTTTATATACATGTTAGGATCAACCTCTCAATTTCTCCAAGAAAGGCACCTGGGAGTTTTTGACAGGAACTACATGAGATCTGTAGTCCAGTTTGGGGAGAGTTGCCATCTTATTAACATTGAGTCTTCCAATCTGTAAACATGGAATGTCTCTCCATTTATTCATATTTTCTTTAATTCCTCACCACAGTGTTTTATAGTTTTTAGTGTACAGACCACAGATTTCTCTTGTTACATTGATGCCTAAGCATTTTATTCTTTTTTTGATTTTTTTGATTTAAAAAAATTTTTTCATTACATTTCTTAATTTCATTTTCCAATTGTTCATTATGAGTACCTAGAAATAATTCGATTTTTGTATACTGATCTCGTATCATGCAATCTTGATCTCATTGATTAGTGCTAATAGTTTCTTTTTAGTGGAGTCCTTGGTATTTTCTACATATTTGGTCATGTTATCTGAGAATAGACAGTGACATCAGTGATAATGGTGGAGTAAGGAACTCCAGAAAGTCTTCCCCTTCATAAAAGCTATGAAAAACATGGCAGAAACGGGCAGATATATCTTTTTCAGAACTCTGGAAACTAACCAAAAGCTTGTAGCACCCCAGGGAGTGCTTATTCAAGAAAAATGACTGAATATTGGCAAGAGTTTTGTGGCATTTTAGCTTACCCTGGTTTCATCCACCAGTCTCCGAATCTTGACGGCCCCAGCAGCAGTGGTGCTCCTGGCCCGCCTTGCCCAGGTAGAACTCCCTGTGTGTCGGAACTGGGGGCTGGGCAATGCAACAGCCTTAGGCAAAAAACCACAGTAAACTCTCCCCATTCTTACTGAGATTTAATAGGTTTTTTGGGGGTATAAATGCTTATCAGTTTGTTTTTTGCCTTCAGTCAGTTTCCAGATTCCAGAAATGGTTACTTTTGACAATTTTGTCCAGTTTTATTGTGGCTTTGGGGGCGGAGGATTTACAGAGCTCCTCACTCAGTGATTCTGGAAGCCCTGCCCCATGGCCTTCCATGGTTAGGCTTGCCGCAGACCACACCCAGATTGGGAGGCTTCTCAGAACACAACAGATTCAGGAACACCTGGTTGGCTTCGTCGGTGGAGTGTCTGATTCCTGGTTTCAGCTCAGGTCATGATCTCACAGTTTTGTGGGTTCGAGCCCCGCATCGGGCTCTGCACAGACAGTGTGGAGCCTGCTTGGGATTCTCTCTCCCTCTCTGTCTGCCTCTCCCCCACTCACGCTGTCTCTGTCTCTCTCAAATAAATAAATAGATAGGTAGATAGATAGATAACTTAAAAAAAAAGAACCTAGCTGATTCATATTCAGAGTAGTATCTGTATATCTTGGGCAGGGCAAGGGTGGAGCAAGTTCCATTAACATGTCTCTTTGGTGTCTCATCAGCTTTCAAAGGATACTTATAAGGGGACTAAGCCTCCTGTATTCAGAGAGAGGATGAACAACCAGTGCCCCAGAAGTTTGCCACTGGCAAACGTGAAGGCTGGTGTGGATGGGGAGTCCACACACCATTTGAGGAATAGTCTTCAGGGTGGAGAACCAAGAAATGAGAGTGGGGAGGGGATGTTTTCCTTCATAAGACATTAATTGTGGAAAATGTGCAGACTGAAAACCACCTATGGAGGAAACTTCCCGGTTCAAACACATTCCCGAGGGATGTGTTTCTCTTCCTCTTTCCATATTTATATAAGTTGTTCTGTGTCTGTCCATGGACACCCTTAATTAGAGACAGTGATGACTCTTACAGTATTGTGGCATCTCCGTGTGTCTGTGTGTGCGTTACAGGGAGCCCCTTCTCACCCACTGAAAGCTTCTTGGGGTACCAGAGTTGCAATATGCAAATGAAGCTTTTTGATGTGCATTTTCAATTAATCAATGCCTCTTACATAGAATAAATGGAATTAGTGTTTCTTCCTTACCAGCCTGAATGCATAGGTTATAATGCTAATGAAGGTTGTTTTTTTTCTGATGTTGCTTCCACTTTCATGCACTACCTTTTGCTTATTTTACTAATTGTCTTGCAATAAGGTGGTGTCTAAATTGGTCTAAAGGCATCATTCTAAATTTAAAAACAATGTTGAGAAGCAAAGTAATCCCCACAAGCGTGTGTCTTATGGATGAGGGTGAGCGTTTAACCAATTATTATGCCAGAATCATGTGCCCAACTGCAGAACAAATGCCCCAGGGGAGCATAACCCCATTTTGAAAAAGTAGATCTGTTTTTATTTTCCCTTTCTCTGTCTTCACCGGTATTTTCAAGAGAAATGGGATTTTGCAGCTTTGGGGAGCCCTCGTCTATTCTGGGTAGTTATCAGTACCGGAAACTGGAGGAATTTAAGAAGAGAGTTCCAGCACTCTGTTCTAAAAAAAATACCATAGAAGCAGTGAGTTTTTGGTTTTTAATGGCCAGGCTCTGTCCATTTTGTGAGCAAATGTCATACTAAAAGACAGAAATACAGCTTAGAGACTAGCTTCAGAGGACAAATGGCAGGGGAGGTCCAGGCAGCTATAACTTAGTGCTTTAGTCATCTTTAATAGAAATGGAGTCTTGAGCCAAGCCTAATATATAATGTATCATAAAACATATGTCTGTCAGTCTCCCAGGTACGATAAATAGGGAAAACACAGACCTCAAAGGGAGGCCATGGCAGGCCTTGCAGAGGGGCTCAAATTACTTGGCTGGTTGTGGGGGTTGGAGGCTGTGGGGGAGGAATGATGTCATGTATATTTTTAGTGTTTCTAAGAAGTGACTGTCTCCAGCCCTGTTCTGGTGGGTCGTAGAAAGGGAGGGGCTGGAGTTATAGATCTGCATGGGACAATTGAGAGGGGTGCCTGTCTTCCAGATGATTGAGCTCTTTTTATTCGGAGGGTAGGATGGCAGGGAAGAGGTGGACCGCATCTCGCTGCTGACATTTTACAGAATGTCCCCCACCTTTGCATCTTGGGGTTGCGTCATCCTTTTCTGCTGGGGAACAATGGCTCAGGGCACCCTGGTAATAATGGCTGTCTCTGCCCCATGCGCCCCATGCTCAAGAGCCTGAGTTACCCTCTCTCTCAGGGTACCCTCAGCCGCCATCTGAATTTCCTGCAGCCCCAGTGTATTCTGTCCTCAGCTAGACGATCCTGCCTGGTAGATTCTTGTCTTTTCCCATTCCTGAGCCTACTTCTGTGAGTGCCAGTTCCACCTATGAGTTAAAAGTCATTGGGTATAACCTCTATGACTCAGTTTCCTAATTTGTATGATGGGAAGCATAAGGTATCTCTTTGCTATTCCAATACAGGTCTGCTGACTTCGACTCTAAAGCGCGTTCTATGGCTCAAAATGTCCTCTCTGCTGTATTTTTCTAAATGATGTCCTCCCTCTCTTTTAAAAAGCCAACTGAAATAGTTCCCTACATGAAGTCCTTTCAAAATACATCGACCTGGCTCCATTCACTCCATTTATGCTAAGAATGCTCTATACTTCTGGAACTTTCTATCATTCTACCTCTCCTGTGTCTCAGCACGGAGGTGAGCATGTGCTCAAACGAACACATGTGCACACTCACACACAGCAGCACAGAGCATCCAGCGAGTGGCTCTTTATGTGATATGTGATATGACTTGAAGTTGTCCTGGGACAAGAGTCTTTGCCCCAAAGCTGTGGGGAAAGTAGCCCTTTATCCAACTTGAACACTCATTCTTCTGATTCATGATGGTTTTTCCATGCATGTTCTGCTAGGAATTACTAATTATCCCCTCAGACTTGGCAAGCATGGACACAGGTAAGTTCGCTGGAAACTGGAGGTGGGTTGTTGTCAGGGGGTGAATAGGCATCTAGATCCAAGCTGACTCATGTGCCCGTGTTTCTCAGGATCAGCCCCATTCACACAGCTGTGTCTAGTTTTTTTCATATTTGATATTACAAATATTTACACAAATTCACATTTGCCCAGTTTCTCAGTGATTTTATTTTTTTGAATTTCTAAAAGATGTTTATTTTTGAGTGAGTGAGAGAGAGCGTCAGTTGGAGAGGGGCAGAAGGAGAGGGGGACAGAGGGTCTGGGCTCTGTGCTGACAGCAGAGAGCCAGATGTAGAGCTCGAATTCATGAACTATGAGATTATGACCCAAGCTGAAGTGGGATGCTCAACCAACTGAGTCACCCAGGCCCCCCTCTCAAAGATTTTAACCCCCGCTTCAGGGCCCGAGTCTCACCATATCCTTTTGCTGTCTCTTCTGCTATTATCTATAGGGATCTTTCTTTGGTAGAATGGCTTTAGCTTTTGATCATGACCCAGTGTAAGAAATACATTTTATATTTCAACCCAGTACTTACATACACATACACAAATATATAAGTTATTGAAACAAGGCTTTTCCAAAACTATACCAATCCTTCCTATATGCCAGTTCATTTTGATCTATTGTATTCTTTCTATCCCATTTAAAAATGATGCTCTTGACCCACTGTGATAAAATTGTTCACCAAACCCATCTCCTCTTTGGGGTACACAGCCAGTCTACATTTTCAAGCTTCCTTTGTGGTTTGACGTGGCCAAAGCACTGAATTCTAGCTAATAAAATGAGGTCAGGAATGATGTGTGCCTCTTTCAGGTCTGACCCATAACAACCTTCCATGTGGGAGCCACCAAGCCTTTTCCCCAGTCCACTGACCTGATGCAGGCAAATGTGATGATCTTAGAAGGCACATGTTTAAGATAGCAATGCCTCAAGATGGAGTGAGACTGAGCCCCAGCCCCTGAGTCTCTGGTTAGAACACCTATTTTGAACTTTATGTGAGGGATAAATAAGCTTCATTTGTTTTTTAATGTTCATTTATTTATATTGTGATATATATAGAGAGAGATCATGAGTGCGAGCAGGGGAGGCACAGAGAGAGAGAGAGAGAGAGAGAGAGAGAGAGAGAGAGAGGAGAAAGAGAATCCCAAGCAGGGTCTGAGCTGTCAACACAGAGCCTGACGTGGGGCTCGATTTCACAAATCCTGAGATCATGACCTGAGCCGAAACCAAGTATTGGATGCTTAACCGAATGAGTGCCCCAGGTGCCTCAGGCTTCTATTATTTTGAACCACTATGCATTTTGGGTTTATCACAGCAGGCTGCATTCTCCTAACTAATACAACCCCAATTAAACTCATCGGTTGACTCTGTTTTCACCAACTACATATGTCATCCTTTTTAATTTAAAGTTTTCCAGGTAGAGACTTTCTATAGAACTCGACACCTCTTTGTTTCCCTTGAACCCACTGGACCCACAAAGCAGCACTCCGTAATTGTAGAAACCAAAGCACCAGAAACTGTTAAACAGATTGTTGGATGCAGTTGTCAGAATATATCTCTGACAAGTATTTGGGCCCGTGTTTGTAGGCCACCGGTACTTAACCTAATCGTCTTGTGCTCACAGCACAGCGTTTCTAAAAATGGCAACTATAGGTTGGGATAGTGAGAGATAACTTGATTAACAAGCATGGGGATTTCTTACTGTAGAATCTTGAATAGAGCGAAATTCCTGGCCAGGGATGCAAGAACAAGGAAAGGGATTTTGTTAGGGATGGTCAAAGCACAGCCTGTCCTTCCCCTTACTTGTAGTTTCTGAGACCCTTGGGGGTTTTACGGCCCCTGATTATTGCTCTGAAACTCTGCATAAACTCCTGGAATAAAATTAGCAAGAATGGGGGGGGGCACACCTATGTGGCTCAGTCATTAAGCATCTGACTTCAGCTCAGGTCATGCATGATCTCACAGGTTTGTGAGTTCGAGTCCCACATCAGATGAGCACAAGCTCTGCCTTGGGTGAGCAGGAACCCCTCTTCAGGTAAAAATACGAGCCCGCCTTCAGGTGAGCCCTGCTTCTCTCTTTCTTTCTCTCTCCCAATCTCTCTCTCTCTCTCTCTCTCTCTCTCTCTCCCTCCCTCTGCCCCTCCTGGGATTCTGTCTCTCTCTCTCCCCCTCACTCACTTGTGCCCTGTCTCTCTCTCAAAAAAAAAAAAAAAATTAGCACGAACAGGGAACAGGCATCCTGCTAGGCACAAAGTCTTTCATGGCCCCCCAGGGAGGAAAGAATCAAGAAAAGAATCTACAGCCTTGTCATTCTTCAACTTCCTCCCTATAGCCCTTAAGCTTCCCTCTACTTGTCTCCTTTCCTAGAACCCAAACTGAAAAAAGCCTGGTATTGCAAAACCACTTTGCTGGGCTTCTTACACAGTCATGACTTGAGAAGACTGGTTTATGTTTTCCACCTGTCACCTTCCTTCCCATCCTGCCAGGAGGGACACTAATAATGCCCGATCTCTGTAAGCTCTGAAACTTTTTATGTGCAGTCAGGGTTGAGAACCACGTTGGGAGCCTGCAGCCAGATCCAGTGCTTCTCAAACTCTCTGTGCCTATCAATCACCAGGAGATCTTTTAAAAAAAAAAGTAGACTCTGTTCAACTAGGTCTGGGCTGGACCCAAGATTCTGCATTTCTAACATGCTCCCAGATGATACCTTTGCTGCTGACCCTGGGGGCCACACTTTGGGTAGCAAGGAGCCAGATGACCTGGTCAGATTGCTCTTCATCACTGGCCTGTACAGGCTGTCATCTGGCAGAATAAGGGGAGTCGGGAATCATTTGCTTCGTCTCATATTCATCAGGGGATCTAACTCCGTTCTGCCAGGCAGGCACCGTAAGGATTAACAACCATCTCCAGACAAGGTAGGACACTTTTGCCACACTCTGACTCTTAATTGCTGGGTAGAATAAATAACCCCCTTATTAAACTGGGGGTTTATGTTCCATGACCCCCAGTGGATGGCTGAAACTGCAGATAGTAGCAGACCCTATTATATACTGTGTTTTGTCCTACGCAAACAGTCCGCAACTGACGGTGGTTTGATTTAAATGAGTTTTGGACTTTCAGAGGGTGTGAAAGTGATACATTAAGTTCTGGTCTTTTTCCAGGCTGGTGGTGTGGGATGTAATCCTCTCTCATGATGTTGGGCAGAGGCAGCAAGCTGCAGCTACCAATCAGCCCCGCGATCACAAGGGTAAATGATACAACCATTCTGTTTTTCACTTTCACTGCAGTATTCAGTAAATTACAGAAGATACACATTTTATTATTATTTTAGTTTTTTTAAATGTTTATTTATTTTTGAGTGACAGAGAGAGACAGAGCACAAGTGGGAGAGGAGCAGATTGAGAGAGGGACACAGAATTGGAAGCAGGCTCCAGGCTCCTCACTGTCAGCACAGAGCCCGACGTGGGGCTCGAACTCACCAGCCGTGAGATCATGACCTGAACCGAAGTCAGACGCTTTACCCACTGAGCCACCCAGGCGCCCAAGAGATTAGCAACTCTTACTAAATAATAAAATAGAACAATTATAACAAGATACTGTAATACAAGTTATGTGAATGGGATCTCTCTCTCCAAATATCTTATTGTACTGTTTGTACTCTCACTTCTTGTGATGATGTGAGATGAAGTAACCTGAATGACGCGGGCATTGTTGACATAGCCTTAGTTAAGCTACTGTTGACCTTTTCACAATAGTCAGAAGGAGGATCGTCTGCTTCTGGACCGCCGTTGACTGCAAGGTATCTGAAACCGTGGAAAGTGAAACCGTGGATAAGGAGGGACTAGAATAATCAGGTTATGTGGTGATAGTTTTGAGATTTTTTGTTTAGCTGAACATGTTTTTTATATGTAACCATTCTGAAACCTTTCTGAAAATTTTCCCTTTGAATGTTTCTTTTTTTTTTTTTTTTTTTAAATCAACGTTTTATTTTATTTTTGGGACAGAGAGAGACAGAGCATGAACAGGGGAGGGGCAGAGAGAGGGAGACACAGAATCGGAAACAGGCTCCAGGCTCTGAGCCATCAGCCCAGAGCCTGACGCGAGGCTCGAACTCACGGACCGCGAGATCGTGACCTGGCTGAAGTCGGACGCTTAACCGACTGCGCCACCCAGGCGCCCCCCTTTGAATGTTTCTTACTCTAACAAATAACCCACCCCTGTGAATATTTTATACCATACTTTTATTGAAGAAATCCTACAATATTGGCATTGGAGGGGATCTTGAAACCCAGTTCACCCCCTACCCTGCATTTGAGGAGACTGGAGAAACTTCAGACTCATTCCTAGTGTTGAGGTGTAATCTTCAAAATGTTAAAAACATGACTCTCATGTGTATATATATATATATATATATATATATATATATATATATATAATATAGAATGAACACATATCAAGGATTTTATTCCTCTCATTAATTAATGAGGGAACCAGCAAGATGGTGAGGCTGGCTCAAAGAATAGATATTTATATATAGTCAGTCAGAGGGACGCTGAAATGAATTTGCTAATAGAGACAGAGCTGGTAAATGTCTTATGAGACTGTAAAACTGAAACTTGAAAAGGGTCACCTTTTCTACTGGACAAAAATACACAAATTAAAATCTAACTTCACTGTCTTGGGGAGATAGGAAATGGCAAAGCCAAACACAAGCACATTCCCCTGTGCAATCAAATAATTCTTGGATGAGTCTGGTTAAAATGACAGCTAAGGGATAATGCACTCATTCTTCTGCTTTGGTTCTGAGTTTTGGATAATTTTTCTTAATTCTAGACAGAACCTGAACCAGCATCAGGATCCCGGTACACTTTTAAACTTCCCTGGTCTTGGCAGATCAGCCAAGACATCACTTTTGGCAGCTGTTTTTAAGTTTTTGTCTCCCAAGACAATGATATCAGATGACAACCACATGTGTGACACATTCCCCTGGGCTTGCCCAGGGTTATCTGGGCACTCTAACACCACTCCTTTTCCTCTCACGAGAGAATGTATGTGCATATGTGTGACCCTGATGTTGTTATGGGGATATATATGTTCATAGATATTCTTTTTTATTTAAGAAACTATTCTTACACGTTGCTACTCAAACTGTTATTAGTAAAAATAAATTTTCTCGTGGCTTGCATCAAAACTGACTTCAATGCATTAGCATGGCGTGGCTTGAGAAACACTGATTGATGACAGCAAAGCTCCAACATGTTTTGCAAGAATCCTCTACTGCCCCGATGGCATGTTCGTTCTGTTTCTTTGCATCTTGCCTTGCTTTGTGCTGTGGAATCTCAAATTCTTTGCACTTGGCCTGACAGCAAGAAGTGCTGGAACATATGGAGTTTGAGACACATTGAGTCGTCCTTAATCATCTGCAGCTCAACAATCGCAGCACTGTGGTCACTAGGGACACAAGACCAGCTTCTAGTTCTTCACATTGTGTCTGTCAAGCCTGTATCTCAACTATCCGATGGGGATGTGGATGCATTTTTCAGACCCTTTGGGTCACATGTCTCTGTGGTTTCTCTCTGTTGAGATGAGGCACAGTCAGGCTCACAGTGTTTTCAGGATCATGGTGAGTACCTTTTCCTGGACATGTCCTGAAACTCAGGGAAGCCCTTCCCTGGCCATGTCTGTACTCTTCAACCTGGTCTCCCTGGCCATGGTTGATGGGGAGGTAGAAACCCAACCCCACTGGGCCAGTTGAGGCTCTCTCTCTCTCTTGGAAATTTGGACCTTGAAATAGAGAGAGACAGCACTGGAAAGGTGTTGACACCAAGTGCCTGTTGAGAAACTTGGTAAACACCTTCTCCCAAGGGCCCTCGGGCTACCCTGGGGTCTACCTCATGCGGTCAGCTAACACTTCATTTGATTCTGAAAGATGCGTGAAGAATTTTTTTATTAAGTTTCACTCCACCTTTTGTTTTTGCCGTTAGTTTTGTCAAAGTTGGTTTCAGTTGCTTAAAAGTGAGAACACTTTGAGTAACAGAAGCCTCCCCAAAGTAATGAAGTAGGTGGAGGCTGACCTGGCCTCAGGCTGACCTGGCCTTAAGACTCATCTAGTCTGCTTCCTTTTGTTGTAGAAGAGAAAATCAAGGTTCGGAGAATTTTCATGGCTTATTCACAGTCATACTCATTTGGTAGTCCCCATCTTGGATGTCCAGCCCAGGGGAGCCTTCAGATCATTGCAAGTCCCACTAGCATCTGCCTGCTACCACATGACAGATGCCAAATGAGAACTGTCCAGCCAAGCTCTTCCCAAATTCCTGATCCAAATTCCCCTTCTACATTTCTGTGGTCCAAATAAATTATTGTTGTATGCCAATAAGTTTTGAGATTGTTTTTTATTCAGCCATAGTGATGGTAACTGTCTCCCCTTGATGCTCCTTCACTCTCTCTCTCCATTCTTCTATTTGTCCATCCAATTCCTCCATCCAGCCAGCATTTTAAAAGATCTGACTCTCGTGGAATTGGTGCCTTAAAGACAAATCAGTCCCTGTCCATGGCCTTGCAAAGTGTCCAGAGAATAGGGGAAGGGGAAAACCATCACGAGTAAAACAGCTCAAACCATAGAAAACATAAAAGAGTGGCAAGAAGGCATGCACAGTAAGCTTTGGAAACTCCACATTAGGAGTGGCTAAATCTGACTGGCAAGTAACATAGCGAAGTTCCTGGCTCTCATGAGTGGACATCCCAAGGGAGGAGATAGTCAATAAAGGAATAAACAACTAACCAAGGGAATACATTGGCAAAGGGAGGATGGGGTGGAGTGGGTGAGGCTGCAGCATGGGAAGCCAATTATGAGACTGAGGTAAAGTCCGGATGAGAGAGGAAGAGGGAGAAGACTGGGTGAGGGAGAACGGAGAGAGGCTGACAGGAGAGCCAAGCACCAGCAGGCACTGGACTGGGTTTGGCTGTGTATCAAAGTGGCTGGCTGGATTGCGGGGCCCACATCATTTCTGGGCTCTTCCACCTTCTTGATTGTAAGTCACTTTGCCCATCCAAGGGCCCACCCTTGGATTCTCCGTGATGACCTCCATATCAAAACTTGCCTTTGGGAAAGATTCTAACAGAGTCATCCACATGAAGGTGTCTTTTTGTGGGACATCAGTTGTCTAACATTTAAACTAAAGGAGTGAAGCCATGAGGGTCAGAATGTCTAGAATTGACAAAAGGGGAGTTGTATATGACTTAAATCAGCTTGAGTCAAAAAGGGATGAATGCAGTAGGGCTACATAAAGAGCCATCTAAGACCCTCCCCCTCCCACCTCCTCTTTCTTCTCTGGGTTTCTTTGTCTTTTCTCCCTGCTTCTCTCTGTAGCTCTGAAACGTTTTTCTCCTTTTCAGGTTGAATGGCTTTTTTTTTTATGTCTCTGAGCACATGGGCCCAACATAGCACCCCCAAAGTGTGTCCTTGGCCCCAAAGTCTGTATCACCTTACACATCCATCCCCTGTAGCTAAGTACTGAAACAGCTGAGTCCTGCTTCCAAGTTTTGGTCAAGAGGCCGTAGCCCAGCTTGGATCCACCCTCCCCTAGTACACTGAGCTGTAGGAAAGTTTGGCCAATCGGGAAGAGGTTGTCGGTAGGTTATCTCTGAGCGGAGCCCTGCATGGAGAGGAGACAGTGGTCACCTCTACTGCACTAGAGGTGAGCTTCTGTGTGGAGGGCACCCTGCATGCAGATTCTATCTAATATCTGATTACCTATAAGGCCAAATTTGTCCTCAGGAACCATTCTGGACACTATTGGCAGCTATTGCTAGGAACATCCTCCCCTTAGCTACACTGTTCCAAAAGGAGATGAAAAGGATCTGTGACAGCTGGTGGTTTGTTTTTACTCTTTTAAGTCTCAGATAACTGTAGTTGTCTGTTAATTAGCCTCCAGGAAAGCCCTCCTTTGCTTTGCTTCCTGTGATGGACCGATGGGCATTTAAGCCTAGACATGGTGGCACCTTCACTGCATTTTTTCTTGCCCTGTTTTCCCAGAAGTTAAGGTCGAGGCAGCCCCTGTTGACTTGGTTGCTTCGATAAAGAAGAGAGTCTGGTACTTCTGAGAAAATCCTGCCCACTCAACCCCCAGAGAGGGGCAGGGCACTAGCCTGCATTGAGCTCCTAGTATGTGCCAGGCACCGTGCTAGGAACCCTTCGGTCACCCTCCTTTATTGATCTCATAGTGATGATGTGATGCACAGCAGAGAGAAGTCCCATGTGGTGAGTGGGTTTGTAGCCACGTAACTTCTTACTTAGATATCACTTTTTTTTTTTCCTGTACATGGAATCATCACAGTTCCTCTCGTTTCTTGGAGCATGAAGTAAAGGCACAGGGCTACTGGAGGCCTTTTTTTTTTTTTTTTTTTTTTTTTTAAGTAACACAGCACAACTGTATTAGAAAAGAACCCACCCTTAAAATCCTTTTGCACTTCTAAGCAGGGATGGTGTCCACGTGTGGGGGCTTTGCTGTGGGGGAGTTACTTTTTTGCAAAGGATGAGGGATCAGAAGAGAAACTTCAAATGAAACATCTAAACGTCTTTTGTTTGAACTTAAGTGTGCTTCCAAAAAGCTTTAACATGTTAGTACCTTGCCCCTTGGAATGGAAGAATTCCTTCAATTGGCTTTAAAGAGCAAATTGCACAGACATTCTCACATTGACTAAACATTGGTTACTGGCTGTAACGAAATTTCTAGTCACTTCAGAGCCCTCAGGGATTGAACCCAAGTTTCCCATGCTGGGGAGCCTGCCAGGAGAAAGGCGAGCAGCCATTAATAGTAGATAGCTGAATTTATTGACCACCTCAATAGCACAAGGCACCTTATTTGGTTTTTCACAATGATCCTAAAATGTAAGCGGTGTTATTGTAACTTTAGGAAGAAGGGCACTCTAGATTCAGAAGTTAAATAACGTGCTCTGGAGGAGCTTTAAAATGCAGAGCTGAAGGGTTGTGGATTCAAATACTGGTGTATGGCTTTTTAGGTGTGGGATCTTAGCCTCAGGTTTCTCATTAAATTTTATCAGCGCAAAAAGAGATGATAATGGTCAAAGCCACCTATGTCGGTTATGTTTGGGTGAGGTTGAAATAAGATCCTGTATGTTTGGCTCCTGCTCTGACTACCCCATAAGGCCAGGCAGCTCACAAGTGGCAAGCCTGGGACTTGACCCCAGGGCTGTTGGACTCACAGCTTGTGGCATTCTACGCTGCCTTCCATGGGGTGGGGGTGGGGGGATTTTGATTCCAAAATGAAGATCGACTGGGGTCAAGGAAAAAGTTTGGGGTTCAGAGTCAGCTAAGTTTGATTGATGGGTAACAATCCCCTGCTCCCCATATAGCCACACATACCTGTTTATTTGAGAACATGAGTGCATAGATTTAAGGAGAATTCTATTCGGATAGGGCAAGAAAAATCATACCCTGATGTGGAATGTATACTTATCGACAGATGTTAGTTCTGCTAGGCAATCTTTTTTTTCTTATTGCTTTTCTGTATAAATCAACTTCATTGAGGTATAATTTACATATAATAAAATGCCCCCATTTTAAGTTTGATGAGTTCTGACAAATGTATACAGCTGTGAAACCACCATGATAATTAAACTATGAAGCATTCCTATCATCCCAGAGAGTTCTCTCCTGCTTTTCTTTGTGGCCAATTTCCCTACTCCCAACCATAAGTCACCACTGACCTGCCTTCTGTCTCTATAGAATCTGACTGTTCTAGAATTTCATATAAATGAAGTCATACACTTTGTACTCTGGTTTCTGGTTTCTTTTGTTGAGCATAGTGTCAGAGATTCATCTGTGTTGTTTTGTTTATCAGCCGTTTATCCCTTTTTCTTGCCCTGTAGTATATCCTTGTGTGCATACCCATACCTGTTAACCCATTCATCCTGACGGGCAATCATTCAGCAAAGGTTAAAGTCATACAGAACTACCTTAGCCCTGGGCAGCGAGGACTCCTCCCTTGACCGTGGGCTTTGGAGGACCTCCCTTTGTCCTTCCTTCAGACAAGTCCTTCCTCATGAGGGGAAATGGCTGTGGGACCAAGGAGACATGGCCATCTGGAACCTTGCCTAAGTACCCAGAACCAGACAATCCCCTGCTCAAATGGCCCTGAATCTGCTGCCAGGCCTGCATAAGCCTTTCCCCTAGATCAGTCCTCCTGTGGGTGTATGGTGGCTATAGACTAACTGTATTCCCCTCAAATTCATATATTGAAATTTAGTTGTCGATGTGTTGGGAGCTGGGGCTTTGGAGCGGTGACTAGGTCCTGAGGGTGAAGCCCTTATGAAAGGGATTAGTGCCTTCTACAAGAGGCCTCAGTGAGCACCCTGGTCCCTTCTACCACATGAGGACACAGTGAAAAGATGGCTGTCTATGAACCAAGAAGTGGGCTCTCACCAGACACCAAATGTGCCAGCGTCTTGATCTTGGCAGCCTCCAGAACTGGGAGAAATAAATTCATGTTGTTTATAAGCCACCCAGTCTATAGTATTCTGTTATAGCCACTGGAATGGACTAAGACAGCAATGCTATACCCCCAAGCTTGAGGGCTGGTGGTCTGCGGGTGTTGGGAGGGCACTTGGACCTTGGATGTGCAGGTTGAGTTGCCTGTGTTCATGCATGCAAGTCTCCTCGTGGGAACATAAGCGGGGGCCTGCTGCAGGCTGAGAGCCTTGATTTGTATTCACTCCTCAGTCCACAAGTGTTAGGGGTGGGCCTGTGGCCATAGAAGCAGGAGAAGAAGGGAGAAAGAGATTCTTAAGAAGAAATAAAAATTATAAAGAGACAGAAAACCAATTTTAGAGGTCACAGAGCAGAGGGTTGTAGAATTGGACATGATTTTAGACTTCATGTTCTCTCATTCTTTAATTTCACAGATGAGACCACTGAGGTCCAGAGAGGTTAAATGACTTTTTCAAAGTTGCACAGCTAGTTAGAGGTAGAGCCAAGTTAAGAATTAAGAGTTTCTAGTTCCTAGGCCAGAGTTCTTTTAATATATACAAGAGCAGGGGCACCTGGGTGGCTCAGCTGGTTAAGTGTCTGACTTTGGCTCAGGTCACGATCTCGTGGTTTGTGGATTTGAGCCCCGCGTGGGGGTCTGTGCTGGCAGTTCAGAGCTTAGAGCCTGTTTCAGATTCTCTCTCTTTGTCCCTCTCCCATTCACGCTCTGTCTCTCTCTCAAAAATAAATAAACATTAAGAATTTTTAAAAAATACATACAAGAGCAGTGGTCTTCAAACATTTTTGTTTGCATATCCCCTAAATTATTTTTGTTAAACTGTGAACTCCCTTCACTTATTTTGAGGTTCACTTCTGAAATATTTTTAATCGTACCTTAAAAAAACCGCAAAGGACTTAATTTCCAGCATATTGCAAATATTGTCATTTTAAAATCAAATTGTTATGTCACACTTGGAAGTGGAATCTAAATACCGGAGCCATTTGCTGCTCATGAACATCCATTAAAAAAAAAATACGTGAACAAGCTCTTAATAGAAATTTTATGTCATTTCTTTTTCCTCTTTGAACTTGAATTTTCTTTCTATTCTCCCCAAGAAATTGTCCTAATATACTTCATGCTTGAGAGGTTTTTATTTCTCGCTCTATTACATTTTCCTGCACACACACGCACACACAGAAATTACACATCTCCATTTTCTGTGTCCTTTCATTCATTTATTAAACAAATATTTGTTGAGTGCTCATTATGTGCCAGACATCGGTCTAGATGCTGTTCTAGTAAACAAAACACAAAAATCTCTGCTCCCATGGAACTTACTTTATTGCGAGAAGAGAAACCAGGCAAGGAAAGGAGATACACAATGTCAGATGGGAGGTGGTGTTGGGCATTTCAGTCCCTGAAAAGGTGACTTTTACACAAGAGCCAAAGGAAGTAAAGGCTCCAGTTATGTGAACATGAGGGAAGGAGCATGTTACACGGAGGAAATAGCTGGTGCAAAAACCCTGACACTGGACTGTGACTGTTATGTTTAGAGAAGAATCAGAGGGCCAGCATGGCTGGTGCTGGGAGATGGAGAATGGGGGCCCCTGGAGATGAGTTCAGAGGGCACGAGTAGTAAGATTACATAGGGCCTTGTAGGATATGTTAAGTATTTTTAGCTTTGACTAACTGTGGAGGATTTTGATCAAAGAGATTATGTCATCTGACTTATTTTCACAAAACTTTTGTGGTAGCCATATTGAAAATAGACTGCAAGAAGGGAGTATGAGCCAAGGTATGGACAGCTTTTAGGGAAGGTGCTGGATGTCTTTCATTTGCTCTTCAGATCTACTCTCCACCTTTCTCTACCCTGCTTGCACCCTGGGAGGTTGATCGCTAAGGATTACATCAATGGGCTGTTTGTTTTCTGGCTTCCAGAGAGGAGGTTCAGCTAATAGGGACCAGTAGGAGATGAGAGGGAGGGAGGGGAATGAGACTGGGGCATTTATTCCATTTGTTTCACTGGTTCCCTCCCTAATGAATCACTGCAGGTTGGCTGTGTCCCTCTACCTAAGGCCATAACTCCTGTTGGGTAGTAGTGTTCCTCTTATAGCTACCCTTTTGGGGTTCTGGTAACTGTCTTCTTCCATTGCTCCTTTAGGTCTAGAGGTAGCCATGGCATCCCCTTCATGTGAGTCCTTGGTGCTTCATCATCCCTTAACCCTGGCCACACGTTTGCCAACATAGCCCCTTAATTAAACTCTCTTTAGCCACCCTCATCGTGCCCTCTATTTCCTCTAGGGGCTCTGGCTCTTTCAGTTATTTATTGCTGGGTCAAAACCCACCCCAAAACGTCGTGGCTTAAAACAATCAGAATCATTTATTTGCTCACGATTTTATAATTTAGGCAAGGCTTGGCAGGGATACCTCATCTTCACCCCATGTGGCCTGGGTAGCCGGGGCTGGAGGATTCACTTCCAGGATGGCTCACTCGTATGACTGGCAGCTTGGTGCTAGCTGTTGTCTAGGAGCTCAGCTGGGGCTGTCGGCCGGGGGCTTTGATTCTCCTCCAAGTGGGCTGTTAGGGCTTCCACACGGCGTGGAGGCTGGGTTCCAAGAGGCAGGAAGCAGAAGCTGCCAGCTTTCCTAAAGCCTAGGTCCGGAACTGGCACAGCATCGCTGCTTCTATGTGTAATTGGCTACAGTGGTCAGAGGCCAACGCCAGATTCAAGGGGGTAAAAAGGAGCACAATGAATCTATGGCCATCTTTAACACACCATGCCAACTGAGACAGGAGGCTGCTGCCATAATCCGGGAGGGAGACAATGATGGCTTGAACCAGGGTAAAAGAGGCTGGACCCTGCTTATAGTTTGAAGGCAGCTAACGGGATTTGCTGACTGGAAGTGAGGTGTGAGAGAAAGAGAAGAGTTGTGCTAATCTGTGTCTTCGGAGAAGCAGATGCCCAAATGGAATTAAACATGTAAGGATTGTATTCATATTATTTCCAGTGTGAAAGGAAATCAGGAAGGAGCCAGAGAAAGCTGGGCCAGCCATCAGACTGTGATGGCAGTCTGATCCTGGATGGAAGGGAGAGGGAGAGAAGGTTGGACAGAGGTCCAAGGCCACCATGCAGTCTAAGGAAGTTTCAGCAAAGCCCTTGGAAAGTTCCTGAGCCAAAGTTGGCCAGCAGAGGAATCTTGTGTCTCCCAGGAAAGGGTCTGACTCAGTATCCCTGCCACACTCAATGATTGGTGGGGAGTAGTCCATGGAAGGGGTGGCCTCAATGCAAGTGCAATCATGGGTTCAAGCACAGCATGTGGGGTTCTCGATTACACTCCCTGTATAGGAGGTCTGTGAGGCACATTCTCATGGCTGCCTCAGAGGACAACCCTAAGGTTTTGACCTGCGCAGCTAAAAGGATAAGAAGCCTGCGGGAAGAGCTGCTTTGAGGAGGAATATCAGAAGTATGGCTTCAGACATGTTAAGTTTGAGATACCTATTGCACACCCAGTAGAAGTATCAAATAGGCAAATGGATAAACATGTCTAGATTTGGGGGGAGATGTTCATGTTACAGAGAGCAAATTATGGTCAGTAAGACTCTAAGTTAACATCTTGTCTTGATGAAGCTAGCACGAAATTGATCAAAACAGCATAGATACCAAATCTTGGTAAGCAAAATGTCAATTACTAAGCATAAAAGTAAAATTTTATTGCACACGCATCTTTTTATAAGACATATCTGTGAATGAATATTACTTATCACTAGGAAAAGCCAGATTTCAGAATCAACTGCGTTCCCATTTAAGAGCCCAGAAGTCTTGCTCACAGAAAAACGCAGATCAGAGTAGAAACAATTTTATTTACAGTAGCGTTGTTTGGTTCTCTAAACCCCTTCTGCATCCTCTGCCACGGATCCTGTAGTAGTAAACTATTATCAAAAATCACTTCTGGGGCACCTGGGTGGTTGAGTCGGTTAAGCGTCTGACTTCAGCTCAGGTCATGATCTCACGGTTCATGGGTTCGAACCCCACATCGGGCTCGGTGCTGACAGCTTAGAGCCTGGAGCCTGCTTCAGATTCTGTGTCTACTTCTTCCATTCACACTCTGTCTCTCTCTCTCAAAAATAAATACACACTTAAAAAAAAATCCCTTCTGATTATCAGGTCTTCCTGCAGCTTTGGTGAAAGCAAAGAACTGGACACCACCTGGCTTGCAACAAACTTCGTTACTGAATGATGAGAGTTATTTACTTTGTCAACACCAGCCCCAAATTTGAAATTGAACCTCAGTTTGATGCCTAAGACATTTTTACTGTCTGGGACAGTGCCCCAGTATAAGGTTCTGGAAGGATGAGAGGTGGGCCTCATTTCAGCAGAGTGGAAGAGGGGCAGCTGCAAAAAGGGAGGTAGCAAAGGTAGGTTTGCATGTCCTTAGGCAGATTTCAGTCTGAAACTTGAGTCCCTTGAAACCCTCTTGCATGCAGGGTGGAAAATCTTCTCATATTTTAGTTTGCACAGTAAGAAGCAGAGTGGTTGGGAAGGTCCTTGGATAAGGCACCAGGGTTTATTTAGAAGGCGACTGGAGCAGCCCTTCAAAGCATGTCAACATAGGGCCACTTTGGAGAGCTGATCTGAGAGGCCCTGAACTGGTGCAGGGTGAGGTCTGTCCCTCAGCCTGGAAGAAGGAGATTCTGTTTTCCTGGTGTCTCTGTGCTGAAGAATAAAAGCTCAGGCTTCAGCCAGGGCCAGAGTAAGGTGGGAAGGCTAGAAAAATCAAGAAACCAAACTGATATTGGTGCTGGGTAGGGGTGGGGGGGTGGCCCAACGTAGAAGATGGAGAGCTTTTAAGAACCTGAGCAACGTGGGGTGCCTGGGTGGCTTGGTTGGTTAAGCTTCCAACTTCAGCTCAGGTCATGATCTCGCGGTCTGTGAGTTTGAGCCCTGTGTCGGGCTCTGTGCTTACAGCTCAGAGCCTGGAGCCTGCTTTAGATTCTGATTCTTCCTCTTTCTCTGCCCCTCCTCTGCTCATGCTCTGTGTCTCTTTCTCTCTCTCTCAAAAATAAATAAAACATTAAAAAAAAAAAAACCTGAGCAATGAGGTATGCCACTTCAAGCCAGTTTCAAAGATTGGGGCTGTGTGTATGCAATGGGGGTAAATCTGAGTTTGGAACTGCCCTGAAAGGTTGCATGAGGAGAAAAGATAGTTAGGATGGGAGGTGGAAAAATTACTTAATCTTAAGAGCTCTGGCTCCTTAGAAGATCCCTTCTTGTTCCCTTCAGTGCCCTAAAGTTTCCCCCAGTGAAGGTGGCCCGGCACCTGCTAGGGGGCCACCCCAGCCCCATTCTCTCTTGGAGACATCACTGTGTTCAAGTCAGAAGACCAAGGATAGACCTGCATCTGTCCTCCGCTGGCTGTGTGGTCTTTGGAAAGCTCTGTTCTGAGCCTGGGCTTCCTTAACTCGAAACTGGGAATGAAAATATTTGCTTCTGCTGCTTAAAAAACATTTTTAGGGGCACTTGGGTGGCTCAGTCAGTTAAGCATCCAACTTCGGCTCAGGTCTGGATCTCACGGTTCTTGAGTTTGAGCCCTGCATCAGGCTGTCGGCTGTCTGCTGTCAGCACGGAGCCTGCTTCAAATCCTCTGTCCTCTCCCCACCCCCGCCCTTCCCCTGCTTGTGCTTGCTCACTCTCTCTCAAAAATTAAAAACAAAACACATACAAAAAAGTTAACAGCGATTTTATTATTCTGCTGCTTTTTAATGTCTTAAAAATCAAAGGTAAATTTCTGCAAATGTGCTTTTCAAATCATAATGTTCTATAAAATCGAATTGCATGGGCAGTTCAATTCAGTATCAGTGAGTACTCCCTCTGTGCCGGGGACCATGGGTGGGGCAAGTTAGACACAGAATGTGAGGGCAGAAATGGCCTAGGGTGAGAGGCAGCAGCTGATAAGACTCAAGGGAAGAATAAGAGACACTGTGAAGCAACCTGGGGAAAAGTGGGATGAAGACCTTGCAGGCCGAGGCAGAGGACTGTGAATATTTAGGTTAGTTTAGGTTAGAACGTTTATTCCGTGCCCCCCCCCCCCCCCACTATTTGAAATTTTCTGGCCATGAGCAGTCATACACATATGTCCTTATACATTTCTCCAACTATTTTCTGAATATAAATAATATGAGATCAATGAACCAAAAGGCCCTTTCTAGGCCTTTTAATTTATAATACTATATTACCCTCCAAAAAGTTGGGTTGCCATCTCCTGTAAAGAGTGTTGGCTTTATCACACCCTTCCCCGGAATCTACAATGATTTTTTTGTGCAAACATAACAAGATGATCATTTCTGATGATGGCGCTTGATCCGTGATTTACGATATGACCCCAAATTCTCTTTTTAATCTTGTTTCCATCTCAGATGTGGTAGAGAGTAATAGGGACACAGCTCTAGAGGAGGCTACTTTGGAATGAATCCTGCCTGGGTCTACCACTTTGTAGATGCAAAGATGACTGAGCCTTTCCATGATCCTATGAAAAATTTGGGGGAGGTTCATGTTTGGTTTTCAAATTTTTCTATGATGATTATACATTATGTGTGTTATAAAATGTTATTGGTTTATGTGATTAGTCTCTTTGGGGGGTCAATGTCCGCCATCAGGATAATGAATCTGCAGTGTCCTGGACAGAGGAGTTCAAGGTGGGGAAAGCAAGATGGGAAGGGCTGAGATGCTGGTGGTAACAGTGAGAAGGGAGAGTGTCAAGTATAAGAATGAATGGTGGGGAGCCTGGATGTTTCAGTTGGTTGAGTGGGTGGCTTCGGCTCAGGTCACGATCTCACAGTTCATGAGTTTGAGCCCCGCATCTTGCTCAGTGCTGTCAGCAAAGAGCCTGCTTCAGATCCTCTGTCCCCCTCTCTCTCTGTACCCCCCCCCCCTCAAAAATAAATAAAAACATTAAAGAAAAAGGAATGAGCAGTGGATGAAGGTGGTCTTGGGGAGGTAATGTACAACATGACAACAGTAGTTAACAATACTGTGTTGTATACTTGAAAGTTGTGAAAAGAATAGGTCTTAAAGGCTCTCATCACAAGAAAAAACTCTGTAACCATGTGAGGTGATGGATGTTAGCTAAGTTTATTGTGGTGATCATTTAGCAATATATACACATATACACCTTAAACTAGTACAGTGTTAGATGTCAATGATATCTCAATAAAACTGGAAAAAAATTTATACAACCTAGCTTAAGGAATGCATACTATTTATGTGTTACATTTTATTTTTTTTTCTTTTTTTTTTTAATTTTTTTTTTCAACGTTTATTTATTTTTGGGACAGAGAGAGACAGAGCATGAACGGGGGAGGGGCAGAGAGAGAGGGAGACACAGAATCGGAAACAGGCTCCAGGCTCCGAGCCATCAGCCCAGAGCCTGACGCAGGGCTCGAACTCCCGGACCGCGAGATCGTGACCTGGCTGAAGTCGGACGCTTAACCGACTGCGCCACCCAGGCGCCCCTTATGTGTTACATTTTAAAAATAAGTGGAATGTAAGTTGAATACCATCGTTATTTATTTATTTAAAATTTTTAAAAATATTTATTTATTTTTGAGATAGAGACAGAGTGTGAGCAGGGTAGGGGCAGAGAAAGAGGGAGAAACAGAATCTGAAGCAGGTTTCAGGCCCAAACTCATGAACCAGAAGATTATGACCTGAGCTGAAGTTGGATACTTAGCCGACTGAGCCACCCAGGTGCCCTGAAAAATGTTTTTAAAATGAGAGAGAGTGGAAAAAAACATTTTTAAGTGAGGGCGTGGATGGGGCGGGAGGGGGTGAGGTCAAGGTTCCCTTGCCAGTATGCTTGGGGCTTCCCTCTGTGCACTTTCCTTTCCAAGTCTGGGGGATGCTGAACTCCTCCACACTGACTCTGCCTGTGGGAAAAATGTTGGGCTTGTTCAGAATGCAAGGGAGCACTGGCTTTTATTGCTAGCTCACTGCACCATTGGTTTCATCCCAGCTTCAAAAATGTTCTTTTAATGGCAAATGCCATTTTGATGAGACCATCTCTTTCTTGTCCTCTCCCTTTCTTCTCCCCTGACTCTTCTTACCTCCTTTATTACTGTGTTGTTGGGTGTGTACCATGGGGAAACACCATGGCAGGTGCCATGGGGGTATATTAAAGAGACAACATGAACCTCACTCTTCAAAGGACACAGAACACCTCCAATCCCTCCTTGCTTCTTTTCCCAGAAGACTTTGGAAACCACATGACAAAGGAAGAAGAGAAGGAGTCCCCTGGTTGTTGGGGGACCTCCTGTCACATGCCAGGTAGTGTGCTAGACACTTGTACCTACATTTTCACATTTAATGCCCTCAACAACCACAGGGGTGAGTATCATCCTTTCATTTGACAGGTGAGGAAACTGGCTCAGAGACTTTTGACAACTGGTGCAAGGCCATAAATGTAGAGGTTTGAAGACGAGTCTGTGTGGCTGATGTTTGACCCCACTTCTGCCTTCAGTATCTTTCAATTTGTTGGCCAAGGGACTATGGGGACCCACGTTCATCCCTCTCCTG
Source organism: Leopardus geoffroyi (assembly GCF_018350155.1). NCBI lineage: Eukaryota > Metazoa > Chordata > Mammalia > Carnivora > Felidae > Leopardus > Leopardus geoffroyi. The sequence continues at coordinate 37,171,688 of NC_059343.1, forward strand.
CTGTTTTGAGGGGCTCATTTTTAATTATTCTCAGAGGTAAGTAAGGGTTATGGAAGTGAAGTGATGAGCAGAACGCTTCCATGGGTTCCTGTAAGCTGTTGCCTTTGAAAGGAATCATACACATTCATCTGGGTCATGGAGGGCGATGTTGTCCTTGGACCGGCAGAAGTTTAGGAAGGGCTGAGAACTTTCTCAAGTGACTTCCTCTGTCAGAGTCTTTAGGGCCATGTTGATGATCTGACTGGATTACCTATGGCATGAGGAAAGCCAGACATGGTTCAGCAGGAAACCTAGTGTCCTAGCTTTCTGTGGAAAACCTTGGAAGCCATGTTGCTGTGGCAACTGTGGCTTCTGACTCCGCTTTTGGTGTTAATGAGAAATGGATTGATTGGAGGGTGTTGTAGCTTAATGGAAGTTACCAGGTTCTAGGCTCACTTGGTCTTATCCATGACGTGGCTTCTTTCAGGTTTCTGTTGATTAGCCCTCTTGAGAACAGTGGAAGCTTGCTACTCTGCAGCAGCCTGAAGTGTCTCCCAGGACAGCCTGGGAGTCCTGAGGTGGTGGTGGCTGCCATGAGAACTGCAGGCAGGCTCAGTCACACTGCACTCAGCACTTGGGGGCTTCAGAGAGCCCTGGTCCTTCCTACCACCTGATACCCCAAGAAGTTGTGTTTCTTGTTGAGGGAGAGAAGAACATTCTCCCTGGCTCTCAGCTCCCCAGAGGCTGACAGGGACTATTAAGGCCATACATCCCTTGGGTCCCTCCCAGAGGGGAGCTCCAGGAAGCTCTCCTGTCAGGATAGGTAGGAGGCTTCCCTCTGGGAGTCCATGACATCACATCCACACCTTATGCCTGATTTTATCTCATTAAGTTGAAATGATCTGCCACTGAGATTAAGGACAGATCATTAGAGGCAGGTAGGGGAGACTGTCCCTAGCACCTGGCATGGTGCCTGGGGCACAAGAGATGCTCTGCCATTGGAGGCCTGTTTGTTGAACAGAGAGGACTGCCCTCAGGGACTCAGGTTCTTTCTAGCTTCCAGATCTGCTTGTGTCCTCATGGCTGCAAGATGGCTGATCCATTCCTACCCTTCATCTCCACATTATAGGTAGGTAAGAAACACAAATGGAGAAAGAGGAAAGTACAACCTTTCTGCCAGAAGTCCCTGGCAGATCAGTATTGTATGGCTATCTCTAGGCAGCAAGGGAGTCTGGGAAGGTATGTGTTCTCACCTGGGCTTCTTGTCCTCTTAAACAAAATTAAGGTTCTTTTAGTCTGTAGGAGAGCTTATTAGTTTCCTAAGGCTGCCATTACAAAGCACAAACTGGGTGGCTTAAACTACAGAAATTTATTGTTTCTGAGTTCTGGAGGCCAGAAGTCCAAGATCAAGATGTTGGCAGGGTGGATTCCTTTTGAGGGCTGTGGGAGGTAACCTGTTCTGTTTCTCTTGTAGCTTCTAGTGGTCTGTTGGCAACCTTTGGATTCCTTGACTTGTTCTTTGGCATCACCTTGACCTCTGTCTTCATCTTCACATGGTGTTCTCCCTGTGTGCACATCTGTGTCCAAATTTCCCATTTTCGTAAGGACATCAGTCATATTGGATTAGGTGGATTGGGCCTAGTCTAATGACCTCATCTTATCTTGATCATCTGCAGAGACCCTACTTTCAAATCAAGTCACATTCACAGGTATTGGGGGCTAGGATTTCAACACCCTTTTGGGGAACATAGTTTAACCTATAATAGTTAGTTTTCAAATATGGCTTCCAAGTTCTTCAACACTCCTCCTGTCAAGAGGTGAGGTCTGTGCTCCCCCCGCCTTAAATCTGATTGCTTGTGTTTGTGTTGATTATTAGAATATGGTAGAAGTGACTTCAAAACTAGGTCATAGAAGGCCTTGCAGCCGCCTTTTGGCTCTCTCAGGATGCTCTAGAAGAAGCCAGTCACCACGGTAGAAGTCTGGCCATCCTGGAAAGGCTATGAATAAGAGCTCCAATCTTTGGTCCCAGCTGAGCTTCTGGCCAACAGCTGGCATTAATGCTTGCTCGGTGCATGTGCCATCTTGGACATCTGGCCCATTTGAGCCTTCAGATGACTAAAACCTCAGTTGGCTTCTGACTGCAACCACGTCAGAGGCTCCAAACAAGGACTGCTCAGACAAACCCTTCCTGAATTATTGACTCACAGAATCATGAACAAAATCAAACTATTGTTTTTTAGGCCCCTAAATTTGGTAAGTTGTTGTCCAGCACTAGAAAACTATAATAATCAACAACAAGAAGAAAATGAATATTGGTCAGCCAATAAGAGCACTGGGAGCTCCAAGACTCAGGGAGAATCATCACCAGGAGGATGGCCTTTATGGAGCCCCTCATCAGAGGTCCTGTGTTTCTAGGTTTCCATGGAAGTTGGGTGATGTTCCTTCGTGCTGAGACACCCAGTTGAGACAAACCTACATTTGAGTGTCCCAAATGGTGGCATCATCGGAATGTTCAAGGAATCATTTTGGGGGGAGAAATTCTACCAGGGATTATTGCTGTTGACTGTTGTAATGAAGCCAGTGATCCCTGGCTTGCCCTACCATTAACAGGCTGCTTTGCCTGACCCAGGGTACATTGTCACTGGAGAACACAGTGCTAGCTTCTGTTACTGGTGTCCAAGTTCCACCGCATTTCTGTCCATGTGGCTGTCCTTTTCTGTGTGCTCTCCTAGGTCTCAGGGCTCATCATTTCTCTTGTATCTCTTATTCATACTGTGTCTAAGCCAAATCCTTGCTTTGCTTGACCTTTATTCTATTCTCCCTGACTTCTTCATATTTAAGTTCATGCTTTAATCAATTTCCCCAACAGCAGTTGCCAAGCAACTTCCCTTCCCTTCTATAGGTTTCTCCTAAAATCCCATCTGTTTCATCAAGCCCTTTGCTCAGCTGCACTGCTGATCTTGAGTTTTTGTTCGCACTGTATTGAAACTATAGATTATAAACCAAAGGGATGCTACATAGCAGGACACAGAGTGGTTAGGGCACAGGCTTTGGTTGTCAGAGAAGCCTGGGTTCAGGTTCTGGCTCTGCCACATATGAACTGTGTGACACTGAGCAAGTTCTTTCACTTTCCAAACCTCAGTTTCTTCATCTGTAAAATGGGTGTCGCAAATTGTATTTTCTAAAGATGGCTGCCACAATTCCTCCCATCCCACATTTTTTTCTCAGAAGCTGGGATGGAAGTTCTGGCCTTTGAATCTGGATGTTTGCGACTTGCTTGTAACCAACTGAGTGCAGTGGAAATAATGCCACATGACTTCAGAGGGTAGGTCAGAAAAGGTGATGCAACTTTGTTGCCTCACTTGTTAGAACTCACACTGGAGCCATGAGCTGCTGTTAAGCTGTCTGGCTGCCTAGAACCCACCAGGCTGTGAGGAAACCCAAATGAACTCATGTGAGAAACAATACTGAGAAGCTCCAAAAGTACAGTCAATCCTCACTATATGTGAATTTTGTATTGGTGAATCTCCTTCGTTGCCATAATTTGTGTGTAAACCCCCATCAGTACTTGCAGTGCTTTTGTGGCCATTTGGGGACATGCACATAGTGGCAAATACTTGAGTCTCACCATACACACATTCCCAGCTGGGGTCCAACAAGGAGATGCTCTGCTTTCTTGTTTCAGCTCTCATACTGTAAACAAATGTCCTTTTTGTGGTCTATTTAGTTTCCATGTGTGTGTGTGTTTTTTTTTTTTTTTGGCATTTTTGTGCTTTTGGTTGGTGATTTGCTATTTAAAATGGCCTTCAAGTGCAATGCTGAAGGGCTGTCTAGTGTTCCTTAGTGCAAGAAGTCTGTGCTGTGCCTTATGGAGAAAATACATGTGTTAGATAAGCTTCCATCAGGCGTGAGTTATAGAGCTGTTGGCTGCGAGTTCAATGTTAATGAACCAACGATATATATCAAATAAGGTGTCTTTAAGCAGGAACACACATAAAACCAAGGTACTGTATTGATCGGTTGTTGAAAACATTGTGACCAAGAGGCTTGCAGGAGCCTAACCCTGAATTTCCCTCAGGAGCAATGGTTCAACTTTTGCTAATTTAGTGTTCCCAGTGACTTTATAGAACATAACTACCTCCAGTAATGAGAATTGACTGTACATGAACAGACTGGATGCCCAGTCAGCCCCCAGCTGCTGCAGACTCCTACAGTTCCAGCTTCACTCACTGTGTGACCATGGCTGCATGAATGACCCCATGCAGACAGCCCAAGAGAGCCCGCCGAATTCCTGACCCTGAGAAACTGAGATATAATCAGCTTGTTTTTAAAGAAAAATATCTTTAGTATCTTGTTATCATTTTATATTTATAATTCTTATATGATTATTTGTTTATATGTAAAAATATTTTTTATTTATTTTGAGAGAGTGTGTGCACACACGAGCAGTGGGGGAGGGGCAGAGAGAGAGGGAGACAGAATCCCAAGCAGGCTCCCCACTGTCAGCGCAGAGCCCAATGTGGGGCTTGAAATCATGAACCACGAGATCATGACCCGAGCTGAGATCAAGAGTCAGATGCTTAACTGACTAAGCCACCCAGGTGCCCCCCAAAATGTTGTTTTATGCCTCAACAGTCACTAGAATAATGGGGTAAACAATGCATTCCTCACAAACTTGGCGAGAAGATTAAATGAAATGGTGTACCTCATGTTGAAGGGATTAAATGTTTTTATTAAGTTCCAGGCACTACACTACTGTTGATATTAGGAGTCCTCTCTGTGTTAGCCTTTATTTTATAAAACACAGATTACTAGGCTGGAAAGAGACTTTAAAGATCACCCAGGCTAATCCCTGTATTTTCAGGTGTGAAATCAGAGGCCCAGAGAGGGGAAATCGTCTGCATCTCACAGAAAGTTGACGATGGCGTAGTATAAATGAGAAGTAAGGTTCTATCTCTATGCTGAATAGAAAAACCTTGTAACTGTTTCCTTGCATGTTTCAATTACAGATGTAACTTAGTCATTGAAAAAGCAAAGCAGAATATGACTCAAATATAGAGAGGCCTTGAATTTTAACTCACCTCTTTAGTCTTAGAATCAAAGGTGAGAGGATCTTTTATTATTGATCTTCACAAAAGAGGGTTGTTTGGAGGGGTAGAAAGTGTGCCCTCGGATATGCCTCAGTAGATACCGATGTTATTATTGATTTTTCATTAAGTACCTTAATGAGGGCTTGGTTTTTGCGTGGTAGCTTCTAGCACATAGTGACAGGCTAAGGCATTGGCTGCTGGGAGGGTAAGGGGGTGAGGGAGGTGATGATGTCAGTAGCCATGGCCTTAAAAACTCTTGATATCAGATCCTGTTGATAGTAATGGGACAGTGGTCTTAGTTTCTGTCATATACTAGAAAACAAGACATTTCTAGGGTGGTTCGGAAGCTAATTTTTGTTCTGTATTTTCTGGATAATAAAGTGTCATCTTTTTGAAAAATGTTTATTATTGAGAGAGAGAGAGAGAGAGAGAGTGAGAGAGCAAGTGGGGGAGGTGCAGAGAGAGAAAGGGACAGAGAATCCGAAGTGGGCTCTGTGCTGACAGCAGAGAGACCGATGTGGGGCTTGAACTCACGAACAATGAGATCATGACCTGAGCCAAAGTCAGACACTTAACGGACCGAACCACCCAGGCACCCTGATAAAGTGTCATCTTGGATGACACAACAGAAACTCAACAAAAACCTATGAATATTTGTGCCTGTGGGCTCTCAGCCAGGTTGGTGGGTAGGGAGGGAGAGATATTCATAGGACCCACAGTCTAGAATTAAGGAATTCCAGGAGCCAGAAAGAAAACCAGAAACTCGGGGTCAGCAGAGGTGAGGATTCATTCACCCTTGCAAATTTTTTTACAAAATATCTGTCCCTTTTAGCTGCACTTTGGCCAATAAATGTATACCTTAACCTGGTGCATTTACTACTGAATTTTCTTTGTTACATACATAACTGGCATAATCTATCATTTTGAGAAGAAAATTTTAACAGACTATAATTTCAAAGTAACGGAATGCCGTTTTGGATGAACTTAGAAAGTACCAAAGCCAAATGCAAAATCAACCCAGTAACTTGGCCCTGTATTTTTTCAATCTCTAAAGACTCGGACCGCCCTCTGAAGGGCTTTAGGATGGTCCTCCAGGGGTTCCCGTGTTTGTCTCTGGCCATACAGCCCTGGGTCCACATACAGACCAGTGGCTGCTTTTGCCCCACTTCCTTGCCCTCTGCTGAGAATTTTCTTTTCCTTCTTTGTCTTGGGTATGGGGACCCTGCAACTGTTGCATACCAGAACTTAAATTTGCTACCTAGCAATTAATGAAAGACAGGTCACATCTCTTTCCTCTGATCCTTTACATGATGATTTTACAGTTTAAATCTCAGAGAGAAAATCCTCTGAAAGAGACAAGACGAGGGGCGCCCGGGTGGCTCAGTTGGTTAAGCGTCTGACTCTTGATTTCGGCTCAGGTCATGATGTCACAGTTCGTGGGATTGAGGCCCACATCAGGCTCTGCACTGACAGAGTGGAGCCTACTTGGGATTCCCTCTCTTTTTCCCTCTCTCTCTGCCCCTCCACTGCTTGCACTCTCTCTCTCTCTCTTTCTCAAAATAAATAAATAAACATTAAAAAAAAAGAGAGAAGATGAGTACAGGTCTGTAAGCCACTAGATAATATATCAGTCATTATAGGTTAATTAATAATTCAACAGATATTTATTTTGTAACTCCAAAAGAGGGAATGCATCCACCAGAGGACAAGTCGGTTCCCTCATGGACATGTCACTTGGGCTGACAATTGTTTTCCTCCAAGCGTTGTCTAGGGCAGAGGCTGCCCTATCCTGTTGGGTCCTGGGAGCAAGTAGATCCTGATTGTGCAGATAGATGCACCAGACACTCTTAACTTCATGGCACCCATCAGTGATTCCTCCACCCAAAGCCCTTGCCTGAATTTATGTCCAATGAACAAACTGTTGATTACAATCTGTTTCCCATGCAGATTTCTTCTATGGAGAGAATGCAGTAATCTGGCATTCCTATTTTGCTATCAGTCTCGCTGAAAAATGTGGTTACGGCAGTCTGTCCTGGACAGACAAATCCACAAACTCTTTCTGGAGGTGCCATTGAAAGTTTTGGGTCAAAGGGAGGTGAAGTAAAACAACTTTGGGAGTTCATATGCACTGAGTAAGGACCTGGTGGTGTTAGACAGAAAGCTCAACAAATGCTTGACGTGTGTGTGTGTGTGTGTGTGTGTGTGTGTGTGTGTGTGTGTGCGCTTGCACATGGAGGTACCTGTGTGTGGGGGGCTGTGGGTGGGGACAGACATACAGGCCCACCTTTGTAAGCCCTAGCTCAGTTTTTCAAAGTATAGTCCTGATCTATTGAATCAAAATCTTTGGGTGGCAGTGGTGGAGGGGTTGTCCCAGGATCAATGTTCTCAACAAGCTTCCAGGTGATTCTGATACTCACTCAAGTTTGAGAACCATGACTCTGGTCTGTGTTATCTTTATACAATTCCCTCTCCCTTCATATCAGTAGCATAAATAATTAGTGAAAGCATAACATTATGTGTCTAAATCTAGTTCAACACATTGAACTCCCTCTCGTTTCTGTAGCTAAGAGAAACAGAGCTTCCTCAAGAAATGAATTTCCATGAAGTCACCCCACAGCCACCAAATAAACTTGTTTTTAAAACATTTCAGCACCTTTGCTCAAATATCATTAGGTAATTAAGTAATTTGGGGGAATAAGTATTGAGGCAAAGGAGGACAAACCATAAATGTGAGGTTTAAAAAGGCATTCGAGGGGCGCCTGGGTGGCTCAGTTAGTTAAGTGTCCGACTCTTGACTTCAGCTCAGCTCATGATCTCATGGTTCATGGGTTTGAGCCCCACACTGGGCTCTGCACTGGCAGTACAGAGCCTGCTTAGGATTCTCTGTCTCCCTCTCTCTCTCTCTCTCTGCCTCTCTCCTGCTCACTCTCTCTCTCAAAATAAGTAAATAAACATTTAAAAAAATTAAAAAAAACAAGACATTCAAGTATTTTATTCTCATAAATAGGATTATTGTGTTCTTAAACAATTGTTAAGTAAATAAGCATTTACTTAGCACATACCATATTCTTGGCACCAAAGACTGTCTGAAAAATTTGAATGAGGCAACCTTCTCTTTCTAGCTTTCTAGAAGGCATCCTTCTTTGCACATCTGGTCTTGGCTCCAAGTCTCTCATGCTGGTCCCTGATGACTCAGACTCGGTGAGGGAACAGGCTGTGGGGCCAGCTTAGCTTTCTCTCATCAAAACTTACCTGTGTTGGATTTCATTCTCATCCAGTCCTCAGCCAGTTGTCTCTCTGGAAAGCAATCTAACTTATCCATGGCGAAGTGTTGCCAAAGGATCATAGATTCAAGTGTCACTGAGGACCCTTGAAGGCCTAATCTGTCAAATCAGGTAAAATGCATTTCTGATGATGGAGTCCAAGGCATCATAGAAGGGAAGGTGGGAGGGAATATTTGGGCATGCACACCTTCCTGGGATTCCTAAAATTGTACCATGAAATAAACTATTTTTATTCTTATTAATTTTTGAAAAAATTTAACATTTATTTGTTATTATTTTTTGAGACAGAGAGAGACACATGAGCATGGGAGGGGCAGAGAGAGAGAAAGGGAGACACAGAATCTGAAGCAGGCTCCAGGCTCTGAGCAGTCAGCACAGAGCCCAACATGGGGCTTGAACTCATGACTGTGAGACCATGACCTGAGCCAAAATCGGATGCTTAACCAACTGAGCCACCCAGGTGCCCCTATTCTTATTAATTTTAAGGACGGTTTTGCTCAAAGCTGAAGTTTGAGGGGATAGTATAAAGGTATTCAATAGAACCAAAGATCCAATGTTGAGTATAATAGGTGACAAAAACTCCCATGTTCCAAAGAACATACACAAAAGTAATTAAAATTTAATGAAAGCCATCCAGAGCCTATAACCCCCAGCAGCATATTTAAGATGAGACTAGAAATTCAAGAAGGCGATTTAAGGGAGTGGCAAGTGCTTGGCTTTTCTCCAGTCCTCCTAGTGTTTCCTTGGGATGGAGCAGAGCACAGTGATGCCACTCTTGGGAGAAATTTACGTGCCTCCCTTGGAATTTAGGGGTGCTCGGGATCAAAGAGACTGATGCCTGCTTCTCACCTGGAGAAGTCTGAAGGAACAGGCTGGCTGGACAAGAATAGTCCAAGGGTAGGGGAATGAGATGGCTATACTCTAACCACTTAGTGGGCCAGGATGCAGTTTCTGGGGGCCAACAGGACTGTGGGCAAGGTCGCCAGCATCATCTTTCAAGGACTGTGCCCAAGAGGGTGACGTGTTGGGGCAAGGGGATTCCAGAAGTAAGAGGCTTCAGGATTTCTTTTGGGTTGAAAAGCTCATGGGGTCAGAACTGGTCAGCCAGAGTGTATGTTATCAGAGCCAGGAGACTGTCACCCAGAGGTCCCTGTGGAATATCCAAGGGTCCAAAGGTCCCACCCCTCTTGCATCTGCAGCCCATAGAAGAGCTTGCACTTTGGTGACTGCCATGACAGAGACACCCTAAAATAGCATCATTGACTTGAGATGTTACCTCTTTCCTATAATCTTTTCTCTATTCCAGAGAAGCAAGCAGAAGTGTGCAAGAAGAGGGAGCATGTCAGCCTGGGTTCAATGAGAGGAATAGAATTACTACAGTGAAATACTATGATAGATTTATTACAGGGAATAGCCCTTTGCATCCTATGGAAGCTGATGGAGAAATCTATGAGAGACTGTTGGCTCTATGTCTGGTATTGGGGCCCATGACTCTATAGGTCAGCAAGGCCAGCTAGTCAGGAAGGGAAGTTGGGTGCACATTAGAACAAATGAGGACAAACTGGTAAGGATGACCTTTGGGAAAGGCTGGGGCCATCTGCTACAGGGCTGTCTGACCCAGGCCCTCAGGGAGCAGAAGAAGGAGACCCAGTGGGGGCTGGAGGGGCTTCAGGCCTGGGTGCCGTCCACACCAACAAGGTGAGCCAGCAATGCATGTGAGTTTGCTCTAGGGCCTAGCACCCTATTCCCACCTTCAGAGCATAAAAATGGTGTCTTTTCACTTCCCACTTGTGCAAATTTCTCTTGTTCTCCCCCTAACTCATGGCAGGGAATTCTGGGAAACATAGTTCCAGCTTAGTTAAGTGGTTGCACCACACAGTAGAGTGGAAAGAACGGTTACTCAACTTTTCTTACTCAACTTTTTGGTTCTCTGAGCCTGGTTGGTCAGGCCTGAGCCAGGGGAAGGGGAAGCTTTGGATTCGATATGAGATTAAGTATTGACCTAGACTGGATTTTTAAATACCAAAATAGGGCTTGTTCTTAAAGGAACTCAAAGTCAGGAGATTTATCTAAGATGTTTTCAAGAGGCCGGGAAACTGGTTTGATGTAATAAGGCTGAAGGCAGTAATGAAGAAAAATACATCCATTTCCTGTTTAGACTCAGTCAGGTTCAGCCTGTTTAATAAACCAGTTCCACAGGGCATTTAACTTGTGTGAGATCAACTATATACATTGCTACATTCTTCCAAGTTAGGCAGTCTGTCTATCTCATAAAATTTAAAATACTTAAAATTCCATTTTACATCTGCTCTTTATGAACAATTCTCCACCACTGTATGTAGGTACATATAGAGAGTTATACTAGTATGTTGGGTTGTGGTATCTATACAAAATCACCTATCCTGTTCATTGTGGAAAATTTAAAGTGCTTTTCCGAGGGTTATTTTCCCAACATGGCATTTTTGCCTTATGTGCTGATTGCAGAGTCTAACACTCTATGTAAAATGAAGGTGTGGCTCTTCTGGACCCCAAAACTCGAGAGCCAGGGAGGGGACGATGAAGCCAGTGTCTTCTAGAGAGGGTGTGCTTTCACATTTTCACTTTCTAAAACAAAAATATGTTAGGGATGAAAGCACCCTTAAAGGTCATTAGTCACCCTCACTTTAGAAGAGCGTGAAGTAATGTGTCCCAGGTCACATGTTTTCAGGTGGGTCCAGAACCAGAACCTGGCACCCCCATATCAAAATCGACTTTCCCTTCCATCTGCCACACTGATCTTCATCTTGTGAGTCTTTCCAGCAGGCTTTGGGAGCCTGACACAGTTTCAAGCCATGTAGGGACTGAGGGCCCCCATAGCTTAGACCCAGGCCACTACCCTTGGTTCATTCTGGGGGCATACCATGGATTTCATGGATTTCATGAACCACAAGAGCTTGTGTGTTTCAGAGCTGGTTTCTCTTTCGATGCAGGATTTCCAGGGCGGATCAGATATTTTGTCTTCCCATTTGTCCCCTGGGTAGGCCCACTGCTGGAGGCCAGGTCCCGGGGCTGAGGCCACTCTGATGACCACCGCTAAGACTGGCTATGGGCAGATCAATCCTGATGCTATAAACCCAGCCATTCACGGTCTCTTTAAAACAGGGTTAGACAAGCATTCTCATCTCAATGCTTTGAACTCCCTCTTGGAATTAGCTTTCCCCAAGCCTCCCCCTGGGAATCCCTTCTCTAGTGCTTGCCTCTGAAAAGGGTTGTAGTCCCTTAAGAGTTCTTTGTGAACCAGAATGATCATGTTCCTCCACCCCCTCCCTGGCCCATCTTATTCCAGAGGAGATAGCATTTCTCTTTCTCCTAGGCCCCTTTGGGACGTCAGATACAGAATGCTCGTCTTCCCCCATCAGATGTTTGTCTTGATTTTGTAGCGTTTCCTTCTCCAGTTTCAAAGCAGGTAAAATGAAGCCTTCCTGTGACATTTGGAAACCCTCCTGCTCAGCCCTTTTTCTGTACCTCAATCGGCAAAGTGAGTGAGATCTCCTGATAGCTCCCAATTTCTAAGCATCTCAGTTTTAGACAACCATGCAAAAATCCAGGCCTCTGTCATGTTTGTTTACACCCGCTGTTCACTGCTGCTCCCCCATCAGTATTTCCCAGCCTGGAAGAATTCATTTGCATCCTGCACTTTCCCTTAAGATAACATAAAGCATAACAAAGCCCACACAAAGAGCAGCCATGCCTATGAGTGGGGGGAGGGGGATTTTTTTTCTTCTTCGAATCAGTATTGCATTTTTCCTGTTAAGTTGTTTTTGGCAGCTGACCACACTGAAGTCTCTCAAATTATCTGTTAATTGTAATGAGCTGAAGGTCTCTCTCAGGGAATACACATCTGATTCCTGCCTTTTCTTTCCTGTGCAGCCGTGACACCGCGATGATGATACAGCTGGAATAGAAGTCTTCTCACTCACCCTGGAGCAGGAAATAAAAGCAGAGTATGTGTGCCAGGCCCCCAGGTACCGTGGGATAAAAGGAGACCGCCACAGAGCCAGAAAGGAGTGGATACTGTGTTCCACCGGGGGTACTTCCCAGGGTGTTTTCCAAGTGTGTGTGTGTGTGTGTGTGTGTGTGTGTGTGTAGGAAAATACCCGAACTCTGGACAATTGCCCTCTTTGTATGCTCTGGAATGTTCTTGAGGGCTTGGGAGGAGGCCAGGGATGATGCTGAATCCATTTCAACAGATATGTTTTTAAGATGTTTTCTTAAGGGTGTGGGGGGAATTTAGAAGATGGAGGAGGGGGGTTCAGCCTTTGATCATGACATTGTATCAACAAGTGCTCAGACGCTGATTTAATAAAATAGCTGGAAACAAAAGTCTTTTCCTGCCTCCAGCTGGGCAAGTCTTAACAAAATGGTGATCAGGAAACGTCAGTCTTTAGAGGGCTTTGCCTTTTTTGTTGTTGTTGTTGGCCCAGAGGGCTCTGGCCAAGGGTACCTGCCATGTGCCAAACCCTTTTGTAGGGGAGCCTGGGAGCTGAAGAAACAGTATACAGCAAGACAGACATGTTAAGGAGATCTGAACACATATAGGAGGCTAAAGAAGAAAGGACAATTCTAGGCTCCTCTGGAGTGGATCCTCCAGCATATATATTAAAATATGCACATATGTATTAGGCCTTATATAGATTCTTGTCCAACCAGCTTCTTTTTGTTTTTTCAACCGTACAGTCCTGTTACAATACCATTGACTATATTCCCCATGCTGTGCCTTGCATCCCCATGACTGATTCATTCTGTAACTGGAAGCCTGTACCTCCTACTCCCCTCCACCCATTTTGCCTGACTCCTCCTCCCCCTCCCCTCTGGCAACCACCAGTTTGTTCTCTGTATTTATGGCTCTGTTTTTCATCCAGCTAGCGTCTACGTCCAAATGGCTGGGGATTTGAAACCACAACCAGATACTTCAGATTTTCTAGCTTTAGGCCAGTGGTTCTCAAGGTGTGGCCCAACAGCAGTAGCAGCAACACCAGGAACTTATGAGAAATGCAGATTGTCAGGCCTCAGCCCAGAGTCACTAAGTGAGAAACTCTGCGATGAGACCCACCACCCTGCGTTTTCACTGGCCCTCCAGGGGGTTCTGATGCACGCTGGAGTTTTGAGAACCATTGCTTTAGGAGGATTTGTGCTCACTGCTTCAGGCTTCATTGTCCTTTTCTGTCCTTAAAACTGAAACCAACACGGTCAAATAAAAATCAGGTAGAACACTCCATCCGAGAACACAGTGCTATTGCTGCATGTGTATTCATTTGCTAAGATTGCCCTGATCTCCTCCAGCACCAGACTGTGAAAGTGGGTGGCACAGGAAAAATAGGAACTGTGGGCATGGTGACCTAAGATTTTTAATAACTTTAATTTTGGTGCGCTTTTGTTCCACGAACAACTCACCTTTTCTTTGGCTTCGGGGAATTTCTTTGTCAGTAAGAAAATAATTTGAGTTGCAAAGGGGCTTCCTATTAGGTTGCTGGTACAGATAAAAGGGACACAGGGAATGGATTGTCTTATAAGATGTGATGCTGTATTGAGTTGAATGTCAAGTTAATGATCTATTTTCTTTGAAGTTAAGGTTATGGAAGATCTTGAATCAAAATGATTCAATGAGGCAGAGAGACAGCAAATTCCTTTTAGCGATTTACTTGGTAACTTTGAGTAATTCCCCTGATGTCAGCCTCATCTCCTTACCCTACTTCCTTTAATGACAGACCTGTACCGGCTGTGTTTGGTACTGACAGAGATCTCACATTGCTTGAACATGACATTTTGCGTGTGAAGAATTCCTGTGTATATTGGGCAGATACAAAGTTTTAATATTGTGAAAAGAGGGTCTTGGATGACCTGCCCAAGGAGAGAGAATTTCCCATTGTAGCCGATGGGTGAACATGGGAGCTATGCCAACCATATGCCTAATTGGATCCATTAATCTCTGCTGATAAGTTAGCCACTGGACAGCCCTGTCCAGGTGACTGCAGTGAGTGAATCCATAAACATCTGTTGAGGACCAACTAGGTGTGGAAGATGCTGAGGGTTTAGGGTTCAGGAAGAAAAGAGGTGCATTCTTTGTTTCCAAGGGAATGTAAACTCTGAACACATACACCTTTTGAAGAAAGTCCCAACAGAATGACAGAGTGTGGGCATTGCCAGCGTTGTTAAGATGTAAATTGGAGCGGGTCACTCTTCCATTCAAAAGTCCTCTAAACTTCCTACGTCACTCAGCATGAACGCCGTGTCCTGTTCTTACTAGGCCCTCCATGGCCCCATCCTCTGAGACCCTTCTGATGACATTCTCCTACTGGCCCCTCACTCACTCACTGGTTGGGAACCCTGCCAAGCACGATCCCAACACCCTGCTTTTGGACTTCTTGTTTCTTGTGTCTTCAACATTCTCCCCTCGTGGTGGTCTTCCCTATAGTCCATCTCTCCTCCCCATTGGTCTCCCTTTTTTCTTTTTTATAATCCTTAGAGTTGGTCACCATTTAACATACTCTGTACTTTTTTGTAGATCTTATTGTCTCCCAGGAGAATGCAAAGTTTGTTAAGCAGGGTTCATTGCTTGTTTTATTCAGTCAATGAAAGAATGCGTGAGCACATCTGGATAGGCCAATGGACAGAGGACAGTTTTAAGGATACTTCCTATCATCTACTTCTTCAGTAGACCAGAGCAGCCTAGGACAGGAGTTGGTCCCAATATTTAAACTTATCCTCTGCAAGTATGACCTTGCCTAAAACCATTATATTTTGCTTCTTAAAAGCTCATGGTTGAAATTCTTAGACAAGCAAATGAATTAACCCCAATTGATGACCCAATTTGCATGTTATACTTTATTTGTTTAAAATTTATTTATTTATTTTGAGAGAGATTGAGAGAATGAGCGTGGGAAGGGGTGAGAGAGAAAAGGAGAGAGAGAGAGGATCCCAAGTAGGCTCTGTGCTCTCATTGCAGAGCCCGATGTGGGGTTTGATCCTACAAACTGTGAGATCGTGACCTGAGGCAAAATCAAGAGTTTGGACACTTGACTGACTGAGCCACCCAGGTGCCAGGCATGTTATACTTTAAATTGTATTTTAGGATCAAGTAAATTCTAGGGTGTGCTCCTCAGCCCTAAAACATGCACATTTCTTTTTGCTGTATTAAATATCATTATCCCAGAAGCTTACCCATTCATTATTTTAATTGATTAACACAATTATTTATTTATTGAATAACTACTACATGCCAGATACCCCTTTAGCTGCTGCTGTGCTCAGAAACGAACAGAGAAGACAAAAACCCCTGTCCTCACACAGCTTGCATTCAAGTTAGAGGGAAAGATGATTGTCAATACAAGCATGTACTATGCTGAGAGATGATGAAGATTATGGACAAAACTAAAACTGATTATGGGACATGGAGAAAGGCTGCGATTTTCAGTAGAGTGGTCAGGGAAGGCCTAATGATTAGGTGATTTGGGGAAGAGCCTTGGAAGAGTTGAGTGAGTGAGTTGTGTGGGTATCTGAAGAAGAGCTTTGTGTGCAGAGGGAGCAGCACTTACGAAGGCTCTGAGGTGCCTGGAATGTTTGAGGAATAGCAAGGAGGCCAGTCAGTGTGGCTGCCACAGAGGTAAGCAGAGGAGAGTAGTTTGGGAGGAGATTGGGGGGCAGGTCATGTAGGATCTTAAAAGCTGTTTGGGGGATTTTGGCTTTTCCTCTGAGTGAAGTGAGAAGCCACTGGTGTTAGAAGACTTTGAACAGAGGGCTAATATGAACTGACTTGTGTTTTAAAAATGTCATGCTCTCTGCTTGGGGAATGCACTGGGTTGGGGTGTGGGTGGACACAGGGAGACTTCCTAGGAGGCCATTTGAGTATTCCAGGGGAGAGATGATGGTGGCTTGGACCAGGGTGGTAGCAGTGGAAGTGAGGAGAAGTAGCTGAAACCCCATATATTTGAAAGCTAGAACCAGCAGGATTTTGCACATTTGATTAAATGTGGGGTGTGAGCGAATGAGATGAATCAAGGACAACACCTAGGTCTTGACGTCAACCTCCGGAAGAGTAAAGTGTGGTTGACTGGGAAGAAGACTGGGGAGGAAGTGGTTTGGAGAGAGTGTTGGAATCCAGAATGTAGTTTGGACTGCGACCGGTTTATGATGTTTATTGGGCATCCAGGTGGAGGACCATGGTAGGCATGTAGACGGGAAACACCAATGTAACCAAGGGAGCTGGTGCATTTCAGAGAAACATCACTTTCTGACTTAAGAGGGAAACTGGCCATAACTCATACTTTAGGCTGATGGTCTTGAACATACTTCTCTAGGGCTGGGAAGGCCTTGGTGATATGGTGCTTCGATTTTTTAAAAAGCCATGTTCTTATCACCTCCTCTATTAGGTTCAGAGGAGCAAAGGCCACTGACACTACATGACATTTCTTTTTTTTAAGTTTATTTTATTTATTTTGAGAGAGGGAGAGAGAGCACGTGCAGGAGAGTACGGGGGTGAGGGGTGAGGGAGGTGCAGAGGGAGAGAGACAGAGACAGAGACAGAGGGAGAATCCTAAGCAGGCTCTGCACTATCAGCGCAGAGCCTGATGTGGGGCTCAAACAATCTCTCAAACTGTGAGATCATGACCTGAGCCAAAATCATGAGTTGGACACTTAACTGACTGAGACCCTGGGCACCTCAACATGTTGTTTCTTATTAGGGTATCAGACCTATATGAAATTTAAGGTAACTTTTTAACACCCAGAGACAGTAGCTCATCCATTTCTGGCTTTTCCTTATCTCCCAATTGGTTATTTCTACATCATTAGTAAGAGTAATGAGATGATCATCACAATCCAAGACATTTTAAATCACTTATTAATGTGTGTTTCTAGTTCTGGAGGTAAAGAGGGCCTTCTGACACCTGTGGGTGAGGCAACCTCCTTTTATCGGGTAGTCCCACATATGGCACATGGTAGGCACCTTTTTCTTTAATGTTTATTTATTTTTGAGAGAGAGAGACAGAGCCTGAGCAGTGGAGGGGCAGAAAGAGAGAGATACACAAAATCAGAAGCAGGCGCCAGGCTCTGAGCTATCAGCCCAGAGCCCAATGCGGGGCTCAAACTCACAAACAGTGAGATCATGACCTGAGCCAAAATTGGACTCTTAATCAACTGAGACACCCAGGCACGCCACACATGGTAGACACTTAAGAAGTATCTGTTGAATGATCAAACCACCCAGCCAGCATGCTAGTGGGACCGCACAGAATATATGCCCTTTCTTTTATGTATGCTGTGGCTTCTAAATTTATCCAGCTGCATATTTGCAGTCAGGCTTGGGCGGGAAGACTCCGCAAGGTGGCCAACCCTTCCCATGGCGTTTGTCTCTTGGCAGAGCTGTTTTTGCATGGAGTCCCTTCCTGAACCACCACGCATGTGGAGGAGACCTGCAAGTCCAAATAATTTTTTAAAAAGTCAGAATAATCGTAAATTATTTCTCCAGGGCTTTTGCACGCACACAAATCTCTTTATCTCCTCATCAGACTTATCCTAAAATGACTTTGCATTTCCTTATATCAGCCCATGTTCGGGGAGGTCACTGGGTACAGGGTGGATAGGAGAGGAAAACCAGGCTAGGGTGTAAATTTTGCTACTGAGGGTCCACCAGCTAGATAATCCACCTGGGGATAATTAAGAGTGGGCGGATTGTTTTCAGGTTGCCTTGCCTTGTGCTTGTTTGTGCAGATATTTATGTTGGTTCTAGCCTCTCGGGAGCCCAGGTCTCATGATACACAAGGTCCCTTTGTACCTTCCACACTAGAACTCTGGCCCCTTCTTGGCCCCCGTTCTTGCCTGTGGTTACAAGTTTCTCTTTGGTGGGAATTCTATGGTGTCAGAAGGTATCCCGAGGCTGAGGCTGCCATTCTGGTCCAGTTGGGGCAGGGGTCACTTTCTGATCACCTGCATCAGCCACACCTCAGCTTGAATAAGTTTGGGGATCTTTCCTGAAAAGAAACTTAAGTAATCAAACAGCTAAGTTTCAGTGGAGAGTCTGAGGACATTACCAAAAGATTTTGCACATGGTTGGGGTTCCAAAACGATTTGTGTGGTGAGGGTGAGAGATCCCAAGAGACAAGAAAGGGTGTGTCTTAAGATGGAGTCCTCAGAAATTTGACTCCATGAGGATGTTGTGAGGTCGAAACCCCAGGAAGCACCACAGGGGGGTAGGAGATGGGACAGGGAAGGGAAGACAGACACTAATAGGTGTACCTCCAAGCCACTTATCACGTGGGTGCCTCGAACTCTGAGAGATAGCAGTGGGGTGGGGGATATGCCTCCATTTGATACCACTCAAGGGGCAAGGCAGCCGGGCTGTTTGCCCCCGTTTCCAGCCTGCAATCGGTTGAGAGTTGCCTCTGGGGACGCTAACTGCCCAGCATTTCCAGCCTGCCAGTGCTCGGGGGAAACATGTTCTCTGAGCCAGTAAAAGCCCCCAGGCAGCGTCGCAGATGTTTGCAGCAAGAAGTTCTTGGCAGGGATAGGAATCAGAGATGTGCTGAGAAGCCATGGGCAGGACTGACTGCAGCTGATACGACACCAGAGTCCTAAGGGCCATTTCAGACACAAAATGTCCCCCTTTTAAGCTTGGTCTCGATGTTCCTCAAGTGACTCAGCCCCAGTAGAGGCCTTTGCAGGCAGTGTCTTAGTCCGTTCAGGCAACTGTCACAAAAAAGCCATAGACTGGGTGGCTTATAAACAACCAACATTTACTTCTCCCGGTGCTGAAGGATTGAAGTCCAAGGGCAAGGCCCTGGCAGATTTGGTGTCTGGTGAGAGCCCACCTCCTCGTAGATGGCACCTTCTTGCTGTGTCCTCATGTGGTGGGAGGGGCAAGGGAGCCCAGTGGTGCCTCTGATTTTTAAGGGCACTAATCCCATTCATGAGGACTGCACCCTCATGAGCTAATCACCTTCCCAAGACCCCAGCACCTCATACCATCCCCTTGGGTATTAGGTTTTCAATATATGAATTTTGGGGGGGGGGGACACAAACATCCAATCTATTGTAAGCAGTGGGCACCTCACGTCCGGTGTGCCTATCACTTGTTACTAAGAACTGTTTCTTGTGTGCATCCTCCAGGTGCTTTTTATTTATTTATTTATTTCTTAAAGTTTATTTGTTTATTTTGAGAATGAGTGCAAGTTGGAGAGGGGCAGAGAGAGGGAGAGAGAATCCCAAGCAGGCTCCGCACTGCCAGCGCAGAGCCCGACGCAGGGCTCGAACCCACGAACCTTGAGATCATGACCTGAGCTGAAGTCGGACGCTCCACCACTTGAGCCACCCAGGCACCCCCCTCCAAACACATTTTAAACTTCCTCTAAAATGTGGACTTTCTGAGAACAGAGACTTCCTATCACTGCTTCAGCTCAACCCATAGTTTGCAGGTAATATATTTCGGTAACATTTAGAAAAATTTACTGCACAACTTGTTCTACACACAAAAGCTAAATGTTAATGCAGTGTTTTACTAACTGTGCTAAAATCAGCTAGCCAGCTGGTGAATTACCCAGAGGCCCTTTACTGTTGAGACTCACATGGGGTTTTGTAGCCAGCCTGAAAGTCATTTATGGAAAATCGTGGTGGTGATTTTGGGCAGGCAATGTTCAGCTTTATGGCTGGATTGGGCAGATTAGCTGTTTACACGGGGTTTTTCCTTAACCCCCTGCCCTGACCCCCTTTTCTTCAATCCTGCCAGGTGGATGTGCTTGCCACGCAGAGGCCCCCCGGGGCACAGCAGAGCCCCACCAGGGTGCCAGCGAGGAAGTGTTCCTGTTCAGTGGATTCATTATTAGCAGAAGGAGCCACAGATGTAAAGGGAGAGAGTGAGAGGCCCAGCTCTGCCACTCAGTCTGTCTGGCTCTTGGTTAGAAGACAGAACAGTGCCAGGGTCATACTGGTGTGGCCGTCAGCACCAGGCAATCAGACTCTCTGTCCAGCGGACTCACACAATGAACTGGGTCTCTGGGTTTGGGTTTGGCCTCAAGGTTACTTATTGACATGATTTGCCCCATGATTCTTTTTTTTTTTTTAAAGTTTATTTATCTATTTTGAGAGAGGGTGTACCAGTGCAGCGGGGTGGAAGGGCAGAGAGAGAGGGGGAGAGAATCCCAAGCAGGTTCCATGCTATCAGCACAGAGCCCAATGCAGGGCACAATCTCATGACCGTGAGATCATGACCTGAGAGGAGATCAAGAGTCAAATGCCTAACCGACTGAGCCACCAGGCGCCTCTTCCCCATGATTCTTTTCAGCAAGCCATTTTATTCTCTCAGAGCTCTGGTTTGGTAGGATATGTGGTGAGTATATTTTACCTTTTAGCATGCATCGGTACCGTGAATATACACGAATGCATATTCTTTCATGTATTCAGTCATTCAGTATTTCTTGAGTGCCCGCTATTATAGATGTCGGAAATGTAGTTTGCAACTGAAAGAGTTCTGGCTAATTCTTCTAGCAATACTCTGATCCGGATTGGAGGAATTTGGAGTCTGTGCTTCTAAGTGACTTCATTAATGATGGTTGAATTGGGGGCAAACAGTTTGGTCCTGTGGCCAGGAGGTGGTCTTTTCAAAGAGTGCAAACTCACTATTGCTTCCTTGATGAACTGGGGAATCTTTATCTCTGGAAAGGTGAAATCTTATAGTTGATAGCAAGGTGGTTCTTGTTTCTTTTTATTCTTTATCACATGTTACGATCCAGAGCGTGATCTGCTAGTTGAAACATTATTCTTACAATGACAAAGCTTACTTATAATCCAAATTATTCTGTCTAACATACTCACTGACCTCATTTGAGGAGTTTGCACCTTCTGGTTTATATTCCGTGCTGGCTCCCAGAGCTCGCTACCAATGGGAATGAATACAAGTGGGATTGTAAACAGGAAGGAGATTGAAATGTGCATCCCTAGACGCTGAGTGGGTGTAAGCTTAATACAGTGAAAAAAAATGACACAGAGTATAGAACACTCTTCTTTGCATTTTGCATTTGGAGGCTACCTAATTTCATCCTCACTTGTCTTAATAGTAGGCTTGCAATTTTATTCTGCCTCTGCCTGCCTAGAGGGGAACAATTTCAACAATGCATTTCTTTCTAGTATTCGTGTCATTGTAATGAAAATCTTTCTGTCTTTGATTTGGATAGTTTGGCTTATCCAAGCAACAAGGCTGGAAGTAAAATCAGCCTTTGTGGATGGTGGTTAGGGAAGGCTGAGGCAGTGGAGGAGAAACAGAAAGAGGGGCTTAGGGTAGAAGGGGAAATGCCTACTCCATCCCTGGGGGAGGGACCAGTTGGACTGTACTGTGATGAGGGGCTATATCTGAATTAGTGTTATTGGAGGAGTGGGCATGTGTCATCACAGGCTATTACTATTGTCATCATCATCATTATTATTATTGAAACTCATAGAGTTACCAGGAGAGGTTCACAGACATATCTAAAACAACCCATGCCCGAGGAGAAGCTGAGAGAAGCTGTGTGTGTGTGTGTGTGAAAGATGGGGTGAGGGGGGAGTGAGAGCTTTTTAAAAATTTTTTCATTTTCATTTTTAAATTATTAAAAAAATTTTTTTAACGTTTATTTATTTTTGAGACAGAGAGAGACAGAGCATGAACAGGGGAGGGTCAGAGAGAGAGGGAGACACAGAATCTGAAACAGGCTCCAGGCTGTGAGCGGTCAGCACAGAGCCTGACGCGGGGCTCGAACTCACGGGTCGCGAGATCATGACCTGAGCCGAAGTCGGACGCTCAACCGACTGAGCCACCCAGGCGCCCCAAATTATTTTTAAATTGAGAGAGAGAGAGAGAGAGAGAGAGAGAGAGAAGCAGAAGGAGAGGGAGAGAATCCCAAGCAGGCTCCATACTCAGTGTGGCACCAGACATGGGGCTCAATCCCACGACCTTGGGATCATGACCTGAGCCAAAATCAAGAGTCTGATTCTCAACCTACTGAGCCACCCAGGCGCTCTTAGAGAGCTTTTATTCTAATATTGGTAAAGTGGTTAGATAATCTGTAATTGATAAATATTATAGAGGAATGTAGCTGAGGACAAGAATAAATGAAATAAAATACCCCGGTACAAGTGAAATACCTTTTGTTGCTGTTGTTGTTGTTTTTCATTGCAATGCCATCTATTACTGCTGGTTTAACTACAGTCTTTCTTTGTCGTATTAACCATCCAGCCTCCCAGCATTTCTTAGAAGAATCACTAGCCATCTTTAAATAAATCAATTAATCCCCGCTCCTTCTCATCATGGAGCTTCTTCTTGGAGTTGTCCAAGTTAGAAACCTCCCAATTACAAATCAATGCTTGTAGAACACAGAACCCAATTAAGGACTCAAAGTTGAAATCAGCCTTTTTCATGCATCTGTCTTCTCATTGAAAGCCTTTGGGTATCTTGTCGTACCTTGGTTTTGCCTTCTCTAGAGACTACTTCTCTCATGGAGAAGGCGCTCTAATGGGTAACTCAGTATGTATTTCCCACACACCACTCAGCATGTATTTATCAGGCGATCCAAAATAGATATTCCATGTCTGATGACAATCCATTCAATCACTTCCATGTGATGTGGTGACAGTCAGAAACGCGATTTTATTAATTTAGATGAGAAGCGTTTGATTTTTACCCTCTGCTTTGTGTGTTCAGAGGTTTCTAATAGCTGCTTAGAGCTGAAACTGTAGGAGTGACGGGTGCCTCTGGAGCCTGCTCAATATTTCTCAGCATTCAGAGCAACACTAAGATCTTTTCAATACAGCCCTAAAAACCTGTTGTTGGCATATATCCAGAGGCCAAGAGCTACTTGATAGTTTCTTTGAGTTCCTGGCTACAAAAATTTGGGCTGTCTTCAGTTTGTGTGTCCTGCAGCCAAGAGCCCATCCTTCACATTGTGGCTGTGGGATGCAGAAGTGAGGAGGGTTAGATATTACTTCATTCTGAAACATCTTTGAGTGAAAAGGTGGTTACGATATGTGGGCAACTAGATTTCAGATAGGAGTGGTCATGAGGTGTCGAAGTGGACAATCACACCTGCTTCTCTTTCGTTTAGAAAGCGTGGTAGGAAAATCCATTGAGCTATTAAAGAGTGTTTTGTCCTATCTATATTTTTGCCTCTTGGATTCCAAGAAGGCTTGCTAGCCAGATCATTTCCCCTGTCTTGGGGAGATTTATGTCATAGGGCTAAGTACCCCACTGTGCTCCACTTCCCTTCCTGGCTTTTGTTTTCAAAAGCCACAGCATGGAGTGTTAGGGATTGGGGAGAGAGTTGCATTTTCTTCCACCCCTGATTATGAAAAATTTCAAACATGTGACCAAATTGAAAGAATTGTACAGTGAATACCCATTCCCCACCATCTAGGCTTTACTATAAACATTCTACTATACTTGCTTTATCACATTCACCCATCCTTCTATCCACTTGGACAGCTGTGTGGTTTTAAAACAGATGCTATAAGAGCAGAAAGAAAAGAAGGAGACCTCTCGAAGACAGAAAAGAAAAGAAAGGGGCAATGGTTTTGGGTAATGGGGGCCTGGCTTTTACAGTGCCCGAGGGGCAGAAAAACCTGAGAGGGACATGGCTAGGACGTGTGCAAGGGAAGGAGATGCCCAGGCACTGAGGAGCTCAAGTCGGGGAATAGACATGGTGGATCTGCATTCCAACAACTATGGAGTCATCAATATTGGTGGCAGTGAGATTGGATTGAAGGTAAGTGGGCCTTCCCTGACCTTGGAGTTCAGCACCAAATCCCTGGGTGCATTTGAACGTTCAGGAGTCAGACACAGAGAGAAATCCCCAATGACTGAGATAGTTTTTCTTCAGTCCAGTGGGAATGGGAGTTCAGCGTCAAATGCGATTTTATTTCTGAAGAATAATGTACTTTTATTTGCACACCTGGGTTGGTAGAGTCAGATTTGTTCCTGTTATAAATCTACCTGTACGTGGAAGCTTTAGCTAGTGCCATTTTTGTACAAATATACGGTACAGGGGGGGAAAGAAGATTCTTGAAAGTGTTTTCTCCATCATTCCAGTAAGCAGTGCTTAGAACATCTTAAGCATCGAAAGAAGGGTCTTTGAGCGTGTTGCCTGTTTCTGCTTGCTTAATTCAGAGCTACAGTCACTTAAATTCTGTTTCCAGTTTAATGTTCCCTTTTAACCAGGGCAATTATTTTTTTCATTATCCACCTGCAGCCTTCCGCTTTAAGGGGTTGGGAGGTAGAATTCAAAGTGGAGCCGTGGGAGGGGTGCATCAAAGCAAGAAACAATAACGAGCAGCGATTAGTTTCCAGATTTCCACTGGATAAAAGATGTCAAATTAAATGTTTCTTCACAAAGAGTGGGGAAATTATATCAATTTTCATTCTTTGGACCCGCTCTCCTGTTTAGGAACCATTTCTATTCAAAGGAACCATCCCTTTAGAATAAAGCATTTTAGGCTCCATTTTGTCCTAAGCCCCAAATACACGTTTGACTGCAAGATGTGATATGGAGGCTGTATGGATTAATGGATCTTTTCATATCAGGGACGTTATTTGAATCATATTGTTACAAAGCCAGAGGAGATAGTCTTTGGTGGCTCAGCTAAGCATCTCTGGTCTATGTTCTATAATAAATCACACATTGGGGGGCCTGATGCTTTAGCTCAAGGCCCTGGATTTCAATCTGTGCTTGCTTCCCGTTTCCTTTCCCAGCCCCTGTTTTTCCATAAAGGGATAGTGCCAGCTTAAGAAGCAGCTCCACTGTTGGCCTGTGCGGGACTGCTCTGTTGTGTTTGAGCAGATTTTTGAACTGTACTTTAGACGATAAGGAAGGATCAGGTAAGAAGCTGCAGAGACCTCAAGATGAAACTCAACCACACCAATGACAGAAGCAGTGAGGCTGGAACAGGCTTATGGTTACCCTAGATGGGATTCTGTGCTGGCTGGGGGTGTGAGGGCAGGCTCTCCAACCATGGAGCATCCCCTGCCCTCTGGTCTTTGGGTTTTAGGATATAGCCACGAGCAAGAACTATATGCTTCCTGACAAACACAAAAACTGGCTAAAAAGAGATTAGCTAGGCTTTGGTATTATAAAATAGACAAGATCACTAGAGAACTTAGTCTAGAAAGATCCCCCTTTAAATTGCCCTCTAGTCTGGCCTA
Organism: Leopardus geoffroyi; assembly: GCF_018350155.1. Taxonomy (NCBI): domain Eukaryota; kingdom Metazoa; phylum Chordata; class Mammalia; order Carnivora; family Felidae; genus Leopardus; species Leopardus geoffroyi. The sequence continues at coordinate 37,197,235 of NC_059343.1, forward strand.
TGACTTTTTGTTCATCAAGAATCAACAAGGTGCCCAGTATAGTGCCTGTCACATCACAATCCCTCTGTAAATGTTTGAATGAATGAAGGAATGAGTGAATGGATGAGTGAATGAACCAGCACTCAAACAACGCCAAGACACCCAAGACCTTTCTTGACACCCAAGACCCCTCTCTAGTTAGAGACCTCATATTTTCATCCCTTTTTTGTTTGGCTAGACTTAAAATAATATATAGTGAATTATGCTTTGTTCAGACCATTTTTATTTGGACTCATTAGGTAAAAGTCAGGCTAACCTACCACATATGTCTTGGTCTCTACTTGGCTAGTCAATTGGAATATGGCAAGGAGCCTCTTACAGTACTTCAAGCCCAGGAAATTTTACTGACTTCCTTGGAACCCTTGGTAGATGGCAGAAGGATTTTAAACAACCAGAGAGCCCTTGTCATGTAAGTGTTGGTTTAGTGCTACTCGAATGGTCAAGGAGTAGTGTTGCTAATTTACTGAGGCTCAGCATAGAAAATGGTAGACAAGTGGAGATAGAAGTTTGGAGTAGAGTGGAATAGAAGACCATAGTATCTTAAAACATGTTTAATTGAGATAAATGGTTATTGATTAAAAAAATAAATGTGTTAGTTGTGTTGGATTCCTAGAGGGGGTCAAGAAAGAGTCTGTTTCATTGGTCACATGATCCACCATGGTTACTGAACAGCTACCATGATAGATCGGGCAGTGTGCTCCTGCATACAGAGAAGAATATGAGGTATAGTTACCTTCAAGGAGACAAAAGTAGGTTTTGTCTTCCCAACCAGAACCTTGAAGTGTCATCCAGTTGCCTGCAGTAGAGGAAGATAACATGGAAGAAGGTGGCCATGAGATGTTTTGACGGACCTCTAGGTCAGTAGCTTCTGTCAACAGTTTAATGGGCATCCCTCAACTGTTTCTCTGTGCTTAAAGATAAGCAAATGCCTTGTATACCATAACAAATGCCCTTGACACTTACCAATTTTGTACATGCTAGCTGGACTTCAAGTGTGGACCTGGATTTGAGGATATTCTCCAACTATGGGGGCGTCTTGTCTGCATGTGAGACAAGCTGGCAGTGCTATAGTCTCAGCATGCCCCAAGAGCAGCCCTCAACTGATGACTGATGAGCATTGGCATTTAATCCCCCTAAGTTCCTCATCTCCCAGTTGGAATAACTCTAAGGTGTGTTCTTCAGTGTCCCCAGTGGGCCCCAGAGGAATTAAGCTCCAGTTGTTCACAGTGTTAGCCTGCTTGATAACACATTTTTTTGTTGTTTTTGGCTTTCTTCCCTTCCTTGCCTTATATCTTCACTCTCCGGTTGGGGGATCACCTTCCCAAAAAACTATTTGTTCTTGTATCTTTATCTCCAGGTTTTTCACACTAGAATACATATTGTATATTCTGTATAACATATATATAAAATAAGTGTTGGAGATCTCATGTCAGTACACACCGATCTCTCATTTTTAGCATTTCACAGTAGAAAGTATAGATTCATCTTATTTTATTGACCATTTCTCTATTGATGGAAATTTATTTTTCCTGGCTTCCCCCCCTCACCCCACTAACAACGAAGCAATGAACTCCTGTTAAGACTCAGTTTGTATCATGTCTATTATAATGCTGGTACCGTCCCCCTCCAAATGCCTAAGAAATCCTTCTGAAAGGTTATGGTAACAAACTTTAGCACAACATGTGCTTGAAGATCCAGAATGGTTATGGGGATAATAAGATCATTTTTCGGAGGTGACAGTGGTGTGTGCATACTTACTCCTCTGGGTTTCAGGGGGAGAAATCCTTCATTCAGTTGGTGCCTATGGGTCTCAAATTCAGGTCCTGAAGGGAAGTGAAATGTCGACCATAATTACTTTGGGAATCCGAGGAAAACAAAGGTAGTGGGGTAGAGATTAGGAAAACTACAACCAGGGTGAGCATTCCATGTTTTGACAGAGCCAGTGGGCATGAGATTATGTGGGCTTTCTTGTCCTATCTCTGTCTTTGAAAGATTGTCTGTCTTAAAATTTTTGAACTTAAGGGCACCAGATTTGGAGCCAGGTTTTAGTTCTTGCTCCACTAATTAATTGGGAGGACCCTCTCATGATCATGTGGAGCTGCCTTCCAATTTTACATATGTGGAAACTGAGACCCACGGTTTTAGTGTGGTTGTCCAAGGTTACACTGCGAGATGACAGGTTATATGGAGTTGGGGGCATTTCTAATCAGGAATGTTGGTGGATTGTCTTGAAGGGCATGTTGGTTATCTATGGGAAGATGATTCCAGATGTAAGCCCTGATAAACGGAATGGAGTTATATTCCCTGGACATGTAAAAAGGAAGAAGACACCACAGTGAAGTGTGCTGGTCATTTTAGATGCCACAGCCCTTCCTAGAAACAGGAAGTTAGAGCAGATCAATTAATCAACAAGTTTTTCTTGAATATCTGCTACAGATGGAGGACACAGAGGAGGTCATACATGGTCTTTGCCCTTTGAAGCTTACGGTCTACTTGATAGCACAAGATGTTGTCACCAGAGTGACAAGTAGGGCTGATTTATCCATTAGGCACAACTGCCACAGTGCCTGGGGCCCATGAAAATGTTTTAATTTCTTTTAAAATCAGAAATAAAGATAAACTTTGAGGCCGAGGAATGCGTTCAAATATCTAATATTCCTATATTCATGTAAAAAACAATGAAGTCATAAAAATATAGTTTTTGATGTTTTTGTATGCAGAAAGGGGCATCAAAATGTGTATCTATATAAACTATATAAAATACAGTAGTCTGTCGGGGCTGCCAGAACAAAGAACCACATGCTGGGTGGTTTAAACAACAGAAATGTCTTGTCTCACAGTTCTAGAAGCCAGACGTGTAAGATCAAAATGTCAGCAAGGGGAGTGGTTCCTTCAGAGGGTTGTGATGGAAACATCCATTCCTGGCCTCTCTCCTTGGCTTGCAAGATGGCTATCTTCTTCCTGCATCTTTACATTATTTTCCCTCTGTGCAAATCTCTTTTTCTTCACATGGTTTTCCTTTCATAAAAACACCACCCATATTGGATTACGACTGACCCAAATGACATCATCAGACCTAATTGCATCCACAACTACTCTGTTTCCAAATAAGGTCCAATTCTGAGATACCAGAGATTAGGGCATCCACGTATGAATTGGGGGGCGGGACACAATTCAGTCCATAACAGGTTGTGACAGTAAATGCTTGGGGCGGGGGTGGGGGAAGGGGTCAGTGTGAGAAGGATGGTAGAGAGCCCAGAAGCTGGAAGGACAGAAGACAAGGACTTGGGGGTGCTCTTGAAGGATGGGACAAGGAGAGGAGGAGGGAGAAGATGGTAGGTATGCAGAAAGAGGCAAGGTGCAAACTGCATGATCAGAGGGTCACAGGTGGCCAAGTAGATCATGAACTTGGGGGACACAGAGGAAGCCCAGTTCTTCCAATATTAGAGGAGTAGCAAAAAGAAAGTTGGAAAGGGAGCTGGGGCTTTTGTTCTGGAAAGCCTTGAACACAGGCTAAGTGAGAACACTGTTTGATGTTATGATTTCTGAGTCTCAACCGTGAGATCGTGACCTAAACCGAAACCAAGATTTGAATGCTTAACTGACTGAGCCACCCAGATGCCCCTATCCTCTATTTCCACCTACTCATCACATTTTTCCCCCTGAAGATACCTGAACTTATTGAAAATGATTGAGGCTCGAAAGTATTGAAAAACAGGGTTGGCCTATTTCTGATAACCTTGAAATATTAATTAGTCTGCGTGTTATTACTTAATCAGCCTATATTTCCTATACTAAGGGAATGGCAAGAGAGAAAAGAAACCATGGTCTGTCTCAGCTTTCAAATAAAGCTCAGTCCCTTTGGAAAAACATCTGGGACTAATGTGGATACTAAAACTGTTACCTCACACATGCCAGTTTCATTTGCTCTTTCATGATGAAAATTTTCCCTTTCCAGTTGCCCAGATCCACACGTATATTATTCAGGATCTGATGTAGCACGGGCACCATTTGTGGCCACATCCTCTGAAAACCACTTTAAGTGGGTTTCCAGAGTCTTTAAAAATAGGCCAGGTTCTGGCAGAGCTCACAACTCAACAACTTAGCTTTTTGAAAATAGTTTTAATTTTAGCCCTTCTCTCCCTACTTTTACGCCCTTACAGATCTCAGGATATTAGTGGAGCTAATATTCTGAATTTCCTATAAAAAAAAAAAAAGAGATTCAAACTGATCATCTGATTTAAATTCTTCAATTACAAAAAATCTGTCTTCTGTATTGTTCTGGTCTCCTAAAAGCACTTAGTTCTATGTTTTCTCGGCAAACCAGTTTGTGGTGCTGAGTGAATCTCCCCACGTGGTGACTTGACCATTCCTTAATGATTTCAATTGTGACTTCTGGGACACCTCCGAGCGCGTTTCCCATCCAGTGGTGACATTAGAGCAAGTTGCTTCTAAATGGCTGTCAAGTATGTTGCCATGGCAATGGAGCTCTGCTGGTCATCTGGAATGAAAGTTCTTCAAGTTCTGCCAGTAGTGATTCTCAGGCTTTGGTGTGTCACATAAAGAATCATCTGGGTGCTTGTTGGAAGTACTTACTCCCAGACCCACCCCGAAGCATTCCGATTCAGGATGTTTGGGGATGAAACTGTATTTATAACCATCTCTCCAGATGATGACCTCATTGTCAGAAAGACTGTGTACAGCACCCAGCTATGGCTGAGGCTGTGTCCCTTACAGAGTGATGCTCTTCATCCTTGTTGGGTATTGTGTTCCAGGATTGCTCCCTTCTTTCAAGTTGCCGAAGCATCTGCATTCTGCCTTTTGCGGGGTCTTTATATGTGAGTGTCTGCCACGCATATGCTTTGTGTTTACTTTCCGCTTTTTCTGGATAAGATTCCCCAGCGCCACAAGCAAGATCAGCTGTTAGTAATTCTCTGCTTCAACTGGCAAATGACCTACCAAGGACATGCAATTGAAATTAGCATATGCATTCTGAGATGGTTAGAATTTCCTTCTGCCTAGGACTTCCTGGATAGCTCATTATGGTGTGTGTATGAAAAAGGGAGGTAAATGGAAGAGCTTATGATACCCCTTTGAAAAGACCAGCACATCATCTGCATGAGAAAGCAGCTCCTGGGGCCGGACTAGGAGGGTTTTCAGGAATTTGGAGGGTTTTGAACCCCAGATTTTTTTTCAAGGGGTGGGATCAAACATGTTGGTTTATGGGAATGGAAAGAATGAATTCTTTGTTGAAAACAGTGATCAGTATCTTTGCAGTGTGTGCCATACAACCTGGTGGCCTGGGTGCTTTATCTTTATTTGGTTACTTTGTAAACTTCTGGAGGGGAAACTATGAGCTAACCACCAAGGGCATGAAGTGAGCCAAATGTACTATAGTTGTAGTGTTTTCGCATTGACTTAGAGCAGGAGGGCAACGCTTCTCATCCCCTATGGTTGTGGAAAGCTGATCTCAGCCAGCTCAGATGGAGGAATATCTATTTATCAATTAGTCTGTTAACCTCTCAGCTTCTCAAAGGATATCCTAGGTGACCCTTTCTTCTGTTTAACAATCGCTAATAAATTCAACTGTATTTATTGGACATGCAAATATTGAAAGCTCCAACCATGTCTTGGGCATTGTGCTAGGTGCTATCTGAAACAGAGATAAAAAGAACCCTTAGATTTCACAGGGCATATACCAAATATGCCTATTTGGAACCCACAACCCACACACGACAGCGCTGGGTTGGTACTTCTTCAGGTCCCAGTGAAGATAGAGAAATCATCGATTTCTACTTTCCATTTTATGAAGCGGAATGATCTGTCAGAACTTCAAAAACTCTTATTAAAGTGCTCTCAGCCTGAAATCTCTCTTCCAGGCTAAATACATTCAGATGTCTTTGATTTCTCCCATTCGGCCTGAGTTTTTAACTCTTTCAAACTTTATCATTTTGAAGCAAGTAAAGTTTGCTGTAAACGTAGGCAATTTTTACATGGGAAACACATTGCTGCTTGAAAATATGACAGCTGCAAAATGCCAAGTGAATAATATGGAGTTCAAATCTCATCTTGGCCAATTAGTAGTTGTTGGAAACTGGACATGTTTCTTAATATCTGAGGCTCAGTTTCTCCTTCTGTGAGAGGCACTAACCAGCTCCTTGAGGAGGATGCTGGGCTGATTAAATGAGCCACTTGATACAAAGCACCTGGCACATAGAACTCAGTATCCTTTCTCTGCTTTCCTACTACCCCAAATAAGAACATTTAAAGATGGAAATGCATGAAGCAAAGGCTGCGTGTCAAAAGGAAAAGAGGAGGGAGTCTTGGTCTTAAATGACCTTGATCTTTGGTTATTTACGGAGTTATCTCTTGGTTCTGAGAAGGTTTCGAATTCGGCTTCTAAAATATATTGGCTGTTATAACTAGAAGCAAAGCCGATCTCTTGGCTATTTTCTTCCATCAGTCCGTCCATCTGTCACCCAGCCCTCCAAAATTCTTGCTTTGAAATAAAATATTGTTGAAATAAGGTAGTTGGCCAAATGCATTCTTTAAAGCTCTAATGGGTGGCACACACAGTAATTCTTATTTAGGACTGAGTCTAAGAATCACCAGGGAGCTTTTAAAAACTATACATTCTGGCCCACCTCAGACCTAGTAAATCCCATACTCTGGGCATGGGGAGCTGGCGTGGGCAGTGTTTGCCAACTAGGTGCATCAGAATCACCTGGAGGGCTTGGCTCTACCCGTTCTCCACCTCAATTCCCAGACTCTGATTCTGTAGTTCAAGGGTAGTGGGGCCCCAGAATTTGCATTTATAACAAGGTGATGCTGATGCTACAGGTCTGGGAATCACACTTGAAGGCCGTTGATTTAAGGCTTCCTGTTGCATTAATACAGTGGGAGCTCAGTTACAACTTCAGCAGCCCTAAGCCCCAAGGCTAGGGAAGAAGATACAAACAAATGAAGAAATAAACCTTTTTAAGTCAGGTTGAAAGAAAACAATTGTCCAGAGCCATGGATGGGAAGGTTAAGAGGTGGATTCACATTCAATAGTGTGGATAATTGGGTTGGTCATTTAATGAGACTGATTCCAGTGGTTTGCAGAGAAAGTGGACTTTGCACCTTCCTGGTGAAAATGGGCTGTGAACGACAGGTCAGCCACTTGTGGAAAGGTGGGCAGCCTCTTGGGGGCTCTATCCCTAACCTCCTGACTGGCTGCAGAGAGATAAGGCACTGAGTTTGACACAAAACCACAGGTGCATTATGGTCCATTATGGTGGGGGTGTGGGATGAGGTGCCCCCTCTGACCTGTGCATGCTTTTTTTTAAGGTTTTAATTTTTAGAACAGTTTTGGGTTCATAGTAACATTGAAGGAAATGTACAGAGATTTCCCATATACCTTTGTTCCCACACAGGCGTGACTTCCACCATTATCAATATCTCCCTCTAGGGTCCTCCCTACATTTGTTACAATCGATGACCCTAAATGGACACATCATTACTTAGAGTCCATCCTTTACATTAAGGTTCACTCTTGCTGTTGCACATCCTGTAGTCACCATTTAGAGTATGTAGAGTATTATCACCACCCTAAAAATCCTCTGTACTTTGCCCATTCATCCCTCCATGGTTTTTTTTTTTTAATTTTTTTTTAACGTTTATTTATTTTTGAGACAGAGAGAGACAGAGCATGAACGGGGAAGGGTTAGAGAGAGAGGGAGACACAGAATCCGAAACAGGCTCCAGGCTCTGAGCTGTCAGTACAGAGCCCGATGCGGGGCTCGAACTCACGGACCTCAAGATCATGACCTGAGCTGAAGTAGGATGCTTAACCGACTGAGCCACCCAGGCACTCTGGGTTTTTTTTTTTTAAGTTTATTTATTTATTTTGAGAGAGAGAGAGAGAGAGAGAGAGAGAGAAATAGCGGGAGAGAGAGAATCCCATGAACTGTGAGATTATGACCTGAGCCAAAATCACGAGTTGGACGCTTAACCGACTGAGCCACCCAGGTGCCCTACCTACAAGGGGGTTTTGGAGAGTAAAAATACAAAACAGTTTCAGAGCACAGCAAACAAAAGCAATAGATTTTCTTTTCCGCTTCCAAAAAAAAAAAAAAAAAAAAAAAACCCAGAAAGGAGTATAGGAAGCAATATTTTGAATTATGAGAGGTAAAACAGGGAGAAACAGTGTATAGGTTTATTTTTCAATGTTTTGGTCATATCTCTATGGAAGTCTGCAACCTGAGATTTCCAGCAGCAGTCAGATGGAAATGTGATTCCCAGGGTTGTCGTGTCTGCAGAAGGGTTAGGCTTCTTTGTGTAAAATATTATCTTACTCTTTGGGAAAGATCTTCAAACAATTTCTCAAAATATGGATTATTAATGGAGCTTGAAAGGTAAAGCCATAACTTTCACAGAGACCACCGAGTTTAGAGAACACATTTCAAGAAGTGGATGGAATTTCAGGTGCTGTAAAAAGAAAGTATAAAACAATCTGGGGGCTGGAATTCTACTATCTCACAGGAAACACATACAAAAGGCGAGCACAGTCTGAAAATTACATAGTTTGGTCAATTTGATTATCAGTGGGTGGATTATTTGGTTTCTTGATTATCTGCAACAAAATTTTAATCCCAGTATGGCTTCTTCAGCTTGCTTTGTCTGCAATTAGTTAGCATGTGCTTGGGGAATGCCAACAAACTCTAATATTAGCTCCAGGAAAATATAATCACCAAGGTAAATCTGCAGCTGCTGCAAAAACGAATGTGTCCAAAAGCCAGACGCCACTGGGTTTTATTTTGGATGTGGTTTTGGATTATTCAGGCTATAAAAATGCAGATAATCAGAAGTGGAGTGAAATCTTCCCTCCCAGCATGTGGGACTTGCTTTTGGTCTCCTTCCCACAGCCCTGCTTTCAACTGGCTACCTTTCTGCTCAAAACCTACCCAAGCTTCCTGGGCTGGGAGAGAGTGCTGGCTGTTGTGTGCAGGGGTGGGGCGTTTGCCACATAGGGCTTCCCCCACTACAGTTTTTGGAAATTATTTTAGGTGAGGTCTCCAAATGCCCCTTATGGGTCACATGCAAAGATTACCCTGTCCCCTAGGAAATTGTGTACAGGTGAGTGAGCAGAAGGTAGTAATGGAAGGCGATACAGGGTTGAAGTTTAGCTATAAATAGAAATGCATTTTTCAGAGAAACCACTGTAAATTTAAATGGAAATTCCCCAGGAAAACAACTCAAACTTTCCTCAGGGCCCCTCCCACCACTGGTTGGGATTAGGTTCGGCTGCATGTGACAGAACACCCAATGTAAAAGAATGTAAAAAAAAAATGCGAGTAAAATATAAAAGTTCAAGGCCCATCTCTCTCTTATGCCAAAGGCAGTTTTATGAAGTTATCACAGTCAGGGGCTCCTGCCAGTTTGATGCTCAGCTAAGGCTCAACAGGTGGCTTTCACTAAGATGGCTGCCCAAGCTCCAGTGATCACGTTCATCTTTTGTTGCCAGAAAAACAGAAGGGTCAAAGAAGGGCATGTCCTTTCCCTATAAAGACCAATCCTGGAAGTTTCCCAGAACCCTTCAGCTTACATCCCATTGGCCGGAAGACTTAGTCACGGGACACATCAGTGAGTCTGAGAAGTGTTGTCTTTATTCTGGATGGCTCTGTGCCCAGCTTTAAAAAAAATGGAAGATTCTGTTACTAAGAAAGAAGAGGAGAATGGATTTCAAGAGATAATTAACAGTCTCTGTCACACACTGCTTGTCTTTTATTAAGGGCAAAGCAAACCGACCTCCAGCAGGGATGGTCTTCTATTACAGGTTGTCCTTATGTTTCAGAGGAAGGGAAAAACCTGTTCTCTTCCTTTGTCTCCCTCCATATTCTCTCCAAGTCTCCTCTCCTCCCTGCCCGCCTTTCCCAGGGCCCTGGCCTCAAGGAGCCACTGTGCCAGACCACCTTGGAGGACTTCTCAGGAAAAAGTATGTCAGTCTTTGAAATAGAAAAGAAAGTTACTAAGTGTCTTGTCTGGTGTTAATCTCCACCATTCATGGTCTTTGAGCTTTTTTACAACTCTGTAAATTGTTGACAACTGATAATAATGCAAACTATTTTTTTTCCCACAGAAATGCACCTTAGTTGTGTCTGGTGGAATACAATTGGTTTTTGACTCATTTTTGTATATTTGTAATTCTGTTTCAGGATTCCTTATCTGCCTCTGTATGGGTGGTGCTTTGAATTCTTTTTGGAATAGGTTGTAAAATCTTACTGGTTCCCTTATTAGCTAATGAGTTAAATCACACCTTTGACAGGTGTTCATTTCAGATGCACAAGAGAGCCATAATTATGCCTTCTTTTCCGAATTATCCTTGAACAGATTCTTGGGTCTGGTTCTGTGCCTGGTGTTTTGGTATACTCTGATGTTCTTGATCTTCTTCGCCCCCACCAAACCTATTTCCCCGGTCTTTCATGCACCCTGTAATACCTGTAATATTTTTTTGGAAACACCTTAAAAAGGCAGCATCATCAAAAACACACACCTGACCCATTTAACCCTGGTGAAATGAGGGTGATTATACCCATTTTACAAGTGCAAAAACCAAGGTTTGGACCAGTTCAACATCGTTCCCAAATCCACACAGCTGAAGAGTGGCAGAGACTGGATCTGAGCTCAACTCCAACTTCAACTCCAAAGCCAGTATCTATTTCCCAATTAATGGCCTCAAGTGGCCACTGGCCATCCCTTTCAGGGATATTTGCATATTAACAGAGAATTGTGAGACCCAAACTTTAACCCAAAGGGGGGACTTTCTGCTAGTGGGATTTCAGACTTTATTTGGCCCTGAGATCCTTTCTTGGGGGGATCTGCCTGCTAAAACAGCTCGTGGCATGCAAAGGATTTAGATGGTGGGACGGTGTTAAGGACACAAGGGGAGACAGCTGAGGCAGTGGAAAGCGTCTGACATGTGGATTTGAAACACTGAGGTCGGAGGGCTGATTATCTCGAAAATCAGGGATGTATAGTTTCTGGGATCTTCGTAGCACTAAAAATCTTTGACTCTGTGAAGTGAATGCATTGTCAAGTTCATTACTGTTGACTACAAATTACCTATGAAGGCAGGCTACATATCTCCTCTTCCACCACTGTACTGGGAGACTTCACATAATTACCTTCTTTGATCCTTTTAATCATTTCTGAAGGAGGTTAGCAGAGTATTCCTATTCCCATCTTAGAGATGAAAAGCTGAGGTCAAGCAGGATTCAGTAATCTACCCCAAATGCCATGTTTGACTTCCAGTGTTCCAACAAGTGAATTTTTGGAGGGGGTGGCTCCTGAACACCTTGGTATGTCAGAGGACCTGGGGCCTTAAAGGAAGTGCTAAGTACTCAACGCTATGATGACAATCAAACATGCCTTCTAAATGTGGTTTCGGTAATTTGCAAGTTCACTCATTTCAAAGAGCTGTTTGAGGGGCGCCTGGGTGGTTCAGTCTGACTCCTGATTTCAGCTCAGGTCGTGATCTCACAGTTCCTTAGATCGATCCCCTCATCAGGTTCTGTGCTGTCATTGCATTCTCTCTCTCTCTCTCTCTCTCTGTCTCTATCTCTGTCTCTGTCTCTTTCTCTCTCTGCCCTCCTCCTGCACGCTCTCTGTCAAACTAAACAAATAAACTGAAAAAAAAAGCTATTTGAAAGATTTCTTTAGCTACGATGGTTAATAGTTGGCTTCATCACAAAAATGGCATTAACAATGTCTACCTTGCCAGTGTGTTGTAAGGATTCCATGAGATAATGCATGTGAAACACGTAGGAGCCTGCTGGGCTCACACCAGGTGCACCTAAAGATGAGCTGACGTTACTATTAACACTGTTGTGTTGGAGGCACTGCTATTCTGACGTCTGGAAACATATTTGCTCATGATACCCATCAATGAGGCTGCCTTTGCTAATAGGCATTCAATTCCGGCACTCTGTATCAATACAATAGCCCTATGAATATAACTCACTTATCTCTAATTTAAAATCAAATAAAATTCCTCCGGAGCAAAACAATCACCTAATAGCACAGAGAATACAAACACAATTATCGACTTGGGGGGGGAGGCACATCTGTCTCTTTAATTTAAGCTGTTGGATTTGATGGAGTGTTTTCAGCCTGCAGGACTTCACAGAACCACAGAGATTTTTTTTCAAACTACTTTTCTTTTTTAGCATAAAATGGATACATTCACAAAGTAAATATTTCAAGCTGAATAGGACTTTATCAGACGAAAACTGCTGTGTAGGCTATTTTTTTTCCCTCTCCAAGACACACCCCACCCTTCAGAAATGACCCTGTTAGTCATTTCTGGAATCTTTCTAAGAATATTCGATGCACGTTTAGGTGTATTTATCTCTATATCTTCTTTGGAAAAAATAGCTAATAGGATCATATTGTTCTGTACCTTGTTTTTTTTCTCTTAATAATGCATGATGGAGACTCTTCTCTATTTGCACATCTTTATACATTTTGTTTTTATTTTTATATTTATTAATTTTTAAATATTTATTTTTGAAAGAGAGAGACAAAGAGAGACAGAGAGAGACAGAGCATGAGTGGGGGAAGGGTAGAGAGAGAGGGATGCACAGAATCTGAAGCAGGCTCCAGGCTCTGAGCTGTCAGCACAGAGCCCGATGCGGGGCTCAAACTCACAGACTGCGAGATCATGACCTGAGCCAAAGTTGGACGCTCAGCTGACTGAGCTACCCAGGTGCCTCTATTTTGTTCTTTTTAACATGACAGTATTCCAGGTATTAATATATCAAAATTTATTTAATCTGTCCTTTCCTGATGGTTACTTGGATCATTTTCCTTTTTTTAATTTTTTAAAGATGTTTATTTAGTTTTGAGAGAAAGAGAGCATGAGTGAAGGAGGGGCAGAGAGAGAGGGAGACACAGAATCCGAAGCAGGCCTTGAGCTGTCTGCGCAGAACACGATGCTGGGGCTCAAACTCACAAACAGCAAGATCATAACCTGAGCCGGAGTCGATGTTTAACCGACTGAGCCACTCAAGCACCCCATCCTTTTTTCTTCTATTACAAACCACACAACAATGAACAGCCCCGTAATGTATTTGCATAGTCATAGAAATAACACTAGGGCTGTGTGTAGACTCATAATCAGGCTGCCAATCCTTATGAGATGGGCTGGGGGCTTGAAGTTCCCAAAAAGACCGACTGTGACTATAACCGTTTTGATACCTTGACCAAAAGCAGCAACTACTGAAGAGAATATTAAGATGACTTCATTCTTCCTATTAACGTGCAAATATTTATCAGGCTTTTCCCCAAATGGCCTGTCTCGTTAAGCCAGTGTGGGTCAATGTTATATACAGTAAAACAGAAGAAGGGATTGGAAAGGGCTCTAGTACTGGTTACTGGGATGTTGTGTTGAGGTGGGGCTCGCTGAGCCCGAAAGCCAAATGCTCTGCTCCACCCCTCTCCCTCAGCCTTGTCATCAATCATTTATGGAATATACTAAATTTTTCCTTTCCGGTAGGTTTGGTTCCTTCCATACCTTTTTCCTCCCCACTACTTTCTTTCAACATGCCATCCCATCTGGTGATAAGGCAAGTCCTTACTATGTGCTACGTGCCATTAGCATCCTTATGTATATTTTCTTATGTAATACTTTCAACAGCGGTGAGGTGCATATCACACTCCCCCTCTTATGGGATGAGCATGGAGAAACTGAGGATCAGAGGGGTTAAGTGACCTGCCTGAGATTACACAGCCTGTCTTTGGCAACCAAATATAATGAACTCCAAAGGCCAGGCCTTCACTTCTGTATCAGCTGCTTGCTACCTGGTCTCTGTTAAGACTCATTTCTCCCCCTCCAGTTATTTGTGCTATATTAGGCTCTGAAAATATCATTTAAAAACAATTTTCTACCCTGGAGGCTACAAAGACTGACTTCCCAAAGACCTGCTGATCTTCTCGATGAAATGAAAATGTTAACCTTTGAACTCAGAACCCTCTTTAACTTCCCAGATAAATTGTCTCCATGCCTTTGCCCCTCTATCATCACAGGGGAAAGAGTTAATTTGGGGCAGTCAGAAGGAGATCATTTGAGTCAGACTGACATGAGCTTCCACCCCAGTTCTACCACTTTATTAATTATGTATGAATTTGGGCAAGCGAGCTAACCTCTTTAAACCTCCATTTTGTCATCTGTGAAATGGAGATAACATACTTACATTATCTAGAATCCTTACAACCCCACTGGTTACATGAGGAGCCAGGGAGCTATTTTTATTACCTATGTTCTGTATCTACCTCAGTAAGCTGCACTTGGTGGGTGACCCCTGACAACTCCTTGAATGAATGGATGGAATGGAAGGTTTGTTAGGTAGAATAAGCTGGGCAAGGGACCAGCTTGAGAACTGGGAGGGAGGGGGGTATTATGTGTGTGTGTCTGCTGGAGGAACTGTGATGAGGAGGAAGATGTAGAAAAGAGGGAAATCCTTGGGACGCCTGGGTGGCTCCGTCAGTTGAGCATCCAATTTCGTTCAGGCCATGATCTCGTGGTTCGTAAGTTTGAGCCCCACATCAAGCCTGTTTCAGATTCTGTGTCTCCCTCTCTGTCTCTGATTCTCCCCCTTTCGCACTCTGCCTCTCTCTTTTGCAAATAAATAAATAAATAAATAAATAAATAAATAAATAAATTTTTTTCAAAAAAGAGGGGAGTCCCTGAGAAAACATCTTTAAAAATTTTTTTTAATGTTTTATTTATTTTTGAGAGAGAGAGAGAGAGAGAGAGAGAGAGAGCAAGCAGGTGAGGGGCAGAGAGAGAGGGAGACACAGAATCTGAAGCAGCCTCCAGGCTCTGTCTGAGCTGTCATCACAGAGCCCGATGTGGAGCTCAAACTCACAAACCGTGACATCATGACCTGAGCTGAAGTCGGACAGTTAACTGACTGAGCCACCCAGGTGCCCCGAGAAAACATATTTTGAACCGAACACCTTTCGAGGATTGTGCCTGACCCCCAATGGAGAGGCAGGCAAGTCTAAACAACCGTCGCTGATATATGGGGCTCATCCTCTCCATCAGACGTTACTTGGGCTAATTTCTTTGTGCTGATCAGATAAGTAAAGTGAGACACAGCTACATTCTCCAATCCCCATGATGCAGAACATACTCAGCTAAAGTCTCAACATTACAGAGTATTAGAGTTTGATATCCTCAGGAGGGAAGATGTATTAAAGGTATGCTACTATTTAAAGGAGTTTTGATTGATGTTCACTGTAGTTTCTTTACATTCTCTGAAGGCCTTTATTTGCTCATCCCAGAAAGGTAGGGTCCATTAACATGAAACACACACATTTACAGCATTTTCAGATTGACCATCTAAAAGTCACCTGGCTGGGGATTTGATGCTTCATGAGAGTGGGGTGGGTGAAGAAAACAAAACAAAACCCAAAGCAAAAAACCCCTGGGAAATACATTCCCACTAATGTGGAATTGAAAATTGTTCTTTGCGTTATTATTTCACAGCTGGGTCAGTTCACTGTTTGCAAAAATTGAAGTTTCTCTGCATTGCTCTTTTAGATTTTTGTCTGTGAGAGTGTATAAAATGGAGTGAGAAGCAGTGTGGCCTAGGGAAACAAAGT
The DNA here is from genome assembly GCF_018350155.1 of Leopardus geoffroyi. Classification (NCBI taxonomy): domain Eukaryota; kingdom Metazoa; phylum Chordata; class Mammalia; order Carnivora; family Felidae; genus Leopardus; species Leopardus geoffroyi. The sequence goes on from NC_059343.1 coordinate 37,212,919, forward strand.
AAAGGAGCACAACAATAAAAACTAAGCTTGATCATAAAATATATAAATACATTCAAATTCAAATGGTATTTTAGAAGTAAGTAGATGTAAGCCTATGAGGAATAAAACAGATTTATGCCGAAAAGCAAAACAAAAGTACAAGGATGGGGAAGAAATAGATCTGTTCATGTAACACCCACTGGTGTAAATGTTTGCTTCTCTGTGTAATTTAGATACAAAAACATAATATGTCTTATTCAATCTTGGAAAAAAAAAAAAAACAAATGGCATTAGGGATCTCCCCAAGGAAGCACTTCAAGGGCCTCAAAAGAGTTGTCCTAGGACCTATGTCCACAGGATAACAAGAAGGTCCTGCTGTGTGTATGTGTGTGTGTTTGTGTGTGTGTGTGTGCACATGTACACGCACACACATGTAGAATGAGATGCACATAGAACACTCCAGGAAGGTGAGAGTGGAAACTTGGGTGCAGTCAAGAAAAGGAAGGAAAGAGAGGGGGGGTTGGTTTTGGTTTTATATAGGCATATGTACCATATGCCTAGGTTTTTGAGAGCATCTGAGGGTTCTGCAAACGCAGTGTTTCTCTCATTTAGAAATTATTAGCCATTGGCAGTTTTGCATTCCCTGCACTGTCTATATGCAGTGCTGCATCTTAGAGTCATGTGGGCAAGTTTTATAAAATAGGGTGCCTCACGACAGACCAGTTAAGTCAGAAATTTTGGGAGGTAGAACCTGAGCAGTAATGCATTTTTTTTTTAAGTTTCCCAAGTGATTCTGATGCACAGTGAGGGCTAACCATTGGCCCAGAAGTGTTGTTTAAAGTGCACTGTGTGTAACTTCAATCAGGATTGTAGCCAACAACCTCCTTCTGAAATTTAAGGGTTCTCAGTGGCCACAAAGACCTAAAACAGTCTTTAGATAATAGCTGTATATGGGATTTGGTGAACCAAGTAGGAATCTTGGTTCTAGCACTTACTATAGGCGAGGCCTTGAGCAAGTTGCCTACTTATCTGAGCCTCAGTTGTTGCACCTGTAAATTGGAAGTAACATTCACTTAATGGTGTCATTGAGAGGATTAAGCAAGGGAATGTACATATTCATAAATTATCTGGTACAGTTGTTCGTTAACCACCCCCCCCCCCCCAAAGCCAATGAAGATGTTTAGGATATTTTTCAAATGTGCAGACACAAAACTGGAAGGTGTAGCTGATATAAGAGATGCTAGAATCAAAATTCAAAAAGGATTTTAGACAGCTGGAAGGATGGCTAACACTTGCAAGATAAATGCAGGGACTTGAACTTAAAATTTAATAAAAAATATAGAGTCATGATTGATACTAGGGCAGGATATGAAAGTCGTTCCTGTGCAAAAGGTCTGGAAGTTTCACTGACAACAAATTTAATAAGAGGCAAGCTGTGTAGTGTGACTGTGAAGAAAGCTGATGTAGTTGGAGGTTGAATGAAGAGAAATGTAGGATGTAGGTCTCAGGACTGAATCCAATTTTTATTCATTTGTTATTTTTTATGTTTATTTATTTATTTTTGAGAGAGAGTGAGAGAGACAGAGACAAAGAGACAGAAAGAGAGGGAGAGAGACAATCCCAAGCACACTCTGTGCCATCAGCACAGACCCCAATGTGGGACTCGATCCCATGAACCACGAGATCATGACCTGGGCTGAAACCAAGAGTCAGATGCTCAACTGACCAAGCCACCCAGGCAGGCACCCTAGGACTGAATCCGATTTTTAAAAGCTCATACCACACCATATATTGAAAACCTACTATATGCCAGACTCTGTTCTAGGCTATGGGAATACAACCTCTTTGCCCCCTTGCAGCTTACATTCTATGAGGAGTAGGGGTGAGGAGATAATAGGCAAATAAATAAGTTATATGAGCTATTGGATAGACATAAGAGCTATGGAAAAAATCACCAGGGAAGGGGGAAAGGTAGCGTTGTAATTACAAGGAGTTATTTGCAATTTTAAACAGAGTGGCAGGAGCTGGCTTCATCGACATTTAGACAAAGATTTGAGGGCAGTGAAGAGTAAGATGGATGGATATCTGGGAGAAGAGCACCTGAGGCAGAAGGAACCATGAGTGCCAAGACCTTAATGGGGGATGTGCTTGTCTTACTGAAGAATAATGAAAGAAACCGTAATTGGAATATTGTGTTCAATCCTGGGCCTAATATTTGCTCTTTTTAGCTGAGTATAACAGTAAAATATTTGGAAACAAAGCATGTAAAAAATACAAAAAAATTTTGAAGACAGTATGAATCACCCACTATTCAGGTATTCCTGATATTTTGGCGTATTTCCTTCCAGCTTGTAAGTAGATCAACAGGCAGAAGTAGCAGAAAATAGCAAAGTTGAATTGAGATTTATTTTTTAGAGGCTCTCCAGGGCTCCATTTCTAGTTCCAGTGACTCAGTCCTGCATTCCTAGCATGTGGTATTCAAATTTGGGCCTCAGCATACTTTCAAATTACTGAAGGTCAAATCTAGCCTTTGAAGTTGCTTTCAAATAGTTGAAATTACAAATGTTTATGCTACAGATCCTTTACATTCAAAGATTTTTAATTTTTTTTATTTGTTTTGAGGGAGGGAAGGAGAGAGAGAGAGAGAGAGACTGACTGTGAGTGGGGGAGTGGCAGAGAGAGAGGGAGATAGAATCCCAAGCAGGCTCTGTGCCATCAGCACAGAGCCTGACACAGGGCTTGAACTCATGAACCACGAGATCATGACCTGAGCTGAAATCAGGAGTCAGACACTTAACTGACCGAGCCACACAGGTGCCCCAGTTTGTAATTTTTAAAGTCTTTGCAACTTTGGCAGATGAGAAGTGTCCTCTGTGAGCTCTCATTACTATTGGCATTGAGCGTATTCCCTGATATTTATTGACCATTTGTAATTCTTCTTCTGTGATTTTTCCTGCCTGCCAATAACCCTTCATAAAATGTGCCACCTCGACTAGAGTGTTTCTACAAGATGCTGAGCTGAATGACGAAGACTCTATCATTTCATTCTAGGTTGTAACCTTCAATGGTAGGTTGTTACCAAAACTGACTACAACAATGCCACCCAGGCCACGTGCCCTTTTGTAGTGTGACTTTGCCTCTCATCCTACCAAGAGGTAGAGTTGTTTTTCCCTCCCCTAAATTTTGGCTGGCCTTGTGACTTGCCAATAGAACATGGCAGAAGCAGTGATGTGACTTCCCAGCCTAAGACTTATAAGGTTTTGCAACTTCTGATTTTGTCCTTTTTGTAAGATTGTTGCCACAAAATGAACTCAGGCTGGGTGACTGAATGAGAGGCCAAGTGGAGAGAGAGAAGCCATGTGGAAGAGAATCCAAGTACCCACCCAAGAGATAGCACCAAAGCTACAGACATGTGAGTGGGTCCTCCAGGCTCAGTGGAGTCACATGGAACGGTATGAGCTGTGCTGTGGACCTATCCAGATTCCTAACCCACAGAACAATGAGTAATAAAAATGGTGGTTATTTTTAGCCACTAAGTTCTGGGGTATTCAGCCATAGGTAATTGACATATAACACATGTAGGAACATGGAATTTCTTTTGTCTTCATTTGAAGTGTTTCCATTGAGATGCAGGACTAGACTTGTTTTATGTTGCTCTAAAGATCAGAACTAGAACCTGTCCCAGGGTGGAGGTTGCACCGAAGCATGTTCTTAGCTGGATACAAGAACTGACAAGAAGTACATGTCAATAGTGGAATGGGTTATTTTGTAAGGTAGTGAGCTAACTGTCCCTGAAGGTATTCCTAGACAGCCTGGACAATTGTTGATCAGAGACACTATAATAGGGACGTGTAAAGTCCCTTCAAGTCTTATGACTTCACTGGTGGATGAAGGGAAAGGGAAACTGGAAGCTGAGATTTGTAGCAATCAATTATAATTGCTAAAGGGTACTCAGAGATGAGTTTTCAGTTTGTAGAGTATCTTTATTTTCTCTCTTGTGTTCTTTTACTGTTACATTTTTTAATGCTTATTTCTTTTTGAGGGGGGGAAGGGCAGAGAGAGAGAGGGAGACAGAGTGATCAGAAGTGGGCTCCATGCTGACAGCAGAGAGCCTGATACAGAGCTTGAATTCATGAACCATGAGATCATGACCTGAGCGAAGTTGAATGCTCAACTGACTGAGCCACCTAGGCACCCCTACTGTTACATTTTTAATGAGGAGATAAAAATAAAGGCAATGCTCAAGATATTAGGAAGGCTTAATTGTCATAAATGTGGCGATTTTGGAGTAATATGGCGGAACTAGTACTTTATCTTTCTTGTATCTCTAGTTTCTTTCTTTCTTTTTGAGAATTTAGTGGCAGGAGTTGTGCCCTTCCCCACCCTTGACCTCCACTTTTACATGGAAGACTCCTATGAACTTGGATTTTTTTTTTTTTTTGAGAAAGACAAAACATTCTCGAATGATAATAATGATGGGGGTTTTGGTCCATAACAGATTGGTGAACTATCCATCTATGTTCCAAATGAAAGACAAAATATTGCTACCCAGGAAAACATAGGTGCTTTTTCTGATGCTTTTAGAATTTTCCTACATTTTTCCTTCCCTTCCCTTCTCATGGCTACAGACCCTTTAGAATACAGAGGGAGGAAAATGCTTGAACAGAGATCTGTAAGCTAGGTCTTTATAAGTCATAAGTCAGAGGCTCCCCTTACCCATAATGACATGTTAAAAGAAATCTATGACTGTGGTTAAAATTTTCAGATGGAAATTATAAACTCTAAAGAGATTTATTTGGCTTCTTCTGTTCTGAGAGTTTGGTTTCTATGACTCTGGGAACATGAAAGGGAAAAAACAAATATTTCCCAATTCTATGTAATGAAAGACTATCACCCATACTTTGAACTACCAAGACAGTGGCAGTAGCAAAGTCTGGGGCTTGTCCACAAGGTTAAGAGGATGTATGAGGAAGCTACCAACTTGGCAGTTCTTAGCGTATATTGATAGTGGGTGGAAAAGTGGGATAGATAATTATTTTCAGAGTAATAAAAATACTCATTAGAGACATTTATAATATCTCCATAATTTGCGTAAGCTGGTTGAACTTAAATGAACTTATATACCTAACCCAAGTATGGGTGGCCTGGTTCTCTTCAATACTTGTAGCTGTATGGGACTGCTGTTCCCTTTTAATAGAAAAAAAAAAAAAGGCCAAGCTTTTATGACACAAGTAATAGCATGATAACATTTAACTTTGAGTGAGGTCACAGATGCAATGGATAGAAAATTCCAAAGTAAAGTATAAGACCAAAGTGAAATTTGAAAATGATGCTGTTAAGATTAGGTAAGAATGGATTCCTTGAAGGTCCACCCTCTTCAGTAGTGAATGAGAGATTGTTGGAATGGTCAAGCTTAATGAGGTGCTATTCTTCAGGATGCCTCAGAGGGTCTGACCTGTGTTTCATTCAGCTGGTGCCTGGGGCCTGACCCTCACCCGAGAAAGCTGGAGTTGCCTCTAGAGGTGCTACCCTATCAAGGGCTTGGTGCAACAAGGGATAGGACAGGATGTATATGCTAATATTAAAAGAAATTCCAATTTAGTAAGAACTTTAAACTTTAAGCTTTTATTATATTAATGCATGTGAAGGAAGAGGATCATATGGGCCAATTCAAAGATGTATTCTTGGGTAGGGACATTTTATAGGAAAACGGAGTGATTAAATAATAATTTTTGGAACAAAATATGGCAGGCTGGTTTAAGATCACGAGTCTCTTGACTTCAACAATCAGCTGCCAATCAACTGGGTAGGTAATTAGTTCCCTAGAGCTGAGACTTACTCCCATTGAATTTATTAGGAAATTGCATTTTTCAGGAAGGGGATTGTGAATTATATCCTGTAAAAACAAATTTGTCCCAGATTACATTTGAAGGAATTTTTCTGTTACTTGCACTTTTCAGTGACTAAGGAAGTAATCACAAATGACCATGAGGTTTGGAGATACGGCTGCCTGAATGAAGAGAACTGTAGGGAAGGTTGCCAGGTGATTCAGCTTTCTGAGGATGTCATGAAAGAAAGAGTCATTTTCAAACATCTGCCAGGACCAAAGAGTAGAGAGCCAGTTGTTTAAGTCAGATTTTCGTACCCTTACCTGCCACCACCATTACTGTGGTAATATAGTGCCCAAATACGGCTGCCAACAATTCCTCCCATCTGTGTACATACTTGTGGCTCTGCTCACTAAGAGGTGGAGTCTGTCTTTCCTTCCTTTGTATCTGGGCTGGGGTTGTCACTTGCTTTGATCCACAGAATGCGGCAGAAGTGACTCTTAGCCTTTAAGAGGACTGGTAGCTTAGACTTCAGTTTAGAACTCAGAGGCCAGGTAAGAAGTCTGAGTATCCAAAGGCCACCATGCTTTGATAAAGCCAAAGCTAGCCATATGGAGAGGTCATGTGGAGCAAGACGCATCCCTGGCCAGCCTCTTGCTATTGCAGTCATCTCAGGTGCCATCTTGAATGTTCCAGCCTCAGAAAAAGCAGATCTGCCTCACTGAACCCAGGCCAGATTGCAGAATTACAAGCTATAATAAGTCATTGTTGCTTGAAGCCAGTACGTTTTGAAGTGTTTTTTTTTTTTTTTTTTTTTTTTTTTTTTTAATAGCAGCCATAGGTAACTGTAACAACCACCCTGGAGGCATTGGAACTTGGCCAGGCTGCTTATCAGGGAGAGGGGAAGGGGTGAGAGGGAAGAGAGGTAACACTCAAGGTGAAGAAGTGGACCAGAAGTCAACCTTGTACACCTTCCCTTTGTGAGATTGCAATCTGAAGCCCCAGCTGGGAAAGGAAAAAGTTACAAGGCTAAATCAAGTGCAGTTTTGCCTCCTGTGTTAGACTGGACATTCTAATTTCGGAATTGAGATTCTCTGGGGGTGCAAAATTAAAGGAGGACTGTCTTTTACCTAAGAGGGAGAAGAAAATTCATGGGCCTGCAGGCATTTTCATTCAGGGGCAGGGAAAGTAACTCCCACTGGATTAACATTACGAGGGAAGGTGTGAGGACAAGCTAACAGCGAAGTTGAACTTTCATTACTTTCTGAATTATGTTTGATCAAAGTATACTGATGACTCTGCATACGGCTGGAAGCCCAACAGCCCATTTGTGAGGGAGAAGCTTACTTTTTCCTGAGTCGAAGACACTGCTCCAGCCCTGGGATCCTGACTATTGTTCCAAGTTCTATGGCTGTTGCCCTCTCTGACCCTTCCATTTCGATCCCCAAAGGAAAAGGTCTCTCTTTCCTCAATGTCCCCAAACCGTCATCTACCCAAAGAAATTCTCTGTAGTAGCCTTTTGAGGGTGTCAGCCACTACAGCAGATGATCTAAAATTAACTATCACAAATCCACATTCTTACAACTGTTGTGGCCAGTGAGAAATTCCCAGTGGCTGCTTCTTACCTTGGATGATCTCTTATCTCTGGATACCTCTCTGGTGTCCAGCCTCTGAACACCCACATTTCTACTAATTTCTAAGGCAGAAAAGTTCAGCAACTCTCATCTACCTCAAACTACCTTCCAGCTTACCTTAACAGATCCCCAAACTTGTTAAGGCACCCTGCTACACACATGACCATGCACATCACCTTAGGTACACGATAATGGCTAACTGACACGTATTGCTATTCCCCAGGGCCCAACCCACATCTTAAGTCCTATATATTCACTCCACAATGTGGACATTGCAGCAATCCCTTAGTCTCATTTTAGAATGAAAGAAGCTGGGGTACAGAGAGCTTAAGTAAAGTATTCAGGTCTCGCAGTTAGGTAACTGACTCAGGACTTGAATCAGAGCAATCTGGTGCGGAGGCCAACAACCTAACCACGACACTTGCACTGCCTTTATTATTTTTTTTTTAATATTTTAAAAAAATGTTTATTTATTTCTGAGACAGGGAGAGACAGAGCACGAGTGGGGGAGGGGCAGAGAGAGAGAGGGAGACACAGAATCCGAAGCAGGCTCCAGGCTCCGAGCCATCAGCCCAGAGCCCTACGCAAGGCTTGAACTCACAAACCGTGAGATCATGACCTGAGCCGAAGTCGGTTGCTCAACATTTATTTTAATTTTTTAATTTGAATATAGCTGACACACAATGTTACATTGGTTTCAGGTATACAACATAGTGGTTCATCAACTCTACACATTATGCTTTGCTCCCCACAAGTGTAGCTACTGCCTGTCACCATGCAATGCCATGGCAACACCATTGGCTATATTCCCTGTGCCGAACCTTTCGTCTTCAGGGCTTCTTTATTTTTATGTTTAAAATAAAAATGTTCAGAGACAGATGATTGAAATTATGATGATTTGGAATGTTATGAGATGACATTGGGAATTTAATACTTCGATCCTACCATGATCTCTTACTCCTACTTGTGAGATGCCTGGAGAAATTATACGCCCAGGAGAAAGACTGCCAAGGAATGGTAAAGCAGTATTTTCTTGTGAGCTGTGGCTTTGTCTCCAAACCTTAACTCTGAACTCTGTCGAACTACACCAGACTTCAGGGAGCTAGCTAGAGGCCCGAAGGGTCTTTGTCCAAACTACAGTCTTACTCCTCAGAGGTGAAGGGCGTTCTGACTCCCACCTGCAATACCAGAGGAAGGAAGGAAAATTCTCTTTCCTTCATGTTCCTTAACAAATATGTGCTGAGGGGAGCCTGCATGGCTCAGTTGGTTAAGTGTCTGACTTTGGCTCAGGTCATGATCCTGTGGTTCATGAGATAGAGCCCCACATCAGGCTCACTGCTGTCAGCGCAGAGCCTGCTTTGGATCCTCTGTTCCCCTCTCTCTCTGCCCCTCCCATCTCTTTCTTTCTCTCTCTCAATAATAATAATTAAAAAAAAAAAAACCCAAATACATGCTGAGTGCTATGGGCCTGCTGGGAAGTAGGGAAAGAGCTGAGGACCAAACAGATGTGGAGCCTGTTGTCATGGAGTTTATAGCCTGGTGGACAGACAGACCTTAGAGTAGCACAGAGCGAAAGAATAAATTAGAACATGTGCTCTGACGAACAAGGAAAGGATCTAATTTAGACTGGAGGTAGAGGGGAAGGTTCATGGGATGGCCACTCTGAGACCTTGGAGGTGAGTGGGAGCCAGCCAGGTGAAAATTAGGATGCTGTGTGTTCCAGGCAGAGGGAGTAGTAAGTGTGAGGTCTGGAGTCAAGAAGAGTTTTGATGAATTGCAGGCAGTGGCCTTGGTAGGGGACCTGGAGCCTGTGGCACATCAAGTGGCTGGGCTTTGGGACACGGCCTCTGAGACTATGATAAATATGAGGATGATATTTCCCCTTTGATAAGCAGACCCAGGCTCTTCCCTCATTATTTATAGCCACGGGGCAGGGACATCACATAAGGCAGTCCAGTCAGAGTGCAGGTCTTGAGGATATGAATCTTTTTTTTTAAGGTTTATTTTTGAGAGAGAGAGAGAGAGAGGCAGCGAGAGAGGGAGACACAGAATCTGAAGCAGGCTCTAGGCTTTGAGCTGTCGGCACAGAGCCCGATGCGAGACTTGAACCCATGAACTGCGAGATCATAACCTGAGCTGAAGTTGTATGCTTAACCGACTGAGCCACCCAGGTACCCCTGAATCTTTTTTTTTAAAGTTTATTTATTTTGAAAGAGAGAGAGAGAGAGAGAGAGAGAGAGCATGAGTGGGAGAGGAGCAGAGAGAGAGAGGGAGAGAGAATCCCAAGAAGGCTCCTCACTGTCAGCACAGAGCCTGAGGTGGGGCTCGAACTCACGAACTGTGACATCATGACCTGGGTCAAAATTAACCGACTGAGGGACACTTAACTGACTGAGCCACCCACGTTGCCCCGAGGATCTGAATCTTAAAACAAAATGACCAAGGATGGAGAACATTCAGGGCCATCATTCTGATGTGTCCATGTGAAGAGGTTTTCTATAAGTTTCTGAGATTCCTAAAGCCACTGAATCTCCTGCCCTCCCTAAGCCCTGCTGGTTCAGTTTTTCCTTCAACTCTGCAAAGCCCTTTGGGTTGAACTTAGCCAACCTTGCAACTGAAAAGACTGAATAGGGTAAAATCCTCAATTATTAATAATCAAAGGAGATTAGGAAGCCAGCAATGTTGGCTTTTAGAGGCTATCATGGGCCAGACATGATACAATTTATTTTAAAAAAAATCACTCTGATCTCCTCACTTCCTCTTTTCCCCTCTGCTCTCCTCCCTCCCGCCCATAACCCACTGAGTGCATTGTATAGTCCAAGTGAGCGGTGGGGTGTGTTTGGCCTAGAGTGAGGGCAGAGAAGTTACAGAAAATGAGACACAGGAGACACAATGTCCTGCTGTAGACAGGAGAGAGAACTCAGTGGCCTGCTCTCCTTCCCCTGCCACCCTCCCAGCAGAGTTAGTCTTAATGCGTCCCATCTTCTGAGTGGGGTAAGAAACAGGAGACCTTTTAATACACAGTGATTCCATCAGCTAGAAAATAGGATCCATTGAGAGTCTTGAAATTTGCCAGGCACATCAGTACTCACCCTTGTGCGTAGAATGAAATAAAGGTCTTGATTTTCAAACGTCTTTCTAATAGGAATGAAGTATGGAAGAGAGATGAAGGCCTTGCTTGTCTTTTAAAGTCAGCAGAGGGTTTCTAGAGCATTGTGTCTATCGGCCAGCCCTCAGTTCACCCTTATACTTTTCTATTTTTCTGGACCAGCTGAAGGGAAAATTTCTCCTCTGATTCTAGGCGTTTCCAGGCTGGCTGGTTAAATTTCTAAGGCTCCCAGGGAAAGGCTACAATAAATACCCATTACCAAAATAATCTGCGACTGAGGATACAGAGGAATTTGTGGTGGAGGAAGAATTTGCCCTTTCAGCAACCTAATTCTGTGAAGGCTGAGTTCTCTGGGCTGAGGGATGAGCTGTGGGCTTCACTGGTAAACTGGAGAATAGTCCTAACCGGCTTGGGCCCTAGCCATGAGCAGAGGAACATACCTCATTCTTGCTGAAGTTCCAGAACAGGAATTGGATAGACAGAGAGAGGATTTGAGTGAGTTCTTTGCCCAGGAGGGTCCCCCTATTGAGGGTGCCCTGAATTTCTTTCTCAGCCCATATACGGTTGCCCTCCACTCTTACCAGGCACTGGTCCAATTCCCTGTGGACAGAACAGGGACACAGAGCACCCTGCCCTGTTGATGGTAAGTAGGGATGGAAAATTATGGTTGGATTGCTTTTCTCTTTAGAGAGCCTAACTCTCAGAGTCTCTCTTGGTGTCCTTCAAGTGGGCACCAGTACTTCCAGTCTTATCCCTGTAATATATTTCCAGCCAAGTTCCTGGCTATTTGGCAACACCCACTGTCTCCTCCCATGCATTATAATCTTATAGTTTTAGTGCATGCCAGGGCCATAGAAGCCATCTAGAGCAGCTGCTCCGTTTTACAAACATGGAAACTAGGAGTACAGCGCAGGATTGTCCAGCATACGTTGGGATCCTGAGGTCACCTTAGCTTCAATAAAGTAATTCTGTAAACTAAATATTTTAGGTTGTGAGTGTTATGGCAAAGTCCCAAAATGTAACTGTCAAGGTCAATTTAAGATCTTTATGCAAATGGAGTCCTACCATATGGATTGTTTTTGTGTCTGGCTAGTCTCCAAACACAAATGATGCTTTTGAGATTCACCCATGTTGTAGTGTGCATTAATAGCACGTTCCTTTTTACTGCTGAGTAGTATTCCACTGTGTGGACATAATTGGTTCATCCATTCATGTGTTCATGTGCCCAAGGATTGCCTCTGGCTTTTGGCTATTTTGAATAAAGCCGCTATGAACGTTCGTGTACAAGTGTTTGGATGAACATATATTTTTATTTCTTTTGGGTAAATAGCTAGGATTAGACTTGCTGGCTCAGGAGACTTAGATTTTAATACCAGCTCTGCCACTAATTTGTTGTTACTTCAAGCAAATTATAGCCTCTCTCTGGGCTTCAGAGTCCTCATTTATGAAAAGAAGGGGTTGGACTAGATAGGTCCTTTTTTTTTTAAGAATCTTTTTTTAAAAGTGTTTATTTATTTATTTTGAGAGAGAGATGGAGAGTGAGCAGGGGAGGGGCAGAGAGAGAGAGAGGGAGACAGAAAATCTCAAGCAGGCTCTGTACTGCTTGAACTCATGCGGGGTTGAACTCATGAACCGTAAAATGATGACCTGAGCTGAAATCAAGAGTCAGAGATCCAACTGATTGAGCCACCCAAGCACCCCTAGATAGATCTTTTTGAACTGTGCTCCCTAAATCCTTTAGATTCTGAATCTGTTGGTTGGGGGAGAGGGGAGTAAACAGTGAAGGGGGCTGAGTCTCCACTCTTACATCACCCAGATAGCTTGACTAAATGTGAAAATGTTGACCTTCCCTATTGCAGTTTATTTGAAGAAGAAAGTGTTTCATGAGTAAGAATGTTTAAAACTGTGGGCCTACATAATCTCTCAGATTCCATGGACTCTGTAAAATTTTTGGAGTCTATGAGAGAATTTGCTTTCTTCCAAACTTCCATGAGTAATGTCTGGGAACAACATCTAAGATCATAGAAGAGCCAGCTTGGGTGAAAAATTACCTCTCTTTTCTCTCTAAACATGGCAGAAGGTGACACTAAGCTGTAACTGAGCTGAAATACAAACTCAAAAGAACATCTCTGACTTCCAGTCCCGAAAGGATGGTATAGACACATTTCTCCCTGCTCTTCCTAGCTAACTATGATTATAAATCCTGGAAATATAATTCAAAAGGCAGCCAAGGGGGGAGTCTTGAAGGTGGCAAAAGAAAGGTAAACTGGTTTGGGACCCCAGAATTAAAATGCCAGCACAGCCTCAGGGGTCCTATGTCACGCTCACTCAACAGAAGAAGATGACCAGGTCTGGGGTTTCCTGACCCCTAACCTGGCAACAGAAGACCACTGAGATGGGCTTACTTTTCTTCCGTATCAGATGGAAGTCCTACTGGCAACACCAGGCAAGCCCAGTACCACCAGTAAGGTAGGGGGTGCGGGGGCTGGTCAATGGAGAACACTACTAGCAGTAAGTGGTAGGGGAAGCGCTCTACTTTCTTGCCCAGGCTGAGACTCCTCTCCTCTCCCAAGAGATACTTGAGAGATACCTAAGCAGGCAGCACCAGCTACAGAGATCCCAACATAAGTGGCCCCACAGGCCAGAAAGTGTCTTCGTGCCCATGGGCCTAAGACTCTCTTCCCCAACCCACAGACACCTACCTGCCTGCCTGGCCTGGGGAAACCCCTCCCCACCCAGCATCACATAAATGAAAAAGTAGAAAATCTCCGCAAAAAAAAAAAAAAAATAGACATTTCAAAGAGGAGGATATACAGATGGTGAGTACATACATGAAAAGATGTTTATAACATTAGCCCTCTGGGAAGTGCAGATTAAATCCACAGTAAGATATCACTACACACTTATCAGAAGGGCTAAAATAAAAAATAGTGATGATACCAAATGCTGATGAGGATGTGGAGAAACTAGATGTCGCATACACTGCTGGTGGGAATGTAAAATGGTATAGTGACTCTGGAAAACAGTTTGGCAGTTTCTTAAAAAACTAAATAGGCAACTCCCATATGACCCGGGGATTGTACCCTTGGGTACTTATCCCAGAGACAAGAAAACTTAGGTTCACTTGAAAACCTGTACACGAATGTTCATAGCAGCTTTCTTTGTAATAGCCCCAAACTAGAAACACCCCAGATGTCTTTCAACTGGGGAATAGTTAAATATTCTGTAGCATGTCCATACCACAGGGTGCCACTCAGCAGTCAGCATTAAAAACGAATGAACTATAGATATAACTTGGATGACTCTCCAGAAAATTAGGTTGAGTGAAAAAAGCCAATCCCAAAATGTTACATGCTATGTGATTCTATGTACATAACATTTTTGAAATGACAAAATTTTATTTTTTTATGTTTATTTTTGAGAGAGAGGAAGAGTGCAAGTCGGGGAGGGGCAGAAAGAGAGGGAGACACAGAATCCGAAGCAGGCTCCAGGCTCTGAGCTGTCAGCACAGAGCCTGACGTGGGGCTTGAACCCATGAACCTCAAGATTGTGACCTGAGCCAAAGTTGGATGCTTAACCGACTGAGCCACCCAGGCGCCCCAGAAATCACACAATTTTAGAAAGAACAGATTAGTGGTTTCCAGGTGCCAGTAGTTAAGGACCTGGGTGTGTCGGGGGAGAGACTATGGTGGAAGGGGCTAGAAGGAGGTGGGTGGGGTCATAAAAGGGCAACAAAGGGGATCCTTGTGGTGATGGACTGTTCTGTATCTTGACTTTGGTGGAAGTCATAGGAACCTATGCATGGGATAAAATGGTGTTAAAACAAAACACACACGCACACCTACACTTGCACACAAATGAGTACAAGTCAATTTGGGGAAATGTGGAGAAGATGAGTGGGTTGTACCCATGTCATTGGGGGAAACTGGGCAAAGCGTACACAGCATTTCTCTGTATCATTTCCTAACATTGCACTTGAATCTACTAGGATTCCAAGTAAATGCTCAATTAATGAGGGAGGGCTTTTCAAAAACAAGGAAGTAGCTCACCTACCTCGATCCTAGGAAGGACAGACATTTGAGGGAGTCAGGGTCGCTCTTCCCTTCCAGAGAGGACAGTGACTGTGGAGGTTTCCTTAACAGAATGTGAGATGCAGGCGGCCACACTTTGTTGCTCCTAGAAGAGAACTCTTAAGTACCTAATGCTCTTTATTCAAATTTGGAAAATGAGGTAGGCTGCTTATTTTTTTTTTTTTTTTTCTTTTTTGGGTCTGCCAGTAAATGAGACTGTAATTAGCGAAGTACTTTCAGGAGCACTAAGGCTCTCACCCGTTAGTTATACCGGATCCAGGATGTTTTAATTGCCCTTTTATAACAAGTGCCTTGACAGACTCTTTTGTCTTCACTCTATGTGTGAAACAAAATGTCTACAACCCCAAACACTACAGCTTAGAAGAAAAAACCCTTCTGAGAAAGATGTTTTGAATATAACATCACATCGTTGATGGAATTTAATTATATGCGCGCACTTAAGTTTAGCACCTTGTAGCCAATTTTTACACTTGCGATTTTAGGTTTCTTTAATTATATTTACTCAGTATGCCAAATGTAACTTATTTTTTTCTAAACGCGGAGTATGCAGGGAAGTTCCCTCTCCAAGTCAAGGCTGGCTGTAGGAGACGGACAGAGATGATCACACTTGTAGGGCTGTTGAGAATTGCCGAGAAGGGGTGACAAAGCAGTGTTTCAGGGGATCCCTTGTGCTTGGTCCAGACCCCCTTTTTAGGACCAATGCACTCCTACCCCAGCTGCTGGGAGAACGGGCTGTGGATGGCTCAGAGATGAGTCCCTCCCTGGAAACCTTCTGTGGGCTTCAATGGACTTCTTCCCCCAAGGTGAGGCCACCTCCCGGTGGTGGCCTCAGGCCAATGACTGACTGAGCCCCCTGCATTGATCTGGGAAAACTCTGAGGGGCCGTCCCAGTTCCCCAGAGCTTCATTAGGACTGGCTGAGATTTCTGTTGTGTTCCTCATCCCCTTAGAGGTGTATCTCCTGAGGTCTCTCCCCATTGAATCATTTGTACATGACTCTTGGTCTCAGAGTCAGTTTCCAGGGAACCCAAACTGAGACAGGATCTTTTGATTGGGTTCCCAGAAAGCAAGCCTGAGAACATGGGTGCAGGTAGTTCACTAGGGAGGTGACCCTACATATAAGGAGTGAGGGAGCAAGAGAGAGAAACAGAGAAGGAAAACAAGCCAATAAGAGGTACATGATTGAGGTGGTCATGGCTGTGGGTACCTGGGGATTAACCCCTCTGGAGACATCTGAGGAACATGTAGAATCTCGCTCAGGTTTGTCTCACCAAAAGCTGGGGTATTTATCCCTATGCCCCCAATTAAAAGATTGTCCCTAGGACACTAATCCCCCAGACTTCTGGTTGTCCTGTGCCCAGACTGAGCCATTTCTCAGGGTTTCTGGGAGCACTTGACTACAGAAAATCAAAGAGGCCCACAGATACTTGAGGTAGGATGCTTGGCAGCTTGCAAGGGCACTATCCACTATAGTTCAGCCAAAATCATAGGTGAGTGAGGGTTTGTGGTGTGGGGCACTCAAAGTGTCTGCTACTCGGGGGAAAGAACACTAGCATCTTTCCCAGAAGGGAGTCAGAGGAGCTCCTACTATATAGGGGGGGATTTCCAGGGCGAACTAGATCCTTTCACACTGCATGTGCGTGCGTGTGTGTGGCACAGAACTGGCAGTGGAAAGAAAGGATGCAGAAAAATCAAAAGGAGACCCATTGAAATGTCTCTTATTTACTTGCCTTCTGTGCCTCTGCATCGAGCTAAAGGTACTGATATGAAGTCTTAGGACATCCAAACTGTGTTAAGGTGTGTTGACCTTCAGGAATTGAAAGGAGAGAAAAGAATATTGGTTACCGAAAAAACGAAAGAAGAATACACAGGAGAAAACCAATGAGAAAACATCCATGGCTGGTCTGTGTTCACTATGAAATGTGTAGGCCGGTGGATCTCAAAGCATCATCCCCAAACAAGCAGCATCAGCATTACCTGGGGGACTGGTTAGAAATAGAAATTCTCAGGGTGCCTGGGTGGCTCAGTCGCTTAATGGTCTGACTCTTGGTTTCAGCTCAGGTCATGATCTCACAGTTTGTGAGTTAGAGCCCCACATTGGGTTCTGCGCTGACAGTGTGGAGCCTGCTTGTGATTCTCTCTCTCTCTCTCTCTCTCTCTCTCTCTCTCTCTCTCTGCTTCAACCCTGTTATCTCTCTCAAAATAAGCAAATAAACTTAAAAAAAAAAAAAAGAAATAGAAATAGAAATTCTCTGGCCACTCTCAAATCTACTGAATCAGGAACCCTGGGGAGTGGAGCCCAGCATTCTGCTTTGACAAGATCCCCCCCAGGGATTCTGATGTGAGCGAGAGTCTAAGAGCTCCCTGTCTAATTCCAGATCATTTGCTTGTCCCTGTGATTTCGGCAACCAAGCCATAGATCTAATTCACAAATTTTGCTCCAGCTAAGCCTGGCACAAAGTGGAAAGTTATTCAACAAGCGTTTCCTTTGTTAGTGCCTGTGTTGGTTGGGCATAATCTGAGGGCAAAATTTAAAGACTTTCAAACCTCTTAGAAGGTACCTTTTCATCTTTTGTGTTCTGCCATCTGCGGCTGCCTACTTCTCTCCTCCCCACCCCACAGACACTAACTGATCATCTACAACGTGCCAAGCCCTCTTTACAGATGCTTAGGGTAGAGCAGTGAGTGAAACAGACAAGTCTAGTCCTCCTGGAGCTTGACTTCCAGTGTGTGTGTGTGTGTGTGTGTGTGTGTGTGTGTGTGTGTGAGATACCAAGTGGGGTCGGTTGAGAAAATCATCATGAAACAGTAAGTCAGTGACATAGCACACGAGAAGATACTAAGTGCTCTGGAGGAAAATAAAGCAGGAGAGGTGGGGAGAGGGCGCTCTGGATGGTGGGAAGGGCTTGCAGTTTTAAATAGGGGGCTCGGGGAGGCTTCGCTGAAGTGACATTAGCAGCACATTTTGATGGAGAGGAGGGAGTGAAAGGTGCAGATAATTAGGGGAGTGGAAGTCCCAGGCAGAGCATCAACAGGATCAAACACATGCCCTGAGGTGGGCATCTGCTGGACATCTGCTCTAGACTTGTGTGCGGAGACAATGCTGTGTGACCTGGGAGCTTTATTTCTAAGCCTTCTGCAGTCGAGCAGCAAAATCCCAGCTGCATTTTGAAAAGTGGAAGCATTTGCATCGGCATTTAAAGTGATGGTGGTACTTAGGATTGGGCCCGTTTTATTTACTACATATGTTTATAAGTTTATCTAGACCTGTATCTGTACATCTGTTTGTGTGGTATATGTTTGTAAAATTTATTTCTAATACATAAACATAAGTAAAGTTGGGCTGCAGTTTTAAGGATGCAAGGAACCCCGAGTGGAAGGTGGAACTTGGGTCTTCTGCTTACAAACCCTTGGGTTTTTAAAATGTTTACTTATTTATTTTGAGAGAGAGAGAGAGAGAGAGAGCCCACAAGTCCGGGAGGGGCAGAGAGAATCCCAAGCAGGCTCCTCACTGTCAATGGTGGGGGTGGAGTGGGGTGGGGGAGGGCTCCACACGGGGCTTGAACTCACAACCATGAGATCATGACATGAGCCAAGATCAAGAGTCGGAGGCTTAAATGACTGAGCCACCCAGGCTTCCTGAACCCTTGGTTTCAGAAAGTGTCCGGAACCTTCTGAAGCCACGCCCAACAACGCAAGCCCTGAGCCCAGTAGAAGGAATTATAGATAGTGGGCCAAGCTGGTCCTTGCCTGTGGCTTTCATCATGTGTGGCTTTAATTCACGTTCCCCTAACTTTAGGCCTGAGCACTTTGCTATCACAAATAACCCCTTGGAAAAATTGTAAAGTGATGTCTTCATGGCAACCCTTTCCTTTGGTTATGTAAGAAGATTAGTAAGGCTCTCAGGATGGATCATTTCAGCCACGCTAATAAATCAGGCAGTTCTTTGCATCAAGGCAAATAACAGTCAGCGCTGGAGAGCTGGGCTGGTAATAAGTACAGGAGAGCTTCAAGTGGTCATGAAGGGGGCCTGCTGATGTGCAGGTTTGGACTTTCCCGTGTCAGCACTAAATGTCTTGATTCAGGTTAAACAAAAACCACCTCTGCTTAGAAGCAGCAGTCCTCAGCACACTCTTTCATAACCAGTTTGCCAGAAACGATAATTTATTTAGTGCATTAGGTGCAGAGGCCACTTCTCTGATCAGCCCTGGGAAGTACTTGGAAGGTAGTCTCAGGTTTCCCCATAGCAAGCAGGCTTACTCTTTCCATGCATTTCCAGACGCCCCCTTGGACTGTGATCCTCTGTCCACAGGTTTGCAGGAAACCTGTGAAATTTAATTCCAATGGAATTTGCAATGACTGAATTCTGGGTGTTCGTTCAGTACGATCACTGCTGAACAATTCAACATGGAATGGTGCACCCTACCCTTGGCCATGGAGAAGTCCCCTTTTGAGGGATGTTCAAGAAAGCCTGTGTGTGGCAGTTTCAGAGCAGATTTGGCTAAAAACCAACGTGGGATGAGACTAGCAATTCTCAGCCTTCTGGGGTATGAGAAGCCTTTTTTAAAATCCAGATATTTAGGGAAACTACTGCTCTGGTTTTTCTTTTAGGACCCATTGACTAAGAAAATATATAACAAATATGATCATTCAAAAACATTACTTGGTTTAGTTACTTAGGCTTTGGATTTTACTCATTACAGCAGCATCTACCGATGATTTAGAAAAAATCAATAGCCCATATATGTCTGAGATACATGGTTTTTACATGTTTATTTATTTTGGGAGAGAAGGAGAGCGGGGTGGGGGGGAGGCATGCGCGCGCATGCGTGTCCCAAGTGAGCTCTGCGCTGTTAGTGAGAGGGCTGGAACTCACGAACCATGAGATCATGACCTGAACCAAAATTAAGAGTCAGACCCTTAACTGACTGAGCCACCCAGGCACTCCAATAGATTTATTTTTTAAACCAGTCCTCAAATGAATTCATGGTTTCTCATCCAAATCGCCACCCCCTGCCCCATGGCACCCATTGCCCCACTGTTGGGAATTTTGGATTAGATGGCTTTCCAGAAGGAACTCTTTTGCACCTGGTAGTCCCCCACATCTACCCTCAATGACAGTTTGTTGAGTGTCTACACTGGCATTCTGGAGGTGGAGGGATCAGGTGGGGAAAATATCCTTCAAACTGGACTCTGTCCATCTAAGGTGACAGGGAGAGAGCACGGCCCACCTGGGGTCACTGTGCCATTTTTTCTGCCTGAATGTCACCATGCCAGGTCACACTGCCTTGCCAAAGAGTCCCTGAGCTTTGCTCAGAATGACTTCCTGCTGTTTTCTCTTCACCGAGTGGATTTATTTATTAAGGCCACTCCGTTCCAATGTCATCATTTATAATCTCTCCCGTGAGGATCTTCTCTTGCCTGTGTCACCCCCACACGGAGGTACCTTCTCCTTTTCAAGAACGAAAGCTCAGTGTGGGTTTACTTCTGAAAGTACAAATAATTGGAATAAAAGCCTCACCGACCCTGTGCCTCATGTTGTTGGTAAGACTTTATTTTATTTTTTTAAACGGAATCATTTGCAAGCTTGACTTTCGAAACAAGAAATGCGCTGTCTCTAAAAATGTGAGTGAAATGAGTTTGGAGTATCTCCAGTGTTTCTCCTACTCCAGTGATGAGTGTGGGTGTTTTATATATCCCTGCCCATGTGCAGGGCTCACACAGACCTTTTAAAGTTAATTAAAAAGCCTTCCATGGGCTGCCAGACTGGGGCCACATCATTCCTCTGTAACCTTTTGTATCAGATTAAAAACCTCTGACAATCAGGGATGTTGCCAAATTTCAAATGAAGTGTTCCCAGTGAGTTCAATAAACCATGCAATTCAGCCAGCTTTATGGTGACTCCTGCTTCTGGTTCAGCGAGAGCCAGGGGCTCCCGAGGGACTGAACCCCTTCCTTTGAAAACCTGCTCACTGTCTTGCTCATTTCAGTAGCAACCCCCTTTCCTTTCCCCAACATCCACAATGTTCCCAACCAGAAGAGGGTGTTGCCCAATGTGCCATGGGTGTGTTTTTGGGAAAAAAAAAAAAAAAAAAAAAAAGGTTCCCTGTTATCTGCAGAATGGTAAACCCTGTGGACGCATAGTAGCAGAGCAAACCTCCTGAGCATTTCTGCAGAAAACTGGTTCCTTTTGTTTAACACAGTGTTTCCCGGATGCAATTGGCCATACCTGCCTATTTCCCCCGATAACCTTTAACAGCTTCTCAAAGAGCTTGCAACATCTCACAAAGGACTGGTTTGAATGCTCTGTAAAAATGAACCCTCTGACTCATAAATCTTGTAAAAGCCATGGCTTTCCCGTGATAAACAGAAAGGCTTCATCCCCAGCAGAGCATACCAGGAGATTAGTGGGCTGAGGAGAGATGTTTGGTGAGCAGAAATGTTTGAGTTTCTCTGGTGTCTGGCAGGAGACTTGATGTGGGTTTGTGGTAATGGAATATTCTGTCTCTTCTGAGAGAGATTTGGTCAGGTTAGAGGACTAAGCCCCTCATGCTCCCAAGGTATATCACCCTAAAACACCACCATGTGTATATGGTTGCAAAAACCGGCTTTCGCAAACCATGTCACCATGATCTGCCATCTTGTAATTCTACGCCACTGGTGCCATCTTGCTCCTTCGCCCACTGTGTGTATAGTGATAAGCAGGCCTCACCATGGGTAATGGCGTCACAACTACATAAGGAAGACCAGTCTGTGGGTACACATGCTCAGTTCCTTATGAGGTTTAAGGGGCACTTGGTGTGGCAGGTTTGCTAGGGTGTACCCCTGAACCAGTGCTCTGTGGAGAACATTTTGACTTGTCATTACTGCTTCCCCAAGCCCCCAACTGTCTGGATCAGTAGAGTTTGGAGAACACTGAACACAATCTGAGTTCTTTAGGAAGGCCAGAGTCCAGGTTCCAGCAGGGAACAAGTGATGCTCTCAGAAGGGTTTAACTGGAAGAGAGAGAGCTTATTGATGTAGGAGCTCTTGTAGGTAAAGGAAATAATAATTATGAATAATTAACTATAGGCAAGCTTAGACCAGCTCTAGAGAACAGAGAGAACCTTGTGGAAGTTTTAACTATCTACCACTTTTTACCCTCATCCAACTCCATCTTCTTATTGGGCAAGAGGAACAACAAAGGGGAAAAAAGATTTCACAAGACTAGCCCAAGGGGTGTAGATAAATAGTGCTAAGAGTCTCCACAAATTGGGGCCCGATGTCTAATTGTAAGGTTAGAAGCAAGTACTGTGTTTCTAATGTTTAAAGGGTAAATGTTCTGGGAATTATTTACTTATAGATTAAAAAAAGCTGAAGGGCATTCCTTGTATTCTGATATCTTTCTTGAGTGAGAGCTAGTTCAGGCAAGGAATTTAACAACAGTGAAGCCTCAATTCTTAGCTATAGAAAAAAAAATGTGGCTTTTTATATAAATACCAAAGCAGTCCCAAAGTAGTTTAATCAACTTTATTCATACAAATGTATATATTTCTAGGTCAAGTGCTGGTCATTAATCAGTTTCTGAGAAAGTTGATGTGAATCTTGACATTTTACAGATTGAATAGGATCTACGCTTCTTCAGAAGAGCTTAATTAAAGTACTCTCAGATTCATTTGTCACTTTTAGACCGTTGCTCCTTCCCCATCTATTTTGAGGGTGCATTATCCTCTCCTTTTTTACCCCCTTAGAATCATCATTTAACCTCCTATGTACTCTCCTCCTCATTTATTAAAAATTGGAGTCCCTATGTCACAGTTTTGATCCTTATTATTCTGGAGGTAAATTAAATGTCCCACGGAGCACCCGGCCCAACACCCTGGCTGCTCAGTTCTTTGACGTCTTCATATTCAATGGCTTTCTCCACCACCCACTATCAGCCACTCAATTCCGTGGTCACAATGGACACCATCATCATTGAAAACCACACCATCACAGCATTTACTCTTTGAACTCTATTCACTCTCTCCCTGCCTTTCCAGCTTACTGCTCAAACATACTCACTGTAACAGTTTCATAAGTCCCTCACTCCATTGACTTTACCACTTTTCCCCATATGGCACCCTCCTCCCAATCAGTCTCACTTCCTTCTTTATCTGACATAGATTAAATCATTCTCATCATTTAAATCATTCCCTCATAGGGGCACCTGGTTGGCTCAGTCGGTTAAGCATCCAACTCCTGGTTTTGGCTCAGGTCATGATCTCACAGTTCTTGAGATCGAGCCCTGTGTTGGGCTCTGCACTGACAGTGTGGAGCCTGCTTGGGATTCTGTCCTTCTCTCTGTGCCCCTCTTCTACTCACTCTCTCTCTGTCTCTCTCTCTTTCTCAAAATAAATAAACTTAAAATCATTGCCTCGTAAATATTCTTAGCCACCATCTCCCCCTTTCCTTCAGCCCGTATCACTTGGCAAAACTATTTCTTGGGTGAACCTGATCATTTGTCACCTCCATAAGGGTCAGTTGTGAAGTCCACCATTGCAGGAGGAATTTCACAGCTGACTGAATTATTACCATAAACTTATGACCACCATTGCCAACCAGCCTTGAAGCACTGCCCAGCAAGGCTCATCTACCACCTCTGAAATCACTATTTCACACCTGTTCTGACTATCTCTTCCACCCCCACACTCCTCTTGTTCTTACGGGATACCTACTTCACACTTCACAGAGAACATATGAACACCATTGGAAGAGACCTCCTTTGATCTCTGGCCATCGAATTTCAAAATCTACTTGCATCTTAACTCATTGCTCATTTTTCTTCCTTTTACAATGGCCCAAGTGCTCCTCCTTGTATCCAAGGCCAAACCCTCCACTGTCCTCTGGATTCCTGCCTTCCGGGGGAACCTCATTTCATTATTTTTCTTTTCTCTCTCATGTCTTTAGTCTATCACTTTTGCTGCTGGATTCTTCTTAAACATTGAACTTGATTTAGGCAATGCTATCCAAGCATATACAGACACATAAGGACATCCCCACCCCCACCCCAACTCCCGGGGCATCCTATCCCTGTCTAGCTCTCATTCTATATTTTTCTTTCCTTTCCTTTCCTTCCTTTCCTTTCCTTTCCTTTCCTTTCCTTTCCTTTCCTTTCCTTTCCTTTCCTTTCCTTTTTTCTCTTCTTTTCTTTTCCTTTTTTAACTAAGCTTCCTAAAATGGTGGCCTACACTCATTGTCTCTGTTTCATTATTTCTTATTTGTTATTGTTGTTATTGCGATATTACTAGGGCTCACCAGTGTCTGGTTCTCTTTTTCCTTGGCACATGGAAAGCTTTATTTTCTGGCTTCTTTGCAGTATGGGACCATGTGAGTGGTGTAGCCAATGGACCTAAAAATTTAAGAGTGAGTACATACATGAGTCTCCATGCTTTCTTCCCCTACAACAACTACTGAGGCAGATGTATATTATAGATAGTCCAATTTTAGTATGATGGAACTTCTGTCACCCTTGGTAATCAAGTGACTATTGCAGAAATCCCTGCTGATCTTCACAGTACACATTAAATAAGAAATAAAGTCTTATATGCTAAACCAGTGAAATTTTGGAGTGTATTTTTTATAACAGCACTATCTACCTTAGTGACTAATTCACTCTTCAATCCACTCCCCTCTGGCATTTTGCCTGATTACCATCTACCAAAACTGCCTTTGATCAGGTCGCCAATGTCTTCCATATTGCTAAATCCAATGAATACTTTTCAACTCTATCTTAATTGACATTTCAGTAGCATGCAATATAATCTATCTTTCTTCCTTCTTGAAATAGTCTACTCTCTTGGCTTCAATGGCACCAGATTCTCTTTGGCTGCTCCTTCATAGTCACTTTTCCTGACTCCTTTTTTTCTTTCATATCTTTATATTTTGGAGGTCCTCAAAGCTCAACCTTAAAAGTTGCAGCCATACTTTCCTTCTCTCAGTTCTTTGAGAGAACTGTCTCATGACCTTTACACTTTATAGGCCTTAGCCAGGAGCAAAGAAGGGAATGGAAGAGTTAAGGCAGATGGAAGCAAGGGGAAGAGAGTATGTCAGACAAATCTCTACTTACGCTTTAGATTTCAACTTAACTGCCAGCTCCTCAGAGAGTATGTCCATCACCTTTCCAGACTAGGTTGGGTCCCCCTAATTATTCTCTCCACAGCACTCTTTAAAAAAAATTTTTTTTAATGTTTATTTATTTTTGAGACAGAGAGAGCAGGGGAGGGGCAGAGAGAGAGGGAGACACAGAATCTGAAGTAGGTTCCAGAACTCCGAGTGGTCAGCACAGAGCCTGATGCGGGGCTCGAACTCATGAACTGAGATCATGACCCGAGCCGAGGTTGGACACTTAGCCACTCAGGCGCCCCTCCACAGTACTCTTTATGTTTCCTTCATAGAATTTACCATATATGATTGTAACCATAATTATTTATGCAATTATCTGACTCCTTCATTAATATGTAAGCTTCCTAAGACAAAGGTTGTTTCTCTTTTGTCTACCATTGAATTTTTAGTGCCATATTATAGTGATTGGTTCATAGTATGTGATCAGTAAATTTTTGTTGAATGAACTCATGACTAGTGATTCTCATCTTTGCTATTATGCTTTTATGAAATATAATCCATTTTCAAAAACCATGGGAGCAAGAGTATGGTCACATGGTCTGAAATTTCAATTTAATCCTGGAAATCATATTCACCTTCAAATTCTAGGGACTGCATATCTTCTTAGGGGGCATAGTTCATGTGCAGCCTAAATAGTTCTTCTTGAAATTGAGGTACTTGTATAGAACAGATGCTTAATAATTCAGATACATTGTGAGGTTGCCTTTCAAAGAAAGCTGTAGACATTTAAAGTATAATTCAATGCATAAAAGTGTATGAATCTCTTCTGAAATTGCATTTTTATTTCTACCTAATAGGTCTATAATTTTTTAAGTCTGCTAAACTACACTGAACTCAATGGAATCCATACAAAATAAATGCAGTCTTAATGTCAACTTGCTCAATCAGTTTGAATGCAAAAACTTGTACTTCCTTGATTAAACAGCCAAATCAGCCTCCCTCCCACCCCCGTAGAACATTCTGAGAAGAAAAAAACTTAATATGTGAAATTAGTTTGGATGCCTGATTATATGTATTTGTTGAAGAGATTTGCTGAGTAGCATATTTTCACTTATCTGTCAAATAGCTCTTCAATAAGGAGGCCGACATGAATAAAATAACAATTTTTTGATGAGTTCCTCTATATTTTATGCAGTGAAACTTATTTGCAAATTTCATAGCATAAATTCCCCTTACAAATATTGTAGTGGAAGTTGTGCATAACTACCTTCTAATTCCCCTCAAAAGGAAAAAGACATAAATTTCTAACCACATGATCATCTCAATAGATGCAGAAAAAAGTATTTGACAAAATCCAATATCCATTGATGATAAACATTTTCAACAAATTGGAAGTAAAAAGAAACTTCCTCAGCCAGATGAAGAGGATGTATGGGCACCCTACAGCTACCATCATACTTAATGGTGCAAGACTGAATGCTTTCCCCTAAAGATTGGAAACAAGGCAAGTATTTCTTCTCTTATTACTCCTATTCAACATGGACTTGAAGTCTTAGTGCAATAAGGCAAGAAAAAGAAATAAAAGGCATCAAGGTTGAAAAGGGAGAAGTAAAATTGTCCTAATTAGCAGGTGGCTAATGTAGAAAATGTTAAGATATCTACAAAAGTTACGGCTCCCTAACAAACAGCTTCAGCAATGTCACAGGACACACTCTCAATATACAAAAATTAACTGTATTTACCAGCAAGGAACATTACAAAAAATTAAATTAAGGAAACAATCCCATTTTATAATAGCCTGAAAAAGGAAGGAAACACTTTGAAATGAATTCGATTAAAGAGCAAGAATTCTACACAAATAACTATAAAACATTGCTGATAGAAATGAAAGAGGATCTTAATCAATGCAGTGACATTGCATGTTTATGGATTGGAAGACTCAATACTATTAAGATGGCAATTCTCCCCCAAACTGACTTATAAATTCAATGCAATCCCTACCAAAATTCCAGCTTGCTATTTTCTTACAGAAATTGACAAGCTGATCCTAAAATTTATATGGAAATGCAAGGGACTCAGAATAGCCAAAATAGTCTTGAGAAAGAACATAATTGGAGAATTTATACTTCATGATGTCAAAACTCAGTGCAAAGCTAATCAAGACTGGGTGGTACTGGCATAAGGACAGACCTATAGATCAAAGGAAGGGTATGGGGACAACGGGAGAACCACATGTGAAAGAATGGATTTAGACCTTTACCTCATCTCATACGCAAAAGTGAACTCAAGATGGATCGTGAACATAAATGTCAGAGGAAAAACTATAAAACACTTAAAAGAAAACATAGGAGTAAATCTTTATGATCTGAGGATCAGACTTCTTCAAAGTAAAAACTTTTATGCTCCAAAAGACACCATTAAGAAAATGAAAGACAAGGGATAGACTGGGAGAATCATATATCTAATACAGGAATTTCATCTAGACTCTATAACGTACTCTTGCAACTCAATAATAACAATAATTTAAGAAAACAATCTAAGCATGAACAATGGATATGAGTAGACATTTTTCCAAAGAAGTTATACAAATAGTCAACGAGCATACGAAAAACTGCTCAACATGATTAATCATCAGGGTAACAACCCAAATGTCCATCACCTGGTGAATGGATAAACAAAATGTGGTATATCCATACAATAGAATACTGTGGGGCAATAAAAAGGGATGAAGTTCCAATACATGCTCCATCATGACAAAACATTATACTAAATGAAAGAGGCCAGATGTAAAATATCACATATTGTATGATTCCCTTTATGTGAAATGTCTAGAATAGGCAAATCCGTAGAGACCAAAAGCAGAAGAGTGGTTGCCAGGGGTTGGGAGTGGGGTGGGGTCAGGAATTGGGAATGACTGCTTTTTGGTCCGGGGCTTCTTTTGGGATAACGAAATGTTCTGGAATGAGATAGTGGTGATGGGTGCACAACTCTGTGAATTTACCAAAAACTGTTGAATTGTACACAAAAAATGATTGTATTTTATGTCATGTAAATTCTACTTCAATAAAAGCATTAAAAAAAAGAAAGATAGCATCGTAACAACCCCTTCATTACCAGTGCCATTTCTGTGGCAAGCGAATTCAATTTTCCATATGAGATCAAACTTAAAATTCTTTACTTGTGGAACATTAGTCTGTTGTTTATGTGAGCAAACTAATTAGGCAATAGATTTTTCTTTCTTTCGTTGTTATTTTTTTTCCACTGAAAACTCAGGAGGAATCTTTTCCAGGGTTAACTGGATTGCATTTGTTGTATGATGGTTAAACCCTCAGACTCTGGGATTTGAGGATCCTGCCTCTATCATTTAGCCGTGTTAATTTGTGACACAGTCACTTAAACTCCTCAAATTCTCCTTCATCTTTAAAGTGGAGCTAACAATAGAAAGGACTTCATGTCTACTGAGAAGGATTAAAAGGCTTCTTACAATGTCTGGTACAGAGTAAATGCTCAACCAAAATAAATGCAATCTATTCCATGAGCTGAGTGCTAGACACCCTGATGTAAACCAATAAGCCACTTACTAATTACAAGGTTTGCTCAAGTTTCCCTAAGGCTGAGCTAGAACCAAGATCTTTTGTCTCTTTGTTCTATTTCATATTTCAACATTTAGAGTGGCTTCCCTGTCTGTTCTTTTCCCTTTGCCTGACCTGGTCTTGACTTTGAGTTTCCTGGACTGTTTGTATAACAGTCTCAGTAACAGCGTCTGTAGGCTGGGCACCCCTCAAAGTGACTGTCCTGCATGTGGGAATTGTTCCAAACCCTTGGAAACTCTGGATAAAGCCAGAGTCGCTTTGAGGATGGTCTCAGACCTATGGTGTATATGTAACAGGAAGAGCTTTTGCTCTCTTTTGGAAGTGTCTGTCAAATTTTACTTTCTAGTTCACCATGATAGGATTTTTCAAAGCTTCAAAATCAGACAGAAACTGTGCCTAAGGAGAAATTTATAGCCTGGATGTAAAATGAAGTGGATATCAAAGGGGGGCCAAGTATCCTCAAAAAAATAACAAAATCAGAGGACAGGGAGTAATGGTCTTAGAAGCGCTACCTCTGAGAGACATTCACAACAGAATCCAGCTCATAGTTAAATTAGCAGCTTGTAGAGTACAAGATCCTGTTCCATCTACCCAGACTCTCAGCGCTTTATAAGCTAATGTGAACCAGACTCCAAGTCAAATGTTCACACACTGACAATGTGAAGGAGAATTTCTGCTATTTGTACCTCTTTGAGAAAGAGTTGTTTCAAAGGAGCCCTCCACAAAAATGTTATGTTGTCTACTACAATAAAACCTTGGTTTGCGAGCATAATTCGTTCTGGAAACATGCTTGTAATCCAAAGCACTTGTATATCAAAGCGAATTTCCCCATAAGAAATAATGGAAACTCAGATAATTTGTTCTATAATCCAAAAATATTCATATAAAAATGATTATAATACTGTAATATGATACGAAATCATAAAGAAAATACAAAATATAAAGAAAAATAAACAAATTAACCTGTACTTACCTTTGAAAACCTTTGTGGCTGGTGTGAGGGTGACAAGAGAAGAGGGTTATTGTGTAGGACGAGTTTCACTATCACTAACAGAATCGCTGCTATCTATTGGCTCAATGGAATCTTTTTCTGCGTGGCACCATTGTATACACTCGCATGGATGTTGACTACAGTACAGTATTAATAAACTCTTGTCATAGACTGGATTTAATGGAACTGGCAATAAGGCAGCAGAGGAAAGGGTCTATATCTACAGGCATCCTAAGCTAGAATGAAGCAAAGCATTCCTAAGCTTACTCTTGTATGGAAAAGCAAGGGACTGTTGTCCATAGTGCTTTGAAGTGACAAAAAAAATACACTAGTGCTTGTTGTGGGCATCTACCAACGTTTTGAAAAATTACTGATTTCTGCCGAATACCATGGCCTGAGACCAAGCATCCCAGCATGAGAGACAATCACCCAGAATCCTGCAGAGAAAGAGAGAGAGAGAGAGAGAGAGAATCATTGGCTCAATTGTGATCATGTGATGTTTGGTGTCACGTACTACTCGTATTGCAAGACATCGCTCATCTATCAAGTTAAAATTTATTAGAAATGCTTGCTTGTTTTGTGGAACACTCGTAAAACAAGTTACTCGCAATGCAAGGTTTTACTGTACATTCTTGCCATGTCTTCATTGTCTTTCTTGAGTTTCTCCCCACCTCCCCATCTTTTGCTTTGGTGATTTCTACCTGGCTCCACTGTGTGACAAAATAAGGAGAAGGGGGGATGCGAGTGAATATGGTGTAGCCTGCGTACTGATTTTTCTCCCTCCCAATCTTTCCTTGCTAATTTTAAGAAAAACATCTCCTCCTCAATCCCCCTCCCACACTTTGGATTCTACTTTGAAATAGCAGCTGATGTTGCTAGAAGAGAGTTTGTCTTTTATAACCCCAAATGTAGTGAGTTGAATTTAGCCAGCTCAGGGCATATGTTCTGATTATTCCTCATTTGCTTCCCTGAACTCTTCTCCCAGCCCCCGCCCCCACTAATAGAGAATATCCTACACTTCTCTGTCTTGGGATGCCAGCCACTGCAGACTCCATTTCCCAAGCTCCTTTGCTGCATGGTTTCTGGTTAGTTTTTCCCGATGAAAGACACTGGCAAGAGAATGGGGGTGGGATGGGAAAGGTTGGGGTATTTTTCCCCCACACACTTGCTCCTGAGAGCAGTACCTGGCAATGGTTGCCTCCCTCCTAACTACAGCACCTTTTAGACACTTCCTGGGTTCCAGCTCCCCTGGTGTTCCCTTAAGACTATTTTCTTCCCTTGCCCCTTCTGCCCTAGGGATGCTAATGGATTCCTGCTAGTGCTTTCTGGGATAGGCAGAATAATAGTGTCCCAAATATGCCCACATCCCAGTCCCTGGAACCTGTGAGTTATCTTACACGGTAAACGGAGCTTTACAGATGTGATTGAGGTTATGAACGTTGAGATGGGAGATTATCCTAGATCATCTGGATGGACCCAATCTAATAACATGAGTCCTTAAAAGCAGCTGTGGTCAGAAAATGATGTGACAATGGAAGCCGGGTCAGAATGAGGTTAGATGTTGCTGGCTTTAAAGAGGAGAAAGGGGGCTATGAGCCAGGGAATGTGGACAGCTTCCAGAAGCTGGAAGGGGCAAGGAAACAAATTCTTCTTTGATGCTACCAGGAGGAATGCTGCCCCACATTTTAGCCCATTGAGATTCTATGCCAGTCTTCTGACCTACAGAATTGTAAGGTAACAAATTTATGTTGTTTTAAGCCACTAAATTTGTGGTAATTTGTTATAGCAGCAATAGAAAACCAATACATCTTTCCCATCTTTTTTTCATTGAAGAATAATTGACATGCAATATTATATTAGGCTCAGATGTACAACATAGTGATTCAACAATCATATACATTATGAAATGCTCACCACAATAAGTCTAGTTACCATCTGTCACCATACAACGTTATTACAATATTACTGACTACCTCCCCTATGTTGTACTTTTCATCCCTGTGACTTATTTATCTTATAACTGAAAGTTTGTACCACCTAATCCCCTTCATTTATGTGGCCCATACCCCTAACCTCCTCCTCTCTGGCAACCACCAGTTTGTTTTCTGTGATTATGAGCCTGTTTGTATCTTTTTATTATCCATTTTTCTATCTATTAATTCATTTGCCTGGTTGTTTAGATTCCACAGATAAATGAAATCCTACAGTGTTTGTCTTTCTCTCTCTGACTTATTTCACTTAGCATAGTGCCCTCTAGGTCCATCCATGTGGTCACAAATGGCAACATTCCATCCTTTGTTTTTTACCTTTACCCTCCCCACACCACTGTAAGTAGTCCCTTTATTAACACCCCTTCAGTGAAAACATTTGGAGTGAAATCTGTGTTTTGCTCTTACAAATGTGAGCTCTTGTTTTTCTCTTCCTTCCTTCCTTCTACCATTCATCCACCATGAGGACCCTCATTCCCTCTCCCATTAGGCACCGTCTCAAATGTTTAATACATGTCTTTATTTTTTTTAAGTTTATTTATTTTGAGAGAGAGAGCACAAGCAGGAGAGGGGCAGAGAGAGAGGGAGAGAGAGAGAAAGAGACAGACAGAGACAGAATCCCAAGCTGGCTCTGCGCTGTCAGCACAGAGCCTGACAAGAGGCTTGGGGCTCAAACTCACCAACC
This sequence comes from Leopardus geoffroyi, assembly GCF_018350155.1. Lineage (NCBI taxonomy): Eukaryota > Metazoa > Chordata > Mammalia > Carnivora > Felidae > Leopardus > Leopardus geoffroyi. The sequence continues at coordinate 37,244,899 of NC_059343.1, forward strand.
GTGAGACCATGGCCTGAGCCAAAACCAAGAGTCGGACGCTTAAAAGGCTGAGCCACCCAGGCGCCCCTAATACATGTCTTTATATATGTGGCTAACCTAAGAAATACATGTGAATGTACACATTTTACATTTCTATAAGCTATCTTCTATTATACATCAAAATATTTCTTAGTTTTTATTTTTCCTCCAGTGCTTTATTTTTCAGAATGATCCATGTAGTTCTCTGCCATCTAGCTTCTTGCTTTTGATTGCTGCGTCCTTGAAACATAAGATGCAGTCATCAAAGAAGCCAAGTGAAATCAGGAGGGGCCTGAAGGACCCTAAGAAGAGGGCAAGCTCCCCCATCTTAGAGGGTGGGGTGAGAGCAGAAAGCAGGGAAATTGGAAGTGGGAGGAGGTAGAAAGAAGGAGAAGGTGAGGAGATGTGCCTGGAGAGATGTCCTCAAGAATCTTTTACTATAAATTTGTAAAATGAATGTGAGAGAGAGAATTCATCAGTAACAAGCTAGCTTACTGGCATTTCCATTTGATCCAGTCCCCCTAAATTTCTGTGTGTTTTATCGGCTTACCTCAGACATTTTTCTCTGATCCCAGGAAGTAAAGCAAAGCAAGGCACAGTGTGTCTCAGCCAGGTCTTAAATTTTGGTGCTAACCACGACCTTATTTACTGTACTGACACCTGAATATTCATCTCCTTTGTGTAAATTTACAGCCTCCTCAATTTGGAGCTATATGTAGATTTCACTCATGCAAATGACTTCTCGTTTGACCCATGATAGTATTTCTTTCTAAGTAATTGTATTTTCTTCTTGGTGGGAATAGCCTTTTTTTTTTTTTTTTTGCTTTTATTCCTTATTATAAAAACAATTCATGATTATTACAATTTATAATTATTACAATACAAAAAATATTATTAAAATACAGAAAAGAATGAAGATACAAATGTTACCTATTATCCTATGATTTTAACATTTTTTGGTATGTATTATTTCAGCCTTTCTTTCTCATTAATAATATTCAGTAAATATTTATTATGCAATCTGCTGTGCTAGGTTCTGGGATACAGTGGAGAGCAAAAACAGACACAATTGCTGCCCTCTGGACCCTGTAATCTAGCGAGAGAGAATTATATTTAATTATATGATTATTCAACTAATGTCTGCAACAGTTGGGAAGCTTTTGCAGATGCATCAGCTGGCTATTGCCACAGTAATCCTCCATAATAGATCACCCCAAAACTCAATGGCACATGCCAATAAACATTTATTCTTATGATCATAGTTCTGCAGGTCAACCCGGGCAGTGGTGCTTTAGATTGTGGGTCCATAAACTGGCAGAAGGGACTCTGCTTTAAGGTGTGGATTAAGCCTCAATCTATTTTATATACATTGATTCTAGTCCCAGGCTGAAAGGGAAAGCGGCTCCCTGGGGGATGATTTTCTCATGGTGGATCACTGGAGAGAACCAGAAAGCCAACCAAACCGTGAGAGCATATGTTGCTAACATCCCATTGGCCAAAAAAAGTCATGAACAAGCCCAAAGGCAAGGGGCAGGGAAGATCACCCTTCCTACCATGAGGACATGGCAAGGATGTGGATGTCTATGACAAAGGAATGAAGAATTGGGATCAGTAATTCAACCTACAATGTAACATACAACCAGAGGTGGTGTTATTTAGATTTTCTTTTCAGGATCTCAAGATGGCTGAAACATTCTTAAGCATCTTATCCTCTGATGATGTCATCCAAAGGTAGGAAGGTATGAGTCCTATCTTGTTCTTTCTCTGAAGGCCCATTTCCTTCCCATCTCCATGTCCTTTTACTTCTCATTAGCAAGGGTTGCTTCCCATGCCCATTCCTGATCCAATCATTAGTGGGAGGAATAGAATTGACATGATTGACCCGTATGAGACAACATTCACACCTTGGGGTTGAGGAATGGTTTCTGAAACACAGATGTCCAATATCTGAACAAAAGAGGGATTATGCTGACATGAATGATTAGAAAAAATGACAGGAAGACAGCCAACAGTATCTGCCTCAGTATCTTACTGAAGATTGTCATAAAGTTTCCAAACTATGAGAGATTACAACAGGAGAGCTTTGGTTCGGAGAGGAAAGCCACAGGAATGAGCATTAACCTGAAATTTGAAGGATGAATAAGAGTTACCTGTGCAAAGAGGACAGACAAAAACATTTCAGGTGGAAAAACATACATGAAAGTTCTGTAGCAGAGTGAGCTTGGGGGGTATGTCTGTCTTAAGAAATGTAGAGTGTGGGACGGGATAAGAACCATACCATTCAGAGCCCTGCAGATCAAGTTAAAGCTTTTATTCTTTATGTTAAGAGCAATGGAAAGCAACTAAAGAGTTTTAAGCAAGGGAGCGATATAATCAGAACTGAGTTTAAAAGAAAGTCATACTAGCTGCAGTGTGGAGACAAACAGACGAGATTCAAGAATGGATGTAGGGAGATCAGTTGGGAATTTATTACATGGTTCAGCTGAGAGCAGATAACAGCTTGGCTAGAATGATAATAATAGAGATAAAAAGATGTGACTCAATTTGAGAATATTTAGGAGGCACAGCTCATAAAACTTAAATGATGAATTCATTCTGGGGGTGGTAACAAATGAAGGTATCAAAAACTATTCTTAGACTTCAGAATTTTATAGTTGGATCAATGTTGGTAACGTTCACTGAGGCAGGGACTACAAGAAGAGGCCCATATTTGAGTAGGAAGACCACAAGTACAGATGGTGAGCTTGAGATGCCTTTGAGATACTGAAAAAGAAATGTTGGATTTATGGGTCTGAGATATTATGAGTTATCTGCACATAAATGGTAATCGATGCAAAAGACATTACTAAGGGAGAATATAACATGGGAGGAAGGGAGAATATAACATGGGAGTATAACATAGGAAGAAGCCTTGAGGAACCTCAGCACTTAGTGGGCTATGACATGGCAAAGGAAGCTGAGAAGGACCAATCAGAGAGGTAAAAGAAAAACCCAAATGTAGAAAGAAGACCAAAAGCCAAGAGAATAGAGAATTTCAATAAGGAGGTTAGTGGTAAAGAGAACTGAAGAAGTTGAGCTGGATTTGGTAGCACTGAAGTCATAACGCATGAGTAAATTAGCAAATACCGTTTTGGTGAAGTGACGAATGTGGATGGATTGAAGAGTAGGAGTTGAGAAAATGGAGATGTTGGGTAGAAGAAACCTTTCTCAAGAGTTTGGATTTGAAGGGGACAGAATATAGAAGTGGGAAATGCAACTAAGGGAAGGTTGGGACAGAAGTGATTAAGAGAACTCAAAGCTGATGGGAAGTATCCAATTGAGAAGAAGAGGGTTTTATATCCAAGAGAGAGATGGCATAAGAAAGACTAAGAGTCTTCAGAAAACAGGAAGTAGTAGGGTCTACGTATGTATCCTTATGTACTTATGTAGTTAAAAGCTATGTTTGTATATCTTTTTTACACGAACTATTGAAACAACACATATTTGGCTGCAAGGAATAAAATGCCCCATTATCAGAGTATTAAACAATAAAGACATTTAATTAATATACATAATACAAAGCATGGAAGTTGGCGGTTCTGGAGTTGTTTCAATGGCTCACGTATATCACCAAACACCTGGACTAGGTTCTTTCTATCTTTTCCATTCCGCCTCTTCAGTGTCAGTGATATGTCTTTTCATGGTCTCCAGATGGCTGCCACAGCTCTAAATACCTAATCCTCATACAACAGCATCCCAAGCAAAAAAGCAAGTGGGGAAGGTGTGAGTAACTAAAGTGCTTTCTGTATCCACCATTCTTTTTATTAGGAAGAAATCTTAACCTGAAGCTGTTGGCAGACTTCTATATTTCATTGGCTAGAACTGGGTCACATGACTACCTCAAGGCCAACTGCTAGCAAAGGGAAATGAGATTTCCATGATTGGCTTAGATACATCATTTTTTCATCCCGGTGATTGGGCACATTGCTACCCAAAAACATCAGGGCAAGAAAGAATGTGGAATAATTCTGAACTGACCCAAGAGTGGCTACCATCAAGAATTTTGCCTCAGTAGCTATATTAATTGGTTCATATTTGTGTGTGTATGTGTAATTATAGAACTAGTTCTGTGTAATTATAAAATTAGTTCATAACATTAAAAATTTGCAGGGGTGCCTGGGTGACTCTGTCGGTTAAGCCTCCAACTCTTGATTTTGGCTCAGGTCATGATCTCACAGTTTATGAGATCAAGCCCGAGTCAGGCTGTGTGCTGACAGTATGGAGCCTGCTTGGGATTCTCTCTGCCCCTCCCCTGATCTCTAAATGAATAAATAAGTAAGTAAGTAAGTAAATAACCATTTTTAAAAATTGCATAAAATTGAAAGGTGTAATAAAGTTAATGTGTAATCCCAGTAACCCCAAAATAAGCAACCGTAATTAACATTTTAGCATAGAGCTTTCGAGAATTTTTCTATGCTTAAAAAAAGTATTTCTCTCCTCAAAATTGGGATCATAGTCTGTGTATGATATAATCTGTTTTTTTTATATGAAACAGATTTTTTAAAGTAAGATGTTAAAACTGTAAACTAGATCTTCCTAAATTGTGTGTTTCTTTTATGTTTATGGTTGTTCCATATTCTAGCAGTGTATGAACATGTTCATTTCTTCATATCCTTAAAACAGTATATCAATCAATCCTTGGAATCTTCGATAGCATTATGAGGTAAAAGTGATAGATCAATATAATTTTTACTTTTTGTTTTAGGTGAAAAAAACATTCCATGAATACATTTGCCATTTGACTTTTTTGTTCTTTTCTTTTGCTTATTTTTTATTAATTTGTGTGAATCCCTGTATATATTAAGGACACTGATTCTTTGACATACAGGTTTTATGTTTTTTTTCCAGTTTGTTGATGACTTGGGGCATATGCAGAAATATTTAATTTTTTAGATAAATTCATCACATCTTTCTCTGATGCCTTCTGAGGCAGTAGAGCATAGTATTCAATATCTGGGTCTTAGAGTCAGACATACTTGAACTTGAATCTTGGTTCTTTCCATGATCTGACTGCAAAGACCCTCGAGAAAATGACTCAACTTTTCAGGCACTTTGTTTCTCTATCTATAAAATGGAGATAATGCCTTCTTTGAAAGACTGTTATGCAAAGTATATGCAAATAATGTGCAAAAAAGAGTTTAGTCCAGTGACTGGCACATTAATGCTCAATACATTTTAGTTATTGTTATAATAATTAATATTATGATCATGATTATAAAGGGTCCTCACAGGAAAATTTTATTTAAAAAATATGCATGTATTTTCTTGTCTTTAAATGTAAAAGACAATGTTAAATGTAAAACATAATGTGAACACTGAAAGAGTTTCACATAAATTAAAATTTGAATTTGAGTAATACAAATTCAAAGACTGTTTTTGGGGGATTTTCAAGTCTTATAGAAAGATAATCTAGTGGCTGTTTATTTCTTTGAAGTATAGACTCTATTTAATGTTTGAAAGTTATTTTGTGAAGTTATTTATCCTTTATACTACCGTTCTACCTCTCTATTTTCAGTGAATCAAATGAGTTATTGATTATGGAAGAAATCAAATAGAGATTTTTCATATTCATGTTTGGTCTGAAAGTGTTAATTAAAAGAAAGGTCATTTTAAAAGGGCACCTGGCTGGCTCAGTTGGTAGAGCATGCAACTCTTGATCTCGGGGTTGTGAGTTCGAGCCCCACCTTGGGTGTGGAGATTACTTAAAAATAAAATCTTTAAAAAGAAGAGGTAATTTTATTTTATTTTTATTTTTATTTTTATTATGAAAATTATTGTCAAACTGCTTTCCATACAACAGCCAGTGCACATCCCAACAGGTGCCCTCCTCAATGCCCATCACCCACTTTCCCCTCCCTCCCACCCCCCATCAACCCTCAGTTTATTCTCAGTTTTTAAGAGTCTCTTATGGTATGGCTCCCTCCCTCTCTAACTTTTTTTTTTTCCTTCCCCTCCCCCATGGTCTTCTGTTAAGTTTGTCAGGATCCACATAAGAGTGAAAACATATGGTATCTGTCTTTCTCTGAATAACTTATTTCACTTAGCATAACACTCTCCAGTTCCGTCCACGTTGCTACAAAAGGCCATAGTTCATTCTTTCTCATTGCCAAGTAGTATTCCATTGTGTATATAAACCACAATTTCTTTATCCATTCATCAGTTGATGGACATTTAGGCTCTTTCCATAATTTGGCTATTGTTGAAATTGCTGCTATAAACATTGGGGTACAAGTGCCCCTATGCATCAGCACTCCTGTATCCCGTGGGTAAATTCCTAGCAGTGCTATTGCTGGGTCATAGGGTAGATCCATTTTTAATTTTTTGAGGAACCTCCACACTGTTTTGCAGAGCGGCTGCACCAGTTTGCATTCCCACCAACAGTGCAAGAGGGTTCCCGTTTCTCCACATCCTCTCCAGCATCTATAGTCTCCTGATTTGTTCATTTTAGCCACTCTGACTGGCGTGAGGTGATATCTGAGTGTGGTTTTGATTTGTATTTCCCTGATGAGGAGCAACATTGAGCATCTTTTCATGTGCCTGTTTGCCATCCGGATGTCTTCTTTAGAGAAGTGTCTATTCATGTTTTCTGCCCATTTCTTCACTGGATTATTTGTTTTTCAGGTGTGGAGTTTGGTGAGTTCTTTGTAGATTTTGGATACTAGCCCTTTGTCTGATAGTCATTTGCAAATATCTTTTCCCATTCCGTTGGTTGCCTTTTAATTTTGTTGATTGTTTCCTTTGCAGTGCAGAAGCTTTTTATCTTCATGAGGTCCCAATAGTTCATTTTTGCTTTGAATTCCCTTGCCTTTGGGGATGTGTCAAGTGAGGAATTGCTGCGGCTGAGGTCAGAGAGGCTTTTTCCTGCTTTCTCCTCTAGGGTTTTGATGGTTTCCTGTCTCACATTTAGGTCCTTTATCCATTTTGAGTTTATTTTTGTGAATGATGTAAGAAAGTGGTCTAGTTTCATCTTTCTGCATGTTGCTGTCCAGTTCTCCCAGCACCATTTGTTAAAGAGACTTTTTTCCATTGGATATTCTTTCTTGCCTTGTCAAAGATTTAGTTGACCATACTTTTGTGGGTCCAATTCTGGAGTCTCTATTCTATTCCATTGGCCTATGTGTCTGTTTTTTATGCCAATACCATGCTGTCTTGATGATGACAGCTTTGTAGTAGAGGCTAAAGTCTGGGATTGTGATGCCTCCTGCTTTAGTCTACTTCTTCAGTAAGAAGAGGTAATTTTAAAGATTGCATGGAAACATTAAGAAACCATAGTGCCCTTTTCAGTGTTTTCCTCCCATTTCAGTTAATATTCAGAAGGGATGGCTGTGTTCTTAAGGTGGATGGCCACAAACAGAGAAGAAGAGATATACATACATATTTAATTCTAAAGTGCTGACTTGTGATATGATAGTAACAGGAATCATGGCTTTGAGAGTACTGACTGGGTAATGACTCCTTCTGCTGGATGAAGCTGTGCTTTGTGGCTACACAGACAGGGTGGGAAGGTCCCAGAATTCTGTGCTCCTTAGACAGGAAATGTGGCATGGAGGTTAGAGCAGGGCTCCAGACTGCCTGGGTTTGCATTGAGCTGTGCTGCTTAGTGGCTCTGTGACCTTAGGCAAGTTACCTAACTTCTCTGTACCTTGGTTCCTTTGTTCGTACCATTGGGATAAGAGTAGTACTTACCCACCTAAGGGTATTATAAAGATGCAGCGATTTAATAGCTCTAAAGCACTTAGAACAATACCTAACATAGTAAGCAGCCATAAATATTATTCTTATTTTTTTAATTTTTTTAATGTTTTTTTATCTTTGAAAGAAAGAGAGAGGCAGAGCATGAGTGGGAGAGGGGCAGACAGAGAGGGAGACACAATCCAAGGCACTGAGCAGTCAGCACAGAGCCAGAAGCGGGGCTCGAACCCATGAATCTTGAGATCATGACCTGAGCTGAAGTCAGACGCTTAACTGACTGAGCCACCCAGGCGCCCCTTCCATAAATATTATTCTTATGATCCTGTCCTCCTCTACACAACTTCTATATTGCCCTGTGGCATTTGCCTTGAAACCATAATGTTGAATACAGCTATAGAAATACCTGGAATTTGTTGATTGTCGTTATGGAGAGGAAATCCCAGGATCTCTTAAGTTTTCTTGCTCCAATCTGAGTAGAGAAGCAGGATGCAGATAGAAGGTAAGGAAAGTGGAGAGCATTTGCTGTGCATCAAGATGTCAGGGCTAGTGACTATCTCTCTAATGAAGAAAGGCACTCTTTTATTTAGTATACTAAATACAATCTATTATAGGCATTCATAAGATAGCATTAAAATCCATTTATGATACCCACAGGCTAGTGCGTTATGCAGGTATCTGTTCGCATATTGCTTTGTGTAACTGAATAATGAAGCACTCATTCGATTTGCAGACTTGCAGTGCAGTGTATTTAGGGATTAGCTTAATGTTTCATCACTGCTTGTTATGAAAAGGACAGATAATGGAAAGATCGCCCCGCTGCCTCATAGCAGAAACCTCTCCAGTGATAGCTGAATGAGGTACAAGCTCATTTGGAAATCCAGGTAATTTTCTTCTCCTTTCTTACTTCCCCTTTTCCATGAGAATTTCATCCATTTCCTTTGTGCTAGCTGTGGCAGAGAGGTGTGGGAAATTATCATTAAGTGGGAAGTTAAGATTTCTGGCCTCAATTATTGTCTCAGAATTAAACAGCAGCCCTTTAACTAGAGAAGTATCTGCAGAACCAGCCCATGAACATCAAGCACTGACATTGTCCCTGTTTTGAAGGTGCTTTTTGGTAACACAGCAAAGTTGAGACCTAAAAGGTAATACAGAATACTCGCTAATAACCTCAGTATTGAGGTAAGAGGGAAAAATTCAACAGCGGTCTTCCTTTCTTAAGGAAAATGCCAATTTCTTGGTGACTTGAAAAATAATCCTTAGATTTAATAAAGTACAACTTTTTTTTTTTGCTCAACTCATACTTCAAGCGAATATTTAAAAAAATATGTATTTATTTATTTTTGAGAGAGACAGAGTGCAAGAGGGGGAGGGGCAGAGAGAGAGGGAGACACAGAATCTGAAGCAGGCTCCAGGCTCTGAGCTGTCAGCACAGAGCCTGTTGCGGGGCTCAAACCCATGAACCGTGAGAGTTGAAGTTGGACGCTTAACTGACTGAGTGACCCAGGTGCCCCAGGGGAAATTATTTTTAAGACTCTAGTTACATAGTGTGTTTAGAACAAGATTTGAAATAACATCTTAGATTCATGTAGATCACCCTGGTGTCTATTAGCTACACCACTGGAGAGAATGTAGCCTTATTGGCAAAGGCAGCACCGAATATTTAAGACATGTAGTTAGGGGTTGAGTGGTACTAAAGTACACCTTCATTCAAAGCCATTGCCAATATGACCTTTTTACTCAGATGCAAGGGGAAAGATGTGGGCTTCTCTCTGTGTTCTGGCTATTCCTTCAAGTGGTCCCTTCAGCAGGTGACCTTTTCCTGAATGGAGAATGAATCAGACCCCAGGATGGTTGTGAGGATAAAAGGGACGGATCCGTGTGTGGGCCTATTGTTTGCTGCCACATGTGCTAACTCATCTTATTCAAATTCTTCTTTTATTCTGGTAAAATATACATAACATAAAATTGTACCATTTTAACCATTTTTATGTGTGCAATCCAGTGGTATTAACTACATTCACATTGTTGTGCAACCATCACCTCGACCCATCGCAAGAACTTTCTCATCTTCTTAAACAGAAACTCTGTATCCATTGAACAATAACCCCCCATTCTTCCCTCTCCCCAGCCCCTGGAAGCCACTATTGGATTTTTAGTCCCTGTAAAATTGCCTATTTTAGAAACTTCATATAAATAGATTCATACCATATTTGTCCTTTTATGTCTAACTTTTCTTTCTTTCTTTCTTTCTTTCTTTCTTTCTTTCTTTCTTTCTTTCTTTCTTTCTATTAAATGTTTTAAATGTTTATTTATTTTTGAGAGAGAGGGGGAAGAAGGGCAGAGAGAGAGGGAGACACAGAATCTGAAGCAGGCTCTAGGCTATAAGCTGTCAGCCCAGAGCCTGACACAGGGCTTAAACCCATGAACTGTGAGATCATGACCTGAACCAAAGCTGGATGCCCAACCGACTGAGCCACCCAGGTGCCCCTAGCTTCTTTAACTTAATATAATATTTTCAAGGATTATCCATGTTGCAACGTGTATTAAAATGTCTTTCCTTTTTTAAGGCTGAATAATATTCCATTGTATGTGTATACTGTATTTTGTTTACCCATTCATCTGTTCATGGATATTTGAGTTATATTCTTAAAAGATTGCATACAGATGACCGGAAAATTTACTTGGGGTCCTCTGGAGTAAAGCCCTCAATCTTGGTAGATTGCATTTGCTTGTAATTCTTCCTTCCCTCCCCACCATTACCATGGTCCACTATGAGTGGAATGTGTTTCACCACCCCATTGATGTTGGGCTTTACCGTGACTTGTTTTGGCTAAGGAAAATGTGCAGAAGTTTCAGTGTGCCTTTCTGAACCAAGGTCTTAAGAGGTATTGCATGTTTCTGTTGGCCATGTTGGGTTTCTGCCATTGCCATTAAAACAAAAACAAAAACAAAAACAAACATGGCCTGTAAAGCCAGTGGTCCCATAGGTAGGAGACACATGTAACAGACCTGAACCAACTCACAGCCTGGAGCCAAGGCCAGCCAATCCCAGCAAAGTCTAGCATAGATAATTATCCACAGACTTGTGAGTCAGAAATATATTATTATTATTTGAATCCACTGAGTTTGGATTCTTACATAGATTTATTTCAGCAATAGGTGACTAATTCAGGCCTTGGTGAGAGAAGGGGGAAGCTTTCCCCCCATAATTCCAGGACTCACTGCAGGTTGTGGGTGGGTAGAATTCTCTCCAGGAAAATGTCTTCCTGATCTTGACCCAGCTTAGGGCAACCTGGCTCCTCTCAGCCCTCAGAAACAAATTGACAGTCTAGCATGAGATGGGTACTGGATCCTCAGGTTGTTTCGTTGCTCTTTTAATAAACGGAGTCCTATCTGGGTTTTTCTCAATTGCAGAGGCTCTGGTGAAGATGGTAACCAGCCTATTTAAGATGATTAGATTTCAGGGCAGAATTTTTCATTGGCTTGCACTCCTCCAAGCACTCTACTCTTTCACTTATTCTGAGCTGAATATTCATCATATGTGAGGCTCCTTTCAGCTTTCTTCTTCATTCTCCATCCTTTAGCTCATGGTCTTCAAGCTTCTATTTTCTTTAAGGTAGCATTGCCTTTAAGGCCGCTTCCCAGTTATATGTTGGTGGACCTAAGCCATCCAAAGTATAAACCAGGGGGCATGCTGGGGTGATGTCTGGCAGAGGATAAGACTGCCTTCTATTGCCCTATGACTACTGCTTACATGGGGCTGTGTCATGATTCCTGATTATGAATTGAACATGGGTGGACCAAACTCATTGCTTAGAAAATATTTCAGATGAAATAAACATAGGTAGTTTAAAATATGAGCTTTTATTTTTATTTTTTAAGTTTATTTGTTTATTTTGAGAGAGAGAGAATGGGTGGAGGAGGGGTAGAGAGGGAAGGGGACAGAGGATCTGAAGCAGGCTGTGTGCTAATAGCAGAGAGCCCGATGTGGGGCTCAAACTCACAAACCATGTGACCATGACCTGAGCCAAAATCAGACGCTCAATTGACTGAGCCACCCAAATATGAACATTTTAGGCTATAGTTTATTTATTATTATTACTTTGGGAAAAATGAGTTGTTAATACTATTACTTTAAAAATTGCCACACACTTTCCTCATTCTTGCCCCAAGGCCTTTTCCTTCCTCCTCTTGCCATCGCTGCTCACTTTTCTAGTCGCACGGGCATGCAGTTGTATTGTTCCTGAAACATTGGCCACCGGAGATATGAATTATGATTGATTTGAGCAGTTGGTAGTATGGAATTGAAAAACACAGTCCTATATGTTGATAAAATAGACACTGTTTATAACTAAAGAGTTTAGGGGTAAGGTTTGAGTTTTATCATAAACAAAACTTCCTTTGAATTCTTGCCTAAAAATTTTGACTGACTCCCTTTAAATAAAGTAAAGGACTACAGTTTAGTACTTATGTTAAAGATAATCACTATAATATTGTCTAAAAGAGAGTTGAAAATATGCATAATTTTTTGTAGGAGTTAGGAAGCCTGTCCCTGAAAGTTTTGCGTTATCCCAGCTTCTGACTTTATCTCATAACTTGAGGTTGGCCGACATTATACTTTTAGAGATATCCTGTCTGTGTGTTAAGGGTGAAATAAGTTCAACATTAGTACCCATTTTTCTTGAGACAAGGGAGAGAAAAGAAAGTGACATCACCTTTGGTGACATCATGCAAAAATCAACCTTCATTTTGCATTGGTTCTTGAAAAAGCCTGTCTTCAGTGAGAAGAATCTTAGAAAAAACTATGAGTAACATCATATAAAAAGCAAGTTGAGAAACTCAGGACCAGAATATGGTGTTATTTAATGTGCAAACATGGTTTGTTTAGAGGACTCTGCTGTTTAGGACACACACACACACACACACACACACACACACACACACCACTGAGCTGCAAAGTGTATGTTGCCTTTTGTATTTTGCAGCTTCTGACAGTTGATGCCTCAATTTTGCTAGAACTTCCAAGGGCTTAGTTTGGGGTAAATAATAATCATTTAGTGCATTAATCTTACATTCTCAAAAATGCCATTTTGTTTCCTCAGGACAAGACTGTCAAATCAAATTTACTCATAGACCAATTTCCCCTCATGAAAATCCTGGTGGGCTGAACTAATACTTCATCAAAAAAAAATATGCCAACTGAAGTAAAGCTGTTTACAATGAGGTTGTGTCATTGAATGATGACCTTCTGCAGGCTAAAGCTGGCCCACAGGCTCAATGTTTGACATTTATACTCCAGAATATTTCAGGTTTACTTCTCCTAATAACCAAGGTAACACGGTTTCTAGGCTTTTAGGCATGGAAGGGATTTTGAGAGCCCTTTTATTGATGATGTAGGAGGACTGAATCCTTTTCTCTTCAGTGGGACATTTTGTACATATGTGATATGGATGACAATATGGATCCTGTTTGACAACACTTTTGGAGAAATAGCAAAAGGAAATAAGTTTAAAGCGGAGGATAAGAAATTTAAGTTGAATACAAAGAAGGTGCTGAAAGAACAAGCTAAGGACGTGAGAAATAGCACTGGCTTGTGAATCTCTCTCTCTCATTTTGTGGTTGCATATGTGTGGATGCAGTTTGTTAGAGCACATTACATAATCATAATGGCCGCATTTTCTTTTTCTTCTTATTCAGATTAACTCAATTCATAGTGATATAGACTAAAGAGGTCATAATAGTGAGTAAAAACTTAAACCTGAGTGAAAGTAACTTGATCCAATGATTGGGTTTGGCCCTTAGCCTTGACAGACATGGTTCTAATCCAAGGGAGTTGATTAAAAATAAATCACAAGAGACCGAGGTGTAACTGAAATGCCAATGTATTACATTCCAGTGGGAAATAGTCTTCTCTGGTGAGCAGAATGATCCTATCCTCCACCCAAGGTACCCACCTCCTAGAATCTGAACCAAATGTAATGGGAAATGTTGGCTGTCATCTTGGCATCCACCATCTCCTTATCCATTTCTAAACAAATCTCTTTTATCCAAGGGTCATTCACTCCCACACATAGCCCCTGTGCCTCAGGGGAAGCTGGTTGAGACCATATCTTGGGGTTCTGATTAGTCTAATCTAGTCCTTTCTGCCTTAGTTTGCAGACAGTCTGGCCCAAATCAGTTTGGTTCAATCAGAAACAAGAAGAACTTTTCTCAGAGTTTTTGGAAATGCAGCTGTCTTGTTATGAAGCATAGCTACAGGAATCCAGCCTCTTACTGTATATAAATGAGTAGCCATTTAGCCCGAGTTGCTATAAGGGGCATCCTACAGCCCTGAAGGGAATTGGCCTTTAGAATGAAACTGCCAGTGTTGGTGTCAAAATGGAACGATGGAAACAATCTGTGTCCTTGATGAGATCCTTGGTCAGTTAACCCTAAAGCCTTTTCTATGGCTGGAATTTAGTTTTGGCTGCCAGTATACTTTATTATTGTCACAGATATTTTGGGTTAAGTTTTCAATTTTATGCAGCTTAAAAACCCTAACAGTTATAGGGTTTGTTACCAGAAGTGGGCTCCATCAAGTAACAAATCTTAAGCTATGGAATTGGCTGAGTGTAGGAGGTAAGACAGAAGGAAGCTTGGGTTTTCTATCATTGACATGCCAGAGTGAAACATTTGTCATTTCCCCATTAAATAACATACCTTCCAGAGCTTTGGGATGAAAGGATTTGGTACGAAAAAAAATCAAGCTGTTGATTACTTCTTGCATCTTCCAATAAGATATTACAAGAACAAAATAAGACCCAGTACTCATCTTGGATGTTGCCATTGGAGGAAAATGGGGTTTCTTTTAGAGAGAAGCATTATGGGGTGCTAGATTGGTTCACTCAGGAAGTCCCTTCACTACCAGAATGAGAACCCAACCCATAGTTAGAGCAACTACCAGCAAATGCCAGCTTATCCCAGCAGAGCCACAGTCAACCCACAGACTGTGAGCAAGAAAGAAATCCATGCAGTTTTATTGCAGTTGGGGCTTGTGTGTTACACACAATTATTGTAGCAATAGCTGACTAGTATAGTGAGAATGAGAGATGAAGGAGAGGAAGCAGTTTCTTAGAATCTTAAAAAGTTACAAATTACCCCCACATTCGTTTTAGGAGTAGATGCAGCCTAAATCTATTAGGAATGTGGTGGTGGGGGGGGGGGCGGTGGGAGTAAGGTCTAGTTTGAGGGACCATTTTCCCTTTTCATGAGAAGGAGGAACTATGACTATGTTGGATTCACCCGTCAAGTTTTCTACCTATTCATGTGGATGACCAAGGCATGAAATGGAATGCAGTGGAAGGAGGAGAGGAGAAAAACGGGAGGCCCCTCAGCTGTCTCTGTCTTTGCTAACACAGCTAACAACCCGAGCAAGAAAGGGTTGTCTTTAGAAATGACATATGGCTAGGTAGGTTTTGAAAAATTAAAAATGGAAAAGGATTTCTAGTGTTTCCAGCTTATTAAGGCATAAAAACAAGAACCAATTTGCAAAGATGTGGGCAGTAGCAGAATGGATAGTGGAGGCTGATTAGGTATGTCTGCTCAGGGCGACTCATTAAAAGCACCCGACTAGAGTCCTGAAGCCGCTATAATTCCCACTGCCTCCCACCATTACCACTTTATCAGCTTCAGAGGGAAGGTCCATTTATTCTTCAAAAAGGCCCACTCCTGATGTGTGTTGTTCCCTTTTCTTGACTTGTAGAACCACACCAGGATCATTCAGTTGATTTTGGATGGAGGTGCATGGCAATACATCTCCTGAGGCAGGAGATTGAAGCTTGACCTTGCACTTCTGTGCCTGACACTTCTAGGCCTTCATCTTTCTTCGAGGCAACAACATACTGTCTATTACAGATGAGGTAAGACACCACATGCTCAGTCTCCATGTGCGTTTAAAATGTGGATTCAGCAAGTTTGTCTCTTCTCTTTGCTTTGACTATGGGGATGGGAAGGCTGCTTTGATCTTCAAAAATTAGGACTATAAGTGATGCCTATTCAAATATTGGCTCAAGATTAAAACAGCGATTGCTTTTGAGTTGTTTTTAGAATGTTTCCTTTCCAAAGCCCCCTTTCTGTCTTTGGACGTGTTAGGTGCTGACCAAGTTCAAATTTCCACATGATATCTATGTATCTGAAATGTATGTGACACACAAATGCTGGGTAAATATTTTGTTTTAGGTTTTTTTTTTCTTGCCATGAAAGTAATGCATGCTTATTACAAAAGTGCACCGTATACTGAAAAACTGTAAATAAGGAAAAATTTAAAACCTGTGGGGGCACCTGGGTGACTCAGTCGGTTAAGTGTCCGACTTCGGCTCAGGTCATGATCTCAGGGTTCGTGAGTTTGAGGCCCCGTGTGGGGCTCAGAGCCCGAATCCTGCTTCGGATTCTGTGTCTCCCTCTTCTCTGCCCCCCGCCCCCACTCATGCTCTGTCTCTCTCTCTCTCCCTCTCTCTCAAAAATAAATAAACATTAAAATTTAAAAAAAAACCTGTAAACACACTACTCAGGAATACTGCTTGCATTTATATCTATATATTTTTATAAATATGTGTATATGTAAATCTTATATATGTATATAAATCTTTGATATAAATTATTATATTGGTTATACAGCTTTGAATTTTCCTTTTTAAAATAAGCTGTCACCCTGTGAACTTGATGGTGCTTAATTCAGTGTGCCTGTTGTATTCACAGTGAGATTTATTATTTTTCCTATTGGTGCTTTGTTTAAAGAGCTTTTTGTAGCCTCGTATTTTCAGTCTGGCTTCACAGTGTGTGGAGACATGCTCTCCCATGTGTGTGAATGAGTATCTTTCATTTGCTACTCTTGCCAGAGAGAATGACAAATCCAATTCTGTAGTTTAAGATTTATCTCCAAGATTGATATGTCTTTGGCCATAAACTTAAGTGCTGGGTAGTCAGGCTTCCAACACGTATTAATCCCATGCCACGTGCAGAACTGGATGCTAATTGGTTTAGAGCTTTTGGTGGATGTAGAAGGACATGGGTCCTCAAGTGACCAGCAGTTCATGAAACAGCTGCTGAGGGCAGAATGGGTTACCCTGGCTTCTGGCACTGGCTGGTTTTGTGGGGAGATGAACGGAGTAGGGTGGCCGAGCTCTGGGGTTCATCCTTAGAGCAGGGAATGCTATACTCACATGCACAGAGGCAGAAAAATTCTTTACAAGTGTAAGGAATGGCGAGCAGCTCCACTTGGCAATAGCAGAGGAGCCACGCGGGGGAGAACAGACTGGAAGCTGATTTGTTTGGAGGGCCTGGACACAGGGCTGACAAGCCTGCATTCCACAACACAGATGGGAAGGATCCCCAGCAGGTTTCCCAGCTGGGGAGTGACATAAAGACGAGGACATTCAAAGCTGATTATTTTATTGTTTGGGTGTATCTGCAGCTCCCGTTATTTGGTATGATCATTCTAAGAGCATGCTTGCTAGGCTTCTGCCCTGTCAGAGTCTGGCCATTGAAGTTGTGTGCAGCTTGTGCAGCTAGCATCATATCCTGTCCCACCAGGAAGGTCCAAGGTAGGCCAATTCCAGCCCCTTGAAATAATTAGTTCCCACTGCTCTTTGTGTACAGAACCAAAAAGATCAATTTATTGGCATTGTGGGTAATTTTCAGAGACTGCCAATAGAATGTATTAAACTAACTGGATTGTAGGAGGACAAGGGGGATTATTTTCCAACCACAAACCCAACTCAGGAGGGAGTTCTTGTCTTCCTTTGTGCTCGGAAACTAGCACAAATTTTACCATACAACGTGCATGTGCCTGCTCCCATACATTGCTGGTGGGATGCAAAATGGTACCTGTGTAGGAGAATTGGGTCATTTCTAACAAAATTACATATGCATTTACTCTTTGAATTATTAATCCCACTTCTACGAATCTGTCCCAAAGATATAATGGCAAAAACTACAGGAAGACATATGCCAGGTTGGTCGGTACAGTACATTGCAGCAAAAGATTGGAAGCAACCTGAATTCCACCAGTGGGAGACTGAAAAGTATTCGCACATCTACACACAGGAGTACTATGTAGCTATAAAGAGGAGTGAATTATAATTCTATATATTGCTAGGAGTGGTTTTCAGCATATATTATGTAAAAAAAGCAAAGTGGAGAAAAGTGTGTATGTTTTTTATTTAAGAAAGGGGGTTATGAATAAATATATGCATTCATATAAAATATGTGTATTTACTTTCATTAAAAAGGAAGAATAAGGGGCACCTGGGTGGCTTACTCGGTTAGGAGTCCGACTTCAGCTCAGATCATGATCTCACAGTTCATGAGTTCAAGGCCTGCATCGGGCTCTATGCTAATATCTCAGAGCCTGAAGCCTGCTTTGGGTTCTGTGTCTCCTTCTCTCTCTGCCCCTCCTCCACTCGCTCTGTCTCTCTCTCTCTCAAAAATAAATAAACATTTAAAAAAAAGGAAAGAATAAGCCTAAAGCTAAAAAATTTTAAGAAAGAGATTACCAGTGGGGAAGGAGTCAGAAACAAGAAAATAAGATGAAAGGGGAGAGATAGAAGTGGGACTTCTCTGAATATACCTTGTTTTGTAGATTTGAATTTGGGAATGTGTAATTATTTTATGTAATTATAATACAAAATTAAGTTTGAAAAGCAATCTCTAACAATAAAAAAAATGATGTGAAACATCTAAAACAAACTATGTGACAAGTGTTTAGATAAACATACAGAGAGGAACTGTTCCATGTGATTTCAATTCAACATAGTAATTTGACTTTACATTCCTAGAAGAATACATGCGAAGGACAGAAAGAACTGTAAGAATATTTTGGTCATGTTGGTGTTGTAATGTTGACATTGTTGTGTGTGAGGGTGGGACAAAGCAAATGTGTACTTATATTGGCAATGTTTGGGATCAGTATTTTCAGCATGGAAAAAAGGAAATACAGACATAATATAGATAAGATTAAGTAAAAATCTTATATTTTTGAATTTGAAATGGAAATATTAGTATACACTTGTGTTGTTTTTCATCTTTAAAAAACCCATTTTCTAGTTTTGAACATGAAAAGTTCTAAAAACAATGATCAACCCAGTAGCAATGAACATCCTTGGTGTCCAGGTTTTATGGTCAAGTACCATTTTCCATTAAAAGGAACCTGGGCTCCCTGGGAAAATAGCTGCTGCCAGAACTGGGGCAGAAAATGTACCAGATAAGCCCAAAACATCCTGTTATACTAGGAATCAAGGAAACTTTCAATGACCATTGTGGGCTTCTTAAAAGGACACAAAAGCCACTTGAGGAGGGACGATTTGATCATCAATAAGAATTGCAATTGCAATAGATCAAAACATTTATATATGTGTAATCCATGTGCTCATTCTGATTAAAAACCCCACAAAAGTCATTGGTCACCTTTGGATTTCTTTTGGATGTATTAGAGAAGCAACAAGATATTTTGAAAACCAGAATATAATGGGAAAAAATTCTGCTTTTGTCTTGTCTTCTTTACATGAAAGGCACATGGTGATAATCAAATAATTGATAAGAGCAAATTCCTCTTTAGAGAAACATATTAGCTAGTAATTGAAGGAGGAATGATAGAATTATAACACTACTCTTGCAACCTCTAACGAAATACTGACATTGATCATTAATGACTACTAACAATGCGAAAAGAGAGAACACCAGCCTTTTTTGGCCTTCTAATGGGTGATTACAACACCACCTATTAAGGATTATGGCCAAAGAATTGTAACTGAATATCATCAAGACTTTAGCTTTAATTACCAATTTATAGGAAATACAGAGGACAGAGGAACATTTTCAGGAAATATAGGAGACAGGTAAATAACATCATGAGACACAATGAGCAAAATCTAGACTGGAAAATAATATGGGGCACATGACTTAGTAATTCAACAAAAACATTGCAAGAAAAAAAGTTTGGAGAACTAAAAGAAGTAAACCAACTTCTCCATATAGATCTTATTTGGATTCTGATTCCATCAACACACTGCAAAAATACAAATATGAGACAGAGAAATTTGAATATTGGCTGATGATGTTAAGAAATTGTTAATTTTTACACATGATATTGGTATTATCTTTTTTCTGGTAAACACTGAGATATTTTGCAGGTGGTATGATAGAAAAAAAAATCTCAGATTCACTTCAAAATAAGACAGTATCATGCAATGGAGAGGACAATGAGTGAGGCAGGGTATGAAACAAGATAGACTATGCATTATTAGTTGAAGGTTGGTGATATGATGACTACAGGCATCACAAAATCATGATAAGCAGGCTTAATTCTTTCAAATAAATATAAAGAATAGAACACAGAGGGAAAAAAGCAATGTCTTCATTTCTTCAAAGTTTACCAATCTGCATCAAAGTTCATGAGTAGTCTTTTAGGATTCTAAGACTCTATTATCATGTCGAAAATACAGTTGATTTCACTTTTTGGCTCTATTAAGACAATCAATTAGAACTGAGAACTTCCATAAAATATTTGAATTTTACCTCAGTATTCAGTGATGAATTAGACAATCCCAAATGTATGGGCTTACTAGACAAGGTGACATTTCTGACCGTGATGTTTATACAGAAGTCATCTGTAACATTAGAGTGCACTGTTGATAGTAGTCTAGGCTTTCGGTAAGTGTATTTGCTGCGGACTGTGGGCTTTATTTCTTGCTAAGCCTTGCTGGGTGTCAGCACAAACACTGCTCATTTGTCATCTTTTACTAAGCAAAACTTTTCCGTACAGATGGCATACACATCTACTCTTTTATCCCCGACCTTCCTGGGACCTTTGTTCCCATCAGCAGTCTTTTCCTTGACTGCCTTACTGTCATCTCAGAGAATCTACCAATCCCCTTATTTCTTCTGAAGTGCTTCCCTCTTGACAAAGCCTAGCACTTGATGACCTCAGTCCCAGGAAATATTCTTTGTGTTTGTCTTTCTTTGCCCATGACTGCAGGGCAGTCATCTGGGGAACTGTTTACGGTTTCAGATATCACCAACCACTACTGAAAAGGAAGAAAAATAAAACTCTCTTTCCTTTGAACTCCGCAGAGATATAGATATTTTAAACTCGGGAAGACAGGAAAGGAGGGCCTCACTGACACTTTTTTACCCTCATTGTCACAGTGGTCTGTCTACTTTTCATTCTTATTTCAAGGTGGCTTCTGAATTGATTTCAATAGTGTCCAATTCAAGTATAATTTTATGGTAAGTAGGGTCTGAGTTCTTTTTAGAATTTTGTTAAATAGATAAGTGAAAATCACCAAAGCTTACTTGGGAGTTAGATAGTTTTGAATTCACTGTGATAATTTATGCAATTAATAGATAAATCTGTGCCACCCTCCAAACAGAGATTAATTGAATTCATTTTGATAACCTTATTCTTCAGACTTCTTTGTTATGTGCAAGCACATTAATAATAGACATTAATAATACCTTGGATTTGTAAAGCATTGCTATATTCAAACCATCTACATCGATGTTATCTCATTTTAAAAGGTGGGCCCAGCAAATATTTGAGAAATTAAGAAATTTGGATCCAAAGATATCGGAAAACTTACCAAAGCTAGTAACAGAACACAGAATCAAGGAATGCTCTTTATACATCTCCTTTCCTACTTCTACCCGTCCCCTCAAAAAACCCAGTATGTAGGCTTGATCCCTACTTTACTTCTTAAAGAATCAGCTTTTGGTTTTATCGATATTTTTGTAATTCACAAAACATCCCTTTATTATCTCTCAGTTTTTGTGGAGTTTGGACAAAGCTTAGTTGAATACTTTGTTTAGGCATAGTAGATGTCAACTGGGGTTGTGGTCTCATCTGATGCTTGAAAACCTGTTACAAGTTCATTCAGCTTGCAGACAGTTCCTCACAGCTGTAGAATTCATGGAAGCTTTCATCTTCTTTGAAGCCAGTAAGAAACTCTCTCTCTGGTGCTTCTTTTTTTTTTTTTTTTTTTTTTTTTTTTTTTTTTTTTTTTTTAGAACTCCCTTAATTAAGTCAGGCCCACCCAAAATAATTTCCCTTTTTATTAACTCAAAATCAACCAATCAGTAATCTAATTACAGGAGTGAAATCCCACTCCCAAAAGGAGGAAGTTATATAGGGCATGTAGACCAGGAGGTGCTAAACTTGAGGCCATCTTAGAACTCTGCCGACTACAGCCTGTATACTGAAAACTTCAAAAACATTGCTGTGAGAAATTTAAAAGGAACTAAATAAACGGAGAGGCATACTATGTTCATAGGTTAAGACTCAATATTGGTAAGATATCAATTCTTTCCAAATTGATTCATAGATTCAACGCGATCCAAATTAAAATCCTAGTGGGATTTTTGTAGATGTTGATAAACTGGTTCCATAATCCAAATAGAAATGTGGACTCAGAATAACCAAAACAGGTTTGAAAAAGATCAAACTTGGAGTACTAATACTACCAAATTTCAAGACTTATCAAAAGGCTACAGTAATCCAGTCAATGTGGTATTGACACCAACATCAACAAATGGAATAGAAGAATGATTCAGGAAATGGACCCACACATGTATAGACAACTACTTTTTATCTTTACCTTCATTAATCCATTTTATTTTATTTTATTTTTTTTGCATTAATCCCTTTTCTAATGCTCTTTTTTTCTTCATGCAATGTTTCTGACCTATATAATTTTCCTTCTTTCCAAAGAATTTTTCAACATTTCTTGCAATGGTTTCATTGATTTTTTTCTTTTGTTCTTCTGTTTTCAGTTTCATTGATTTATGATATTAAATTTATTGTTTCCTTTCTTCTGTTGCTTTGGATTTAATTTTTTTTTTCTTGTTTCTTAAGCTTGAAGCTGGGATCATTAATTTGAGACCCATCTTCTTATAAGCATTTTAATATTGTAAATTTCCTTCTAAACATTGCTTCAACTACATGCCACACATTTTGATATGTCATATTTTATTTTCTTTCAATTCAAAATGTTTTCTACCCATGAATTATTTTGAAGAATGTCACTTACGAGGTTATTCACTTCTCGTTCAATTCCATTTTGGTCAGATAACATACTTTGTACAATTTCACTTGATCATATTTTGTTAGGCTTTGTTTTTTGATCCAAGATGTGATCTGTGTTGATGAATACTCCACGTGCACTTGAAAAGAATGTGCCAGGGCACCTGGGTGGCTCAGGCGGTTGAGCATCCCACTTTGGCTCAGGTCATTATCCCACAGTTTGTGAGTTCCAGCCCCACATCAGGCTCGCTGCTGTTAGCCTGTCAGTGCAGAGCCTGCTTTGGATCCTCTGTCCTGGTCTCTCTGCCCTTCCCCCACTTGAGCTTTCCCCCAAATAAATAAATATTTGAAAAGAAAAGAAAAAAAAAGGAAAGGAAAGAAAAGAAAAGAATGTGTATTTTACTGTTGTTGGGTGAAGTGTGCTATAAATGTCAACTATGTCATATTGAATGACAGCACGGTTCAGGTCTTCTGTGTCTGTATTAAACAGCTTCGGCTGCTATAACAAAATATTATGGACCAGGTGGCTTAAACAACAGAAATTTATTTCTCCCAGTTCTGCAGGCTGGAAAGTCCAAGAACAAGGTGCCAGGCGGGTGAAGAAGGGCTCTCTTCCTGGCTTGTAGGTGTCCCCCCTTCTCATTGTGTGGTCACATGGCCTTTCCTTAGTGTATTTGGAGAGAACTTTCTCTCTTCCACTTTTATAGGACCTATAGTCCTTGTTAGGACTCCATCCTTATGAACTCATCTAACCTTAATTACCACCTGAAAGCTCTATGTCCAAATATAGTCACAATGGGAATTAGGGCTTCAACATATAGATTTTGGAGGTATACAATTCAGTCCCTAGCAATATCCTTGCTAATTTTCTAATGATTCTATCCATTACCGAGAGAGAAGTGTTGAAATCTCTGAGTATAACTGTGAATTTGTTTATTTCCCCTTTCGGATCTATTTTTGTTTCAGATATTTGAAACTGTATTAACAGTGCATTCATTTTGGGGCAGCTGGGTGGCTCAGTCGGTTGAGCATCTGACTCTTCATCTCAGCTCAGGTCATGATCTCAAAGTTTCATGAGTTCGAGCCCCATATCAGGCTCTGTGCTGACAGGGCAGAGCCTGCTTGGGATTCTCTCTTTCCCTCTTTCTGCCCCTCCCTCACTCACGCTGTCTTTCTCTCTCTCTCTCTCTCAAAATAAATAAATAAACACTTAAAAAAACAGTGCATTAATTTTTAGGATTGTTATGTCCTGTCAGTGAACTGACTCTCGTGTAATAAACTAATGTCCCTCTTTACCCTGGGTAATTAACCTTGTTCTGGGGTCTTTTTCTAAATATGAATGCAATTACTTCAACTTTCCTTTGATTAGTTTGCATCATCTATCTGGTACTCTGTTCCTTCTGTTTTTCCGTTCCTCTGTGTCCCCTTTCCTGCCTGCCTTCTTTTGAATTTTTTGAATTCCCTTAATATTCTATTTTAAATTATGTCTTTTATGGCATAATGTTTGCATTAATTTTTATTGTTGTTCTAGGGTATAGAACCTTTCAATTTAGAGCTTATATATCACTACTTCAAGTAAAATGTAGAAGCCTTACAGCCATATATCTCGTTAGCCTCCCTTCTTTAAGTTGCCCTTGTCATATGTATTACATCTATACACATTGAAAACTCTACCAGACGTTATTGTAATCTTTGCTCTTCCTTATTTTTGATGTCCTAAGTTTTACCCATGTATCATTTTGCTTCTATAAAACTTCCTTTAACATTTCTCTTAGAGCAGGTCTGCTGGCAATGAATTCTCTTAGTTTTCCTTCATCTGAAAATGTTTTTATTTTGCCTTCATTTTGAAAGATATATTTGCTTCGTGTAGAATTCTAGGTTGACATGCTTTTCTTTCAGCACTTTAAAATGTTCCCCTGTGTCTCTGATGAGAAATCTGTGGTAATTCAAATCATCACTGTCCTATATGCAATGCATCATTTTTTTTTTTCGGGCTGCTTTCAAGATTTTTTCCTTTGTTTTGTTTTCCGAAGTGTGATTATTGTGTCTCTGGTGTGATATTCTTTGTATTTTTTAAATCCTGTTTAGGGTTTGATGAACTTCTCAATTCCATAAATTTATATATTTTATCTAACTTTTAACATTTTAGGAAATTACTTCTGCACCAATTTCCTTCTTATCTTCTGAGACTCATTGACATAGATGTTAGATATTTTGATATTGTCTTATAGGTTCCTAAGTCTGTTCACTTTTTAAAATCTTTTTCTTTAGACTGTTCTTTTGATTGGACACTTTCTATTGACTCTTCAAGTTCTCTTGCCTTTTTCTTCATTTGTCTCTATTCTGTTATTGCACTCCATCAGCGAATTTTTTAAGACATTGTATTCTTTGTTCTAAAGTTTCCATATCTCTGTTGTCAACTTCTGTTTTTCCATTCACATTAAATATGGTTTACCTTTTCATCAGGGAGCATAGTTATAAATAGCTCTTTTAATATCTTTGATGATTTCAACATCTGAGTAATCTTGGGGTTGGTTTTCATTGGTTACTGTTTTTCTCGGAAATGGGCCACGTCTTCCTACATTTTTATATATTGAGCAATATTGGGACATTGAGTAATTTTCCTGGAAATTTTGATATTATGCTGTGAGGCTCTGAATCTTTTTAAACTCATCTGGAAAATGTTGGTGTGAGTGTGTGTGTGTGTGTGTGTGTGTGTGTGTATCTTGTGTGAGTTAATACACAGAATTCAGAAATCATCTTCTCCAGATTCCTCTTCTCTGGGATTCTTCTGCCTTGCCCCCCTATCTTTCCCCCCATCAATTTGCATAGATTGCTTTTCTTGGTCCTACAGCTAGGAAGATAGTGTTTTCCTTTGAGATTTTATTGCCTATGAAGCCATTGCCATAGCCCCTAACCAGTGCCAGTATTTGGGTCAAAGCCATGAGAGAAAAGACGGAAAAAAACTTTAGGAAACTCACCCTCCCCCCCATATGGGTCACTTCTTTAATTCCTCTCCCCAGTCTGCCTGCTTTTGTTTACTTTTCAGAATCCTCAGATAGTTGCTTTTGTATTTTATCCAGAGTTTTTAGTTACAATCAATAGGCTTACTCCATCTTGACGAGGACTAGAAGTCTCTTCCACTTCACTTTTAGGAAGAAATGCAAGCTTCGTATTTGCTCTATAGTCTCTTGCCAGATTCTAGGCCAAATACAAGCCCTTTAAACAAGTCATAATAGCCCTTTGTCCACTGGGAGGCAGCACTAACAAGCCCCACTTGCCCCAGGCCTCTGCAGCCTCAAGATCATGGATGCAATCTTGGTAGCCTGTGGCTTCAAAGTTTTGCTCTACACATCTCCAAAGGCAAGGGAATTAAACGCAAAAATGAACTATTGGGACCTCATCAAGATAAAAAGCTTCTGCACTGCAAAGGAAACAATCAACAAAACCAAAAGGCAACCGACGGAATGGGAAAAGATACTTGCAAATGACATATCGGATAAAGGGTTAGTATCCAAAATCTATAAAGAACTTACCAAACTCCACACCTGAAAAACAAATAATCTAGTGAAGGAATGGGCAGAAGACGTGAATAGACACTTTTCCAAAGAAGACATCCAGATGGCCAACAGGCACGTGAAAAGATGCTCAACATCACTTCTCATCAGGGAAATACAGATCAAAACCACAATGAGATACCACCTCACACTGGTCAGAGTGGCTAAAATTAACAACTCAGGAAACAACAGATGCTGGCAAGGATGTGGAGAAATGGGAACCGTCTTGCACTGTTGGTGGGAATGCAAACTGGTGCAGCCGCTCTGGAAAACAGTGTAGAGGTTCCTCAAAAAATTAAAAATAGAACTACCCTATGACCCAGCAATAGCACTGCTAGGAATTTATCCAAAGGATACAGGAGTGCTGATTCATAGTGGCACATGTACCCCGATGTTTATAGCAGCACTTTCAACAATAGCCAAATTATGGAAAGAGCCCAAATATCCATCAACTGATAAATGGATAAAGAAGATGTGGTTTGTATATACAATGGAATACTACTTGGCAATGAGAAAGAATGAAATCCTGCCATTTGCAGCAATGTAGTTGGAACTGGAGGGTATTATGCTAAGTGAAATAAGTCAGGCAGAGAAAGATAGATATCATATGTTTTCACTCATATGTGGAATTTGAGAAACTTAAGCTCATGGGGGGAAGAAAGGGGGAAAAATAGTTATAGAGCGGGAGGGAGGCAAACCATAAGAGACTCTTAAATACAGAGAACAAACTGAGGGTTGATGGGGGAGTGGGGGAGAGGGGAAAATGGGTGATGGGCATTGAGGAGGGCACTTGTTGGCATGAGCACTGAGTGTTGTATGTAAACGATGAGCCATGGGAATCTACCCCCCCTCCCAAACCAAGAGCACGCTGTACACACTGTATGTTAGCTAGTTTGACAATAAATTATATTTTTAAAAAATTTCCACAAAGGGAAACACTGGGGCCTCAAGCTCCCCTTCTGCACTCTACCTCCTTCCTACTTTTTCCTTGTGGGTTCTGGGTGGCTAGGGTGTTTGCTGATTGCAAGTGAGTTCATTCTAAGTCTGTTGCCAGTGCTGCTGCCTTGTCCACCTGTGGTCGCATCCATAGCAGTTATGACTTCCATTGCTTGCTCAACTCGCCATGGTTGCTTGGGTGGAAGAAACCTTCTCTCCCTGGTCATGTTTACAATTTGTTCAGTAGACTCCCAAAGCTGACCTTCAATATTTTCAAAGCCTTTCCTCTTCTTTTTTTCTACATATTAGGTTGGAAACTGTGGGAGTTGTTAGTTTCTAGTCATCAAATTATTTCTGGCTCTTCAATTTCTCAGTACTTAGTAGGATTGTTTTCTTGGCCCTCTTGTAGTTGGGTCAGGTCACATGATTAATTATGGCTTATAAACTGAGTTGGAAGTGATAAGTGATACTTCCAAGTGATAAGTGGAAGTTCCAGCCTGGAAGTGATTAAAACATTAATTGTGAGACATCCTAGAGTTCTGCTTTCCTCTTTCAAAGTGATTGGTAATGGTCCAGGTTGTATCTCCTTTAACAGTCTAGGTCTCAGAGTGAGAGCTACATGGGATAGAGCCACCTGAACACTGACAATGGCCATGTAACAGGAATGAGCATGAGTGAGGAATAGACTTTTGCTGTTTTAAGCCACTGAGACTTGGGGGTTATTTGTTAATGAAGCATTACCTAACCTAGCTTAACCGATACAGAAACTGCATGAAAAGGACTACCTAACATCGTACTAAAAAGCATTCCTTCTTACCCATTTCAAATAAGGGTCTCAGGGCAGAGGCTCTTCATCTTGCCTTGGTCCTGGCTAATTGTAAGTTCTCTGTCTATCCAGACATTCCTCTTGGAACCTGAAGCTGTCTCTGTCTTGCTGGAGTTTAAATCTTGGTTTCCAGAACCTGACTGCCAGTCTTGACATTTGTAATCAACTTTCATTCCATGAGACCAAGGGGATCTTCATGCAACCAGAACAAGTGGCAGCCTGCCATTGAAATCTGGAATTCAAGATATGGGCTGTAATTTAGACTTTCCTCTCTTCCATTCTACACTAAAGTTGTTTACTTTTTTCCCCTACCTTTGTTTCAGCTATTTTTCACATTTTTTCTGATTTTTGCACTTTTCTCCTTTATCTCTCTTTTATAACTTCCCACATGGAAGACATCTGGTTACTTATTGTTATATTCCTATATCCTTCTTTCTCTTAGTGGATTACCCTTTTCCTTATTTAGATGACACTTGATGTTATCATTTCAAGACTCTTTAACAATTTTATTAAAGCTAATTCTGTGACCTGTGTGGCCCTTGTCTAATTCCTGCATCCCAGGCCTGAAGAAACAATATATTAAATCTCATGGAATAAGAGTATATATAGAGAAAGTATACTACATAGTCACAATAGATAACCCTTATATATCACTTATTATGCACCACTTGTTATGTATGTACTTTTATAACCTCATTAGTATCTATGAACTCATTCACAGCTCCATATACATACATGGGTATTATAATCTCTATTTTACAGATGAGGTAACAGGCACAGAGTGTTATATGACTTGCTCAAGCCACACAGCTTATAAGTGACAGAGCCAGAATTAGAAACCAGGTGATCTGGCTCCAGAGTCATGTAAGTCTCTTGTTTCCATATACACACAGAAGGTTTTAAACCGTGAGTCAGTAAATCATGATCCTCAGGCTATTTATGATTTACTGCATGTTTACGTAAATAAAGTTTTATTGGAACACAGCCATGTCCATTTGTTTAATATCATCCATGACAGCTTTCAAGTGATAAGGGCAGAGTTGAGTATTTGTGACAGAGATTGCATGACCCACAAAGCCTGAAATATTTACTATCTGATCTCTGTTTTAAAGGATGAATAGGGATGTTCTAGACAAAGTGTTCCTGGCAAATGGAATGACATGCAAGAATGCATGGGGCATCAATCGCAGAGTTTTTCTGCACCTGCACCATAAATTTTTAAGAGAAGAGATTCTATCTTCTCATCATGGTAAGAATACCACAAGTGCTCAATATTCTTGTTGAAAATATTTATCCAGTTTACTCACATTGTTACACCACTCAGAAATGTATTAATGACTGCTGTACTTATTTTTTATGTTTCCTGGCATTATCGAGTATGGCCTTATGGGGCAGGAACCTGAGAGGGTAATGAGTAGCCCAGTGAACTGAGCATATTATGAATTCACGTTACGGTAATTTAAATTACATTTATTCATCCAAGTATTTGTTGATAGGTTGTATAATTTGAGCTCAAATGCGGCTTATAACAGAAAATAATCCTAGTGAATCTGATGAAATACCAAAATGCCGTATTTGTCTGTGCATTTCTGTTGCTGATGGTAAGGGAGTTAGAACATGTACACGTGTGTGCAACCACGTGCACACACGCTCACTCACAAAACCTTCCCCTCCCCAACAAACACACCCACAAACACATTTTAATAATTGGTGTTTCGTTTAAGCCCATTTCCAAAATAAGCATTTTACTAAAAATCATTTAAAAGAGAAACAAGATCAAATGGCTCTGCCATAATATCTTTCTTGCCTTAGAACTGAGGTGGATCATTAGAGGGACTCACATTGCTTGTTCACTTCTCACAGTTGTTTATTGTTTGCAACAGTAGAAAGGAAGAGTTTTGTGTCATAATGACTTCACAAGGCTTTGATACTTCATACAAGGGGAAACTGTTGCTTGGAAGAATGTTTCAGGACAGAAAGAAACGATTGCATGTAATAAAAATTGTTGGAATTTCATGTATATGCTAGATTGAAGTTTATAGGTAGAAACGTGTTTGATCTCTCTGTTTGATAGATCGGGCTTTTGTTTTGCTATATCTGATGAATAAGATAGTGCTTTCCTTTGTACCTATTTCTGCTGAACACCTGAGATAGATGAGTTATTACATGAAATCTTATGGCAATAAAACTTAAATAGATAATTCCATAGTTCTTTAATTATTATCTATTTAGAACACTCTTAGACACTAGAATATCTTATTTATATAATATGTAAAAAGTATTCCATAATATGTATGAGTATACCACTAAATGACTATTTATGAATAGGAAAACAACGTACTAATTGAAAAACACTGTTTTTAATAGCCCAAGGATGTGGTAACTTTTCTTTTTGCGTTTCAACACTATTGGATCATTCCTCTCAACAGTGTCATCTAATAATCTGAGATCTTTTGCACAAGCACCTTCATCATTTTCTGAAATATATGCTACCTGAAATTATATTTTGCTTGTCCATATAGGTAATACTTGATGAAAATTTAAATGGGGCATCTATAAGAAACATTATGATCTGTCCCCCAGGTATTGAATTCTTGCTTACTAACTGTAGCTGAATTAATTTAATATGCTACTTTTGTTAATTTTTAAGATAGCCTTTTTTTTAGGTTACTATAAAGCAATTTAATGAGATGAATGGTTTTCTTTTTGGCAGAAAATAGAAGCTGGAGAACCTAAAATTGGGTGGAAATTCCTTACGGAACAATTTACCCAATCACTCACTATTTTATTTTATCAGTCAACATGAATGTATTAAGCACTTACTATTTGCACTGGCATTGTGACAGGCCTAGGATTAGAGTGATAGAAGACAAAGGCCCTATCCTCAAGGAGCTTACCTTCTACTTAGGAGACAGATAGATACCTGCACAGTGGTAACACAACATGATAAACGCTATCAAAGAGGTGATGTGCTTGTTGTGGGGCTGTGGGGCTTCAGACTAGGAGGTCTACTATATAATTAAGGTACACTATATAAGATAGAATGAAACAGCTAATAAAATTGGAAATTTGAAAACATCTTCCTAAATAATTGATGAGTCAAAGAAAGAAATAAAAATTTTAATTAAAATTTAAACTATTAAAATTTAAATAAAATTAAAAATTAAAATCAGATATTAGAAAAAATTGCTCAACTTAGAAAAGAAAGACTGAGGATTAATGAGTCATGTATCCAACTCAAGAAGTTTTTCATAAGACAAGCTACTTAAGCCCAGAGAAAATACAAGTAAGGGAATAAAAAGGATGAGAATAAAACTTTTTAAAATAGAAAACAGTGATGTAAGAGTAAATATTATCCACCAATAGCTGGTTTTTTGAAAAGAGAAGAGATGTCTCTGGCAATATGGTCAAGAAAAAAGAGGACACAAGGGAATAGCTTGTGTTATTAAAATATATAAAAAATTACAAAAAACTTTATGCCAATGATTTTGAAAACTTAGATGGAGAAATTTCTGTTTTTAATTTCATTGTCTTTTTCTTTTTTCTTTTAGAGAGAGGGAAAGAGAACACGGGTGAGTGGGTTGAGGGGCAGAGGGAGAGAGAGAATCTTAAGCAGGCTCCATGCTCTGTGTGGAGCCCGATGTGGGGCTCAATCCCACAATCCTGGGACCATGACCTGAGCTGAAATCAAGATTCAGACGCTCAACCAACTGAGTCCCCGACCAGGCACCCTGAGAAATTTCTAAGTAAATATAACTTACCAAGACTAATTCATTACAAAATTCAACAACCTGATTAAGATTATAAAATTAAAGGAATTGAATAGGTAAAAATCTACCTTTGATCCATACACAAAGATAGTCAACCAAGATTATTTTACAAAGTAATTTCTACAAAATACTCAAAGACCATATAAACCCCATCTTATACAAATGGAACTAGGATATAGAAAAAAAAAGGAACATATTCCACATTTTTTTTTTCATGAGATTAATTTAACCAAACTAAACAAACCCAACTTGACCAAGTTAGCCTCACAAAAGAATGGAATGAAAGGAGAGCTTAACATGAGCATCTCTATTAATGTATTACGTTGAGCCATATGAAATTGCCCTTTTCAGCATTACAAAACAGTCATATATGAGCAATTTCTTTTGGCTCAACCTAATAATTCCCCACCTTAGTGGGCTGAAGAAGAAAACAATTTGATCATCTCAGCAGATAAAGAATAAAGGCTTATTCTGAACATCAAACTTAGTGGTGGGGGCGCCTGGGGAGCTCAGTTCACTGAGCATCTGACTTCGGCTCAGGTCATGATCTCGCAGTTTGTGGGTTCAAGCCCCGCGTTGGGCTCTGTGCTGACAGCTCAGAGCCCAGAGCCTGCTTCCAATTCTGTGCCTCATTCTTTCTAGGTGCCTCCCCTACTCACGCTCTGTCTCTCTCTCACAAATAAATAAACATTAGAAAAACCCCACAATTTCATCTAAAAAACTTAGTGGTAAAGCATCAATAAGCATTTCCTATAAAATCAAGAAAGAGACAAACAGCCATCACTACTTTTGTTGGGCACTGTACTAATATACATGGATTGGAAAAAATAAACAAATTGTACAATATATATATTTTCTATATAAATAACCCAAGAGAATCTACGAAGTATGCAAAAATCAATTCAACCATGTGGCTTGATATAAGATCATCAGGCAAAAACTCAGTTTTTACAAAGCAAAAATAAACAACCTACAAAACAGCAATGACAAATGTAAAAGATCTAGGAAGAAAAAAACTAACAAAAATATGTATTTTTTTTGGAGAAAATTACAAAACCTTTAAGAAAAGCAATTAAGATGGCCAAAATAAATGGAAAGCTATAGATAATACTACTTGGTATTTTAAAGATATTTATTATTTCCAAGATATTTGATAAATTCAATGCCATTCATTTTTTCAGTAATCTCTACACTCCACATGGGAATCAAAGTCACGAGTCTGAGATCAAGAGTCAGATGCTCTACTGAGCCAGCCACGTGCCCCAAATCCAATGCCACTCAAGTAGAATGGAGAATTTTCATGGAAATTTACAGCTTAGTCATCAAATTTATATAGAATTTTAAGAAAGAGGCCAAGAATAGTCAAAACAATGTTAGGAAGAAATAGTTGGAGGACATACTTTATCAGATAACATGGTTTATTAAACGTGAAAGTAATTAAGATAACATGGTATTATCTTGGAAACATACACATAGACCAGCTAAACAAACTCAACAAGTGCAGAAATAGCTCCCCTGTATCTAGGGACTCAATACGTGACAGAAGTGGCAATACAGGTCAGTGGCATTGTATTAGTTTCCTAGGGCTCCTGTAAAAAATTGCCACAAATTTGGTGACTTAAGACAACAGAAGATTCATCTCACAGTTCTGGAGACCAACAGTTTGAAATTGAGGTGTCAGTCGGGAGGGCTGTGCTCCCTCTGGAGGCTCTAAGGGAGAATCCTTCCTTGCCTCTTCCAGCTTCTGGTGGCCCCAGGTCTTTGGCTTGTGGTAGCGTAACTTCAACCTTTGCCTTCATCTTCATATTGCCTTCCCTGATGTGTCTGTGTCTTCTCTTTGTGCAAGAACACTTTGTTGGGGCACCTGGGTGGCTCAGTCAGTTAAGCACCTGCTTCGGTTTCTGTTTCTCTCTCTCTCCCTGCCCCTCCCCTACTTATGCTCTGTTTCTCTCTCTCTCTCAAAAATATATAAACATTAAAAAAAAATCCACTTTGTCATTGGATTTAGAGTCTATCAGCTTAATCCAGAATGATCTTATCTCCAGATCCTTCACTTAATTACTTAAGTGCAAAATAAGGTCACATTCACAGGTACTAGAGGTATGGACTTGGACATTTTGGGGGGTGGTGCACAATTTAACCCACTACAGGGAGTAAAGGAGAGATAGTTGAATAAATGTTGCTAAGGCAATTGGTTTTCATGTAGAAAAAAATTTGCATTCCTAAATCACACCGTATTCACACCAAACCTCCATGTGGATAAAATACCCAAATGTGAAAAGGCGAATTTTAAATTTGGAAGAAAATATGTGGAGTTTCCTTATGATTCATGTAGGAAATGATTTTTCAAACAAGGTCCCAAAAGCACAGGCATAATGGGAAAAAATGGTAAATTAGAATTTGAATTTAGAACTCCTATCTATGTATCAAAGCTACCGTAAATAATAAAAACAAGTCATATTAGGAGAATAGATATTCAATGCACATAACTAATAGTATGTAAAAACAAAATAAAAAAACAATAAAAAATGGGCAAAGGTATGAACAGGCAGTTCAGAAAACAGGAAACCTGAATGGCCAATAAACCTAAGATGCTCCAATTCATTACCAACTTGAGAAATGAAATTCCAAAGAGAAATGAGATTCCATTTTACAAACATTGGAGTTGTAAAAGTTGAAAAGCCTGAGCTTACCAATACTTGGTAATATAAATTGGTATAACCACTTTGGAGAGCAAATTTGCACTGTCTAGCCCAGCGATTCCACTGGAGACATGTACATTGCAGCTTTGAGCCCTTAGCAAGAGAATGAATAATTTGTAGTATATTCATGCAATGTCATACTCTCTAACAGTTGAAATAAATGACTTAGTGGTATCTCTGTCAGCCTGGATGAGTCTGTTAAATATGTTAAGAAAAAAAGCAAATTTCAGAAATGTAGACACAGTGTGATGCCATTTATACAAAGTTTTAAAACATGAAAATTAATGGTATATATTGTGTAGTGATACCAACATTTGTAGCAGCAGCATAAAGATCTCATGAGAATGCTACTCATACTCTGGAGAGTATTTCCTCTGCTGGAGGTGGCAGAGGGAAGGAAACTTACTAAGGAAAGGTGACATACAGGGTATAAATTTCATTTGCCATGTTTTAATTAGGCTAGCTCATGAGTACGTGAGTATTCATTATATTATATATATTTGCTAGACTTTTTGTATTTGTGAAATCTTTTAAAATCTTTCATAACTTCAACAGAGCAAGGTAAGGGATGATGGAGTTGTTATAAAGAGGATATTGTTCTAATGATCTGAGTCTTCTCAGATTTAAAATATGAAGAAGATGTAACTAAAATTATAGCAAGGTGGGATTTAGATATAAGGAAGAATGAGTGAAGGAAGAACATGGGGGAGTCTGTAGGCCTGGGGCTCAGTTTTGATTCTGTCATCAATTAGCTCTGGTACCATGGACACATCTTTTAAATCATCCAGACCTTTGGAAAGTTGGATAGGATAATGGTCTTGATCGAATATAGGTAAAATGTCTTACGTTTGCAAAATTTACAAAAACATGGCCATGTGAACTTACAAATTAGAAGGCTGCACTGGAGTAAGTAGGCAAAAACCAGACCTTTGTTGATTAGAGTTCCAGAATACAGTGATTCTTTGGGGCTGAGGCTGTGGAGTGCGGAGGTCGAAAAGGTGGATAACTTCGGGGCTATCTAGTGAAAATGTACATACCCCAGGATCCGGCAATTCCTCTGGAGAGTTGAACAAAAATGTTTACTGCAGCTTTGAAAGAAACTAAAGGAGAAATAGAAATATGGCAGAGATACTCTTCTAGTACAGACATTAAACGATCAAAGACTGGACAAGAGAAATTGGGAGGGATTTTGTGTGTGATATTTCTCATCTTGCCAATCATGTTACATCTCAAATAACACTTGTACTGACACTTTGCAAACTGTAAAACAAGATGCGGTAGAATAAGCATTAACTGCAAACTCCTTTGAAGGATAGAGCTAGGAGGTTGGTCGGGTGGCAGGCTGATTCCTAAGGATCCTCAAAGGGTGACATTTGTCATAGCGGACCAGAGACTGCTTCTCAGTCAGCGAAAACTTCTTCTAATCATTGCGTGTGTCAAATTGAAGCTGAGGATTCTTATCAATGCCTAATCATAAATGGAAGTTCTCTCCTTGAAAAAGATTTTCTGTGAACCTAACAGATAATCTTAAAAGTAAATGAAACAAGGGGCACCTGAGTGGCTCAGTTGGTTAAGTGCCTGACTTTGACTCAGGGCCTGATCTCACAGTTCACGAGTTCGAGCACCATGTCGGGCTCTGTACTGACAGCTCAGAGCCTACAGCCTGCTTCAGATTCTGTGTCTCCCTCTCTCTCTGCCCCTCCCCTGCTCATACTCTCTTTCTCTCTCTCTCTCTTCAAAAATAAATAAGCATTAAATTTTTTTAAAAGGTAAATAAAACAATAAATGACATTATTAAATTATAAGCTAAAGCTTTTCTAAATTATTAATAAAAAAGTTTTGAACAGCCATCTGAAGGAACTGAGTTATCTTTCTATTGTCTGTATTGAAATGATACTACAAAACAATTATCACATGAAAAGGCAATCAAGGCATATGTATGTATCAAAAATGTAAGAAAAAGTATTACAGAGGTGGGTCAGGCTTTCAATTAGTAAAACCATTATTGTTTTACATATTGTTTTACTTATTGTATTTTTCGGCTCTTTAAAATGTGTACTTTATTGTGATTTTTCTCCTTCTAAAGAAACATTTACCTTTATGTGTACCTTTTTATTCTTAATTTTGTATTCTCTTCCTGAAAGGTAGTTCCACAAATTGCATAAGCCTCAGATGCCACAAAACCTAAGTTCAAGAAATTGTAAAATCCCAACTGCCAATTTACCATGTACATTACAGATCCTAACTGTGTCAGGAATTATGATACTTGGCATCCTTATGCCTAACCTGTTAGATGCCTCATTGTCACACTTACTAGAATTATCATTATTATTTGAAAATGAGCATAATCTGTTGTAACAAAATCAGAGTAGTTGAAATCCATACAACTTGGTTATGAATCTATGTCGGTAGAGCTGAATAGAAATAATAATTACAAAAATGACAATATATCTAACTTTTGTGGAGCCCATACTATCTGCCAAGCCCATAGTGTGCCCTTCACATCTAGTCTCTGTTCATCCTCACGTTAACTTTGTTAAAATTGTCACGTAAATAAGGGCAAATGCCCAGGCAACACATGTGCTAAATCCTGCTGGATCAAGGATCATTGGGAAAATCTTGTGGAGCCAGGATCGGTAACAGATGTGCTGGTCTTCTCTTGTTTATCCATTCTAGGGAAGTCCATGGTGATCTAACAGAGCCCAACATTCACTTCCAGGGAAGGTGTCCTGATTCTTGGCTGTGGGGCTTTTAGGCTTCGTGATTAAATGTGAAGGCTTTATAATGTGTCAACTTGGCTAGGCTAAACTACATTTCCCAGAATTCCTTTCTTGTATATTTCCAGTTAGAGTGAGCACAAGGAAGATTCTGGAGAGACTTGGAGGGCTGAAAGGGAGGCAGCCACCATTTTGTAGCATATACACATTGTTGCTGATCTGCTTACTTACCTCATAGGTGGAAAACATTAGTGGTCTAGGTATGTTTTTAGCTCTTTGACGAAGGGCCGTTGTTTTCTCCAGGATAACCTGGTGAAGGAGACGAGAAGAACAGATATGAATTTTAGTCCATCCTTGACAGTTTCTAGCTTGTGCTCGTGGGGTTCCGGCCTAATTAATGTTCTTTCCTTCCTGACTGCCTGTGCTGTGGACTTCAAGATCCAGCATCAGATATGAAGACAGTCTTACAGAGGTTGTTTAATGAGTTCCTACAATTATGTAAGCAAATCGATAACAAATCCATATCTCTATTTCTTCTATCTATCTATCATCTATCCATCCATTATCTATCTATCTATCTATCTATCTATCTATATCATTATCTGTCTATCTATCTATATCATCTATCTATCTATCATCTATCTATCTGTCATCTATCTGTCATCTGTCTATCTGTCTGTCTATCTATCATCTATCTATCTCCTACTTTTATGCTTTTCTGGTTGAATTCTAACTGATACAATTGAACCACCCCTCTCTCTGACACAGCAAAATAGTGCTAAGATTTACTACTTCACTATTGATGGTTAGGGAAGAATTTATTCTTTACCTGCCATAATTACAGAACTAGAGCCCGGCCTTCAATTGAGCAGAGTTGATTGCGCTCATTACTGGGTCATAGCTGGTTTTCATGGAGCTTTGCTAAAGGCTAGCTTCTTTTCTGAGAAACCAATTTTCAGGGAATTAGTCTTAGACAAATGTGGCAAATTGTATTTTCCAAAGATGGTTGTACTAATATGAATTACATCCCACATACTCTTCTAACCATGTGACACTGCTACTCCTCCATTTAAAGATGAGGCTTAATGTTCCATCCCCTTGAACCTGGGAAAAAGTTTATAATTTCCTTCACTAACAGAATGTAGCAGAAGTGATACTGTGTGACTTCCGAGGCTAGATTATAAAAGGTGGTATGGCTTCCACCTGGTTCTCTCTCTGTCTCTCTCTTAGGACACTTGCTCATGGAACCCAGCCACCATTCTATAAGGAAGCCTAGACTAGCCCATGCAGGGAGACCATATGGAGCAACCCATGTGAAGAGGAGCTTAAGTCCTCAACTGATACCCAGCATTAGCCACCAGACACATACTGAGTGAGGCTTTAGAAATTTCTAGCCTACAGCTTTTGAGTCTTCCAGCTGAGGCCTCAGACGTAATAGTGTAGAATGGAACAGAGATGACCTTTCTGTGCAAACCCCTTGGCAAATTAAATATTTGTGAGCAGAATAAATATTGTTGTCTTTGCCACTAAATTTTGGAGTAACTTGTTATTTGGCGCTAACACGTGGAAAAGACAAGTTAGCGTCGTGTAATAGTTATCTGTTGCTGCATAACAAATTACTCTAAAATTTAGTGATTTGAAAGCATAAATATCTAGGATTTCATGCAGTTTCTGAGGGTCAAGAACCCACGAGTGGCATAGATTGGTGGCTCTGGCTCAAGGTTTCCCACGAGGCTGCAGTCAAGATGTTGGTCAGGGCTGTAGTCGTCTGAAGGTCTGACCAGGCTAAAGGATCATCTTCCAAGATGTCGCTCTCACGTGGTTATTGGCAGGAAGACTAGATGTTGGCAATAGGCCTCAGTTCCTTGCCATGTGGGTCTCTCACAGAGTTGCGTGAATGTCCTCATGATGTGTCAGTTGCTTTCTCCTGGAGCAGAGAGAAAGAGAGCAAAAATGAAATGAAAATGCCTTTTAAGGTCTCGTCAGAGAAGTTGCGCACAGTCATTTCCACCACATGCTATTTGTTAGAGTCACTAAGTACAGCCCACATTCAGGAGGAAGACATTTAGGCTCCACTCTTTGAAGGAGGACTGTCAAAAAATTTGTGGATATATTTTAAAACCACTACTCCCTGACCTCAAAGGTAGCCTCAATGCCTCCCTCTCCCGCTCTGTGCTCATCCCGTCCTCTTTCAACAAACAGAGGCTGTGGGGCCAGTTATGCCATCTTCCTGGGAAACACTGGCAAACAGTTTGGAAGGGTGCAGATTACATTCACCCGATTCAGTTAGAGAAAGGCCGTTGGTAAGAAGGATCCGGGGGGGGGTGGGGGGGGGGTGGTGGTGGTGGTGGCTGTGTTGTCTAATCTGGAAAGTGTGATAATTCTGGCACCTTTGGCTGCTGTGCAGAGGGGGTTGAGAAAATCTTAACCAGAATTTTCAGTATGGCTGCTGAGTCTCTTCCAATGACTGGGGAACATGTGTCATTCTGGATGAAGAAACTGGCTCCCTGAATTGTTGCACAGCCTTGGATCCATTGTCCTCATGTTGATCATGTCATTGGTAGGGATTGCGTGTTTTAACTCAGTGGAGTTTGCAAGAGGCCACGAGATACCAGTAGCGAAGTAGTGTTGTTAGAAGAAACTAGAATGGCCTACATTCTCAACTTCCCATGTCTCCACCACATCTGGGACTGAATAGAAGGGCCATTGACAGATGAAATGAAAAGAACACTTCTTTGAGAGCAGGGTTATGTGGATGGCAGTTCTCCTGGAGAGCAAGATGCTTAATGGGCACTGTCCTCCAGCCCCCCAAGTCTCCTGTAATTTCTGATGTTGTGACAGAGATTCCTTTGAATATCTGGAGTTTAAAAAAAGAGACAGAGAGGGAGAATATAAGCATCTCACTATCCAGCTTTCCTTTCCAGGTTTTCAGTATGTCTAATGTTTGCTTCAGCTGCAATCTTTTGCCCCAGGCAGCAGTGGGTTGTTATTTGCCTTTTGATGTTTTTAAGGAATACCTTCTGCGTAGCCTCTTTGTAGCCTAAGAAAGCACTGAGTTAGGCTAAACAAAGACAAGCATCTTGTGTCCGTCCTTCAGGTAGTCCACCCTACAGGTCAAAACAGTTCTTGGAAAACAAAGTCTGTTGTCTTCCCCTGTAATAAGGGTTCAGAGTTCTTTTTTAAAAAATGTTTAATGTTCATTTATTTTTGAGAGACAGAGCATGAGTGGGGGAAGGGCAGAGAGAGAGGGAGACACAGAACCCGAAGCAGGCTCCAGGCTCTGAGCTGTCAGCGCAGAGCCCGACACAGGGCTCAAACTCATGAACTGTGAGATCATGATCTGAGCAGAAGTCAGGCGCTTAACTGACTGAGCCACCCAGGCGCCCCAAGCGTCCAGGGTTCTATACTGGGAATGTGGGCTGATGTCTTCAAGGCTTACCAAGCCAGGTAGCATATGGGGCAAGGGCAAGTAAAAACACTGCAAAGCTCTCCTACCATTTTTAAATTGCTTCTTTCTGGGTTCAGCATTTGCTTGGTTGTTGTAGACCTTTGACTATTTTCCAGAGTTTCCTGACAGTTTTTGCTCATCTTTTAGGTGTTTTTGTGGAGGGGCAGGCCCTTGGAGCTACTTGCTTTTCCATTTTTGCTAACCTCACCCCTTCACAATTTGGTTTTGATTCAGCTATTTTTTTTAATTAAACGTTTGCTATTCACCAGACGATGTGTTACATTTTTACTTTTTATTTAGCCCTCACGGTAATTGTAGGAGGGCAGCACTATTATCTCCATTTCACAAAAGAAGAAATACAGACTCAGAGAATTGTTCAAGGTGATACAGACAGGAGCAGATACAAATGAGCTTGAACTCAGATCTGTTTGATTTCTAACCCTAGGCTTTCAGCCACTAAGTTAAAACAATATGTTAAGATAGCCAGGCACACATAATCAAAGGTGTTGCCTGACCTGATTCTAAAGACAGTTTTATGCTCAGGGATTAATTGTAATTTGTTTTTATGAAAGGTAGTGTCCATTTTCTATTCTTCACACTTTGCATCTGAATGGCATTAACTGTGTGTGAAGAGTCTCAATAGAAGTAAGAGAAAGAAAAATATATCCTAGATGATGCACCAATCGTCATGGATGAAGAAGCTTTGAGGATGGCCAAAGTCAATGGAAAAGGGGCCAAGAGATGATGCTTGGATACTTGACACATGATTGATTATCCTCTTCTTGCTTCTAATTCTTTAGATGGAGCATTATTATTAGGGAAGTGCAAGGGCTCTGAATCCAGATTCCCTGGCTTCAAATTCTGCCTGTGTTATTGACCATCTCTGTGACCTGGGGCAAATTAATTAATCTGTCTGTGCTTCGGTTTCCTTACTATGAGGTATGGAGATAACAATGGTATACATATCATAGTGTGCCTGAAGATTAGAGAGCTGGCAAGGTAAAAAGCATTAGGAACATTGTCTGACACAGAGTAACCATTTAAAAAGGCTTCCTATTATTAGTAGTATA
Source organism: Leopardus geoffroyi (assembly GCF_018350155.1). Lineage (NCBI taxonomy): Eukaryota > Metazoa > Chordata > Mammalia > Carnivora > Felidae > Leopardus > Leopardus geoffroyi. Next base: position 37,286,726 of record NC_059343.1, read on the forward strand.
AATCTAAGTAGAAAAAAACAAAAAAACTCCTTTTTCCCCATCAAGATTTTATTTTATTTTATTTTTTATTTGAGAGAGAGAGAGAGAGCAAGGAAGAGGGGCAGAAGGAGAGAGAGAGAGAGAGAGAGAGAGAGAGAGAGAGAGAGAGAGAACCCTAAGCAGGCTACATGCTTAACATGACCCTGGGATTTATGACCTGAGCCAAAACTGGGAGTTGGATGCTTAACCGGCTGAGCCATCCAGGCGCCCCCCACCCCCATCAAGATTTTAATGGTCATACTTCATTATCACCTCCCTTTGCCCAGGCTTCTCTTGTTTTGCATTCGACCTTGTTAGGGTGACCATAAATCAAAGGGGGAAAAAGAAAATTGAATGTGTTTCCTATCAGGCCTCTTCCTGACAAATTCTTCAATTCTCCTTCATCTCAAAGAGGATGAAACTGTACAGACAGGCAATTTTTTTTCGTAACTGAAATTGTACAGACAGCCTTTGCACTTCTATCGAAAGTTCCATTTTCATTTAGCATTTATTTCCCTCTTTCTAATTTTAAGTTACAAAAAATCCTAGATAACGTTAATCTCAACAAACTTTTATTAATGGTGTTACCTCTGGCATACCAGGATGATGAAGCAAAAATACAAATAGAAGGAAGAATCTTTTTTTTGAAGATTCCTCTTTGAAAATGATTTTGGGATCCCACGGACATGAAGATTTATATTATTTTTCCACCACGATACATATTAAGAGTTATCTTGATGAGAGTAACACAGTCTCTTGGAGTCACCTTAAAACACAGCACTGAGACTTGCACTGTAGTAAAAATTTTGAAGCAAATCGGAACAAAGGAAGACAATATGCAGATAGATGCAATAACTCTTTGCATTGCTGTGTTTACTATTTTCAATTTTTGAAACCTTAGAATCCCATTAGTTATTAAGAACCAACTAGGTGGGAAGTTGTCAATTTTTAAACTAATTTTGGACTTCTAAGAGGAAAAATAAACCTAATAATTTACAGGAGCTGCAAGCCTCTCTTACACTCTTAAATATAATTATGCCACAACAAACATGGATAACACTGCCCAAAGTGCAACTTTCAGACTAAACAAGAACATTTAAGCCCTAAGGAAAATATTTACGAACAGTGTAAAAGGGGAATAATGGTAATTTATAAGGTAGATTGGGAAATGAGATTCAAAGGAATATTATATTCAAATGCTGCTATATTATAGTTAGAGTTAGAGTGTCCCTGAAGCTTGAAAGCAAAAGAAAGAAAAGAAAGAAAGAAAGAAAGAAAGAAAGAAAGAAAGAAAGAAAGAAAGAAAGAAAGAAAAAAGAAATTAGAAAGCTAGTTCTTAGTAGTTGAAAGATATGGCAATTATCCTGGTTGTAGTTAAGGGTACAGGTAATTCATTTTAAGTAACAAACCACTGTATTTCCCTTCCTGAGATCTCAGTGAAAAGCAATTTCAATAAGATAGAAAACACCAAATTGAAAAAGTGGTTGATTTGGCTTTTTTCATCACCTCATGGACCAAATCAAAAAGATTGTAAAACTGCCCCGATTGTAAAGAAATGTACTGGCCGAGAAGAAGGAGTCGTCCTGAAGTTAATTCAGAAGCAAATGCTAAAATTGATGAGTGTTTTTCTTAATTCTTTTTTGTTTGAGAATGGAGAACTGATATTGCTCAGATTTAAAAACAAAAACCAAAAAGAGAGAACTCAGGAGTCACAACTGGATTGCCATGAAACATTACTAGGAGGTCTGATAGACTCAGTGTGGGTCACTGAAGACAGAAGACCTGGTATAAGATACTAGGGAGGTCTGTGTTCTATGTGTCCCTTTGTTTTGGAGAGTGAGAGATGCCATGTACTCCATAGTGGAAAGGTCTATAGCTTTCCTAACTCTGGCTTGCTGCCTTGTGTTAGCAAAAAGCTACTTTGGGAGTCATCCTCCAAGATTTGACACTCCTATTAAGAATTTTAGTTTTTTAAGTTTATTTATTTATTTTGAGAGAGTGAGAGAGAGAGAGAGAGAGAAAGAGAGAGAGAGAAGAGGGGAGGCACAGAGAAAGAGGGAGAGAGAGAATTCCAAGCAGGCTTTCCACCATCAGCGCAGAACCCAACACGGGGCTCAAACTCACGAGATCACGACCTGAGCTGAGATCAAGAGTCAGATGCTCAACCAACTGAGCCACTCAGGTGCCCCAGCACTCCTATTAAGAGTTTTAGAAGTTAGAAGTTTCCCATAATGTTAGACTCAAAGGGAGAAAAAAAATTACCAATGGGTGGTGAAAGATCTGGCCCTTTTTTGAAGACCTTAACATGTTGTAGGGCTGACTTCTGCAGTTCCCCCCTGCCTGCCCTTGCCACCTCTCTGACAGACCCCCTGTGGCTTCCTCCTTCTATGTTTTCCAAGGGCAGACACTGAGACAAAGTTTGGGGTACACAGCATTTACAGATATACACCATTATCTGGGAAAGGAAAGGAGGAGGAAGTAGGACAGGGAAGAAGAAGAACTCAGAGGTTGATGTAGCCCAAACAAAGCCTCAGCCAAGTCAGGAGGAGGTCCGGAGTGAGTTTTGCTCATCCGTGTTGTCAAGCCTCTGGCCTTTCTATCCCACCTAGCATGATCTTGGCCATGACCCCAGGTGTGAACTCTGGCCAAGTGGGTCTCTGCAGTCCTGGTGGATCATGGAGGAGCTGACAGCCGGGGCAAGTCCTTCCCTGGAGGGGGTTCCAGGTGTCCCCTCTCCATGTCTACCACACCTATACTCCAGCCATATTTGAATTTGCCAATTCCTCAAAACTCACAGAGCACTTTCCTGCCTCTTACCTTTGTGTCTGTTGTTCCTGTTCTCGAAACACTCTCCCTCCCCCCATTATATGCCTAGTTACTTCTCGTAGCATGTCTCATAGTTTGTAATGTGTACTATTTCGGGGACTAGATTATTTGACTAATTAGTCTGCATAATTATTTATCTATTGCTTATCTTCCCTATTATGTTATATATACTATAAGCTCCATGACAGCAGGATCGTGTGTAGTTTCTCTTCAGAGACTAGTGGAGTGCCTAGCGTATAGTAAATACTCCGTAACCATTGAATAAATAAATGTACAATGGGAAACGCACCCTGGAGGCCCTGAGGTCCTACTGAGAGAAGTATCAGAGGTGGGAGAAGGGTATTGGTGAAAGGTGGAACCACACTCAGCTAGTACCTAGAGCTGGCTCTTCAACAATGAAGCATATGTTTTCCATTCAGAAGTTAAAAATGCAAATCATTCTACTCTTTAAAAAAGTCACCATTCTCCCAATATCATTGAACTGAACACATATTTGGGAGCTGGTAAGCCATTCTTGTGGCAAAAATCCAGGTCGGAATTCTTCCTTCCTAGCACTACACCTCATGGGACGTTTTGTCCCAATGTATGACATGATGACTCTCAGAATACTCGATAATTCTCCTTTCAGGAGCTTCTGTAGATAAAAAGGTCTAACTCCCATTGTCTGGCTAGCTCTGAAATAAACCAGATTCAGGTGCTTACATAGCTGGTCCACCCCATGGGGACAGAAGGATCTTACACCTGTTACCCAGACCCTACACCCATGAGGTCCCAGCATGGCAGTTCATTAAGACCTGTCTCATAGGTAGACAGGGTAGGAATAAGTATAGTTACCATGTATGTATAGTTACTATCAGCTATACCTAGGCTGTGCTAGTAGTTTCCATGTGGGATTTCTTTCTCGACATTACCCAAGAAATACGTGTTTCCCAAATCTGGAATCCTCAGAAAAATCAGCTGAGAAATTCAGAAAGTGAGAAAATGTATTATAATTCCCCTGAAAGAATTAAAATTTAAGAGTCAACAGAGAGACATCACTGTTCTGAAGGAATTCACCGACATCAAATGGAAGGCAAGAGTAAGAAACGCAGACACACTGGGTAGAAGGTATAGGTCAACATTTTCAGGGCAGGACCATGGAGAAAAGTGATCATGATCTTTTCAGTCTTGTTTTCAGCCGTTGTCACTTAAAAAGTGTTGTTTATGGCCGTATCTGCTGCCAGTGGTGAGTCATGCTTCTTGGAAATAAAATAAGTATTAGTCCGTTCATATGCACAGTATTCTTTAGAATGTTTAAAAAAATTTTTTTAATGTCTACTTATTTCTGAGAGAGAGAGAGAGACAGAGTACAAGGGGGTAGGGGCAGAGACAGATGGAGGCACAGAATCCAAAGCAGGCTCCAGGCTCCAAGCTGTCAGTACAGAGCCCGACGCAGGGCTCGAACTCTGGATGGGTGAGATCATAATCCGAGCTGAAGTCGGACGCTCAACTGACTGAGCCACTCAGGCACTTCTACACAGTATACTTTAAACAAATCCTATGAGCTCAAGAAATAAGTTTTGGGAGCAAAATAGGTCCTCAATGTGGCAATTTTCACATGTGATTTTATGTAGTACTGTTAAACTTAACCTTGCTAAGAGATACAAATATTATTTGAATACTGCCCAATCATGACAGCTGGCATTTCGAACTTCGAATATCTGTTGTTGGCTACAGTTCTCTGTAAATATTACAAAACTTAATATTTCTTATTTGTTAAATATTTTTTTTTAAGATATCAGTAGTAATGAGTAAAGAGTATGAGCAATGTCAGAAATTTGGGTTAGGTTTTTGGCCAGTGGGCCAGATCCCATCCACCGCCTGTTGTAGGTAAAGTTGTATTGAAACACGGCCTTGATCACTCATTTACATATTGCCTATGGCTATTTTTATGCTGTAGCTGCACAGCTAAATAGTTGCAACACAGACCGTATGGCTTACAAAGCCTAAATTATTTACTACCTGGCCCTCTGTAGAAAATGTTTCCTAACCTCTCAGTTAGGTCAACGGAGACTCTGGCATCCTACCAGAGCTCAGCTCTGGCACCAGTGGCATCTCTCCTGGCCTATCGCTCCCACCAGGAGGCTCCTCCAAGCTTCCAGCTCTCCTGAGCTGCAGGTCTAAGGCTGATAATGGCTTCTTGCTAGTGTTAGTGGCAGGGTGACTCGATGTCCCTCGTTTGTTTTCTTAATTCTCACAATTTTGTAAGTAGACCTTAGTTAAAAGTCTTTTCATCTGGATCATCTGGGGTGAATTTTTCCTCCCTGGACCTGACCAATGCAACATGACTGCATGCCTCACCTTGGCCACATATGTGAACAGACCCCACTGGCAAGGGACGCCAGTTTACGCTGAGCCAGAGTGCTGCACTGCCATGGCTAAGATGACTCATCTGTTGGCTGAGGAAGCCAACTAGTCTTCACTGTTGAGTTAGTGTCCCCAGTCTAGGCTTTGCCTTTAAGAATAGCTGATCCCTTTCAAACACTGTTGAACCATCCTCAAGGTCCCAGCATGCTTGGCAACTGAGTTTTGTACAAATTATACAAAAGCCAGTAAATTTCCATATCCCCTTTTCTAGTAAAATACGACGAGTTTAGGAATCTCCATGAGTTAAGCTGGTTTTAGTTTCTCTGCTGGTGTCTAGATCAATTTCTTCTAAAAGGGAGCTGACATAGTTTTTTCTTTCAAGTTTATACTATCAGAAGAACAAGTGAGTCTCTGTCTATATTTATAGGATTTTGGCTGGGATGGGAATGCCATGACATCAACTCCAAGTCTGGCTTTTTGCAGTTTTTATTTGATGAGGTGACTTACAAATTTCCTGTCTCACTACAGAAGAAATCTGTCCTTGCTGGCATTTCTTTTTCAGGAAAGTTTTGAAGAAACGATTTTTTGGCAATGTTGATTACAACCCAGGTTGCTCCAAAGTTTTCCCAAGAATAAAAATATTATTTTCACATTTTCAATTAGATTTGCCATCCGAAGTATTAACTTCAGAGCATACATTTGACCAAGGGAAGTTATGGAAGAGATAGATTCTCATTTCTCGTTGTGATGAGAAATCCCAAAATATGAAAATCCTAGATGGTACTCTTGACTTCAATAATTTTGTGTCCCATCTTTCTTTTGCCTCTTTTTTTGGATTATTTAAAATATTTTATACAATAATTAGTTAAATTAAATCCTACACTCCCATTCAAGGAGTGTTAATAAAAATTTTAGGGGCGCCTGGGTGGCTCAGTTGGTTAAGCATCCGACTTCGGCTCAGGTCATGATCTCGTGGTTTGCGAGTTCAAGCCCCGCGTCGGGCTCTGTGCTGACAGCTCAGAGCCTGGAGCCTGCTTCAGATTCTGTGTCTCCCTCTCTCGCTGCCCCTTCCCTGCTCACGCTCTGTCTCTCTTTCTCTCTCAAAAATAAACATTAAAAAAAAATTAAAAAAAAATTTTAGGAATGTCAGCACTCTACAATATTGATGGTTGTTAAGTTGTTACTTATGAGGAAAACACCATGAGAACAGTAAGTACTAAGCAAACTTAGTAACTAACACTTCCTTAGCTCCTTATAGTTTACAAAGCATTTTCTCACACATTGTCTCATTGATCCTCACAATAATCTTGTAAGGTAAATATTCTTGACTCCCACTTTACAAATGAGGAGAGTGAAGCGAATTTATTTGCTCAATGTAATCTGCCTGGCAAGTTTTCATATTGCTAGTGGGCTCAAGACTGGCGTGGAATTGTGGGGCTGACTGCTGGATCCTCCATCGGGAGGAATGGGAGTTTGGCGAACTGAACCAGCTGCAGAGAGTAGCCCCAGCAAGAACACCTGAGCAGGCTGATCCCAGAAGCTGACTGGAAGAGAAAGTTTGGGCATGCTTTAGGCAACCATTGGTATCAAGGCAGAGGCTATTCTAGCAGGTAAATCACAGCAGTGGAAATAGACACTGAGTTATTCTGGAGTGTTCAGGGAGAATTCCAGGTAGAAACTTGGTGCCATGAACTGGGCCAACAAGGAGGGCAGGGAAATGCCTATCAGCTATTAATTCTGGGTTTCACCCATGGGGATACAGAGACTCCTGTTATATATCCTGCCGCCATTCCATTGACTGACTTTCTTGGTGGGCACTTTTGGTGGCAGGGACAGGGACAATGAGGGTAAGAGACATTAGGCAGAGGCTAAGCCTCGAGGGGCAGTTCTTAGTTCTCTTCTTCCATAGCCTGTGTACTTTCCACTGTACCTCACTACCTGTCATGGATGAGGCAGGGCAGAAAATGAAGAGGGTAAAGAGACAAAAGTCAAGTGACCAGTTGGTGAAGACAAAGATGGGTCTCATCAGGAAAGGCTCAAGGTGCAAGCGAGTTTTTAGCTTATTCTCAAAGGAAACAGAACATATGGCCTGTTATTTGTTGTGACCCTTAAGAAAGTTAACCAATAGGGGTGCCTGGGTGGCTCAATCAGTTAAGCGTCCGACTTTGGCTCAGGCCTTGATCTCATGGTCCACGAGTTTGAGCCCCGTGTCAGGCTCTGTGCTGACAGCTCAGAGCCTGGAGCCTGCTTGGGATTCTGTGTCTCCCTCTCTCTTTGCCCCTCCCCTGCTCATGCTCTGTCTCTCAAAAATAAATAAACGTTAAAAAAATTAAAACAAAAAAGAAGGTTAACCAATAATGTTAATTGTACTAAGGCCCAATCATATTTTATCATCTTTTCCAGGGAAGTCAGTTTGGTCAACTTTCTTCCAGTCTGTCTTCTTTTCTAAATATCTATTCTTAGTTCCAAAGACCGATTGAAGCAAAGGATCCTGTCTTGCATTTTCCATGCATATAAAAAGTCTTTAGAGCTGCACTCTTCAATTGGGTAGTGATTAGCTATATGCAGCTATTGAGAACTTGAAATGTGGCTACTCTTAACGAAGATGTACCATAAGTATAAAATATATACTGGGTTTTGGAGACTTAGTATGAAAGAAATGTAAAATCTCATTAATAATTTTCGTATTTATCACATTTTGAAATAATATTATTTTATATATAATGGGTTAAATGCAAATATTATTAAAATGAATACCACCTGTTTCCTTTTCTTTCTCTTTTTTTTTCCTCCAAGATTTTATTTCAATTCAAGTTAGTTAACATATAGTGTAGCATTGGTTTCAAGGATCCTTTCATTTTTCTCGTGTGACTACGGTAACTTTTAAAATTGCATGTGTGGCAAACGTCGTGTTTCTATTGGACAGTGCTTCTATAGGGAGAAACACCAGCCTCCTGAAGGGTTGCTCTCTTTCGACCTTTGCCAGATGATTCTCTTTCCCCTAGGCCAGTTCTAGCAAGTCAAATCATGCAGATTTCATAATTGGAAGGAAGGCTGCAAGTCATTTGGAAATTAGGTGATGAAAATGCAATAGGACCATAACTCCTGCATGACAATTTGCTTTTCTGAGCCTTTCTTATTCCAAATGGAATAGTCCCTGCTCTGTTCTCTCCTCTGGCTAATTTACATCTTATTTTCTTTCTGTCAGAAGTGTCATTTCCTGTGATTGATGAAACTGGCTTGGCTAAGTGCAAAAACAAGGCCACCATGGTATTCAAACTGGATTCACTACAAATATTTTCCTCCTCTGGATTGGGAAGAATTCATATAGTGTCTTGGAAACCCTTCGTAAAAATTGCAGTGTTTGGTTACTTTCGGAAATTGTAATCTAGATTACGGGAACAAAAAAAAAATATCATTATCCTTTACAAATATGAAAAAAAATCGAGATGCTGTGTGGCAGAACAATTTTTCTTCAACCCTAGGTCGTGTCTATACATGGCCTCTGAATTTATCATTTTTTGACTCAAGGGTTTAGGGTCATCTTAGTGATGGGTTTCTACACAATTAATTAGATTGACCATGCAATAGATTTAATTCACTTGAGTTGATTCAGTTTTTAGAAATTATTTTAACAAGCCCACAGCCTTTATTTTATGAGCATTTCTAAGTCAGTAACAACAAAGTTAGAACTCTATAATTATTATTACTTGAAAATAAGTAGGGTACCTAGATGGCTCAGTCGGTTAAATGTCAGACTTTGCGCCAGGTCACAATCTCATAGTTCGAGCGCTGCATCAGGCTCTGTGCTGACAGCTCAAAGCCTGGAGCCTGCTTCAGATTCTGTGTCTTCCTCTCTCACTGTCCCTCCCCCATTCTCATTCTGTCTCTGTCTCTGTCTCTCTCTCTCTCTCAAAAATAAACATTAAAAAAATTTTAGAAAAAGAAAATAAGAAAGATATGTTAATCAAAAGGAAGCAGACCCTTTCTCTTTAAGAGGCAGCTGGGACCAGCTAAATGGTAATACATACTCCCATGATGCCTTTTACCTGCTTTGCTTGAGTTTCTTTTTAAATTATCTTTATTGAATTTATTAAAATATCAGTAGCTCAGGGGCGCCTGGGTGGCGCAGTCGGTTAAGCGTCCGACTTCAGCCAGGTCACGATCTCGCGGTCCGGGAGTTCGAGCCCCGCGTCAGGCTCTGGGCTGATGGCTCGGAGCCTGGAGCCTGTTTCCGATTCTGTGTCTCCCTCTCTCTCTGCCCCTCCCCCGTTCATGCTCTGTCTCTCTCTGTCCCAAAAACAAATAAACGTTGAAAAAAAAAATTAAAAAAAAAAATATCAGTAGCTCAGACTTGTTTATTGTTTTGTATTACTATGTTAAGTTACATATAGTAAAATTCACTATTGAGTTTTAACACATGCATAGATTTTTGCCACCACCACTAACAGGATATAGAACGATTCCAACACTCCCCCAAATTCTCTCCTACCATCTCTGTAGGCAGACGTTTGTCCCACCTATGATCACTGGTAACCACACTGATGCGTTCTTTGTCCCTATAATTTTTGCCTTTTAAAGAATACCATATTAATGGAATGATGAAGTGTATAATCTTTTGAGACTGGTGTGCTTTAATTAGCATAATGTATTTGAGATTCATTCATGTTGTTGCAGCTATCAATAGTTCCTTTTTATTGCTGACTACACTATGTTTATCCATTCACGTAATCAGGGATGTTTGGGTTGATTCCAGATTTTCACAACTACAAATTATATTGCTATAAATGTTCACATACAGGTTTTTGTGTGAACGTAAGTTTCATTTCTGTAGGACTTCTGGGTCATACATAAGTGTGTGTTTAAATTTATAAGAAATTGCCAAGCTGTTTTCCAGAGTGGCTGTGCCATTTTGCATTCCAGCCAGCAACATCTGAGAATTTCGGTTGCTTTTCAGACTCTCTGGCAGTAGGCAATAGCGGTATTTTTTTATTTTAGCCATTCTAGTAGGAGTGTAATGATATCTCACTGTAGTTTTAATTTGCATATCCTTAATGATTAATCATGTTGAGCATCTTTTCATGTGTTCATTTGCTATCTATATATCTTCTTTGGTAAAATACCTATTTGAATCTTTTGCCCAGTTTTTAAAATTGGTTTATTTTCTCACAGAGTTTTGAGATAGGACTTTTGCCAGATATGTGACTTTCAAATATTTCTCTCAGTCTATGGCTTGTCTTTTCATTTACTGTGTCCTTCACAGAGCAAAAATGTTAAATTTGGGAGCTATTTTTCCAATTTTTTCTGTCCTGTGACTTTGTTATGCTTGCTTATTACTTCCAGAAAAAAATTTTAAATGCTTATTTATTTTTAGAGGGGGGGAGGAGAGAGAGAGAGAGAGAGGGCATGAGCAGGGGAAGGATAGAGAGAGAGAGAGAAAGAGAGAATCTCAAGCAGGATCTGCACTGTCAGTGCAGAGCCCAATGCGGGGCTCGAACTCACAAACCATGAGATCGTGACCTGAGCCAAAACCAAGAGTTGGACGCTCAACTGACTGAGCCACCCAGGTGCCCCATTCAAGGGAATTTTTTTGTAGATTTAAAAAAATTTTATACATAGATAATCATGTCATATGCAAAAATTGTCCTTTCTAATCTATGGGCCCTTATTTCTAATTCTTGTCTTTTTTCACTACCTAGGACTTCTAGTAAGATGCTGAATAGGAGTGGTGAGAGAGAACATTCTTGCCTTGTTTCTGATCTTGGGGGAAAGTGTCCATACCGAAGTACAGTCTCAAGTATGATTGTAGCTGTAGATATTTTGTAGATATTCTTTATCAAAGTGACAAAGTTACTCTCTATTTCCTAGTTTGCTGAGAGTTTTTTATCAGAAATGGATGATGGATTTGTCAAATACTTTCCTGCATATATTGATATACTCATGATTTTTAGCTTACTGATGTGATAGATTATATTGATTTATTTTTGAATGTTGAACCAGCCTTGCATACCTGGAATAAATCCCATTTGGTCATGGTATATAATTTTTTAATATATTGTTGGATTTAATGCTAATACTTTGTTGAGAATTGTCACCTCTATGATCATGAGAGATACTGGTCTATCGATTTCCTTTCTTGTAATGTCTTTATCTGATTGTGGTATTAAGGTAAATCTGGCCTCATAGAGTGAATTAGGAAGGAGTCTCTCTGCTTCTATTTTCTGAAAGATATTGTGGAGAATTGGTATCATTTCTTCTTTAAAGATTTGATAGAATCCACCAGTGAAATTATCTGGCCTGATGCTTTCTTTTAGAAGGTTACTAATTGGTGATAAATTTTTTTAGATGTATTTATTTTGAGAGAGAGAGGGTATGAGCAGTGGAGGGGCAGAGAAAGAGTGAGAGAGAAAATCCCAAGCAGGCTCCATGCTGCCAGCACAGAGCCCAACTCCGGGCTCAAACTCATGAACCCATGAGATCATGACCTGAGTGGAAACCCAGAGTCAGATACTTAACTGACTGAGCCACCCAGGTGCCCCAATTTAGTTTTTTATTCAGCATACCTACTTTTCCTTTTGTGAGTTTTGGTAGTTTGCATCTTTCAAGGACTTGGTCTATTTCATCTCAGTTATCAAATATGTGGGCAAAGAGTTGTTCATAGTATTCCTTTATTGTCCTCTTAATGCCCATGGGATTGGTAATGATGGCCCATCTTTCATTTCTGATATTAGCAATTTACGCCTTTCTTTTTTCCTTGGTTACCCTGGCTAGAGGTTTATCAATGTTATTGATCTTTCCAAAGAAACAGCTTTTGATTTTGTTGAATTTCCCTATTAAGTTTCTGTTTTCAATTTCACCGATTTCTGCTCTAATTTTTATTACTTCTTTCCTTCTCCTTGATTCTAGATCTTATTTTCTTTTTTTAAGAATTTTTTAATGTTTATTTTTGAGAGAGAGAGAGAGAGAGAGAGAGACAGAACATGAGCAGAGGAGGAGCAGAGAAAGCTCTGAGCTGTCAGCACAGAGCCCAACATGGGGCTCGAACTCACGGACTGTTGAGATCATGACCTGAGCCGAAATCAGACGCTTAACCGACTGAGCTACCCAGGTGCCCCTATTTTCTTAACATATATTTAATGCAACAAATTTCCTTTTACACACTACTTTTGCTGCATGGCACAAATTTCGGTAAGTTTTATTTTTATTTTTATTTAGTTCCACACGCAGATCCTGAACATGTTTTGTTAGATTTACACCTATATATTTCATAGGGAGGGGCATTATAATTGGTATTGTTTTAAAATTTCAGTTTCTAATTGTTCATTGTTAACATATAGAAATGTAGGTGTTTGTTGATCTGGTGTCTGTGAGCTTGCCAAATGCACTTAGTAACTTTAAGTGCTTTGTTGAAGATTACTTGAGATTTTCTATGTAGGCAATAGTGTCATCTGGGAATATGGATAGTTTTATTTATTCCTTTCCAACGTGTATAACCTTTATTTCTTTTTCTTGATTCATTGCACTTGCTAGCATTTCCAGTATGATACTGAGTAAGAGTGATGAGAGTGGGCATCCTTGCCTTGAACCTGTCATTGGGAGAAATCATTCTTTCACCATTAAGTATGATGTTAGCTATAGGGTTTTTATGGCTACCTTTTATCAGATTGAGAAGTTCCCTTATATTTCTTGCCTGCTGAAAGTCTTTAATCATGAATGGATGTTGAATTTTGCCACATGATTTTTCTGGTTTTTTTTTTTTTTTTTGGTATCATCATTTTTTTCTTTTGTCTGTTAACATTGGTTTTCTAACGTTGAACCATCCTTGCGTTCCCAGAGATAAACACTACTTGGTGCGATATGTCGTTCTTTTACCATATTGCTACGTTAAAAAGCTAAGATTCTATTGAAGATTTTTGTATCTATTTTAAGAAGGATGTTGGTCTGCAATTCTCTCTTCTGGTATTCTCTTTGTTTGGTTCTTGTGTCAGAGTAATGGTGGCTCACGAAATGAATTGAGAAGTGTCCCCGTATCTTCTTAAATGCTTAGCAAAATTCTACAGTGAAATTAGCTGGGTCTGGAGTTTTCTTTTTTGGAAGAATTTTAACTATTAAGATCAATTTCTTTAATAGATACAAGGCTATTCAAGTTATTTATTTTTTCTTGTGGTGAGTTTTGGTAGGTTTTGTCTTTCAGGGAATTGGTCTAGTTTATCCAAACTGCCACATTTATGTGCATAGAACTGTTTTTAGTATTCTTTCATTGTCCTTTAATGTCTGTGAGTCAGTAATGATATCTCCTTTTTGATTCCTGATATTTATCATATGTATCTTCTCTCTTTTGCTTGATCATCAAGCTAGAGGTTTACCAGTTTTCTTGATATTTTCATAATACCAGCTTTTTGCTTAATTGATATCATCTATTTTAGTTTTCTGTTTTACTGATACCGTTGTTTTCTCTGTTCTCAATTTTATTAAGTTTTTTCTCTTCTCTTTATTATATCCTTCCATTTGCTGGCTTTAGGTTATTGTCTTTTTTTGATTTCTTCGTTTGGAAGCTTAAGTTATTTATTTGAGACCTTTCTTTTCCTTCTGTTTTTAAACATTTTTTATTTGAGTATAGTTGACACACAATGTTACATTAGTTTCAGGTGTACAACATAATGATTCAAGTTCCCTATACATGATGTGTATAGATACATGACCTTTCTTTTCTAATTTAAGCATTTAATGCTATAAAATTTTCTCTAAGCACTACTTTGGGTACATCTCACATTTTGTAACATACTTTATTTCTATTTATATTCAGTTCAAAATATTTTCTAATGTTCTTGAGACTTCCTCTTTGAACCATAGATTATGTATGTGTTTGTTTAATTTCCACATGTTTAGATATTGCCCAGATATCCTTCTGTTTATCAGTTTGTAGTTTAATCATGTTATATAGTCAGAGAACATCCTCTGGGTAAACTTAATTCTTCTAAGTTTAACAAAGTTTGTTCTGTGGCCTAGCATACGGTGTAATTTGGTAAGTATCCCCATAAACATTTGAAAAGAATGCGTATTCTCCAGTTGTTGGGTGGAGGGAAGGTTGTATAAATGTCAATTAGATCCAATTAGTTGGTGACGTTTATCCTTTAGTATCTTTGCTGATTTTATGGCTATTTGTTCTATGAGTTGCTTAGAGAGGAATGTTGAAATGCACAGATACAATTGTGAACTTGTTTCTCCTTTCAGTACTGTCAGTTTTTGCTTCACTTATTTTGCAGTTTGGGTGGCAGTTGCATACACATTTAGAATTTTTATGCCTTCTTGATGAATCATTATGTAGTGTTCCTCTTTGTCCCTGGTTATTTCCCTTATTCTGAAGTCGACTTTGTCTAATATTAACATGCCCACTCCTGCTTTTTTCCTTTTGATTAGTATTTGCATGCTATATCCTTTTCTATCCTTTCATTTTTAATGTACTTGTATCATTGTGTTTCAAGTAGGTTTCTTAGAGACAGGATACAGTTCCTCTCTGTGTGTGTGTGTGTGTGTGTGTGTGTGCGTGCGTGCGTGCGTGTTGTTTTTAAATCCAACTAAATATCCCTGTCTTCTAATTGGTTTGTTTAAACCCCTTACATTTAATCTAATTACTGATATAGTCATGTTTTGGTGGAGCATTTTATTATTTGTTTCTGCTTTTTCTCTCATGTGTTTCTTTTTTTCTCTCCCTCTTACTTGTTTCATTCCTCTGTTTTCCCTTACTTCTCTGAGTTATTCAAATACTTTCTAGAATTCCATTTAAATCTCTCTATTGAGTTTTTGATTATATCTCTTTGAATTGTTTTTTCAGTGATTGCTGTAGGGAATATAATATATATACCAAACTTTACACAATCTCATTAGCGTTAATATCTTACCATGTCGCACAAAATAAGGAAAACTTGTAGTTATATAGTAATTTTAGTCTTCCCCCTTTAGAAAGTTTTCATATGTATTCTGTCTACCTATATTGAAAATTTCATCAGACAACATTATGATTTTGCTTCTGACAAATATTATATTGTTACACTAAGTTAAAGGACAAAAAAGGATCCATTTTATTTAGGTAGATATTTACTATTTCTGTTGCTATTTAGTCATTACTGATATTCAAGGTTTCCTTTAGTCATTATTTCCTTTCTAGTTGAAGAATTTCTTTAAAGCAAATTTATTAGTAAGAAAGCCTGTTAGATTTTTTTTCATCTGAAAACATCTTTATTTTCCCTTTATTCCTGAAGGATATTTTTACCGGTTATAGTATTCTGGGTTGACAGGAAGGTCTTTTCTTTTAGCACTTTAAAAATATTGTTCCATTCTTGGTCTCCATGGTTTCTGATGAGAAAACTCTGTGCTCATTTGGATCTTTGTTTTCTGTATGTAATATGTTGTTTTTCTGTGGATGCTTTTTAGATTTTATCTTAATCTTTGATTTCCAACAGTTTGTTTATGATGTGCATAGACATGGTTTTTGTTCGGTTTATTCTCTTTGGGGTTCACTGAGCTTCTTAGATTTATAAATTTTGGTTTTCCACAAAACTTTGAGAGCTTTGTGGAAATAGCTCTCAGCCACTATTTATTCAATTTTTTTTTTCTCCTCTCCTTTTGAAAATGTCATGATACAAATGTTAGACCTTTTGATACTGTTCCATAGGCCTGGAGACTCTGGGATTTTTTTTTTTTATCTCAGTTTTTCAGATTGCATAATTTCTAGTGATGTATCATCAAATTTAATTCTTTCCTCTGTCATCACCATTCTATTAAGCGCTTTTGATTTTCCAATTTCTGTTATTGTAGCTTTCAAGTTTAGGATTGTCATTTGGTTCATTTTTATAGTTTCTATTTCTCAATAAGAACTTACATCTTTGCATTTCTTTCTAGATTGTTCACCCTTACTCCTTATAGCATGATCATAGCTGCTCTAAACTCTCGTCTGGTAATTACAACATGTGCTTGTCTCCAGGTTGGCATCTGTTGATTGTCCTTTCCCTTGACAATTATTCAAATTTATCTGAATCTTTGTGTGTTGAGTAATTTTGGATTGAATTTGGACAGTTTGAATACTATATTGTAAGACTGAGTCATATAAAAAATCTCCCAGAGAATGTTATTTTTAAATCTTGTTTCAACAGGCATTCAGTGCTGTTCCATACAGACTACAAGTCTTGAACCAGCTTCCGTGGACTGGGTTCTGAGGTCAGCTCAGTTTTCAAAGCCATTGCCATACTCCTCCAGTTTGTACTTTTTTGCACATCTTCGCCATGTTCATTACAGCTGGCTTCACACATGAGCAATTTGGGACTGAGGTAGTGCTTCATAGAGAGAGTTAAAAATCCCTATTTATAACTTCATCATTTCACTAATTCTCTCTGATTCTTGAGATTCTTTTACTAGTAGTTTGGCTACAAAGTCAGTGCTTTAATGTCCCTGCATTTTCATGCATTACTTGTGACCAGGCCTCACTTAGGGCAAAAGAGTGCCTTTTCTTTGCTGGCACTCAAAATAGCTTGGGACCATCTGCATCTTGCTGGGAGCAGGGGACTCCTATTTTGTTGCTCATGCTGTTGAGTCCAGAAGGGTTTGTCCCTCACTTCTGCTTCTCTGGCTACAGAGAGTGACTGGATCTGACTTTATTTGTGCCTCTTAGTTATTTTGGTTTGGGGTTGCCACAGAGCTTAAGCCAGGATGTAGAAGACAGGGGAAAAGACCCCAGGCAACTCGTTGCTGGGTTGTCCTTTGAGTATTGAATTCTATATCTATCCACCTGCTCTTATTCTTTTGTAGTCTTCTAATGGCATCTTTATGTATTTTGTGCAATGTTCTCTGTTATAATCACTTGGGGAGATAGGATAGAATATATTTACTCTGTTTTTACTAGACCCAAACTCACCTGCTTTGCTTTACAATCACATGATATTCATGCTATGAAAAGAACATATCTGGTTGGGTCGGGGCAGGAGGAGTGTTTTTTAAACATGAAGATTCTCAGGGCCTATCCCACAAAATAAAGCAGAATGTCCTGGGGTGGACTGAAAAATCTAGATTTATGGAATATCCTCAGGAGATTCTGATGAAACTGTCAAGTTATGAACCTACTTTCTGGAATCTGATTTGTAGGTATGACAATTGAGACCTAGATGGTACTCTGTCCACAACCCAGCTCATCCTTTATTACCCATGTTTTTTCACCCTGTATGGCATATTTTGTGCTAAGAGGAAATATTTTACTACTGCATTAGGGGCCAAGCTCATTAGTGTAACCACTGTGTGTTTAAACCACAAGGTAATAGAATAGGACAAATGAGTAAAAATGGCTACTTGTGACAGTTGGAACTGGTTTCTTATAAACATTTTCCACGAGGAAAAGCTTTGTAGACAATGAGCAGAGAAAAATAAGCAGAAAAAAAAAAGCTTACAGAAATTCAGAAAATTGAAAATTTGGGAAGATTGCCCAGCTGAGCTATTTGGCTAAAAGAAGCCAAATTGAAGGAATGGATCTGAGTCCTCGGCAGAAAAGGAGCCAGAGGAGAAATTTTCAGGTTTGGGCTGAGACTGTAAGGGAAAGATGAAGAAGACAGACTGGTAAACCAAGGCCCAAATGTAACCTAAGAATTGAGGTGAGAACAGGATTGGCTGAACTACTTGTGAAATCACTTCCAAAATAAAGGAAGACCACGATGGGTAAGTTAAGCTGAATCAATCTAGTTTAATTTAACGGGACTCTGTGCTTGTTTGTTCCCACATATATATCATCTTGTCCACCGTAGATGGCCGTGCAGATTGTATGGCACACAATTCCACAAGGCATCTACTCACTTATGCATCCTCCCTAGATTTGTGTACAGCTATATGTGGTAGCCTTTCTTATATCCCTAAGATTTTTTTGCTAAGCAGGAAAATGGTAACCTCTTCTAGATGACAAAGTGTTTACTATGCTTGAAAGTCACTTGGTGTTTGGTGGGGGGGGGGGGGGGGTGGTGGTGGCTAGTAGTGGAAAGTAACTGGAAAGGCCTTAGTGTAAATTGATTTTAAGATGTATTGGAATCCAGGGGCCCCTGGGTGGCTCAGTCGGTTAAGCCTCCAGCTCTTGATTTCAGCTCCAGTCATGATCTCACGGTTCATGAGACCCTCATTGGGCTCTGTGTTGGCAGTGTGTAGCCTGCTTGAGATTCTTTCTCTCCCTCTCTCTCTGCCCCTTCCCCACTCACACACACAGTCTCTCTCTCTCAAAATAAATAAATAAATTTAATAAAAAATATGTATTGGGATCAAGAAATGGTGAGGACTCATAAGCTGCAATCATTAAATTTTCTATTACTATAACCCACTTCCCTCCTTCAAAATCTCCCTCATCACCTCCCAGAATGCGTTCCCAAGGGAGACATTTGGCTACAGGACAAGGCCCAACAAACATACACTTTTTGTTACTATCATTCCAACATAACTCCCTGAGCCAACATGGGAGATCTTTTTCTCCCTAGGTCTAAACCCCTAAAACTATTTTTTTCTTATCCTTTTGTGCTAACCCCCAAATCTTTCAAATCTTACCACATTTGTTGCCCAATCTTATGAAAAATAGACTCAAAGCAAGAAAGATGGAGGGTGTATTGGAAACTGGGGGATGCTGTGGAGTGGTATGAAAAATCTTATATAAGGATTGTTTTTCAAAATGCAATTCTTTCTAAGTATTAGGGTCACCCTGGTATTTTGTCAAAAAAGGTATATTCTTAGCACGTAGTATCTTTATATGTCATGTTGGTACCTAATACTGCAAAGGTGTATTCCTGAAGGCCTGTCTCTGTCCCAGAAAAGAATTTTAAAGGATGTTTTGATTTTGTCAAAGAAACATTTGCAAGTCACTTGGGGACTTAATTTATAAATTATCAAATAGTCAGCTACTTACCCTTTGGCCTAGAAATTCCACTGCTAGGTAATTTACCCAAGAGAAATGAAAACACATGTTCATACACACACAAAATTGTAAAAATCAAAATAGTCATAGCAGTCTATAATACCTGTTGGACTTGAAGCAAATCAAATGTCCAGCTTTAACAAAGTAGATAAATAAATTGTGGTATATTCATACAATGAAATACTAGTCAGCCAAAAAAAAAAGGAATATACTACTGGTGTATACATCCTAATGGACATTGTGCCGAGCAGAATGTTTGTGAGTGAAAGATCCCAGACACAAAGAAGTAATAACAGCACATACTGCATAATTCTCTTCATGAAGTTCTAGAATAGGCAAAACCAATCTGCGGTGTGAAAAAAAGCAGAAGAGTCGTTGTCTTTGGGTTGGGGTGTAAACTGACTCGGAACAGATATAAGGGAACTTTCTGAGATGATGAAAATATTCTATATCTGAATAGGGCATGTGGGTTACCTACGCATGTATATTTGTGCAAATTACAGTTAAGATTTTTGCTTTCCAATGCATACAAATTTTACCTCTATGAAGAACTGTATATAAATAATAATTGAGTGGGGAATACAGAGAAGTATATGATGAAACAAGAATGGCTACATGAGATTTATTATATTAGTCTGTTTACTGGACTTTTCCATAATACAAAGTTAAAAAACCAGTCTGGAAGTCTTGGAATCTGATCTGATTTCTTTTGCCTGTGTGACTTTTTTGTTGGTTTACTTAAAATTTTGATTTTTTTCAATATGAATTCAAGAAAACAAGAATATCATTAATTCATAAATCCTGAAGTCATTGGTGCTCTCAAGGTTACAAGCTCCATCCATGCTAGGTTTGTAGTTACACTAGCCTTCAGTTTTTATCAGTTACATGCTTTTATAACATTGATTTTAAAAACCAAATAAATGAATGCTTGAAAGACTCAGAAGACATTATCACATGTTAGGAGTTGGAGGTGGCAATTCATACTTTTTATTTATTTTTTTTTAAGTAGACTCCACACCAAGCATGGAGCCCAACATGGGGCTTGAACTCATGACTGTGAGATCAAGACCTGGGCTAAGATCAAGAGTCTGATGCTTAACTGACTGAGCCACCCAGGTGCCCCAGTTCTTGCTCTTAATAATAGCCAGACTTTTTAATATCTATGCTTTGTAACTAGTCATGGAGGGTATGGTGATCACTCAGAAAGTTAGATAATTAGGGTCATCAGCTTGTATCAGGGTACAGTGTCTTCCGGTGCACTTCATGGCGTCTGCCAGTAGTAGACAACCAAACACTTGTTGACTGAATAGCTACTTGACAAGAGGAAGGCTCAGATGTTGTGGCTACCATAAGTTTCCATATAGTCAATAAACTCAATTTTCCGTTTACCTTGTAAGATATTCTTGGGTCACCTCGGTGGCTCAGTTGGTTAAGCGTCTGACTCTTGATTTCAGCTCAGGTCAGGATCTTGTGGTTCGTGGGATCCAGACCCCGCATCAGGCTCTGCACCGGTAGTGTGCGCTGCTTGGGATTCTCTCTCTCTCCCTTTCTCTCTGTGCCTCCCCTGTACGCCTGCACTCGCTCCCTCTGTCTCTGTCTCTGTCTTTCAAAATAAATAAACTTTAAAAAAAAAAGGCTTTTTTTGGCCTAACATGGTGTTTTAACTAGTGTATGCAATGTTATTTGTCAATAAATGCACTAAGGTTCAAATAATTGGCTTATGTGTATGTAACACATACAAACATAACGTATTCATTTCCAGGGGCTGCTGTAACAAATTACCACAGGCTTGGTGGTTTAAAACAACAGCAATGTATTCTGACACATTTTTGAAGCCAGAGTTCAAAATCAGCTTTCCTGGTCTGAAATCAAGGTGCTGGCAGGGCCATGCTTTCTGGAGGCTGCCAGCCTTCTTTGGCTTGTGACCTCGTCACTCTGCTCTCTGCCTTTGCAGTTACATTGCTTCTCCTTTTCCATGTATGTTAAATTTCCCCCCGGCTCCCTTTTATAAGGATGCTTGAGGATAATCCAGAATAATCTCCCCATCTCAGGATCTATAACTTAATCACTGCAAAGTCTGCCATATAGAGTAACATTCACAGGTTCCAGGGATTTAGATGTGAACCTATCTTTTGGGGCTATTACTTAGCTTACCACACAGAGCTAATCTAAATTGAAGATTGACTGTAATATATACATCCCAGTTACCTTTTCCTCATTCACAGAAGCTCATGACACTAAGGATATTTACCATGTAAATATCAACCGACTGGACATTGTCAGTGAAGAATGAAATGTCATGATTCAATAAACTGTTGTTAATAATTCCACAATATGCTTCCGAAACAGATAAACTCGATCAGTTATAACCATTTGTAAACATTGAAAAGAATTCATGAGCATCTGGGTACCTCTGGGAATAATTTGGCCATTAAAAAAGACAGCAAAATAATAAACCAATAGAGCAACTTACAAAGTGTTTAGAAAAAGAAACACCGTTTATACCAGCTACCCACTTCCTCTCTGGTTTAAATTCAAGCACTGCAGAAATATGTTAAATAAGCACATTTAGCATCCTCGGTTTATAAAAATGTCTTTTGTCAGTTTGATGCAAACTTCATTGGGAGAAATAAACAATAAAGTCCAGAATTACTGTTCCAAATTGCAATTGCTGAAAGCAGGGAAGGACAGTGAAAAACCTCGAACAGAAATGACACTTAAAAATAAATCCTTGAGTGACTTCCAGGCTGTCTAATAATCTATTTCCCATAGCACAGAGCATTTGTTGTCTCTCATCTGAAATGGATGGTTTTGTCTGGCTGGAGCTTACACATATGTACATTTGTTTATTCTCTGAAGGTGATTCTTCATCATAAGGTATTGGAAACAGATTCTCCAGGGAAAACATCTGTTCAGCTATAATGCTAGCATCTGCCAAGTTAGGTGTCCTAAGAAAAAAGAACTTTATCTTGGTGGTTCAGGGACCTCAAATCCACAAGCTAACTCAATATCAGAAATCCACAAGCTACCACAGTATCAGACAGACAAACTGCATTTCTCCTCCATTGCTCCTTCACATAGTCTGGCTCTGGCTATACCAGGTGCAGAACACATCGTGAGATGGCATTCATTGGTCCTGGGGTCAATTCTGGAGGCAGAGGCCATTTGGTCCACTTAGCAAAAGGTCCTCAGACCAAACTAGACACTGGCTCTGCAGTAACATTTCCTTAGAACTTTCCCTGTTGCTTCAGGTGGGCTTGATATTTATGGATCCGACGTCTTGGGCTTGGCACAACATGAGAGAGATACAGTGTGGTGAACAGGAACATGAGCCCTGGAGCCAGACTGCCATGGTTCAGGTGCTCAGCTCAGCCACAACTGTGTTACTTGGACAAGTTACTTAACCTCTCTGAGCCTCTATTTCCTCATTTGTGAAATAGGGATAATTATTTCGGAGTTGGATGTAAATACACAAGAGGTTTAAAAGCACTATATGCAATCTGGAAGTATGTGCTCTTAGAACTGTTTAGAATGAATAACAAAATCACTGCTGCTGACCTAGTTAAACCTAGGTAATAACTAACCCTTTGATAAAAGCTCCCTGGGGAGCAGCTCTGAGACTCCAAAGGATTTTAATCTACATATATCCTTACTTGACTTCAACTCTCTTTAGTCCAACACAATCTATGGGCTTCCCTCACCTTTAGCCTGTGCTCCCTGCTGTGGGGATGGTGAGAAACGGGAGAACTTTCTGGAATTCACAGAGGATTTGTAAGACCTGAGCTGATGGGTCTTCAGCTCCCACTCAATTCCCATTCCACAAATGTTTTCCAAGTGTTTCTGGAAGGTAAGGCATTTTGGTGCCAAGGAGGATTTTGGTACTGGCAAAAACAATTTTTGGTTCTAAAATATGTCTACTGTCCCCATTTTTCTTGATCAGCCCTTATCTGATTCTGCCTCTTGTGTTTAACTCTGTGCTAACAGCTTCCTTTGCTCCTTCTTCTGTATTGTTCCTTTATCCACTGTAATGTAGACCCACATTGCTGTCATTCCTGGAGTCCATAATGAGGTGTCAATGAGAAACTTAAAAAGTTGAAATGAGATTTCTTCTTGACAGTTAAAGTTGAAAAGCCATATGCAATCGATTAGAAGGGAGAATTCATTGCTTAAAGAGGCAGCATGGCTCGGGGCGCCTGGTTGGCTCAGCTGGTTGGGCGTCCAACTTTGACTCAGGTCATGATCTTGCGGTTCATTGAGTTCAGGCCCCGTGTCGGGCTCTGTGCTGACAGCTCAGATCCTGGAGCCTCCTTTGGATTCTGTCTCCCTCCCTCTCTCTCTGCCCCCTCCCGCTCATGCTCTGTCTCTCTCTCAAAAATAAATAAACATTAAAAATTTTAAAAAAAGAAAAAAAGAGGCAGCATGGCTCTTGGACCAGCAAGCCTGGACAGCAAGCTCCGTTGACATTCCTGAAGAACAAAACAGTCTTGATAGTGGTGGAAAAGGACTGCCACACCTCAGGAATCTGGGTTGAGTAGAGTGGTCGGTAGAGGATCCTTGGCAAGACTCTCCCTATGCTGGATGAGAAGGCTCAGGCTGCTTCAGCTGAAGAATATTTCTCAGGCTCACCTAAGTTCTCTTGCTCTGAATCCATAATCATCAAGACCTCTGGCCTCCCACACTGAGTGAATGTGCTGATCTGCCCCCAGGAGTCTTCTGTTACTCTTGACATTTTTATTTCTCACGGTACATGGATGAACCATCATTTTGTCAGGCCTACCATTTTGGTTCCATGAACTTGCTGAGTGTGAGGATACATCTATAAGTACATTTTCTAGGACAGCAGCTGGGGTTCTCTTCGATTGCTTGACCATGGCCACGGGTCCCTAGTGACCAGCTATTTCCTGCCCATCTCATCTGCCCACCTACGGCAGCTATTTTGGCACAACGGGAGCTTGTGGGAGTGATGTTTTTAAAGTGATGTGAATTGTTATAGTAACTGACCAACTACTATGAGGTTAACTGGGTGAGTATCAGAAATATACAATACACTCATGGAACTCTTTGGGAAGCCAGTATAACAATTTGGGACAAATACTTTGGTGTCAGATAGCCTATGGTTGATTTTGAGTGATTCACTTAACTTTGGTGAGTGTCCATTTTCTCATGGTAAAAGAGGGATATTATCTCACAGGGTCATTGTGAGAATTAGATAAGTGGATACATCTAAATATAGGTGTAGATCTAAATATAGATGTAGATAGAGATACAAACTGATACGTATGCACACACACACAAAGCCTCTGGCATTAAGTGTTCATTAAATTGTCGCTAAAAATTTGACAAGTCAAGAAATCATCTTTGCTATGACCACACTGTTAGAGAGGGTGAAAGGAACAAATTCAGGATGAATTTTCCCTGGATCACCGTTTCTCAAAATGTGATCAATAGACTCCCTGAAACAGAATTATCTGAGGTTGATTGTTAATAAATAGATTTCCTGGATCCCATCTTAAAACTACTAAAACCAAAACCAAACTGGCAGGGGTGGGTCTAAGAAAACAAATTTCTAATCAACTCCCCAAGTAATTCCTATTCTCATTAAGTTATAAAAACTGGATAATTCAGAGACAAAGAGATGTTTCTTGTGTGGGAATGGAGGGTCTGGAAGACTTTGAACTCCTGCCTCACCTTCCAGAAGTCTAGATTTTATTGCCGTTTTGGCATTGATGTCTATAAGCTTATTATTTTAGATGGAGACTGAAAAGTTTTAGTCATCCTTAAGTGTCTGGCTGGAGGGCGACTGCAGAATGATTAAGCCAAAAGAGGTTATAATTCATCCTTCAAATTCACGGTTAAAGGCATTTTGCTGTATAGCTCCTCACCTGTAAAGTATTCCACAGCTCTTAAATCATCCTTTACTAAGTGGAAACCCCAGCTTCCTAAAAGAATAGATATTGATTTAAATCTTTCATTTCTCTTGCTTTCAACAAACATGTTAAAAACAATTAAATTTTGGATTCCACTTTGCATTCCCTTTTTTAATATATATTTTTGAGAGACAGAGTGTGAGCGGGGGAGGGGCAGAGAAAGAGGGAGACATAGAATCCGAAGCAGGCTCCAGGCTCCAAGGTGTCAGCACAGAGCCCAACGCAGGGGCTCGAACTCACGAACTGTGAGATCATGACCTGAGCCGAAGTCAAACGCTTCACCGACTGAGCCAGCCAGGCACCCTGGCATTTTCGTTTTTAGTGTGAAATCATGGCAGGGTTTTGTGATATACTTCATACTGATCTGGACTTAACACAGCATAGGGTAATTATAAGGATCTTGGACACAGTGAGATCATGGTTTTTAAAATCTGAGAGTTTTGGGGGGAAGGAAAAAGAAGTTACTATTTTCAGTGAACAAATAAGACTGAGTGTCACCAAAGTCAGAGGGAAGAGAGGCAAGGATAAGGGCTCACAAGGATGAGTCATAGGTATGTAGTATATTGCCTGTCCCTCAATAGGTACTTCCCAGGGACTTGGTGCATGGGCAAATGAATAATACATGTTAAGTGCTTGTATTTGGAACCGATGTTATTCCACTTGTGAGTGAGTGAATCGCTACATCCTGTCTTAGGAGCCTCCTTCTCTCACTTTCTCCGCTGCTGGAATAGAAAGATTTTAGAAAGTGTCAATTGCTGGGGGCTCCTGGGTGGCTCAGTTGGTTAAGCGTCCGACTTCAGCTCAGGTCACGATCTCACAGTTCGTGGGTTCAAGCCCCATGTTGGGCTCAGCACTGATGGCTCAGAGTCTGGAGGCTGCTTCAGATTCTCTGCTTCAGATTCTGTGTCTCCCTCTCCACTGCCCTGCTTGTGCTCGCTCTCTCTCTTTCTCTCAAAATTAAATAAGCATTTAAAAAAACAGTGTCAATGGAGCGCCTGAGTGGCTCAGTTGTTTGAGCGTCCGACTTCAGCTCGGGTCATGATCTCACAGTTTGTGGGGTCGAGGCTCTGATCGGGCTCTGTGCTGACTGCTCAGAGCCTGGAGCCTGCTTCGGATTCTGTGTCTCCCTCTCTCTCTACCCCTCCCCCACTCATGCTCTGTCTCTGTCTCTAAAAAATGAATAAACCTTAAAAAAATTTTTTTTAAAAAGTGTCAACTGCTAAAGTTGCTGAATGGCCACCAGGCTGGGACAGAGCTGGAGATGATCTATCAATGCCCCCCTGCCCGTGGCTCCCTCTATGGGCATGCTTCTCTCTATCACCCCACAACCCACTTCTCAGAATTCTCCACTATTGTTTCCAGCTTAATCATCTATATTGCCTCCCTGAACGCTACTCAACTCAGGGGTCTTTCCCTACTGCCCTTCAAAGGAACCTTCCTGAAAATCTTACCAGACAAGTGATGAGCAGAATCTATAACCATGAAACAAACCCCTTTGATATGGAAAAAATAAATCCAACACCGGGCGAGAACTGACAGATACCTGCTCATGAGCAGCGGTGGTGGTGTTGTGGATTTGCTTACTAGCTGTTTCACTTGCTGAGGGAATTGTTTTAATTTTGCAGGCTGTGGCAGACCTGGAGAAACATACTCTAATATGCAAGGCACAGGCCCCAATTAATGTTTCACCCATTGCGTGCAGCTTGACAGTTCTCCTGACTCGTTGCAATCATAAGTGTGAAACTCTGGGGGTTTCCGTTAAATTATGTTGTGACACGCAGACTAATTTTTTTCATTCCCAAACCTTACCTTCTATTGCAAGAATTAGGGCACTGCCTTTATGCAGTGACTGCCTACCCGTACACACATAAATAGTAAACCGTGTTTTGTTCGCAAAAGACTTGTTTTTTTTTTGTGTAAGGCACGTCCCATCCCTGTTTATTGTGGCTACTGTTTTGAGGCAAGTGGTCACACTATGAAAAGTTGGCAGCCAACACAGGATACTACAGACCGGTAGCTGATGTTTGGTGAATGATTTGTATTGGTGGACCAGGTACCGAACAAATTGAAGGCCATTGTTAAACATTCCTAGGTTATAGCAGACACTGTCGAGGTCCTGCTCGTATCCCCTCATTCACAGCACCGGGAGTGGGTTGAATAGCGGCCTCCCAAAAGATATGTCCGTGTCCTAACCTCCAGAATGTGCAAGCCGTGACCTTGTTTGGAAAAAAAGAGTCTCTGTAGATGTAAGGAAGTTAAGGATCTTAAGATGAGATCATCTGAGATTTAGGGTGGGCCTGAAATCCAAAGACAAGGATCCTTGGAAGAGAAGAGGAAAACACAGAGAGACATGGGAGAGATGGGGACGTGAGGACAGAAGAAGAAACTGAGGTGATGTAGCCACAAGCCAAGGAAAGCCTGAAGCTGCCAGAAGCTGGAGGAGGCAAGGAAGCATCCTCCCCGAGGCCTTCAGCAGGAGTGTGGCCCCACTGACACCTTGATTTCAGACTTCTAGTCTCCAGAACTGTTACTGTGAAAGAATCCATTTCTGTTGCGTTCAGGCCCTTGGTTTGAGGTCATTTGTTATGGTGGCTCTAGGAGCCGGACTTCAACCTGCCAGAACCTGCATTTCTTTACCCAAAGCCTTCCTCTGGATGCCAAGACCGACTCCACCCACTTGTTGAGCAGGCTAGGCCAGCTGCGTGTTGTGGGGGGGGGGGGGCGGGGGTAGGGAGGGAATGAATGCCCCTGATTCAGCAACTCTCATCTAAGGACTGATGGGAGTCCGTGCATGAAGTCACCTTGGCAAGGGTGACTCTGAGGCATGTAACCTCTATCCTGGCTTCCAGAATTCAGCTCCAGCTCTGGACAGTGGTAACTAATGAGATGAATTCTGTACCGACTTCGCTCCCTTCCCCACTTTCAATTGTCTACTCCCATACCAGTTTTTGCTGGTATAATCTCCCAAATAAACTACTTCTACTTAAAGGCTTGTCTCAACTCAAGGTCAACTTCAGTGGGCGGAGGGGGGAGGGGAGAAGGGGTGGGACCCAAAATAAAACATGGATATAAAAGAAAGAACACATTGTTCTGGTAGCCTACAGAAGGTACAATCTTAGCGATGTGGTGCCTTGGACAGTCTCCTGGTCTGTTTTATGACAGTTGTCTGATTCTATCCTTATTTGTACCAACATAAACCTACTGTCATTAAAAATGATCTCTCAAGATATATATCTATCCACAACCTCCTTTTGAAAAGGATGTGAGGTAGCATTTGAATTGTGATATTTGGGGGCACCTGGGTGGCTCAGTCGGTTAAACATCTGATTCTTGATTTCGGCTCAGGTCATGATCCCAGGGTCATGAGACAGAGCCCCGCATCAGGCTCCACACTGAGCACTGGAGCCTGCTTAGCATTCTCTCTCTCCCCCTCTCTCTCCCCCTCCCCTGCTTACACTCACTCTTTCTCAAAATAAAATAAACTTTGAATTGCGATATTTTATATATCATGTTGAATTCTTTTATTCTCTCCACTACAGAAGAATATTATGGTTTCCTGGCACATAATTGGTGCTCAATAAATATTTGTTAAATGAATGATTTACTTAAGATATACATATTTGGATATAATATCTCAGAAAGCCTACCATATGTATCATAAAATTATTGTAGAGAATATTATGGAAATGAGTAGAACATTTGTCTTTCCTTTCAAGTGAAAATGTTTGATTGATACTGTTTTCTAGACCACTGTTCAATGTAAAATTCACTTTAATTTAGTTAATAGCCATAAGTAGTTTATCATATTTCAACTTTCAACTGTTCATCAGTCTCTGCTTTATGTGAATAAATGATTAATAATATCCCTGCCCTCAAGTTTGGGGTCAGTGTTAGTGAATGGCAACTTGCCATTTTTACCTTACACCAACATGCTTTTCTCTCTCTTAACAATCAGCTGCTCTTTTGCAGACTTTGAAAATTCTTTATCTTCAATTGTTCAAGTCTAAGTTAGTTACTTCTTCCATACACTGTGAAAATGAAAAAAAAAAGTTATGATTTAATAATAACTAAAATGCCATAATTAGTTTTCCAGATATCATATTGCAACTTTCACATTATTTGTTTTTATTCAGTATATTCTCCCCTTCTTGGTTCCCAAAGACTCTTCCTTTGCTTCCATTTATTTATTTATATATTTATTTTTTCAAAGTTTATTTATTTATTTTGCGAGAGAGACAGTGAGTGGGACAGAGGCAGAGAGAGACAGAGAGAGGGAGAGAGAGAATCTGCTTGGCATCCTCACAAACCATGAGAACCTGAGCCGAAGTCAGATGCTTAACCGACTGAGCCACCCAGGTGCCCCTTCCTTTGCTTCCATTATTTATTTTATTTTATTTTATTTTATTTTATTTTATTTTATTTTAATTTAAAAAATTTTTTGAATGTTTACTTATTTTTGAGAGACAGACAGACAGAGAGTGAGCAGGGAAGGGGCAGAGAGAGAGGGAGACACACAATCCCAAGCAGGCTCCAGGCTCTGAGCTGTCAGCACAGAGCCCGACATGGGGATTGAACCCACAAACTGTGAGGTCATGACCAGAGTCGAAGTTGGATGTTTAACTGACTGAGCCACCCAGGCACCCACCTTTGCTTCCATTTAAACAAGTGAACTGGAGGGGTGCCTAGGTGGCTCAGTCGGTTAAGCATCCGACTTCAGTTCAGGTCATGATCTCACGGCTTGTGGGTTCGAGCCCTGAGTCAGGCTCTGTGCTGACAGCTCAGAGCCTGGAGCCTGCTTCAGATTCTGTGTCTCCCTCTCCCTCTCTCTCTCTCCCCCTCCCCTGCTCATGCTCTCTCTCAAAAATAAATAAACATTAAAAAAATCTAAGTAAGTGAAGTGGAGCGCCTAGATGTCAGTCAGTTAAGCGACCCACTCTTGATGTTGACCTCTGTCAAGATCTTGCAGGTTCGTGGGTTGGAGTCCCATGTAGGGCTCTGCTCTGACAGTGCAGAGCCTGCTTAGAATTCTCTCTCCCTCTTTCTCTGCCCCTTCCCTGCTCTCTCTCCCTCTCAAAATAAATAAATAACAAGTTTTTTAAAATAAAAAATAAGTGAACAAGAGAACCAAAAATTCCCAAGTGGAGAAAAAGGTGACTATTTTCTCAGAACACTTTTTGCTAAATGCTAAGTCTGTCTTCGTATTAAATGCTTGCTTGTTTAATGTTTGCCTGAAATGGTTAAGTGAATCTTCTCCAAATATTGGTAAAATGTTTGTGAAACCACTGATTTCATTGCTCTTTTTTTTCTCTTCTCAAAATACTGAGGAGGCAGCCTGAAGTTCAAGGAAACAAGTTCATAAACAAAAGGTCATAAGCTCTACAGGATTTTAAAAATAGAAACTTTTAGTGCAGTTAGACCCTGCTGTTGCCAAAGTGTTTTAGTTTCAAAACTACCTGGAAATAACCGCACAGTCCACTCACTTTTAAAAAAAATATTATTTGTAGCCTTTTAAAAAGGTACTGCCCACTCAGTGGCATTTTTTTTTCCCTAAGAAAATACAGACAATGACGAGGTTCAAGTTTGTTGAAGAAAAAGGACAACCGACAGTGGAAAAGTCTGCTGACATCATACAACAAATAAATGACTATTTCCCTCATTCCAAAAGCAGCAGCCTCTTTGTAAATTCTTATTACTCATTTCTTAACAAAACACTTTTGGGTTCATGCATTCAATCAAGAAATCTTTATTGGAGGTTTCATAGATCTTTAGAATGAAGTAGATAATCCTTCCTGCTTCCATTTATTAATTTATTATCAAAATGCCATTCGCTGGAAAAATATGAGCACATTTTATATTAATGTAACCAGTGTATTAACTTTAATCTTTAATAAAAATTTACAGAGTGGGACCGAAATGTGATAATGTTTCAATAACACATTCTTATTGTCTATGTTCACAGTGAACCAAATGCTTATCCCTGTTTTCCCAGAGCAGGAAACAAAGTAGTTTTTATCAAAAGGAAGCCATTTGCTGACATGTGGATTTGCGTGAGATTTTAAACGTGGTGTGGAAAGTGCAAAGTCTGGGGACAAATGTATAAGAAAGAAATTAAACTGAGCTATTTGTATTGAAGTACAAAATTCCAGGCATTAAAAAACTGATTGATCCAAGGATGAAACCAAAGTTAAGATCCCATTATTGTGTCAGTCTTTGAGGGAGAAAAAAAAACTCATCGTCTAGATTTTATCATAAATGCCGGTGCAAATAAGTTTTCAGTTGGGGGCTATGAATTGAATTTAAAGCAGCACAAAGTACTGTATTAACAACTTTTAAGTATGTTATTACCTTACACAGCAATCTGTCCAGACATCACACAAATAAAAAGGGAAGCCTCAGAGTTTCTGCAGAAGCAAGAATTTCACATGATTTCCGTTGTTCATTTCTGGGCTAATCTGCTATCAGTGCACTTCTCCCAAGGACCTGGCTGTGATTTTTACTGGGTTTTGGATGGCTTCATTTTTACACTTGTGATGCCATTTCAGGTGTAGAGATAGAACATTTCTTCCCAATTATCCTTTGCGAAGGTGAGGACTTACTATCAGTGATAATCTAGTAATTTGTAGACCATCCTGCAATGCATGAGATGGTATTCATACCCAGATCTGCCTAATATCCTGCTGCTTATGCTCACTGAGTAGGATCCTGACAGCTTGTTTGCATTTCCTGAGTGGGCACTGGGCGCTGGTGGCGTGTGTGTGGAGGGCAATGTCCTGCATGGTCGGGTGGTAAGAAAAACCCAGTTCAGAAAGCTCAGAGATTCTCAGACCTTGACTGTAGGTCTTAGGTTATAAAGTCTTACCTGGCCATCTAGTGCAGCAGTTGAGATATCAGGAATATTTCCTATTCTTTGCTCTGGGTCAACTCACCAGGAACTGTGTGCTAATCTGGCCTCTCCCCTGGCCAAAATGTAAAGTCAGGGCTCCTGGGTACCGTTCCATCGTCACCTAACACAAGGGGGATCTGTGACAAATCTCTGCTAACAGTGTATCCTTGCACAGGTAGTTTGGTTTCAAAGACTTTGCAAAAAATTTACAAAAGAAACTCCAAGCTTCTCGCACGGGAGACTGGACCCAACCGAACCGTCAAGCTTTTCCCCAGGACTGGGTGGTTGCTGAGGGCCTATGTGAAGTAAGCTTCCTGTCAACACTCAACACAAAATACCATGCTTTGTATTAAGTAGGATATCAAGAGCATGTGAGCTGGGGCTCACGTCACCCAGGTCTGAATGGGATATTTTCAGGGATCCTGTCACTGTTTGTCACTCCTCAGGATGTTCGTGAAGAAGGGAAACACTGAACAGGAGACTTAGACACTCTTGTGCATGGAGTAGGCTTCAGCAGATTACGGAGAAAGCCATCCGTCCTTGTCAACAGCTTGTAGAAAGAACAGCGAAATGGAGACCACACCGTCTGATTGTCACCATTGCATCGCGGCTGTCTGCCATCTCTGAGCCTCACAAACATTACAGCAGAGTTACAGATGTAGTCCGTCCACTTAGAACGGCTGCCTGCTGGGCAAGTGTTGGTTAAAATAGAAAAAAAAAAAAAAAAAAGCAAAGCACAATAAAGGTGTTCTCAGGGCTTGTGCAGTCAAGCAAATCCATTTATAAAGAGTGATTTGTTTTAGAGGTTAGGGGAGACACTGTCATTCAAGACATTTCCAGACATGAAGTAAATGATAGCTTAACAATTCAAATACACATGAATCCTTCCCCCCTCCAGATTTCAGCTTTATGATACTCAAGGCATCGATACTTGTGTTTGGTGAGAGATATTCTGTCCATAGCACTAATGATTTATGGCAACTCTATAATCCCACCAACCCTGGCCACCGTCTTCTGTATTCCTTGGGGAGCTGGGCCCCCAAAGTAGGGTTATAAAGAGCAGAAATTGTATCAATTTTTCGAACTATGCCATTGCAGCTTTCCATGACAAGGCTCCAAATTACACTTATCCCTCAGATCAACTGAGATGAACTCCTTTTTACCTTATCGAAGCCTACTTACGGTGTCCAAGTATAATTTTCAAAAAGTTAAAAACACGACTCATATGTATAGAGAAGGAACACATGTCAAAGATTTATTAACCTATCAGAGAATTGGTGACATGATAAAAACTGGTTGAAAGAGCAGTTTTGAGCATTTATAGGCAATTAAAAGGGACGTTAAAATACATTGCTGTCAGATGCAGAACTGATATCCCCCAGGACAATGAAAAGCCATAACCTTTGGGATTGGCTTTTCAACCAGATAGAAATTATTTGCATTGTTACTGGAAAAGATCAATAAGTTAACATGTAACTTCATAGAATGTGAGCCAGTAATTAATACTAAATAGCAAAGTCCAGCAAAAGTGCATTCCTATAGATAAGCTTGTTCCAATATGACATTGAAAGAACTTTATGACCAAGCTTCAGATATTTTTTTTCTTCACGCCTTGTGTTCCATTGACAAGATGAATCTAGATTTCATTTTCTCCTGCCTCCCTTCCCACCGCTGCCCCAGTTTGATTTAAGGCCTTCTGGTCCTGCAAAAATATCCACTTCCCTCTGCCAATAGGAATCTCCGGGGCTAACGAGAAGAGATCATCTTTTTGACCAACTATAGATCTACTCTGCCGGGTGCCTCGGCTGCTACTTCTGCCTCCCTGGCCATCACAGGATCGTTCGTTGCTGCTCAGCTATTGATTGGTGGGGCATTTGAAGCCTCTACAGGTACAAGCCTCTACAGACCCTTTAGCCCTGGTGTTGAGCGCATAGTGGTCTCTTCTCAGGAGAATCTGCACTGTGCTGATAAATGTTTAACAACTGGCTTGGAAAAAAAAAAACAAACCTGAAAGCCCTGAGTTGTCATGTTGGGCAATTTTTATGGTGTAAACACTTCCACCACGGCCGATTTCAAGCTGCCAATGTGATGTCAACCAGCTAAGCCTGTGCAAGCCAGCTCTAGAGGTAGAAGAGATGCCGCTCACCATTGAGATAAACACTGCTCAAGAATCCTACAGCAGGATTCCTGTGGCCGTTCCCAGGGTTTTAGTAGAGCAACTCTCATCACCTTTTCTTACCAGCTTCCATGTTCCTCTCGATGACCCAGTAGGAAAGCCTCAGTCATTGTAGGGAAGAGGCAGTTCCAGTGAGACCCAGAGCGATCTGATGGCCGGCTTTGCTAAACCTGGCCAGGACTAGGTTCACCGCTGGTCTTAAGAATGGAAAGCTACAAGAAAAAAAAATGTTTAAAGTTGTTTTACTAAAATCCTGGGAAGCATTCAGCCTCAGGAGCACCACCGTGAGATCCCTCAGTAGTCGGAACTTGTTTGAAACTGCTATCAACTATAGGTGTTTAAATGTGTACAAGCCAAATATAAATGTACTCAGTGTTCTGTCTTAAATCTAAGTAACCTGCTCCAACATTTATGCCCTGCTATTATATCTAATCTCTGAGCTCTTGCCAGTTCAGAAAGGCAGAATAACCAATAGAGTTTTGCTCTGTTGTTATGGCTAAAATTGACCAGCCTAAGGATTGCCTGTCAACCTCGACTCCCTTGAAGAATTGTTCCTGTTTCACCACATCACCTGGAGCATTTTGTTTTCTTGGACCTCCTCCTGGACTTTTATGTACTTCTTGAGCACTGTATCAGCGCTGTGCACGATGTCCCAGCTGCAGACACATTGCATTTGGTACAGAAATAGGAATAATTTCTCATTTATTTTCTATACTCCTTCAGAGGTGTTAGAGAATTTTGCTACTTTCTCTTATTTGCAGAAGCATGCCAGATCAGTTGTCTTCAGGAATTCAACCAGGTATCTTCATGTTTTAAGAAATTTCTGTTTATTACACCCCTCACATGGACAGGGACTTAAGTTACCCAAGGCTCCCACTAGCATATTCAGGGCCTTTGTCCAGAATAAAGATGCTCCTTCCTCTAATTGAAAGTAGCTCTGTGCCAAGGCCCAAGACCTGTTGAGCAGAACACGAGCTGACTTTCAGCGTTCATTCCTAGCGTGTCTGATGGCATTCACTTTCCTGCCTGGAGTGATGCTGAACATCCATCCTTGTCTCCTGCCTCTACATCAGACCTTCAATCTCTACAAGAGTCCCCTCAAAAACAGAACCTTTTTTAGATCCCCTTCTGAAGGAGAAATGCTATAAAGGCAGTTCATTTTTTAGAAGCTGAGACATGAAGCAGGCTGAGACTTGTGTGGCCGAGATATCCACTCCCTGCCCCAGCCCAGACCTCTGGACCAGGCAAGAGGCCTTCAAACTTTTAAAATTTTTGCATACCTCCTAAAATAAAAATACTTGCAACAAAAGCTATGAAGCCCCTAGGACATTTTAAGTTGACATGTAAAATTTTATATCTTAAGCCTAAACAGCTGCAAAAGATGTCGTTTGTGGTATATTATAAATAATTGACATTTAAAAAGAAAAAGAAAACTCTTACATTCCCCTTTTGCATGTGTCTTAGCCCGTTTGGGCTGCTCTAATGAAATACCAGAGACCGAGTGGCTTATAAAGAACAGAAACTTAGTTCTCGTGGTTTTGGAGGCTGACAAGTCCAGGTTCAAGGCGCTGGCAGATTTGATGTCTGGGAAGAGCCCACTTCCTGGTTGACAGATGACCACAGTTTTGCTGTGTCGTCATGTGGCAGAAAAGAGGAGGGAGCTCTCTGGGGTCTTTTTTATTAGGCTACTAATCCCATTCATGAGAATTCTGCCCTTATGAGCTAATCACCTCCTAAAGGCTCCACCTCCAAACACCATCACATTGGGGATTGGGTTTCAACATGTGGTGTGGGGGGGGTGGGTGCGGGGCAGGGGGAAACATTCAGTCTACAGCAGAAGTTTATCCAAAAGAATCTAAACATCATAGTTATTCGATACCAGCCACCACCTTTTTAAAAAAAGAAGCTCTTCTTTAACAGAAATCTTATATTTTTCCTTTATCTTGTTTGAGCTCCTGGTTCCATTGTGCTTCCCCTGCAGGATTTTATTCTAATGTAGTACATTTCGTGTTTGAAAAAAATTTAGTAACCACCCTATTATACTCTCTACAACATAATGTATATAAATTGACATTATTATTATTATTACTTCCTGTGACCACAAGGCTGTATTCAAAAATGTCCTCTGGATTGAGTCTTTGTTACAAAAATTAGTTGTTCCCAACTGATTAAAATAACATAAACATACTACATATTTTGATAATTATTAAACAGAAAATGTAAACTTTTATTGAAAATACATTTCCTAATACAGTAAATGGGGATCTTCAAGACAGTATTTCGTGTGTTTATGGATGAATATTTTTTATCGCCAGGAGGAAATAGGGCTTAGCATGAGTTTATTCTTATTTTTTAAAATAATATCAGCCATAAATAAGATGAAAGGAAAGGGTTTGTTACAGTAATTTTACTCAGTTGTTTGAATTCCTTCCAAGTATATACCAAAAGAGCAAATGGAAATCTATTTTCAAAAATAATCTTAAATAGTCAGCTGACAACTCAATAATCTGATAAAAGGTGGAACCACTTGACTTGCAAAAGTTTTATGTCCTAGTCTTAAGAGTTCTTCATTTTTTAATTTTTTAAATTATTTTTTGTTTATTTATTTTTAAGAGAGAGAGAGAGAGCATGTGTGTGATTGGGGGAGGGGCAGGAGAGAGGGAGACAGAGAATCCAAAGCAGGCTCCGTGCTGTCAGTGCAAAACCTGATGTGGGGCTCAAACCCACAAACTGTGAGATCGTAACCTGAGCTGAAGTCGGATGCTCAACCGACAGAGCCACCCAGGCGTCCCAAGAACCCTTCATTTTTTTTTTAAGTGCCAATCCCAGTTATATTAAATTGCACCTTTGGCATTTTGAGGATTTTCATACCCAAGCACAATGCACCAGAGTAATATTCAGAAAGGGAGAGGTACCCCTTTCTTCTACAAAGCAGGAGAAAGGCCGCTGTGAAAAAGGAGGTCGAAAGGGACAGAACTTCAATCACGGGCCTGTTCTCAGGCAGATCACACTTGGAAAAATTGAGATCTGACACTGTTCCCATTAAAATCCCACCATGTCCACATCATGGAAAGTTTCCATGTGCTTCCCAGGGAGGTACCAGTTTGAAGACCAGTGTACCTGCTACCTACAGTTGCCAGATTTCGCCAATGAAGGTGCAAGACACCCAGTTCTATTTGATTCAATGTAAAGAACAAATAAGTAGTAGAAGGATGTCTCACGCACTAACTGTGCCATGCAATATTTGGGGCATACATACGCTAAAAAGTATTCATTGTTTATCTCAATTCGAATTTAACCAGAAGTCCCGTATTTTCTTTAGTAACCCTAGTTACCATTCTAGTGCAAATTACTATTTCAGATCTTGGGGAAGTGATCTCTGCTTGCTGACAACGAAACTTCTCAAAGGGCAAGTTTATGTCCTACTCATCTTTGTAGTTTTTGTTTCTCAGCGTCCAGAGAACTAGTAAACATCCAGGAGTTCTTGTTGAATGCCTGAACACAAGAATGGTTGCTCCTTACTTTATTGAATGGTAAAGAACTAAGCTGGTGCCCTCCACGTGAATAGCCAACTGCTCCTGGTCTTGCAAATTACTCAGCCTCCTGCTGCTACATCTTTGCTTGCATAAATTCTCATGCCTGGATATTTATTTCTTTAATCCTACATCCCTAGGCATAGCAGTCATTTTACTCAGTTTCCATGCCCCTACACATCGAAGAACCTTCCAGTGGCTTCCCAACCCACTGTGAATCAAATCCGAATGCCTTATCATGGCTGACAAGGCTGCATAGGATTTAGCTCCCTTCTGTCTCTCTGATCCTACTATTCTTCCCATTCTTAGTTCTGCCCTGGCCACACTGATTCTTACCCCAGGGCTTTGCATTTGCTGTTCTTTCTGCCTGAAATGTTTTCCTCAAGATCTTCGCGTGTCTTATTTACCATCTCATTCAGGTCTTTGCTCAAATGCTGCTTCCTCAGGAAGACCTTTGTTGACCACCCTGATTGGAATAGCTCTCCTCCTCCCTGCACCTTAAAGGCTGCCTGGCTCTTCCAGTTGTGACCAGACACTGGGCTTTCTGCAAAAGATGCTGGAGAAAAAAAACCCTGAAGTGCCTCCAGGCCTGAGCTTCCCAGCCCCAACAGCAGGGGGCTCAGAGGAACGTGTTTCTCTCACTTCCACCTTTCAAACCTCAGTGGGTGCATCTGATTAGTGGAGCCTTAATCAGAGCCAAAAATCCTAGTTGCAAAGCAGTCTGGGAAATGTACTGTTTAGCTTTTCAGTTGCTTATTTCAGCAAGATAAAAAAGGAGAGTGGAATGAATGTCATATCCACCATATCCACCACAACTATGTGGCCATTACCTATAGTGTTGGAAAGAATATTTATACGTGAAAAAATTTGGGAAACAGGAATAAAATAGACAATTTTGTTTCAAAAATTAATATGGTACCTATTTATATGTAAACTGGAAGAATATATACAAAGCTAATGGTATTTCTGAGTGGTGGCTATAACATGTTGAAGGAATAGTTTCTTGAATAGGATGGAGGTGGAGAAAGGGTTCAAACATGACATCAAGTTTGGGACAGCCTCTCCTAAGAGGCTGGAGAGAAGATAAAGCCAAGTGTACAAAGACGAGTTGCAGTTGACGAAGGAAACAGTGAGGTGCCTCTTAATTGTTGACTCTGTTTTGCTGTGAAGTGGAGGCAAGGCCATCACTAAGAGTGAAGGGATAAGCTGTAAGGCTGGAGACACTAAATTAATGGGGAGAGTTCCAGACTACAGATTCGGAGAATGGCAGAGACAGCTGCTTAGGCTCCAACACAGTTGTTTCTGGTGGGCATTGACAGCCTAGCTTATGTAAAGAACCAGCCCGTCTTGCTGAGGCCATTTCTCTAGCAGTGACTCAACAGCCACTGAGGCTCGTTCGGCCTAGGGTGTCACATTCTTCAGACTACCTGACATTTCTTGAGTGAAGTAAAGCTTCCTATCAATAAACATTGACTTTGACCACATCAGACATGACTAGGCATCAATAAACAGTTTTTTTTTTTTTTTTAATTACGGACATAGATACATTGTAAGCAATAAGAGTTTGGGTTCTCAAGTACAACTGCCTGGATTATAAATCCAGCCTGTGTCACTTATTAGAGTTGTGTGCTTTCTTTATGCCTTAACTTTCTCATCTGTATGGTGGAGGCGATAATTGTATGTATTTCATAGAGTTGCTGTGAAATTTTTTAATTATTTTTGTAAGTTTATTTATTTTGAGAGAGAGAGAGAGAGCATGCACACAAGCAGGGGAGGGACAGAGAGGAGAGACAGAATCCCAAGCAGGCTCCGTATCATCCACACAGAGCCTGATGAGGGGCTTGAACTCATGAACTGCGAGATCATGACCTGAGCCGAGATCAAGAATCAGATGCTTAACTGACTGAGCCATCCAGGCACCCTAGAATTGCTGTGAAATTTAAGTGAAATAACACAATGTGTTAAGAACAATGTCTGCCACATCGTATGCCCATAATACAACCTGTTTGCCATTGCTATTACTGTTATCTGTTAATGTGTGTGTGGGGGGGGGGGGGAGTGTGAAAAAAACTGTGATTTAATTTATTACCTTTTTCCATTTGCCTACTAGCTCTGACCTCAGGCTTCTTGTTATACTGACACAGTTGAGAATTAAGGGCCTTTAATTAATCAAATATTCTGATTAAGAGATCGTGGACATATATATTGATTAGCAATTTTCAAAGCAGTGCTGCACAATAAAATACACACAACATGAATTTTTCATTGTAGATAATCTACGCTTTGATGGATTAGGAGGGTCTAAGTACCCGTTACAGACTGGCTTCTCCAGGAAGCAGATTATGAGATGGATATTAACACACAGGAAGTTTATAAAGGAGAGCCCCTGAGATTAACACCGGTGGCAAGAAGGGGAAGGAAGCAGGAATGAGCAGTGAAGGGAGTCAAGCTGTAATGCAGCCTCTAGTGAAACAGCTCATCTCATGGGGGAGCTCTGACCCTCTGATGGCCCCTCAGCATTGTCTTGAAGTGAGGGAGGACAGCCTTCGTGTCTGTCTACTTACCAAATACTTGATGCAGGTGACCCCTGAAAGAAAACGTGACCATGGGCTCGGTAGTTTACTTTAGCAGAAGCAATCCTCAGAGAGGGCTGAAAGCAGAGGGCCACCTTCCAACAGCCCTACCAATGGCTGGGGGATAGTCTTTCCTTCTTTCCAAAAGGGGGAAACTGGGTGCCACATTAGAGAGTCCACCACTTGAGCCTTTAAGCACTGTCATTTGAATGGCACTTACCTGCATATGGTAGATATACAGTTCTAGTTTTTTAATTTTTTTATAATTTTATATTTTTTAAATTTACATCCAAATTAGTTAGCATATAGTGCAACAATGATTTCAGGAGTAGATTCCTTAGCGCCCCTTACCCATTTAGCCCATCACCCCTCCAGTAACCCTCAGTTTGTTCTCCATGTTTATGAGTCTCCTCTGTTTTGTCCCCCTCCCTGTTTTTATATTATTTTTGTTTCCCTTCCCTTATGTTCATCTGTTTTGTTTTTTAAACTCGTCATATGAGTGAAGTCGTATGCTTTTTGTCTTTCTCTGACTGACAAATTTCGCTTAGCATAATACCCTCCAGTTCCAACCACGTAGTTGCAAATGGCAAGATTTCATTCTTTTTGATTGCCGAGTAATTCTCCATTGTGTGTGTGTGTGTGTGTGTGTGTGTGTGTGTGTGTGTGTGTATACCACTTCCTCTTTATCCATTCATCCATCGATGGACATTGGGCTCTTTCCATACTTTGGCTATTGTTGATAGTGCTGCTATAAACATGGGGTGCATGTGTCCCTTTGAAACAGCACACCTATATCCCCTGGATAAATACCTAGTAGTGCAATTTCTGGGTCATAGGGTAGTTCTATTTTTAGTTATTTGAGGAACCTCCACACTGTTTTCCAGAGTGGCTGCACCAGCTTGCATTCCCACCAACGATGCAAAAGAGATCCTCTTTCTCCACATCCTTGCCAACAGCCGTTGTTGCCTGAGTTGTTAATGTTAGCCATTCTGACAGGTGTGAGGTGGTATCTCATTGTGGTTTTGATTTATATTTCCCTGATGATGAGTGATGTTGAGCATTTTTGTCATGTGTTGGTTGGCCATCTGGATGTCTTCTTTGGAGAAGTGTCTATTCATGTCTTTTGCCCATTTCTTCACTGTATTATTTGTTTTTTGGGTGTTGAGTTTGATAAGTTCTTTATAGATTTTGGATACTAACCCTTTATCTGATATGTCGTTTGCAAATATCTTCTCCCATTCCACCAGTTGCCTTTTAGTTTTGCTGATTGTTTCCTTCGCTATGCAGAAGCTTTTTATTTTGATGAGGTCCCAGTAGTTCATTTTTGCTTTTGTTTCCCTTGCCTTCGGAGATGTGTTGAGTAAGAAGTTGCTGCAGCCAAGGTCAAAGAGGTTTTTGCCTGCTTTCTCCTCGAGGATTTTGATGGCTTCCTGTCTTACATTTAGGTCTTTCATCCATTTTGAGTTTATTTTTGGGTATGGTATAAGAAAGTGGCCCAGGTTCATTCTTCTGCATGTCACTGTCCAGTTTTCCCAGCGCCACTTGCTAAAGGGACTGTCTTTATTCCGTTGGATATTCTTCCCTGCTTTTTCAAAGATTAATTGGCCATACGTTTGTGGGTCCATTTCTGGGTTCTCTATTCTGTTCCACTGATCTGAGTGTCTGTTCTTGTGCCAGTACCATACTGTCTTGATGATTACAGTTTTGCAATACAACTTGAAGTGTGGGATTGTGATGCCTCCTGCTTTGGTTTTCTTTTTCAAGATTGCTTTGGCTATTCAGAGTTTTTTCTGGTTCCATACAAATTTTAGGATTATTTGTTCTAGCTCTGTGAAGAATGCTGGTGTTATTTTGATAAGGATTGCACTGAATATGTAGATTGCTTTGGGTAGTATCAACAGTTTAACAATATTTGTTCTTCCTATCCAGGAGCATGGAATCTTTTTCCATTTTTTTGTGTCGTCTTCAATTTCTTTCATAAGCTTTCTATAGTTTTCAGTGTATAGATTTTCACCTCTTTGGTTAGATTTATTCCTAGGTATTTTATGGGTTTTGGTGCAATTGTAAATGGGATCAATTCCTTGATTTATCTTTCTGTTGCTTCATTGTTGGTGAATAGGAATGCAACCGATTTCTGTGCTTTGATTTTATATCCTGCAACTTTGCTGAATTCATGCATCAGTTCTAGCAGTTTTTTGGTGGAATCTTTTGGGTTTTCCATATAGAGTATCATGTCATCTGTGAAGAGTGAAAGTTTGACCTCTTCCTGGCCGATTTGGATGCCTTTTATTTCTTTGTGTTGTCTGATTGCAGAGGCTAAGACTTTTAATACTATGTTGAATAACAGTGGCGAGAGTGGACATCCCTGTCTTGTTCCTCACCTTAGGGGGAAAGCTCTCAGTTTTTCCCCATTGAGGATGATATTAGCATTGGATCTTTTGTATATGGCTTTTATGATCTCAAGGTGTGAGGTGTGATCCTTCTATCCCTACTTTCTTGAGGGTTTTTATCAAGAAAGGATGCTGTATTATGTCAAATGCTTTCTCTGCATCTATTGAGAGGATCATATGGTTCTTGTCCTTTCTTTTATTGATGTAATGAATCACGTTAATTGTTTTGCGGATATTGAACCAGCCCTGCATCCCAGGTATAAATCCCATTTGGTCGTGGTGAATAATTTTTTTAATGTATTGTTGGAGCCGGTTGGCTAGTATCTTATTGAGGATTTTTTCCATCCATGCTCATCAGGGAAATTGGTCTATAGTTCTCCTTTATAGTGGGGTCTCTTTCTGGTTTTAGAATCAAGGTTATGCTGGCCTCATAGAAAGAGTTTGGAAGTGTTCCTTCCATTTCTAGTTTTTTGAACAGCTTCAAGAGAATAAGTGTTAACTCTTTCTTAAATGTTTGGTAGAATTCCCCTGGAAAGCTATCTGGCCCTGGACTCTTGTTTTTTGGGAGGTTTTTGATTACTAATTTGATTTCTTTATGGTCAGAAGTCTGTTCAAATTTTCTATTTCTTTCGGGTTCAGTTTTGGTAACATATATGTTTCTAGGAATT
The DNA here is from genome assembly GCF_018350155.1 of Leopardus geoffroyi. Lineage (NCBI taxonomy): Eukaryota > Metazoa > Chordata > Mammalia > Carnivora > Felidae > Leopardus > Leopardus geoffroyi. Next base: position 37,329,999 of record NC_059343.1, read on the forward strand.
TGACCATTTCTTCCAGATTGCCCATTTTATTGGCATATAATTGCTCATAATATTCTCTTATTATTGTTTTTATTTCTGCTGTGTTGGTCGTGATCTCTCCTCTTTCATTCTTGATTTTATTTATTTGGGTCTTTTTCCTTTTCTTTTTGATCAAACTGGCTAGGGGTTTATCAATTTTGTTAATTCTTTCAGAGAACCAGCTTCTGGTTCCATTGATCTGTTCTACTGTTTTTTTGGTTTTGAAAGCATTAATTTCTGCTCTAATATTTATTATTTCTTGTCTTCTGCTGGTTTGGGGTTGTATTTGCTGTTCTTTTTCCAGCTCTTTAAGGCATAAGGTTAGGTTGTGTATCTGAGATCTTTCTTCCTTCATTATGAAGGCCTGGATTGCTATATACTTTCCTCTTACAACCGCCTTTGCTGCGTCCCAGAGGTTTTGGGTTGTGGTGTTAGCATTTTCATTGGCTTCCATATACTTTTTAATTTGCTCTTTAACTTCTTGGTTAGCTCATTCATTCTTTAGTAGGATGTTCTTCAGTCTCCAAGTATTTGTTACCTTTCCAAATTTTTTCTTGTGGTTGATTTTGAGTGGTCTGAAAATATGCACGGTATGATCTTGATCTTTTTGTACTTGCTGTGGGCTGATTTGTGTCCCAGTATGTGGTCTATTCTGGAGAACGTTCCATGTGCACTGGAGAAGAATGTATATTCTGCTCCTTTAGGATGAAATGTTCTGAATATATCTGTTAAGTCCATCTGGTCCAGTGTGTCATTCAAAGCCATTGTTTCCTTGTTGATATTTTGATTAGATGATCTGTGCATTGCTGTGAGTGGGGTGTTGAAGTCTTCTCCTATTATGGTATAACTATTGATGAGTTTCTTTATGTTTGTGATTAATTGATTTATATATTTGGGTGTTGCCTCATTTGTCGCATAAATGTTTACAATTGTTAGGTCTTCTTGGTGGGTAGACCCCTTGATTATGATATAATGCCCTTCTTTATCTCTTGTTACAGTCTTTATTTTAAAGTCTAGATTGTCTGATAGAAGTATGGCTACTCCAGCTTTCTTTTGTTGACCATTAGCATAATAATTTGTTCTCCATCCCCTTACTTTCAATCTGAAGGTGTCTTTAGGTCTAAAGTGGGTCTCTTGTAAACAGCATATAGATGGATCTTGTTTTCTTATCTGTTCTGTTACTGTATGTCTTTTGATTGGAGCATTGAGTCCATTAATGTTTAGAGTGAGTACTGAAAGATATGAATTTATTGCCATTATGTTGCTTGTAGAGTTGGAGTTTCTGGTGGTGTTCTCTGGTCCTTTCTAGTCTTTATTGCTTTTGCTATTTATTTATTTATTTATTTATTTATTATTTATTTATTTAATCTTTTCTACCCTCAGAGAGTCCCCCTTAAAATTTCTTGCAGGGCTGGTTTAGTGGTCACAAACTCCTTTAATTTTTGTTTGGCTGGGTAACTTTTTATATATCCTTCTATTCTGAATGGCAGCCTTGCTGGATAAAGAATTCTTGACTGCATATTTTTCTGATTTAGCACATTGAATATATCCTTTCTGGCCTGCCAAGTTTCTGTGGATAGGTCTGCTGCAAACCTGATCTGTCTTCCCTTGTAGGTTAAGGACTTTTTTTTCCCTTGCTAGTTTCATGATTCTCTCCTTGCCTGAGTATTTTGTGAATTGGACTATGATATGCTTTGTTGATGGTCAGTTTTTGTTGAATCTAATGGGGGTCCTCTGTACTTCCTGGATTTTGATGTCTGCGTCTTTCCCTAGGTTAGGAAAGTTTTCTGCTATGATTTGCTTACATAACATTTCTACCCCTATTTCTCTCTCTTCCTCTTCTGGGACCCCTATAATTCTGATGTTGTTCCTTTTTAATGAGTCACTGATTTCTCTAATTTTTAAATCATGCCTTTTTGCCTTAATCTCCCTCTTTTTTTCTGCTTCATTATTCTCCATAAGTTTGTCCTCTATATCACTGATTCTCTGTTCTGCATCATCCATCCTTGCCGCCACAGCATCCATTCGAGATTGCAGCTCAGTTACACTATTTTTTTTCAGCCTGATCAGTTTTTACTTCTTTTGTCTCTGTAGAAAAGAATTCTAATCTATTTTCGACTCCAGCTAGTATTCTTATAATGATTCTAAATTCTAGCTCAGACATCTTCCTTGTGTCTGTGTTGGTTAAGTCCCTCACTGTCATTTCTTCCTGCTCTTTCTTTTGTGGTGAATTCCTTCGTTTCATCATTTTGGAAGGAGAAAAGGAATTAATAAGGTAGAAAAAATTAAAATTAAAAAACATTAAAATTAAAAAATTAAAAACACACACACACAAAATTGAATAAATGATTCTAGATCCTAGGTGTGTTTTGGTCTGGGTGTTGAAAGTGGCTTGATAGATTAGAGAAAAAAGGGGAGAAAAAGAAAAAAAAGGAAATCTTGAAAATTTGAAAAAATGAATACACTGAAATAGACTAAAATGAAATGATGGAAGTAAAATAGAATTTGAAAAAATTTACACAAAAGTAAAAAATATAGTAGAAAAAAATAAAGAAAAATATTGTTAATAAAAATTGAAAATAAAAATGAATTTTTTCTCTTTCTGTATTCAAGAAAAAGAAAAGAAATGAAAAAGAGAAAAGAAAAAGAAAAAAAGAAAATTGAATAGTTGGACTCGCTAACAGACTGAAATACGACTGAAATTACTGCATTTTCCCCTAGAAGTCAAGCCTTGAAGCACTTTATAGTCCATAAACTAAGCAGGCAGTGACACTTGTGTTCTTGAAGAGCGAGGTTGGCCCAGTTGGGCAGGGCTTAGTGTAATGACTCCCTTCTCCACTAGATGGCGCTGCTTAGCTTACTGGGGTGGATTGTTGTGGCACTTGTAGGTGCATATGCGCATGCGCGGGAGGGGTGAAAATGGCGTCACCCAGCTACGCAGTCCCTAGTGTCGGAAATCTGTTCTCCCCGATCAGCAGTTACACCCGTCCTTCGTCTTTGGCTTTCGTCCACTCCCCACTTCCACTCTGTTACCAAGCCCCAGGCAGCACCTCCCTCCCGAGTTTTGTCTCAGATGCGGCTGCCTTCCCCGACCCCCCTCACTTCTGAGGGACTGCTGCTTTGACCCGCTCTGCCCCTGTGCAGAGGGTCTCACCGAGCAATGGCAGGGTGCTGGCCGCACCCTGGAACACTTGTGGTACCGTGCTGCTGCCAATTCCCAGAGACTGTGGCTGGGTGTCAGCCCACCCCAGAAAAAGTTTGCGAGATAGTGTAGCAGCAGCACCTCAGGGATTATGGAAAATCACAATACACATCTGGCCCCAGGCTTCACCCCCAATGACCTTGTTCCAGCACCAGCAAATGTGGCCATTGTCGGGGTCTGCTGGGCCCAGGTGGCCTCACAGCCTCTACCAAATATCCTTTCAGCAGTGGAACCGCTTCTCCTCGTGTGGCCCGAGAACCTCCTGGACCCCACTCTGCTCCTGGGGATTCGCCCTTCCCACCAGAGCACCGCCAGGTATCGAGCTGCGGAGTTGCAGACTCTGTGCTCCCCTTGTTTACAGTCTTAATGGAATTTAAACTCTCCTTTCTCCTTTCTCCCTTTTTAGTTCAGTCCCTGTGGCTGTTTCCAATTTTCCACTTTCTCTCCAGCTGCTTTTGGGGAGGGGTGCTTTCCCCATTTTCTCCTCCCCACCCCCCGTCGTCTCTCCACATGCAAAAACAGCTCCCTGTTTTCTGAGGCTTCTCTTTCCCCCAGTTCACCTCTCTGTGCCATGTACCTGCTGAGTTCTGTGGTTCAGGTTGTACAGATTGTTTTGTTAATCCTCAGATCAGTTTTCTGGGGGTGCAGGATGGTTTAGTGTTGGTTTGGCTGTTATTTCATGGATGTGAGACACACAAAAAACTTCCATGCTGTTCTGCCATCTTGGCTCCTCCCCCTTTTAAAAAAATTTTTAAATGTTTATTTTTTTTTCGAGAGAGATAGAGAAAGACAGTGTGAGCAGGGGAGGGGCAGAGAGAGAAAGAGAGACAGAATCTGAAGTAGGCCCCAGGCTCTGAGCTGTCAGCACAGCTGACATTGTAGCTCAGCTGTCGTGAGCTGAACTCACGAACTGTGAGATCATGACCAGAGCTAAAGACGGATGCTTAACTGACTCAGCCACTCAGGTGCCCTGATGTACAGTTCTATTAAAAGAGAACTTTGAGGGGCGTCTGGGTGGCTCAGTCAGTTGAGTGTCCAAACGTTGATTTTGGCTCAGGTCATAATCTCACCATTTACAGGATCAAGCCCTGCATCGGGCTCTGTGCTGACAGCTAGGAGCCTCCTTGGGATTCTCCCTCTCTCCATCTCTCTCTGCCCCTCCCCTGCTCATGCTCTCTTTCCGTCTCTCAAAACTAAATAAACATTTAAAAAAATGAAAACAGAGAACTTTGATCTGTCAAGTATCAGAGATTCTGCAGTGCTTTGACTTTACAGGGAAACAGAATTCAAGAGGTCTATTTTTTGCCTGTGAAGCAATGTCACCCTTCTACTGTGGAGTCCTGAGAACATAAGCATATGTACATGTGTGCGTGTGTGTCCTCCAAAAAAACCTGGAGGCCCTGTTCTCTTTTTCTCTCTTCCTGTAAGCCATCTCTCTCAGTCTTGCTTTATCTGTCTCTTCTGTTCAGTGTTCTTTAATCCTATACTTCCTTGTAGCAGAAGGGAATGTAAACCAGAGCCCCTGGGGAACTGACCTTCTTGGGTCGTTTTCTACAGATGCAGCGGATTAGCTGAAACACGCAGTCTTGAGGGGAAGGATTACCTGAAGGACACGGTATGTCCCAGGGGAGGGAGGTCAGTGTTCTGGCAGAGATGACAGTCACAGTAGCTGTTGTCCTACGGTGATGGTGGCCTGGGGACAGTGTGGTGAACACTGGCCATTGGGCTTCTGTTTGGGAATAAGAAAGGAGTGGCTGTCTTGGCAGTGAAACTATAGTATTTCACCATACGCACTGTGTCTGCTAGGGCTCTGGATTAAATATGGGGCTGGCACTAACTTACACCTTCCTTCACCTTCATATTACCTTGTTCTATCTGGGACTTCACTTTTTTCAAGGGATTGAAAAGCATTTCTCTTGCCCCAGCTACCTGTTAGTAAGGGCCTGAGGAGGAAGGCAAGACACAGTTATTGCTTCTACCACTATTTCAGTCCTGATGGTGGCGCAGGTAATTATGCTTGGAAAACATTTATGGTAAAGTAGAACAGAGAAAATCTCCGTGGCCGACTCTGCAACGAATAGGAAATGGCGGCCATAAATAGTGGTGTCTAAATGAAGGGCTCCAGCATCATTCCTCCCTGCTCCCCGTTCCCACCTCCATTCCAACCCCACCCGTGATTTCTTAATTTCTTCTTCCATACACAGGTATTGAGGATTGAGAACTGGCTGGTAAAATGCGTTCCCTTTTCACAGAGGGAAAAAGTATGAGTTATGGTGGAGGGTAGGATGTGGTAACGTAGGATGCCACGTCAGCTAGATGACAAACGTTTGTTGCGTCGCTACGGCAGCACACGGCGCAAGGAGGATGCACATGAAAAGCAAGGGGTCTTGCTGTTTACGTGCTGCCCCTGTACCTTGTCTTTACCTCTCCAGTGCATTCAGGTGTCACTTAGAATTGTTGGCATGAGTATTTTGTTGTCCGACATCTTTCTCTGGCTGTTACAGCCTACTAACCTGTGTATAGGGCATCCCAGAAGTACTGGGAATTAATGCTCCCTATGATTGACAGGAGCAGGTGCATAAACAGCCCACCTCCATCCCCCTCTACACAAGCTCCTATAGGTCCCCACCGGATTCAGTGTAGGGTAGCTTGCTTGATAATGGACCTTTTATTGGCTGCCTTGTTTTTCTCAGTCTCACTTCCCCACTCCTCTGTGGGTGTTTCCAGAAATCATTTCCCAAAGCAACCACTGGTACTTGGACCCTTACCTCAGGGTCTTCTGGGGGAACCCAAACTAAGGCCTAGCCTGCTGGAAAAGGTAGACATACTGTCGAGCGTGAAGAAGTACCATTGGCTTCAAGTTACAATCCTTCTGCTTAATTTTCTGTGTGACATGCAGAGTCCTCTGTCGTGAAGAAGAGAAATAGGTAAAGAAGCACTTATTTTGCTCTTGACAATACAGGGAAGAGGTTTCACTGTTTTATTGAAAAAGAAGGAATACAATTATGAATCCAGCCATGGGTATGATGCCTCTGTCCTCCGTGGGGAGAAGGTTGAGAAGGCTTCTGGTGTGCGTGGCAGAGTCTGGCTGGGGGTGGGGCTACAGGGCTCTGCTGGGCAGCAAGGAGAGGGGAAATGCAAGTCACATTTTCAAGACCTTGGTGGTAGATTAAGTAACCTTCAGCACACGTTTGATAACTTGATATGTAATGCTCTTTGTTAGCCTTTTTTTTTAACTTTATTTTTGAGAGAGAGAGAGAGAGAGAGAGAGAGAAGGAAAGCATGAGTGGGGGAAGAGCAGAGAGAGAGGGGGACAGAGGACCCGAGGCGGGTTCTGCGCTAACAGCAGAGAGCCCCTTGTGGGTCTCGAACCCGCAAGCTGTGAGATTACGACCTGAGCCGAAGTCGGACGCTTAACCAACTGAACCACCCAGGCGCCCCTTTTTGGTAGCCTTTAAAACTAAAAGCAAAAGGCTCAAAAGTAATAGGATTGGGACTAAGAAAAAACCCTCAATTTCCAGGCAGTTACTGACCCTTGCAAAGTGGCTTCCTTGTGTTAATAGTGACAAGCCACCAGCCTCCAAGTTATTTATTACAGTGGAACAGCTGCAAGTCTATGAGTATGGATGTGTTCTGTAAAACCCTTTAAGCTTTCTTTCAAATACTGATTTTATTAGCGTCAGTGATTGTCTCTGTTGAGTAGTTCAGCATGTAGTGAGCTGCACTGTTTATCTTTAGCCAGCGCTCAGAAACCGTTACTTAAGTAATGCAAAGGAAAGCCATTTTTGTTTGGGGCGTGCTGGCTCAAATCCCTGCCTGCTCTGTTCACCTGCTATTTACCTAGTGTGCAAGCAGGGCACTGCAGAGCAGAGCTGAGAAGTGGGATGCGAACCCTCCTTGGCATCCGCATTCCCCCTCTCCACAGAGGAGCTCCTTCCTTCCCTCAGGAAACAGGAAAGAGGTGCTAATAGCATCTGGGGTAAACTGCGTTCAAAATCTTGCTCTCAGGGGCATGGCTGCCGGCCAGTCCAGCCACCGTGGACTGGTGTTTCATTTCCCTTCTCTTCCAGCTGGAGAGAAGCAGAATCTCAGGGTTCTACCAGGCAGGGAGGGGCCTGGAGGAAAAAGACTGGGTCTGAGCGTCTAATTGAATGCTTGCCCAGGTGCAAGAAATCAATTCTGTCCTCCCCACTGGAGGGATCTCCTCTGCGGTCACGTCCCCTTTTATCCAAATATATGGCACATTCGAAGGCACGCATTCAGGAGCCGACACCCGCAGCACCTTAGTGTCACTTAGTTCATCACGCCCCCTTCGACAAGAACCTTTCTTCTGAGTAACAGTAGAAAGTTGTTATTGTTTCCCTGGAGGGAGAATAATAGGTATCTTGATGTGACACGTTCTGTGCAACGGGGACCCTGGCAAACAGAGTCTGCCGATTTCACAGAAAATAATTTGATTTCTGAAATCGTTATTTCAAGAGCATGCTTTTTTTTTTTTTAATTTTAAATGAGGATTCCACCTGCTGTACAGGGAGGAGTGAGGGAAAGGTGCCAGGAAGTGAAAGCCTGGTGAGGGAAATTAGAGACGGCTAAGTATTCTTAAGGAGCTGCAGCAAACACTGGGCACAGAGGCTGGCATTGGAAGGGGGCCAGCCTGAGCAAAAGGGGCTGACTGTCCTCTTCGCCAGCTCCAGTGGGCAGAGCTAGCAGAGGGGAAGCTGAAAAAAAAGGGAAGTTGAGGAGGATAAAAGTGAATAGAAAGGAGACTATTAATTCAGAGTCTTTAGGAAGAATTTGTGCTTTTACGAGGCAGCTGTTAAGGGGACCAAGGGGGAAAGATAGGATAGAACCACAAGCCTTCTTCTAGAAGAGTTACCAGTTGATAACACAGGCCTCTCTCTGTGGCTTCATCGTTATGCTTTATTTGTTTGCTTCATAATTCTCCCTGGGTCTTGCTCCTCTATGGAGATTTCTGATGAATTAAGCTATGCTGGTGTGTTATTTGGGGCTGGACACTCACTGTGTTTCTCTGCACAGGTCGTATATTTGCATTTGAAAGACGGTCTAAACTTGAAGAAATAATGCATCATGAGGGAATGGCAAACTCAATGAGGCCAACGTCAAGTGTTGTCCACCGCATCCCCCCCTTTCTTGTCTCAGATCCATTTGTTGTGAGCTCAAAAAACATGATCTCGGGGCGCCTGGGTGGCGCAGTCGGTTAAGCGTCCGACGACTTCAGCCAGGTCACGATCTCGCGGTCCGTGAGTTCGAGCCCCGCGTCAGGCTCTGGGCTGATGGCTCAGAGCCGGGAGCCTGTTTCCGATTCTGTGTCTCACTCTCTCTGCCCCTGCCCCGTTCATGCTCTGTCTCTCTCTGTCCCAAAAAAGTAAATAAACGTTGAAAAAAAAAAATTTAAAAAAAAAAACAAAAAAAACAAAACAAACAAAAAAAAAAAAACATGATCTCGGGGTGCCTGGGTGGCTCAGTCGGTTAAGCATCTAACTCTTGATTTTAGCTCAGGTCATGATGGCACAGTTCATGAATTTGAGCTCTGCGTCGGGCTCCGTGCTGACAGTCACTGGGGAGCCTGCTTCAGATTCTCTCTCTCCCTCTCTCTACTACTCCTCTGCTTGCACTCTCTGTCTCAACAACAAATAAACATTAAAAAAAAAAAACCATGATCTCTCCAAATTTCTGTTGAACTGTTCATCACATTTCTTAAATGTGTGGAATGCAAAATGTAAAATATCATTCCAGAAAAAGCACAAAGAAATCACAGGCAGGTTACAAGACCTGATGTCAGAGACATGTGAGCTGAACCAATGCCCTCACCCCCAACTAGCCCAATGCTTGGCTGAAGGCATCTTCAGAAACTGCAAGTTTTACTATCATGTGAGGTCTGAATCGAGCATCGAGCAGAAGGCTCAACCTCGGAAGGTATCCAGTCACAGTTGGCCTCTTGTCAGAGTTTTCCAGGATACAAAGGCTTGTCCTAGAGCCTCTCTATACCTGTGGCACCTTGACAGGTAACCACCTAATTCATAATTTACACTCTGGGGTACTAGGCAAGGTACAATCCCCCCCCCCGCCCGATTCCAGTCTTCCATGAACAGATTTATTTCTAATGTGCTTTAAGGTAGGCCAGCACTGTTCAATCGAACTTTCTGGGATGGTGGAAATGTTCTATGTCTGCGCTGTCCATACATAGCCTCTGGCCACATGTTATTTAGCACTTGAAATGTGGCTAGTTTGACTGGGAAGTGCATTTTAAATTTTATCTAAACTTAATTAATTTGCATTTCAATAGCAACATGTAGCTAGTGGCTACCGTGTTAGACACAGGGCAGAAGCACACCCCAAAATATGATAAAATGGAATAATTAGCAATATTTATCTTTAATGTCAAAGAGAAGCCTGGTACTGTGGAGTCCCTCATTTAAATGGGCATTTTTCTGGGTGGCCATGTCTGTCCGTGACTTTCACTGACTGCTACCCAATGTGTCTTCAGGGAAACATGTAAATTTGGTGTTAAGTGTAGAGTTCCCTTGTCCTCTTTTTCAGCTTCCAGGTCAGACTAACATGTAGGGCTGTTTTCTCCTCCAGACAATAGGCATTGCCTCCCAAAGCTGGATCCTTTCGTTCCGTAAAAGCGAGAAGCTGGAGCCTTTCCAAAGAATAAAAGCTTTCCTTGAAGACTCTGCCTAGGAATGACAGCATTAGTGGTTTGAATACATTAAAGGCCGGATCACTCTATGCCCACTCTAGGCGGATCACATATATACATATTTTTAATTCCTTGCCCTTGGTCAACCAACATAAGGGAATTGGGACTGAAATCCCATGTGAGCCTCCTTGGAATTTAAAGCCCACTTTGCTAAGACAGGATTAGGCAAGATAAAGGAAAAAGCAAGAAAATGAACACAAACACAATTAGACTAGACCAGCCCTCGAGTCAAGTCATGTGTAATTTCCAATACAAGAAGATTTAATTATGCCATCATGACCAAAATCACTTATTAAGTGCCCATTTATATGTGATGCTGGACCGGGAAGATATACAGAGAAAGTCCGCCTCAGTCTCAGCCCACTAGACAGACAATAATGAAACAGAGAGATATTCAGGATGGGAATTAAATGCATTAATGAATATTTACATTCAGTGCAAATGTAGCCCCCACAGAGCAGGCTTGAAACTCAAAAGACTAAAGAACAAAGCTCTGGACTGTTCTGTTGGATGCAGAAGGTGGGGGAGGAGGCTGTTTGGATCTCTTGTTCTCTTTGCCATGTGCATGAACGTGCTGTTTGTCCTTTGGGAAAGGTGTGTGTGTGTGTGTGTGTGTGTGTGTGTGCGCGCGCGCGTGCGTGTGGCGCAGGGGGCACAGGATTTCTGCAGCCTGGAAGCTGTTCTCTTCCTGCTCCAAACCAGAGAGACACAGCGAACCACCACCTCTCCCTGCAGCATGCACTAATATAGGTCACAGAAGGTGAGTGGCTGAGAGAGAGAGAGAGAGAGAGAGAGAACAAATGAGAACTCCAGCAAGCCACACAGCAGTAGAACTCCACTCAACACACAACACCGGGAATCCCTCTAGACTAGGGGTGAAACAGGGATCTTCTTCCCCAAGGCGATGGAGGTGAGAGGGACAAACTAGGCTTGGGGAAAACCCAGGGAAGAGGCACCAGAGCTGGTAATCCAGAAACTGAGAAGATGGGGGGGGGGGGGGGGAAGAAAATAAGGAAGAAAAGGAGACATTTGGGGGCAATTTCTTAAAAGTCACAGTTTTTCAAAGTGTGTTTTTAGGATGGCACATGCTGAGGTGGCTTGGCTACCTCAGGAAAAGTTGGCTAACTTGGAAAAGTTCGATGGTTTCAGTGAGCTAATGACAACCAGCGGCTTGGTCAGTTAGGAACGGGCAGTTCCAGCATGGCGCAGAGAGCTGTGCAACAGTCAATTAGGAGCCTAAGAGTTTTGAGATCATCCATATCCAAACTGAGGTGGCATCCTTGAAAGATTAGGAAAAGCGTGAGGATTCTCTAAGTGTGATGGCTCTGATGCGAAGAAATGGCAGGAAAGAGATGTGATGAATTGACCTTTTCAAATACCACGCCTGGGTGGCTCAGTCGATTGGGTGTCTGACTCTTGGTTTTGACTCAGGTCATGATCTCGCGGTTCATGAGTTTGAGCCCCACATTGAGCTCCTCACTGGCAGTGCGGGGCCTGCTTGGGATTCTCTCTCTTCCCTCTTTCTCTGCCCCTCCCCCGCTCATGTGCTCAGTCTCTCTCTCTCTCAAAAATAAACTTAAATAAAATAAAGTAAATCAAATACCAGATGGGCCCCTTGTGTAGAAGAGCTATCATATTAACTGTAAGAATTCAGCTGGTCTGTTTGTGGTTCAGTCTCCACACGTGGTATACACTGGACCAGTGCCTTGCTCACGTCGCTCTGTTATTCATGTTGCTAAATAGTTTATCGTATCCTTCGCCTCATGTAATGCAGAAACTCTTCTTTCTAGAGCACGCTGAAGTAAATCCCAGAGCACGCTCCAGCTACCTGTCATCCCAAATTCCTCTATCTGTCTGCCTTGGGCTTCTGCTCTGAGTGGCCGTGGAGCCCATTGTGCCTCATGGTAGGTAGATAGCTCCTGCTAGTTATTATAGTTACAACTGTTGTTTATTGCTAACATTTATTGACTTCTTACTGTGTATTGGGGCTATACATGTATTCTTTCCTTTAATTTTTACAGTAACTTCATAGGGGAAGTACTATTATCCACATTTTATAGGTGTGGAAACAGATTGGGAGATGGATGGAATAGTGGCCCTCCACCCCAAAATGTGTGTCCACCCAGAACTTCAGAATGTGACTTTGTTCGGAAATAGGGTCTTTGCAGACGTAATGAGTTAAGATGTGGTCATGTAAGAGTAGGGTGGGCCCCTAGCACAATGATGGGTGTCATTGTAAGAAGAGGAGAGGGCACACGGTGATACAGAGAGAATAACCCATGTGAAGGCGGTGAAAAGATGGGGATAATACAGCAACCATCACCGGAAGCCAGGAAAGAGACATGGGACCCATTTCTTCCTGAGAGCTTCCAGAAGGAAGCAACCCTGTGGACCCATTGCTCTAGGACTTCTGGCCCCCTGAACTATGAGAGAAGACATTCCTGTCATTTTAAGTCACCCAGTGTGTGGTAATTTCTTACGGCAGCCCTAGGAAATGAATACAGAGGTGTTAAGTACCTTGTCCCAGATCACACTGTTAGTAAAGATCCCACTGTAGAAGCCAGGGCTTGAAACAAGATCTGTCTGATTCCAGAGCCACCATACTGAACACATATACTCTCCTTTTTCTCCATAGTACAACATCAAAACACTTCCACACTCCCCAGAAATTATCCCCTCTGTGTCATACTGAGGAAGCATTAAACATTCTCCTTGGCCCTGGAAACCTGGGTTCTGTTACTTGACCATTTCATACCTACTTTCTGTGAGCTACACCAGTTTCTCTGGTTAAAAACAGGTATAGGCAAAAAAAAAAAAAAAAAAAAACCCCACACACACAAAACAACAAAAACAAAACAAAAGCAGGTATAGGTACAGGTGTACATGTAAATACAGATATAAATAGATATAAATAAAATTCAGCGTAAGGAAGGTTTTCACTCCTATTTGCCTTGGTTTCCCAGATACATGGCATGGTGTTCTCCATATCTAACAAAAGTTCAACAATGTCTGTTAATTAATTAGGAAAGAAAGAATGGACATCTTCTCTTGAGGGCCTCGTAATCTCATTTCAACGATTAAATAAATCTCTAATCCCAAGTCTGCGCACCTAGTTAAATGAAGTGAGGAAAGCTTGGAAATTAATTTCTTTAATATGTAGCGATTAAGAGCATGGGCTTTTGAATCACTGGTCATGGGCTCACTCACCTCTCCACCACTGCCTACCTGTGTGTCATCGGGCAAGTTGATTTATCTCTCCAAGCTTCCTTGTTGTTGTTTTCAAAATGATGGGAACACTAGCCACTGTATAGAGTTTCATTACTATTAAATGAGCTAATGAGTGGAACACACTTTACATGGTACCTGGCTCATACAAAGTGATCAGGCATGGTGGTTCTTGGAGCTGTAGATGTACATAAATATACAGCATGTGCATCGCTAGGATTTTAATGCTATTATCACATGAAGATATAGAGAGCAACATATATTTTAATTGCTACTAAAGTTGGATTCAGTCAGTTGCAATGGACCGTTTGGTTTTCTGCCTCTAAAGTCCTCTGTTAACAAATCCCTGTAGGTCACACTAAATATAGCTAATTCAGACAGGAAGCCCCAGAATGGCAATGGCTGCTAAGATATTGGTGCACTGAGTGAGCAGGGGAGGTAAGCAGCCCCCTGCCCCCAGGAACCTGGTTGCCTTCATTCACTACCTAGACACCTATGGCTGTCCCATGCCTTGTGCTATCAAGGTACCTGTGCATAGTAGATGCTATTTCAATGTGTCTGTGCCTTTAACTGAATTCTTATTAATACCAGCCTCTCAGAAAGCTGTTGGTTGGAAATCGCTGGCAATTACATATCTAAAAATTTCTCGGTAGCAAAGAGCTGGGTAATATCACTTAATTGGAAGATACCAGTGATCTGGCTGCAACTGTGTTTGCAGAACGTCTGGCAACTCCACCATTTCTGAGCCTTCTAGATTAAGCAAATGGCTGAAATTCTGATCCTCTGCATGCAAACTCCCTGGTCAGCCGGTTACTCTGATGCAGGCCCAGATAAATCTCCAGAGCTCTGTTTCCCTTCCTGCAAAATAACATTCTTCTTCCTCACCTCTCATTTTTCTTGCTGAGTGGAGAAAGTGATATCTTTATGACCCTTAGAGGCAATGCATGATTTAGAATGGCTAAGTAAAGAGAGCCGTAAACAATGGTTGGGATGCAGAACGCTCACCACCTTCTAATTTATTTCCTCTCCATCTGACTTCAGACGGGAAAGGAAAAGTTGCTGTTTATTTGCAAGAACAATATTTTTATGGCTCAGCTTTATCAAGCTAGGTTCTGAGTCTGTTTAACATAAATTTCTCAGAGTTAAATGCCAATTGCATCGAAATGCTCTAAGGCTGAGGTATAAATGAGGTAAAAGTGGGGCAGGACAAGAATTTCAGCAAAATCATCCATACAGTACCGTCTGTGGAGGTTTTGGGTCCAGCTGGGCCAAACATATGCCGAGGAAGGTGAGTAGGCCCTCTCCCCCTGTTCCTCAGACTCTGGCAAGAGGGGCTATGTTGACCCTGCAGTGTCTTTATATTATGAAATGTTTCCTACTTCTTCTCCTCCTTCTTGCCAGTTATCATTCATGTCTAGCCTGCTGTGTTGATCTGGATCATCCTCTACCATTCCCCAAAGCGGATCCTGAGATGGGGATGATTTGGGGGCAGCTTATTTGGGAGGGGACCCCAGGAAATGCCGTGAGGGAGAAAGAGGAAGTGAGACATCGAGCAGAGGATACCAATAAACGGGGTGCAAATGAACAGGTTAGTTCTGTGGGCAGCGGGGGCAAATTCCCACTGAGGAGCTTCTAAGAGACTGTGTGGAAGGTGTCTGAGAATCGAGAGGCAAGAAATGGGGGGCATTTATCCGCTAACTCCCATCTCTCTTTGGTTGATGGCTGCTCCCAGGGGATGTTAATTCCTGGCCACTTCCGGCCTGTCCTGCAGTTGGGGCTGTGCTGCAGGACAGGCCCAAAGTGGCCAGGAATTAACACCCCCTTGGGAGCAGCCGTCAACCAAAGAGAGATGGGAGCTGGCAGATAGGCAGAGTCGCAGATGCTGGCTGTAGAAAGTCCCTGGAGGTGTGCGGTGACAATAAGGAAACCGTGCACTGAAGCTGCAGGTGACTTCCCGGGTGGGTCAAGGCAATATGGATGGGGAGCCAACAGCGGATGGAACACCTAATATCTGCCTCCTTCATCTCTGCTCAATCCTATCTCCAACCCCAACCCCAAGCCCACTGCCCTTGCCTCTCAAATCTCATCCCAATTAGTTCGGCTCCACCCGGCAAGAAACACTTGCTATGGTCCCACACCAGCCCCAACTCACATATTTAAGCTCACATGTTTTGTTTTGTTTTTAATTGTTTAAGCTTATTTATTTTGAGAGAGAGAAAGAGAGGGTGAATGAGCAGGGGGGGGGGCAGAGAGAGGGAGAGAAAGAATCCCAAGCAGGGATTGGTGCAGACAGTTGCAGAGCCCAACATGGGGCTCAAATCCACGAACCCGCGATATCATGACCTGAGCCGAAATCAAGAACCGGATGGCTTAACCAACTGAGCCATCCAGGCGCCCCTACGGTTACATGTTTAAATTCTCTGCCTGGTCTCTGGAGGCATTTTTTGGGGGGATCCCCGGAATAATTAAAGTGGGGATAAGAATGATAGTGGATAAGGTTTGGGGGAAGTGAGAAGTAATTGCTGACTGTGGGTAAGAAACTGAAACTAGGAGTGGAGATCGGGGACAAATCATGAGGCTTCGGAAACCTTGCTAAGGAGGAGGTGGCCGCATCACCTTACAGTTGTCAACTGAGTATCAGGGGTGGGCTGATTAAACATTTTGGACAGAGACAGAGAAACTGCTGTGAGCTCTCCATGGGGAACCTTTCCGTTTGGAAGTTTCTCGCTCTCAGGACTCATCTGCTGTCTAGCAAATAACGCTGACAGCATTTAGATACTGTGCATTCAACAGGACATTTTATTTTCTGCCTTTTCGTATTTGTTTTCATTGTTGAAATAACAAGCTTTGAAAATATCATCGATGTCAGAGACATATGCCTTGACCTTCACCACTGGTTCCTGGCAACCTACAGGGAAAGCAGACGGTACAGTGAGCAAGGGCTCCATCCAAAGCAGGATTTTAATTTATCCTTTCTGGAACTGGATGCCATGAAAGGTAGGAGGAGGTGTGATTACTGCTTAGTGAGTTTTACCACATACATCTTCTTGGCGGTCAAGCAAAAATAATCACCACTGAGAACATGTAAGATAATAAACCATGAAAAACAATAATGTAATGAAATACACTTTTCCCACTAATTCTCCAGCACTAGTTTCTTCTTCACTGTGGTTGAGTAGGAGAGTGGTTTTTAGGAGGCTGCTTTGTTCACTCTTTAAATAAATGTTGGGCCGCCTGGGTGGCTCAGTCTGTTAAGCCTCCCACTCTTGGTTTCAGCTCAGGTCATGGTCTCATGGTTCGTGGGTTCGAGCCCTGCATCGGGCTCTGCACTGACAGTGCAGAGCCTGCTTGGGATTCTCTTTCCCTCTCTCTGCCCTTTCCCTGCTTATGTGTGCGTGCTCTCTCTTTCTCTGTCAAAAGAAATAAACAAAAAAATGTTTATTGAGCACCTACTGTGCACAAAAGATTATTCTAGGCCGTATCCTAGACAGCATTACAAGGCCAAGAATAAAAAGAGACAAATGACATTACAGGGAAAAGGGTGAGAACAGACTCGTGTTTCTCCCTTCCTTTGTCTTGTGCTGATTCTTTTTTTTCATTGATCTCAAAGGATATACTGGTAACTTGACAGCTTGTGATGTTCCTCCTAATCCCCTTGTTATTTCTGTGGCAAAGAAGGTCTTAGAACTTGTACTGAGCGGAGAGTCGGGGGGAGCCTCCTCCCCAGTAACATTCCCCTAAGGCCTGGGGGTGAGGGCGGCTGAATGAGAAAATACCACTTTCGTCCAGGAAGCATTTGAATTGATTTTGGTGCGCCCACACCTACTTCAGTAATACACCATTCTCTAGAGCGCAGACTTTCGGGAAAGTCAACTGCAGTGAATACCAGGACGTGCTGATCCCCCTTCAGGAACAAGCATTTAACTCCCCCACCTGCTAAAGTGCTGCCTGCAGGTGGCCTTCAGGTGTTAGCCCTTTGGAGACTGCCTCAGCTGAAGAGAACTGCCCGGCCCAAGATCTTGCCGGGGTAAGTCTGCATCCGATGACCAGCTGACCAGTGCACAGATACGAGGGCTCAACCCCCTTGTCGTAACTTGACACAATGCTGAGGGCCATCTCGGCTTGCAGCACAGTCGAACTCCTGCCTGCTCTAGCTTCTCTCTCCTGCCCTTCACAGGGACAAACCCCCAAGACACTCCTAATAAATGTCTCGGCATGCTAATCTCCATCTCAAAATTTGCTTTCCGGAAACCCAAACTATGACATGAACCCTCTGGAACAGAATGTAGGCTGAACTCAGAAGTAGCTAGGAGTGGGACATGAGAAATGACCATAATTATCATGAGCCTCTTACATAAAAGGCCGGGGGGGTGGGACATGGAAAGCAACAATAGGCATAGAGGTCGGTGAGCGAAGTAGTCTTTGTTCCTGTGTGCACTTGGGGAACACCTGTGTTATGCACATGAGTGGGTGTGAGGCTGTGTGTATGCTGTTAATGATTTCCTCTCCGCACTGGAATGACAGTTGGCTGGTAGAGATGGAGGTAGGGATGGGTACGACTATAGCACTTGGCTGGAGGATTGTCTGTAGCTGTTTGCAAGCAGAGAGGCTCCAAAAACCCGATGGCTCTGTGGATGCTGCATGTGCCTTTCTGGCTGGTGTATTTGTCAGTTTTGAGCATTGCACATGCATTCCGCTGTCTTTGGCAGATGGCATTGGGAAATGCCTATCAAACCTCTGGCTTATTTGAGAACACGGAGGGTTCCTAAATGGAACGGAGGAAAGAACAGAAGGGAAAGAATTGCTTCTAAGAATATTAAAGGGCAAGGGGACCTAGAAGTCCAACTCAATAATGTGGGCAGGCGCCTACTA
Organism: Leopardus geoffroyi; assembly: GCF_018350155.1. NCBI lineage: Eukaryota > Metazoa > Chordata > Mammalia > Carnivora > Felidae > Leopardus > Leopardus geoffroyi. The sequence goes on from NC_059343.1 coordinate 37,348,040, forward strand.
TGTCGGTAACGGCTTCAAAGCCAGTATCAGAGAGTACGTGATGGAGTCTGGGCAGGAAGGTTGAGCACATGTGACAGGGAATGAGAACATGCTGTTGAAAAAATAGAGGCCACCTCCGATTTATTCATCTCTGCATCACTAATGCTTAGCTCCACGTCTGGTATGTAGCTGGCGCTAATCACGTGTTTACAGCAGGAATGAACACACTGAGGTGATGCGTGAGTGAAAGCATATAAGGGCTGCAGGGGAGGAAAAGAACAGATAGTTGGGGTTGACTTAGGAAGGCTTCATGGGGTTTGAGATGGGCATAGGTGGGAGTGATATTTGGCATGGTACAGAACTGTATCCTAGGTGGAAGGAGCAGTAGAGGTACAGGTAGAGAGGCTGGACTTTCAGAGTAGAAAATGAGAAAGGTCTATAGGAGGACAAGTTCTGAGCTGGCGACCAAGGAAAGAGAAGGGTCTAAAGGTTGGGTGAGGCCAGTTGGGGCACCTGGGTGGCTCAGTCAGTTGGGTATCTGACTCTTGGTTTGGCTCACGTCATGATCTCACAGTTTGTTGGTTTGAGCCCCACATGTGGCTTCAGATTCTGTATCTCCCTCTTTCTCTCACTCTCTTTCTCTGCTCCTCCCCTGCTCATGCTCTCTCTCCGTCTCTCTCAAAATAAATAAGTAAAACTTAAAAAAATATTAAGGTTAGGTGGGACCAGTTAATGGGGGTCGTTGAGGGCTCCATCTGGCTTTGATCTGATGATCAGGGAAGACCCATCCAGAGCTCTTAAAGAGAGGACACAAGGTGGTGTGTTTTTTTTTTTTTTTAATTTTTTTCTTTTTCAACGTTTATTTATTTTTGGGACAGAGAGAGACAGAGTATGAACAGGGGAGGGGCAGAGAGAGAGGGAGACACAGAATCCGAAACAGGCTCCAGGCTCCGAGCCATCAGCCCAGAGCCCGACGCGGGGCTCGAACTCACGGACCGCGAGATCGTGACCTGGCTGAAGTCGGACGCTTAACCGACTGCGCCACCCAGGCGCCCCCAAGGTGGTGTTTTACAAAGGTAGGTATCTTTATTTTGCTTTGCAGGACTGGTGTTCTCTAGTTATCATTCTTGTCACCATCACTATCACCACCAAAGAGATGTCTTCAGCTACTATTCGATACTCAAACCATAAAAAACAAGAGTCAAATTCCCCGTGACATTTGGTGAATTGACCATGTGCATGTACTTCCTCCTTCTCCCAACACCAAAGTTATAGAAATGGAATAAAAACTCACTGCAGTAAAGAGAATGATAGAGAGGGCTGGGAGCAGGTGAGATAGTTCAAAAAACTTCTGGAAGGTAGAAAATATAGGCAAGAGTTCACACTAATGAAGCAGGTAAAGGATGCCATAGAGCCCAAGCATGCATGGAGGGGCTACAATTAAGGGGGGAGGGCACAGCCTGTTTTGGAGAATTGCAGACGTAATGAAGGGGGACAAGGGGGAGACAGTGAGGATTCATTGGCAGTCTGAATATGAAACAGAAAACTCACCCACTCATGTCTACAACTCCAAGCAAAAAATAAGAGATGTCTTCTCAAAATAAATCGAATGTCACCAGGTAAAAATTTTCTACATCCTGGCATTTAATAGCTACACAGTGTAATGGCAGAGGTGACAGGACAGCAAAAATATCCAAATATGCAGGACTCCCATCCTTCATCCCCTCCCCTCCACCTCCAACAAGCATTTAAGGAAAACCTCTTGCAGAGGCAAGAGATAATTGGGGGAGGAAAGAAGAGAGTTTGAAATCCAGGAGGAGTAAAGTAAATATTGTATTAATGAAACAAGGGCAGGACACCACGAAAAGGTGAAAACCTGAGAACAAGGAAGTATACTTAGAAATTTAAAATATTATGGTTGAAATAAAACATGTGGAAAAGAATTAGAAGATGATGTAAAGAAAATCATTCAAAAAGTAGAATTAAAAGAAAAGACAAATATATAGGCTGGAACTCTTAGATAGGAGCTGCCCATCCACAGGTAGAATATCTTCTTCCTCAGGGAAACTCCAGTTCTGCTCTTTAGGCCTTTCAACTGATTACATCAGGCCCACCCACACTGTGGAGATGAACTCCTTTACTTGAAGTCAACTGATTGTAAATGTTAACCATGTCAATAAAATACCTTCATGGCAACACCCAGATCAGCATTTGATCGAATAAGTGAGCACTGTAACTTAGCCAAGTTGATTCAAAAAAATTGACCATCACAGATGAAAACTATCACCACCACAACAAAAGAAGATCCATCCAGGAGGTCCTACATCTGCCTGATTAGGAGTTTCAGAAGGAGAAGATAGAGAAAAAGAGAGGGGAAGTTACCAAACCAACAAGGTGGAAAGTAAAACTGATTCCCAAACTGCAGATCGGGAACATGATATCCACATTCAAAATGCCTGTTGTGTGTCCGGCATAAGGGATATACAAACAAAGAGAACGGTGATCTAAAGAAATCACCAAGGATAAAGTTAGAGTCTTAAACATTTTCAGAGAGTAAAAAAAAAATCACTGCCTACAGGAAACGAGAATCACACTGGTATCAAACTTTTCATTGTCAATACTGGACACCAAAGGATAGGGAGCATTGCCTTAGAAGGGATGACAGATCGTAATTTTCAACTTGTAGCTTTCTACACAGTCAGATGCAATCTCCCCTCAAACATGATGGTAAAATACACTTTCAGAAATGTCCAAGAACTTGGTCTTCCACACATCTTATCTTAGGATATTACTTGAGGATGTGTTGTGGCAAATCAAGGGTGTAACCAAGGAAAGACGTGGGATCTGGGAAATGGTGACACCCTGGGGCAGCAGGGAAGGGACATCCCAGGATGACAGCCATACATCACCCCCTGAGGAGGATGGAGGACTGAGGGAGGGAGGTTTCCTTAAAACATACACACACACACACACACACACACACACACACACACACACACACAGCAACACACCACGATAGGTTGGGGAGTTTAATCATCTGGGAGAGAGATATCTCAAAGGGGACGGGGAGAGACTGTTATTAGTATAATTTGTTTTGGCCACATACTGTATGATTTCATTTATATGAAGTGTCCTGCATAGGTAAATCCATAGAGACAGAAAGTAGAATAGTGGTTGCCAGGGGTGGAGTGGGGTGGAGTAGGGCGTGTGGGGAGGGGGATGGGGGTGATGGCTAAGGGGTGCATGGTTTGTTTTGGGTGTGGAAAAATGTTCTGAAACTGGTGGGGGAGTCAAACCTATGCGAATTCACTAAAAGCCATCAGATTGTATGCTTAGATGAGTGATTTGTGTGTACATTATATCTCAGTGAAGCCGTTGAGTAAAAAAAGAGAGGCACCTGGATGGCTCAGTCTGTTAAGTGACCAGCTCTTGATTTTGGCTCAGGTCATGATCTCACGGTTCGTGGGTTTGAGCCCCGCGTCTAGCTTTGCACTGGCAGCAGGGAGCCTGCTTGGGATTCTCTCTCTTTCATTCTGTCTCTCTCTCTGCTCCTCCCTCCCTCTCTCTCTCTCTCTCTCAAAAACAAACAAATAAACTTTAAAAAAAAATTCATGAAGGGGCGCCTAGGTGGTTCAGTCAGTTCAGCATCTGACTTTGGCTCAGGTCATGATCTCACAGCTCATGAGTTCGAGCCCCATATCCGGCTCTGTGCTGACAACTTGGAGCCTGAAGCCTCCTTCAGAGTCTGTGTCTCCCTCTCTCTGCCCCTCCCCCACTCATGCTCTGTCTCTCTCTTTCTCTCAATAATGAATAAACATTTAAAAATTAAAAAAAAAAACTCATGAAGATTAACTGGAAGCTCCTCAAGGGAAATTCATGCCGTTATCTTGCCAGCCTGGCGCAGTATTTACAAAGGGCACTCTACCATACGCTGGCCATCTTCCGTTCTTTTCTGAGCTTCTATCAGCCACTTTCCTAGGCTGCTCCCAGCAGCTCTGCTCCTCGGCTGAACTCTCCCATCTCACACCCAGCCTTTTCCCCATGGTTGGACTTTGGTGCCTTGTCCCTTCCCCCCCTACCGATCAGACTGGCTCCACTATTTCCCTTATTTCCACCAGTCTCAATACGGCTCACCCACCTCCTGCCTCAGTCTGCCAGGCAATTTCTAGCACATCATGAAATTAGCCTCCCTCAAACCCATGCTGATAAATCTCTTCTACAAAATAACGTCCTCCATGCTCAACTCGGGAGATGCTAGGACACTCCCTGCCAGAGATGCTTGGAGAGAGGCGTTCCCCCACTGGGACAGAGATTGGATTCAGAATGACCAGTGCTTCTCAAAATTTAAAGTGCGCACAAATCGACGGAATCAGCTGGGGATCTCGTTAAAAGGCAGATACTGATTCAGCAGCTCTGGGGCCTGAGGTTGTACATGCCCAACAAGATCCCCAGTGGTGTTCCAGCTGCTGGTCCTGGGACCCCACTTTGAGGATCAAGGAGATAGACCGTCTCTGAGGTCCATTTCATCTCTGACTTCTCATCTTATACCTGACGAAACTGATAGGAATCCCAGCTACATTTCATCTGACTCTGCTAATGCAGCTCATGAACACGAGCTCTCTCTGGAGGTCCTGCCAGCATAAGTTACAACTTAACAGAAAGGAAAATGGCTTTTCTTTTAGGCAAGATAACCTTGCTAGCATTGAGAAGCTATGGACCAAATACGGAGCATAAACTATGATTATAATACTATAGAATCTTCTTTATCCCATGGAAGTTGATTAATTTCAGGGGAATGTTTCTATTTGACTGATATTTAAGCATCATTTGTGAATGAATGGCATATAAATCATTTTTAGGATCTGGCAGACTGGGCCGGGACGAAGAGAATACACCATGATCATTTTTAACTCAACCACGGATTCACAACCCTAGAAATTCAAGAGGGTAAAACCTATAGATTTCCAGGTTACACTTCACACTAATTATTATCATCACTGTTGTTATTACTTTTATTATTTTACATCAGAGTAATTTGTGAAAATAATTGAAAAACTCAATTTGTACAGAAAAGTGTGTGTCATAAAAGGCTATCATTACTGATATCACCCCTTCCCAATTGCATCTACTTTTAAATGACTTTGCCCCTTCCTTTTTTGTAGTTACCTCCACATCGCTAAAGACAATAGATATTCTACAATTTCTTGATTTATCAATTGCGCACATTGTATATTGGCTCCTTGCTATGGGAAACGAGAATTTCACTCCGGTGTTTCTTCTCTCCTCAGCTAACCAATAAATTCATCTCTCTTGTTTGGTTCCATTATTAGTTACCTCTGTGGCTTTAAGTAATGTATTTTAATCTCTCTTTTATCAGCTAGAGAAGAAGTAAAGTATCCTTAGTTCTTCGCTTTTTAAGGTGAGGATCGTAGGGATGCTACCCTTTCTCAACTCCTTCTCCAATGCCTACCTCCTGAGTTTTGCCACCATATACTTATTTACATTTAGTCTTGCATTTGAAGGTTGATGACAACGATAAATACACAATTCAAATAAACAAATCTTTGTTTTTTTCTGTGGGGTGGTTCCACAAGTGGAAAATCAACAATGTTTACATTACCGTGGCTACGTAAACATCGTTCATCGGCAGCAAAAGAGTATATGGTATCTCCTTTCTCCAAAACGATTTCTTGAAACTTCGAATTGTTTTCATATCGCACTAACAAATTAGGCCCTCAACTTACAGAGATATTCTTAGTTGAAGAGTGCTTATTTTATGAGTTAAAAGTGTCAGAAAATTCTCAGGTCTTTTTTCTGACCTTAACATGTTTGTGGGGCCTGTTTTAATTTTGTTCAGGCCCTGACTCATCCTTGTCTCTGGTTCTTAGTGAAGGACGAGCTCAGGTTGTTCCAAGACACAGGATAAGAAGGAACATCTGGTTCTTCAAAACTTGCTCTGCAGTAAAAGACCAACAAACCTTTGATTATTATTCAGAAGCCGAAAGGTCAAGATTCCCTTCCCTTACTTGCATTAGTATTTTTTTAATTGAAGTATATTTGGTATAGAATATCCTATAAGTTTCAGATGTGCGTCATAGTGATTTGATATTTTTGTACATTATAAAGTGATCCTCATGATAAGCCTAGTTACCATCTGTCACCATACAAAGTCATTACATTATTATTGACTATATTCCCGATGCTGTACCTTTCTTAAACTGCACGTTATTACCCAATAGTGGGTCATGAAATCAATTTACTGGGTCACAACTAACAGTTCTAAAAAGCGAAGTAGAATAGAATAGGCAGACTTCATTACCTATAGTAACGTTTAGGCATTGTTTAAATAATATGTGTGTGTTCTGGTTGCATGTGAAATACAGATTTTACTTCTTTTAGTGTTGGTTGCTATTGAAAAAGCTTCAAAGATTCTGTCTTGTGTGCTGAATTGATCTCCTTTTGGACTAATTTCCAGTCTGGGAGTTGCCCTCCTTAACTCTGGTTTAAGGAGCTGGGACCACACCTTCAGTGTGTCTAATGGAGCTCCGGGCTCTGCTCCCCCTTTTCTCTGAGATGTATTTTCCCAAGAGGGTTACTGGCTCAAGTTCCTCTTGGATTTTTAGACCCCCAATTCCAATGGGACTCCTGGTGGGAAACTGGTCGTCTCCGTCAGGCACTGTGCCTTGGCATATTGAAAACCAGAACAGATGATTCCTTTTTTTTCTTTTATTTAAAAGTTTATTTATTTATTTTTGAGAGACACAGAAATAGAGAGAGCAAGCAGGGGAGGGGCAGAGAGAGAGGGAGAGAGAGAATTCCAAGCAGGCTCCATACTGTCAACATAGAGCCCAACCTGGAGCTCAAAACCACAAACGAACGCTGAGGTCATGATCAGGACCGAAATCAAGATTTGGGTGCTTCACCTACTGAGCCACCCAGGTGTCTCTGAGCAGACCATTTCTTGAGAAATTATCTTTGGGAATAACCATGAAATAAAATGAATAATAATACTAGGTAGAAAAGAAATGTAGACAGGGAACATTTTCTTTGATTTAACATTTGATATCTCATGCCAATAAAAAAATTAATAAAATAAATTTACAGTACAAAACAAAGCCAAACGTATCAGATTAACACTTTTAGATGACATTGCTGTCATTTTTGAAAACAAACAAACAAAAAAAAACAACAAAAAAGGGAAAACGCCATGGAGAAATACTTCCAAAGGGTGACCACAACCGGGTTCAGAGATTTCATCCATGGAATGACATAATTAAGTAACTCGATTTTTATTCTTTGTCTCTACAGTGCTTTGGTTCTCACTGTTTATTTTGAAATTTTCTTTTTTTTAAGCTTATTTATTTATTCGAGAGAGGGAGAGAGAGAGAGCAAGTGCATGCCACGTTTGCTCCCGCAAGTGGGGGAGAAGCCGAGAGAGACAGGGAGAGAGAGAATCCCAAACAGGCTCTGTGCGTCTAGCACAGAGCCCAACGTGAGGCTTGAGCCCACGAAACTCATGACCTGAGTCAAAACCAAGAGTCACACACTTAACCGACTGAGCCATCCAGGTGCCCCTTAAATCTGTTGTTTAATTGTGAGGATGTGCAACACCACGGGGGTTGGAGACAGGGACGGCATTCAATGTGAACCCGGGTGATTCAGAACTGAATTTTCTCCAGAAATGAACCCATGTAGCTTGGTCAGCATGTGTCAGGGCTAACTCCAGAACTGTGAACTCCCTCAATTCACTTCCTTGTGGAATACTGTGTTGATTGAAGAATAACCACTAAAAAGTGCCACAGTGAAGCTTCCGTGTATATTACAGTATGAAACCGTAAAAGTAACAGCGCCAAAAGATTGTTTGGGGGAGGAGTATTTTATCACTGACTTGTATACACATGCCACTGCATGGTGAAAACAAAGCCGACCCCCGTAGCTAGTGTTATTATTGTTTTAAAGTTATCCGTACACAGCGCGCCCCTTATAGCTTGCACCTGGGACTGACCATTCCTGCTCCCCCACTTGTGGTACACCCAATTTCAGAAACAAAAGTTGTGCCCACTCTTTCACAAGGTTTTTTTGCTGATTTGTTTAGGGCCCTTCAGTAACATTAGGGAAATAAATGTGTAAGGCACAACCCAGTGATTCTTGCTCACAACTAGCCCCTCATTTTCCTTTGCTGGGCTCTAAGCCAGGGAACAGGTTTCTGGACTTTTCTTGGCTCTGAGGGAGCACTCCCAGTGTGTGTGTGTGTGTGTGTGTTTACCAAGTTGCTGGGGAAAGAGGGTAAGTGTTGGGTGGAATGAAGAAATCACAAGACAACAGATTTCACTACACAGTGTACCTAGAGTATACGTATATGCTAAGTGGAAGGAAAGCCTTGAGCATTCCCTAATACTCCTAAGATAAATTAAAGTACAATCAAAATTTTGTGGGTTTTTTTTTTTTTTGGCTAATATACAGTAGTCCCCTCTTATCTGCATGGAAGTATGTTCCAAGACCCCTGGTGGATGCCTGAAACTGTAGATAGAACCAAACCCTATATATATTGTGTTTTTTTCCTATACACACATACCTGTGATAAAGTTTAATTGATAAATTAGGCACAGTAAGAGATTAACAATAATAATAAACATAGAACAATTATAAAACAATATACAGTAAAACCTGGGATTGTGAGTAGCTTGTTCCATGAGTGTTCTGCAAGACGGGCAAACATTTCTAATAAATTTTAACTTGATAAACGAGCGATGTCTTGCAATACAAGTAGTTCTTGACGCCGAATGTCACATGATCACAACTGAGCCGATGGTTCTTGAAATTCACTTTGACATACCAAGTGCTTTGGATTTGCCAGCATGTTTCCGGAATGAACTATGCTTGCAAACCAAGGTTTTACTGTACTGTAACAAACTTTATGTGAATGTGGTCTCTCTCTCTCTCCAGATATTTTGTTGTGCTGAACGCACCCTTCTTCTTGTGATGATGTGAGATGATAAAATGCCTATGTGATGTCATGAAGCAAGGTGCATGTCACAGGCATTGTGACGTAACGCTAGGCTACTATGGATTTATTGATGATTCCTCAGAAAGAGGATCATCCACTTCCCAACCTCAGCTGACCCCTGGTAGCTGAAATCATGGATAAGGGAGGGCTACCATACATGCAAGTTCCCATGGCCATCCTCAGGGACTGTCTCTCTGTTTCCCACACCCATCCCCAGTTGTTTTTTTCTCTCAGTTACAGAAAGCAACTCAAAATAAACTTTCCTTCAGATTCTCTAATGAGAGCCACACTTCCATCTGGCCTGCCCTTGTTTTCTTTTTCTTCACCTTTCAAGTACGAGAACATTTGAGACTGACTCAATCTGCCTTCAGCATTATAAATGTGCCTTCCCGGTTTACGTGCTTACCTCTCTCAACAACAAAGGTTTCCTAGCTTTGTATGCATGCGGCTTACCACGGCTTACCATGGCTTACCACGCTAATACCACCCCCCAGCCTAGCCTGGCATTCAGAGCCCAATGGATGGATTTCTTCCAGAGGGAACACAATGCTGAAAATGGAGGAATATCTTGGTGCCAATAAAATGTTCTGAAACCCTAACTCCCTGACTTCAAGCAGCTTTCCCATCTTCTTTTGAACTCAGCATTCTCCAGATAAGAATGAGCCCAGGCTTCTTGATTTCTCCTCTTGTTTTATATGCACTGTGGCCTGAAATGTGACCCTGGGACTCCTTCTGTCCTTAGGACCAGCTCAGCCTGTGCTTCTCCTTCAGCTTCAAATAGTGAAGAAAGTCCTAAACCCCTTACTTTCTTATTGTCCATGTAATTGGCATAGCTTGCTGCTCGGCAATGGAGATATCCACTTGGGGGTCCTAGGCAGCCAAAGGGAGTATAAGCCTCTTGAGGGCAGAGTCTGTACATCTTGAAGAGTTTCGCGTCCACCATCATGTGCAGCATATATCCTTGGGCATAATGTATACAGAATAAATTTGCCTCATGAATAAAAAGCTTAAAAATAGAAGGTACGAGAGAGCCATAAAATGTACTCCCGTGTTAATTTGAGTGTGTGTATGTATGTGAAGTTATCATTTAAAATTCTTTGGGGAGCACCTGGGTGGCTCAGTCAGTTAAGTGTCTGACTTCTGGCTCAGGTCATGATCTCACAGTTTGTTAGTTCGAGCCCTGCATCAGGATCTGTGCTGACAGCTCAGAGCCTGGAGCCTGCTTTAGATTCTGTCTCTCTCTCTCTCTCTCTCTCTCTCTCTCTGCCCCTCCCCTTCTTTCTTTCTCTCTCTCTCTCAAAAATAAATAGACATTAAACATTTTAAAAAATCAGTGTATTTGTCATTATACAGCAAAAGCTTTCAAAACAACAAGAAAAAGATAAACACACCAATAGATAATTTGGGAATGATGTGAACATTTTTTTTTTCGTATGTTTCCTGGTTATTTATGTTTCTTCTTGTGTAGAATGTCTGCTGACTATCAATAGCAATAAAGGAAGTACAAGTTTAAACAATGGCAAGAAACCACTTTTTTTTTTCTAAGTGGCAAAGATTTTTTAAAAATGTATAATACTACCTACTGTTGGGAAAGGTTCCACGTGGAGTCTAATATACTAAGACTCTGTAAGGGCAGAGAATCTTTATGAATGGCAGTTTTCATCAAGAGACTTAAAATGTACATATTCTACAACTTATTTGGAAAGACTGTTTGACAGTATCTTCTGAAGCTGAACATATGCCATCTTTTATGATCTAGCAACTCCATTCCTAGGTACACATCCAAAAGAAATGTGTACATATGTTCACAAAGAGACATGTACTAGAATGTTCATAGAAGCACTATTCATAACAGCCCTAAATCGAAAAGTACTCCAGTGCCCATCAACAGTAGAGTGGGTAATGAGTGGTGGCATATTCACACAATGGAATACCATCCAACAATAAGAATGAATAAATGATTACTAAACCCAACGACAGAGATGCGGTGCACCAACGACATCCTGTTGGGTGATAGGGGCCAGATAAAATAGAATACATACCGTATGAGTGATTCTGTTTATATGAAGTTAAATAAAAAAACAGCAACACTCATTTATTGTGTTAAAAGTCAGTATAATAGTCACCTTTGGGGTGTTTAGAAACTGGGACAGTGGCTTTGGGGATGCTGGTGATATTTTTTTGATCTGAGTATTGGTTCTATCAGTGTGTTCATCAAGATACAAATACATCAAGCAACACACACGTGATTTGTGTGCTTTTCTGGATGGATGTTAAACTTTAATAAAACTAAAGTCTGCATACTCTTTTAGCTAGTAATTTCACAACTAGCGTTTTATCCTGCTGAAATAATTGTAGATGTTCACTGAGGATTTATATGCAAGGCTTTTCCTTCAAAGTGTTACTTTTAGTAGTGAGAAATTAAAAACTACAGAAATGTCAAATGATAGTGAAATGGTCAAATATATTATGGAACAATATGTACCGCTCTGAAAGGTCATGTTTAGGATGAATACATAATGACATGGGAAAATATGATTTCATGTAAAGTGATAAAAAGCAGGATGCTAAACTGTGTACAGGGAATGATCACAATTTCATTAAGAAATGTATCCACATTTGGGGCACTTGGGTGGCCTAACGTTGGTTAAACATTGACTCTTTTGGCTCAGGTCATGATCACATGGTTTGTGGGATTGAGCCCCTGCATTAGCACAGAGCCTGCTTGGGGTTTTCTCTCTCTCTCGCTCTCACTCTCGCTCTCCCTCTCTCTGCTCCTCCCTCACTTGCACATGCACACGCACAAGGGCACTCTCTCTCTCTCTCTCTCTTTCAAAGTAAATAAGTAAACATTAAAAAAAATGTAGGGGTGCCTGGGTGGCTCAGTTGGTTGAGCATCCAACTTCAGCTCGGGTCATGATCTCACGGTTCGTGAATTCAAGCCCCGAGTCAGGCTCTGCACTGACAGCTCGGAGCCTTGAGCCCGCTTCGGATTCTGTGTCTCCCTCTCTCTCTGCCTCTCCCCCACCCCTGCTCACACTCAGTCTCTCTCTCTCTCTCTCTCTCTCTCTCTCTCTCTCTCTCTCAAAAATAAACATTAAAAATATTAATGACCTGGTGTCATATGAGAAAATATATTTTTTAAAAATTAAAAAATAAATAAATAAATAAAAGAAATTTATCCAGTTCAATGCCAACACCAATCATTTTGGAGTGGTTGGTTTTTCAGGTGGTCTTATTTTCTTCATCATACTTTCTTTAACTTATATTCTAAGTTGTATGCAATAACAATGTTATTGCTTTGTAATCAGAAAATGTATTTAAAATTTTTACAAATTCATGATCCAAAGAGGATTCTGCCACCCTCAATCCATGCTTTCTCACAGCTTATGAAAACAGAAAAGTCAAACAGCCAAACTCCATTCTTGCTGCCTTGGCCCTCAAGCCAATTTTCTCTCTCCAAGCCTCCTGACTCCAACAGAAGTATTCAAAGCCCATGGAAAACCTCACAAATCCTAGAGAGAGTTAAAGAGGTAAGTGAATTAACCTCGTTTCTGAGTAGCAGGTGTGGACCCGTGGTGAAAGATAGGAACTGCTGGAGGAAGGAAGCCAGTTGAGAGGAGTATGATATCTGCTCCTTTCCTAGGCTCGCAGCAAAGTGAGCCCTCTATGGGCTTGGAGAAACCGTCGTTGCAATAGCTGCTTGTTTCCTTCGGTCCCTGAAGTTCCAAAGCTGGAGAGTGACAGCGGAGGGCAAACACTGGGTGATATTTTCTGTTTGTGAAGCTCGGTGACAAATTACCTTGTGCACGCGTTGGCAGAGATGGTATGATCTGAACTGCATTGTTGAAGCCAATCGGAGGCAAAGCAGGGTGGCATTTCTTAGACCCAGGCATTGAGACTTTATCAATGGGTCTATATCACAAGCCAAACATTCTACTTGTTAACTGTAATGTAGTCAGTTCATCTTAGATATGATAACTCACGAGGCACCTTGAACATCTGAGTACAGAAGTTTATGGTAATTCACAAGGCAGCACACCATACCTAACAGTTCATTGTATGGTCAGAGGGACGCTGTGGGCAATTATTTGCACAGTGTCCAGAATATTTGTCCAGGTCACAATCCCTTTGCCAAATGGAAGGTCTCAGCCCAAAGTGTTACAGCTGTCAAAACTATTCCTGTTCAAGTGCTCAACATCTGTGATTTTGTTCCTTGCAAACCTTATCATCTTAAATATTATGTGAAAGATATAGCTACATGAGGCAGTAGTCAAGAAGTTGGTAAGAAGGTATAAAACGGGGTGCTCTGTGAGAGCTAAACAAGGAAAATATATACAAGCCTAATATACTTATTTTATAATATTTTCTAAATGTTAAAAATTCTACAAATATAATGTATATTACATTTTATTAAAATATAATAAAAATAAAGCAGTTGGTGAGGACAAAAGAGGAAGGGAAAAAAATACCCTTCCAGCTGACAGCAACATCAGTCTGTCTGCAGGTTGTATCATTCCACTGTGGCAGGAATACAGACGGTTGCTGTTTTTTAAGTTTATTTATTTATTTTGAGAGAGAGAGAGAGAAAGTGCCAGTGGAGGAGGGGCAGAGAGAGAATCTCAAAAAGGCTCCACACTGTCAGTGCAGAGCCCGACGCAGGGCTCCAACCCACAAACCATGAGATTATGACCCGAGCCGAAATCAAGAGTCAGACACTTAACCGACTGAGCCACCCAGGCACCCCAGCAATACACAAGGTTTTGAGGCCTGATGCCAACAAATCATATACCTTGCCACCAGCTGCTTTGATGTTTCATGAAGATGGAAACCACGTGGTTTTGGTTGCCACTATATTCCTCACGTATGCGCTTTGTGGCCTGTATTAGTTTCCTATGACCGCTATAACAAATTGTTACAAACTCGGTGTCTTAAAACAGAGGAAATTGATTTACTCACAGTTCTGGAGGTCAAAAGACTGAAATTGGTATCACTGGGCCTAAGTCAAGGTGTGCATGAAATCAGGACTGCATTCCTTCCAGAGAGAATCCACCATCTTGAAATCCCCCTGTGTTCCATCCTTACATGGCCTTCTCCTCTGTGTATGTAGTCAGATCTCCCTCTGGCTCTCTCTCTCTGTCTTTTTTTAATGTTTATTTATTTTTGAGAGAAAGAGAGAGAGCACGAGCAGGGGAGGGGCAGAGAGAGAGGGAGACACAGAATCCAAAGCAGGCTCTGGGCTCCGAGCCGTCAGCACAGAGCCCGACGCGGGGCTTGAACCCACAAACTGTGAGATCATCACCGGAGCCGAAGTCGGACGCTTAACCGACTGAGCCACCCAGGTTCCCCTCTGGCTCTTTCTTATATGGAGACTTGTGATTGCATTTTCAGCCCGCCTGGAAGGTCTCCCTATCTCACATTCCCTACCTTAACTCTATCTGCAAACACCCTTGTCCCAAATAAAGTAGCAGTTATAGGATCCAGGAATTACAGCCTGTTATCTTTGGGTGTCCTTATTCAGCCTACTACAGTGCTTAATAAATATTTGTTGAACGACTCTTCAATCCATCTAGAAATTTCATTTCTAATGGCAAATTAAATTTGCACTCTGAATTTACAAATCAATCCCTAATGAGTTTTGTCAGCTGAAGGCAGCATCCAGCGTAGAAGCAGCTCAAAGACTTTGAGAAGTCTGGGTTTGCTGAGGAACACCCTGGGCTGTGGAGAGATCACTAAAGTGCCTTGTGAGCACCAACCAGGTTCTGAATTTTACTGAAGATAGCTTTCCTCAAGGAAAGATCTCCTAAACTGAAAACTCTACTTCTACAGCTATATATTGAAAATAAGCAATTTGATAAAATGCTTTAGAGAAACTTTGCTGCTGGCTCAGCATTGCTCAAAAATTAATTTTAAGTGAATTTAAAAAGTCATAGCAACATAAAAATGAAAATGCATGCATGGGGGGGGCCTGGGTGATTCAGCCGGTTGAGTGTCTGGCTCTTGATTTTGGCTCAGGTCATGAGCTGTGGGATCAAGCCCCATATGGGGCTCTGTGCTGCGTGTGGAGCCTACTTAAGATTCTCTCTCTCTCTCTCTCTCTCTCTCTCTCTCTCTCTGTGTCTTTCTCACCCCTTCCCCTGCTCACACATGCTCTGTCTCTAAAATAAATTAAAAAAAAAAAAAAGAAAATACATATATGTACTTTTTGTTTCTTTTAGGGGTTAGCATGAAGTACATTTTTATGTCTACTGGTAGGATCAAACTCCCCGGGTCAAACCCTGCCCTTTGTATATGAGAGTGAACTTCAGAGTGCGATATTGCTGAGCTCTATGTCCTTCTGCTTTCAAGCTAGGTAACTGGGCTGTTTTGGTCCCATAAGTCTCCCCTTCCTTCTCTGGTCTGCCTCTGCACTTTTCCTTCTCCCTGATGCTGGGTGGGGACCATGCCACTCACCAATCTGGAGTCTTCTTCCTCAGTGGGTGGCAAGAGTGAGCCGACTGGGTGAATGGCATTCCTTATTACCATACCTTGGATTTCACTGAAGGCCTTCCCTGAGGACTCTGCAGCACTTACACATATATGCTTCTCATGCTGTCTACAATCTTTTGAAGTGACAGAGACAGTAAACATTTATAAGAGACAGAGATGATGCCAGCCCTCCTCTTAAGTTGACTTAAGCATACTATGTCTGTATCTGGCATTCCATCAACCAGGACTCTCCATTTATGAGCAGATCTGAACATCAAAGTAGGTGGAGATAAAAACCCATGTTATTCATGTAACCCTAAGTTACTTAAGAACACTGAAGGGGTTTTAGAATTAGCTAGGAAAAACTTTGTTGTATTCATTGTGGTTTTAATAGTCAGTATGGATTTTATCATAGTCAAATCTTTGAGAATTTTTAACCCCTAAATGCCATATCCTATTGCTTGATCAATGAGAGTGCCAAAGAACTTTGGACCTTTAATAAAATTTGGATGCCCAAGTTCTGCCTCAGATTTACCAAGTCAGGATGTCTTATAAGGCCTATCATCTATCTGTCTATCTATCATCTATCTATCTATCTATCTATCTATCTATCTATCTATCATCTGTCTCTATTTCTATCTCTCTCTGTATGTCATATTTATGTATATATATATATGGTATTCATTTTAACTTGTTATTAAAGAATTTTTCAAATATACACAAAAGTAGAAAACACAGTATCCCCCATCCAACTTCAACATTTATCAACACTCTGCTGTATTAGTTTCAACTCTTCTCTACTCCCCACACTTTTTGTTTCCTGGAATATTTTTTAATTTTTTGTTTTTTTAATGTTTATTTATTTTGGGGACAGAGAGAGACAAAGCATGAATGGGGGAGGGGCAGAGAAAGAGGGAGACACAGAATCGGAAGCAGGCTCCAGGCTCTGAGCCATCAGCCCAGAGCCTGACGCGGGGCTCGAACTCACGGACCGCGAGATGGTGACCTGAGCTGATGTCGGACGCTTAACCGACTGAGCCACCCAGGCGCCCCTCCTGGAATATTTTTGATGCAAAAATTAGACTTCGGATAATGTATTTTAAAAAATATATGTCAGTATCTATCTCTTATTTTAAGAAAACGTGACCAAAATATTATCAACACCCATAAAGTTAATAATAATTCTTAATTATCTGACATGTAATTTCCCCTAGTTGTCTCAAAAAAATGTCTTATATGGTACAGAAAATCAGACAAGGTTCACACATTGTATCTGGATGATGTGTTTCTGAAATCTCTTTTGTGATAGTTCCTCCTCTATTCCTTAGCAAACTCTACACATGTTACTCCACCTAGCGGTATATAGAAATATTCCTATTCCTTTTTAGAGCTGCATAGCACTCCATTGGGTAGATGTACCATATTTTATTCAGTCCTTCTCCTGGAGATGAATATTTGTGTCATTTCTAGTCATTGGCTATTACAAATAATATCTTTTTGCCAGTGTATTTTAAGTATAGATTCCTAGAGGTGGGATTGCTGGGGCAATTATTGCATATTTGATTTTGCTTTCTCATCAGGAGATTCTAGTACTTTGAAAATATATTTTGCCTTTATCTCAACTTCCATGCAGTTTTATGGAGAATGATGTCAATTGTTAACCTTCTGGTTTGTTTGCCAGCACCTTTCCTTCTGCCCCCTGTGACTTTTTTGCACTGGGATCGATGACTAGTTTCAAAGTCTTGAGGTCTTTGTTCTTCATGGTTACCAGGTTCTGAAGACTATACATAGCCAAAAAGCCAACTCACTTATGATGCAGTTTATTGGCATTGTTAAATTACACATGTTATCCATTTGGTTAGAAATTTCCTAAATACTCTATGCCTAAAAACTGGTATTTAGTATTTCGAAATCCACAAATGGCAGCCATATGAGATTTCTATCCACCACCACCCTCACTCCAGTGTCATCACCATTAAGATAATTACTCTCAGGGAATTTGCAAGAACAGCAGTTATTCTGCCTCAAAGCTCCTGACTGAGGTTGAATGATTCAGCAAATATAGGGGGGAAAGAAGGTATTCTCTATATTTTATTTTATTTTTTAGTTTGTTCATCTATTTTAAGAAAGAGTGCTAGTAGGGCAGGGACAGAGAGAGAATGGGAGAGAGAATCTCAAGCAGGCTCCATGCTGTTAGTGTGGGGCCCGATGTGGGACTCCATCCCATGAACCATGAGATCATGATCTGAACCAAAATCAAGAGTTGGATGCTTAACTGACTGAGCCACCCAGGTGCCCCTCTACTGTATATTTTAGAAATCAGATTCATTATTGATAGCCAAACACATTCAAGCTTAAAACAGAGGCTGGAAGAACTTGAGATGTAAGAAAATAAAAATATAAGAACAACAGCTATTAAAATATTCAAAGCAAAAAGGAACAAGTTGTTATGGATAAGTGACAGTCCAAACATTCAAGAACGCTAATATGCATATTAAGATCTTCCCGTTAATTTATCTAAGATGTTTCAGTACTTTTTCTGAGACTGAGCTAGAATGAGCCAGATCACAGCTAAATGGGCTATATAGGCAACCAGGTAGGTGCCTTGGCATGAGCCAACAGTGGCTATCTCCACCCCCAAATGCAAAGCATTTGTGGTGATTCCTTCCAAGCAAATGCTGGTGACTCAGGCAGGTGGGGAAGAAATATTCTGCCGTACATTGACTTAAGCCGGAAAATGGTATATTCTTTACTTTCCACTCTCTTCCTTCCCTGAAGTCACACTGAAATGTTGATTAGAAACTGAAAATGTTCTATTACACATTTGTAAGTAAAATACAACTTTGAGGTCAGAGAGACCAGAGTTTAACCTCAACCTCTCAGTGACTGTGGGACTTTGTCCATGCTATAGGCATCCTGAACCCCATTTCCTCATTTATAAAATGGAGATAGTGATGCATATTTGTTGTGTAAGGCCTACGATTAATGCTCAACATTATGTGCTGCCTTGATATCTGGTAAAATTGAGGAGATTTGGATGACCTATCCATAAATTCCCTCCCTACTCTGCTCTAGTGCATAAGGTCCCCTAGGCAAACAACCTCCCTTATCAGGGGGACCAGAAACAGTTCCTGCTTATCCCTGAGGGGGAGATTGCAGTTTCTTGCCAGCCCATGGAATTATGCAGAGCCAATCACATTCTCCTGTGGGAACCAGGGGGTATCCCACCCTCTTGATACTACAAACCCTACTTCTTAAAGCACCTGATGGCTCAGTGTGTTCTCAAGTGCAACCCCCATGGGGCCCTGCATGGCATGGTATCCTTTTCCTCTGGGCTATGAGTATATGTGACAAGTAGAATGCTGTCAATCTCATCTGTGCAGTGTCGGATGTCATGCACTCGGCCATCTCCATTACCTTAGGGTGGGAATCCTTCCCTCACCAACGGGGTGAATAGGAGGCTATTAAAACAATATCTCAGGGCACCTGGGTGACTCAGTAAGTTAAGCATCTGAATCTTGATTTCGGCACAGGTCATGATCTCACAGTTTGTGAGATTGAGCCCTGAGATGGGCTCAGCGCTGACAGCACAGAGCTTGCTTGCGATTGGCATCTCTCTCTTTCTCTGTCCCTCCCCTGCTCGCGCTCTAAATGTCTCTCTCTCAAAATAAATAAATAAATAAACATTTTAAAGAAAAAAACCAGTATCTTATAGGGCCATTATAAAAAGCAAAATTAAGTTAAATACTTGGGGGAAAGATCTGTGTTACCTCTCAGGGTATGTTGAAGTACTGAAGACAGAAAGAAGGATTTCTGCCCTCAAGGCATTCAAAGCATAGTGGAAGAGAGGCATCACATAACACTGTAGTCCTTGATTTACTTGTGGAACTCCGGGTTCCCTGTGAGCCAAAAGAAGACATACAACTTAGTTATCCTTCATCATCTCTCCTATAAAACGGAGATAATCATACCTGCCTCATAAAGCTGCTTTGAAGATTTAAACAAGCAATGCATAAATCCCTTATCCCAGTTTCTGGCATGCAGTAAGGGCTTAATAAGCAGCAGATTGAGTTGAATTTGAAGGACTAATAGGCATTACTAGATGAAAAAAAAAAGTACAGTAAAACCTTGATTTGTGAGCATAATTCGTTCCGGAAGCATGCTTATAATCCAAAGCACTTGTATATCAAAGCGAATTTCAAGAACCATTGGCTCAGTTGTGATCATGTGATTCGGTGTCAAGTACTACTCATATTGCAAGTTAAAATTTATTAGAAATATTTGCTCATCGTGTGGAATACTCGCAGAACAAGTTACTCGTAATCCAAAGTTTTACTGTTTTTTACAAATGCAAAAGCCCCCAGTTTGTTTCCAAGGATTGCCTTCCCCCCCCACACACACCAAGAATATCTTTCTTTTAGAGGAAAATAGGCAATTAAGATGGACAGAATAATGCTGCATCTTACACTAGGCAATGCCACACTGTACGTACTAATACCACTGCCACAGAAGTTCCCAAGGAATCCTACAAAAACACATGGAAGGTGATCATTTTGCCCGCCCTGGTATGTTTCTTAGGCAGGTAGGACTGGTTGAGTCTGTGCATTTTGTTTGTTTCTTTTTTTTCCCCTTTGGTTTTTAAAAAAGGCTTTTTGTAGCCTTTGCATCATTTTGTTAATGATGAAAAACACAGGCAGCGTTCATGGTGCAGCGTGATAAATATCACCCCTGTCTTGTGATGCCTCCTCAAAGACAACCCATATGCACTGAATCTCGTAATAGCGCTATCTTATTGTGAACTGAAGTTTAATTGACAATTACTTGCAACCCTTGGCCATTTATTCCCACTTAGTAAATGAAAGGGCAGCATGACAGAGCAGAGAGTGGCCCATTCAGGTGTCACTGAACCATGTCTTTTGTCTCAATTCTGCCCCTAGAAAAATGGTAGCACCTAGAGAATGTCTCTTAACCTCTTTGGTTTCTTCTTCCGTGGAAAGAAGTGAAGATCCCTTGTAACTAACAGGTTGGGAATGGGAGAGTCAGTGTTAGGAGTTCAGAGTCTGGCAGATTTGGCTTTAAATTTTGATTTGTCACTCATTAGCTCAGGGACCTAGATATGATCTCCTTGAGGGTCAGTTTCCTACTCTCTCCTAAATTGTATTACCCTTATTTTACTGAGGGTTGTTATAAAGGTTAAATAATGTAACCAATCCATTTGTAATTCTATTGGGTCTACCTTCAAAATAATTCCAGAATCTGATGACATCTCTTTACCTCAAAGCCACCATCGCTTCTTGCTTGGATTATTCCAATGACATCCTAAATTCTCTCTATAGCTTCTGTCTTTTTCCGCCCAACAGTCTGTTTTCAGCGCAGCAGCCAGAGCAATCCTTTTAAAATTTGTGAATTCATGTCATTCTTCTTTTTTGTAAGTTTATTTTTATTTATTTTGAGAGAGCCCATGCACGTGAGCAGGGGAGGGGTTGAGAGAGAGAAGGAGAGAGAGAATCCTAAGAAGGCTCCATGCTCGGCACAGAGCCCAATGTGGGGCTTGATCCCACCACCATGTGAGATTATGAACTGAGCCAATGTCAAGAGTTGGGTGCTTAACTGACTGAGCCACCCAGACACCCCATGTCATTCTTCTAATTGAAAAATTTCCAGTGGTTTCCAACCTTACTCGGAATGCAAGCTCACATCCTTACCATGACTGATGAGGCTTCCCACTGCTGCCTCTCTTGTGACTGTCTCTCATCACTTCACTGCAGCCACACTGGCCTTCTTTATGTTCCCTAAAATACATCCACAGGTATCCTATGGGGGCACTACCTCACTGCCTTTGGGTATCTTTTCAAATGGGGCATTGTGTTTATAAAGGTGTAATGGATATGCCAGGGATCAAGCCCAGGACCTCAGACATGCAAATCTGCCCATCTTCTTTTAAATGGCATACCTCAGCCTCCATCCCATTGCTCTCTATCACCCACTTTTATTTTTACTTTATAGAGCTTGCCTTCTTTTTCTGTGTCTCACTGACAAGAATGGAAATTTCATGAAAGCAGGGATGTTGTTTTGGTCATTAAGGTGGCCTCATCCCCTAGAATAATACCGGGTACATAGTAGGGGCTCAACCATTATTTGTTGATCTAATTAATAAGTTATATAACTTTTTAGGCACTTCCCAACTCCTCTCTTAGAAACATAATACTTGGCGTCTTTTCGCCATATTATTTAATTAACATGCAGTGCTGGACAGACCCTGGTTTCAGCTCTACATGTAAAGAGCTTGGAAGTCCTCACTCCTGTCCTTATAAGAGAAAAATCTAGACACACTGTAAATCACCAACTTTTCTTGGACCCACTAGAGAACTGAGTTTCCTGGGCAAAGCATCACTCAGAAATCTATACAGGCAGGAGCATGCAGATAGTCACAACAGGGTCTTCTCCATAACAAAGACCCACCCTCTGGGGGGAAGAGATGTTTCTCCTGGAGCCTCATCTGTCCTGGGGAAGAACATTCCTCCCACAGGAGCCAGGCCCCTCTAGTTCTTCTGAGTCACCTAGCAGGGGAAAAAGCACAGTCAACAAGGGTCAGGGCTTCAAGGAAATAGATTGTGAGTGCTGCGGTCAGTAAAGGAGTAGGGAGCTGTGACGAACAGCTATGCCACTGGAGAAATACTTATAAAGGTTAACGATCTGAGACACAAAACCGCTAAAACACTGAGATTTAAGCAGAAGATTAGACAACCTAACCTCTCACATACTTATCACCACACCCACAGGGCTCCAGTATAATAAAGGTGGATTATAGTTAAAAGAGGGGCAAGACAGACTTTTTCTGAGAGAGAATACTTTGGGAAGTGTCCTTGTTTTTGTCTTGGGGAAGGACACTAGAGGATTTTGAAGTCTCTGGCACCTAGAGTCCAACTTCTAGCCAGATTAACCTTAGTCCTTACACTAAAGACCTCTTTACCTCAATTACTATTACCCAATACAACGTCTGGTGTTCAACAACATATTATAAGCCATGCATAAAGGCCAGATAAAACACAGTGTGAAGAAATAAAGCAATCTTCAGAGACAGACTCAGATATGACACAGTTGTCAGGATTATTAGACAGGGAATTTAAAGTAACAATGATTAATATGTAAGGACTTTAATGGAAAAAGTAGGTAACATGCCAGAATAGAGGGGTTATGTTACATATAGATACGGAAATTGTGGAAAGAATCAAATGGAAATGCTAACAATAACAAGCATTGTAACAGAAATAAAGAATACCTTTGATGGACTCATCAGTAGATCTGACATGGCAGAGGAAAGATTCAATGAGGTTGAAAGTAGGTTAACAGAACCTTTTCAAACTGAAAGGCAAAGAGACTAAAGAATGGGAAAAAAAAACAGAAAAGAAGTATAGGACAATTTTAAGAAGTGCAACATACATGTAATTGGAATACCAGGAGAAGAGACTGGAGTGGAAGAACAATTTGAGGTAATAATGGCTGAAACTTTCCAAAACTAATGGTAGACAGGAAACCACAGATCAAAGAGGCTCAGAAAACATCAGGAGGAAAAAATACCAATTTCTCAAGCAAAACAAAAACACAAATCCATACTTAGGTACATCATATTCAAACTGCAAAAAAAGAAAGAGAGAATCTTCAAAAAAGCCAGAAAAGTTGGGGCAGGAAGAGTGGAAACCCTTCACCTAACCAGAAACAAGGATAAGAATTACAGTGGCTTTCTCATCAGAAACCATGCAAGCAAGAAGAGAGTACAGTGAAATATTTAAAGTGTTGGAGGTAAAAAAAAAAAAAAAAAATCACCTATGTAAACTCTATATCTAAAGAACATGGAGAAGAAATAAAAACTTTCTCAGACAAACAAAACCTTGCAGAATTCATTGCCAGCTAACTTGCCCCGCAAGAAATGTGAAAAGAAGTTCTTCAGGCAGAAGGAAAATGATATAGGTCAGAAGCTTGGATCTACATAAAGAAAGGAAGAGCAAAGGAGAATAAGTAACTGAAAATACAATAAAATCTTTAATTTTTATTCTTAAATAATTGAAGTAGTACTGAGTGATCATAACACATGAATAAATGAATGACATCTGAAGTGAAATGAATGTATGACAGAAAAGTTACAAAAATGCGAGGAAAGGATTGGAAATACTCTAGAGGCTTAAGGTACTTGTACTATACATAAAGCTTGTTCTTTAAAAGATCAATGAAATTGATAAAACTGTAGCCAGGCTCTAACCAAGAAAAAAAATAGAGAAGACACAAATCACCAATATCAGAAATGAAAGAAGGACCGTCACCACTAATCTGATCTCATGGACATCAGAAGGATAATAAAGAGATACTACGAATAGCTCTATGCCCGCACATTTCTTAACTTGGATGAAATGGATCATTTCCTTGAAAGACACAAACTACCAAAACTCACAGAAGGAGAAGTAAGTAATCTGAATATCCCTATACCTTTTAAAGATGTTGAATCAACAAATAATAACCTTTTACAAGAAAGCACCAGGCCCAGATTATTTTACTGGTGAATTGTACCGAGTATGTAGGGAAAAAATGATACCAATCTCTGTGATCTCTCCAGAAGAGAGAAAAGCAAGGAATACTTCCTAATTCATTCTATCAGGCCAGTATTGCCCTAAAACCAGATAAAGGCATTACAAGAAATAAAAACTACAGACTGATCATCTTTCATGAGCAGACATGCAAAAATCCTCAACAAAATACCAGCAACTTTAATCCATCAATGTGTAAAAAGAATCATATACCATAGCCAAGTGGGATTTATTCCTGTTATTCAAAGCTCATTCAACATTTGAAAATCAGTTAATGTATCCATCATATTAACAGACTAAAGAGTAAAAATCATACAATTTTACCAACTTATGCAAGAAAAACATCTGACATTAAACAATACCAATTCTCTGCAATCTCTTCCAGAAAATAGAAGTGGAGGCAGCATTTCCTAATGCATTCTGAGGCTACCCTTGCCCTAATACCAAAACCAGATAGAGACACTACAAGAAAGAAAAACAACAGATTGATATCTCTCATGAACAGAAATGCAAAAATGCTCAACAAAATACTAGCAATGTGAATCAATCAATGTATAAAAAGAATTGTGCACCATAGCCAAGTGGGATTTATTCCAGTTATGCAAGGTTGATTCAACATTTGAAAATCAGTTAATGCAATCTATCATATCAACAGACTAAAGAAGAAAAATCACATAATTTTATCAATTGATGCAGGACAAGAACATAACATGATAAACACTGTCAGCAAACTAGAAATAGAGGGGACCTTTCTCAACTTGATAATGAACGTTTACCAAAAAAATCTACAGGTAAAATAATATCTGATGGTAAGGAAACTTCTTCCCTAAGATCAGGAACAATGCAAGGATGTCCTCTCTCAC
Source organism: Leopardus geoffroyi (assembly GCF_018350155.1). NCBI lineage: Eukaryota > Metazoa > Chordata > Mammalia > Carnivora > Felidae > Leopardus > Leopardus geoffroyi. Next base: position 37,372,939 of record NC_059343.1, read on the forward strand.
CACTCTAATATCATACTGGAAGATCTAGCTAGTGAAATAAGACAAGAGAAAGAAATAAAAAGGTATACAGATTGGAAAAGAATACATAAAACTGTCTTTATTTGCAGATAACATGATTATCTATGTATAGACAAAGAATCTACAAATAACCTCTTAGAAATAATGTAGAGGTTGTAGGACACAAGGCTAATATATAAAAGCTAATTGCTTTCCTGTATACCAGCATTGTACAAGTGAATTACTAGTTACATCAGCACCCCCCAAAATGAAATACTAAGGTATTTCAAACAAAATATGCATAAGATCTATATGAGAAAAAAAACTACAAAATTCTGATGAAAGAAACCAAAAATCTAAATAATTGGAGCCATATTCTGTGTTCATGGATTGGAAGACTCAATATTGTTAAAAATGTCAGATCTTCCTAATTCAATCTATAGATTGAATGAAATCCCAAGCACATCCCAGTAAGTTATTTTATGGATATCAAAAACTGGTTCTAAAGTTTATGTATGGAAAGGCAAAAGATCTAGAACAATCAAAATAGTACTGAAGAAGAACAAAGTTGGAAGACTCACACTACTTGATTTCAAGACCTATTATAAAACTATAGTTTTCAAGATAGGGTGGTATTGGCCAAAAGATAGACACATACATGAATGGAACAGAATAGAGAGCACAGAACTGGTTCTACGCAAAAATGGTCAACTGATCTTTGACAAAGGAACGAAGGCAATTCAATACAGAGAGAATAATCTTTTCAACAAATAGTGCTAGAACAATTGGACGTCCACAGGCAAAAAATGAACTTCCACTCAAACCTTACACTTTTCACAAAAATTTACTCAAAACGAATTGGACTATAGACTTAAATTTATAATGAAAATCTATAAAACATCTAGAAGAAAATATAGGAGAGAACCCAGGTGACTGTGGTTTTAGTAATGCCAAAACATGAAATTGGTCAATTTGACTTCATTAAAATAAAAAATCTTCCTCACTCCAAAAGACACTGTTAAGAGGATAAAAAGACAAGCCACAGATTGGGAGAAAATATTTGCAAAATTCATACCTGATAAAGGACTTCTATCCAAAATATACAGAGAACTCTTTAAAAAAATTTTTTTAATGTTTATTTATTTTTGAAGGAGAGAGAGACAGAGTGTGAGTGGGAAGAGGGCAGAAAGAGAAGGGAGACACAGAATCTGAAGCAGGCTCCAGGCTCTGAGCTGTCAGCAAAGAGCCTGACGTGGGGTGTGGGGCTTGAACCCACAAACCGTGAGGTCATGACCTGAGCTGAAGTTGGACGCTCAACCGACTGAGCCACCCAGGTGCCCCTATAGAGAACTCTTAAAACTTAATAAGAAAGCAAACAATCTAATTTTAAAAAAATGAGTGAAAGATTTAAACAGAGATCTTACCAAAGAAGATATACAGCTGAAAAAAGGAGATGAAAAGACACCTGCTATCATTTGTCATTAGGGCGATACAAATGAAAACAATATGATACTACTACAGAACTATTAGAAAGGTTCAATCCAAACTCTGACAAAACTGGTGGCTAGGATATAGAACAACAGGAACTCTCATTCATTGCTTGTGGGAATACAAAAAGGTCCAGCCATTTTTTTTTTTTAAAGTAAGCTCTAGGCCCAACATGGGGCTTGAACTCATAATCCTGAGAGCAATAGTCATGTGCTGTACTGACTGAGCCAGTCAGGTGTCCCGGTACAGCCATTTTTGAGGACAGTTTGACAGTGTCTCACAAAGCTAAACAAGAGTCTTAACATATAATCCAGCAATCATGCTCTTCGGTATTTACCCAAATGATTTGAAAATTATGCCCACATAAAAGCCTGTATGTGAATGTTTATAACTGCTTTATTTATGCATAATTATCAAAAACTAGAAGAAAACAAGATGACCTTTAATAGGTAAAGGAATAAAGAATAAACTGTGGTACATCACATAATGTAATATTTGGCAATAAAAAGGAATGAGCTATCAAACCATGCAAAGACATAGATGGACCTTAAATGCACTTCGCTTAGTTAAAGAAGCCATTTTACAAGGTTATATTCTGTATGATTCCATTTATATGACATTCCGGAAAAGGCAAAACTCTAGAGACCGTAAATAGGTTAGCAGTTGACAAAGGTTTGGTGCGAGTACAATGGTGGGATTGGGGGAAGCTTGAATAGGAGAAGCACAGGGGAATTTTTAGAGCAGTGAAACTATTCTGTATGAGACTATAATGGCAGATAAATGAGATTATGCATTTATCAAAACCCATAGAACCACAACCCAAAGAGTGAACCTTGATGTATGCAAATATTAAAAAGTCATTTAGCAGGTCAGCGAATCCCAGGATGGAATGCAGAATATGACAAAAGAATCTAACTGTATTACAAATGTATTAAACAGCATAACCAAAGAGGGTGGGGAGAAATGTACTAAGCTAATGAATAGAGTCTATAAGAGTAAAAGATAAAAGGAACTGTATATAAGCACTATAGTTGATAAAATTGTTTCCCATTAGGATATTGGTTAACAATTCTGAAACTACTATACATTTATACTTGGATTAAGCAATTAAGCAAATGGACGGTAGATGGCTGGAGCCAGGTTTCTCGCTGTTGAAGTGAAAAAGTTATAGGGAAGCAAGGAAAAGTAACTTGAATAATCCATGTGGTAATGGATTGGATTTGGAAACATCAGTATGAACTCATGTTTAGCTTAATATAGATACAGATGGTGACATAAAAATGTTTATAGATACGTGCACACACAAGTTAGTATACACACATATATTTCCTTGCACTGTCTGTTGATAAGGCCTAGAAGCAACAATTCCCCAGTGGCAGTCATCACACCCAGAACCCAGGTCTTGGTTTGTAGCACCATTCTCCAATAAAAGGAACCAGAGCTCCTTGAGAAATGGCTGGTTCTAGGACTGGAGTAGGAAATATGCAGATGATCCTAGAGCATCTTTTACTGCGAGAAAATAAGGAAGTGTTCAAGAAGATCCACAATGATGGTGATATGTCAAAGAGACACAGGAACCAAGTGAAAGAGCTCTGTGATGGCTAAAACTGTGATGATTTGAGGAACAAAATAAAATAGTATTGGATTATAAGCCAGAGTATAAAATAAATATCCATGAGTCCATACTGACATGAGTCAACAATTCAGTACATAAATGGGGGAAATAGACAAATATCCCATGCAGAATCTATTTCAAATAATTCATGTAGATAGTCTGCCCTCTTATAGGCATAATCCTCTAGTCTCTAAGTGTGGGCCGCGCGTAGTGACTGCCTTCCAAAGAGTTCACTGATAGAAGGGGGGAGAGAGGAAATAGGGTAGAGAAACCTGATAAACACTAGCTCAGCGAGGTGGTCAAGGTCAACATCAACAGTGGTAAGTCATGTTGATAGTTGCTATGACACCCCGAATATGATATGATGACATTGGTGCTTTATCTCTGTGGTCTTCTTCCCCCAAATTTATAATCCCTGTCTACTAATGAGAAAAACATCAGAGAAATCCCAGTTGAGGAACTTTCTACGAAATATCTGAGCAGTACTCTTCAAAACTGTCAAGGTCCTCAAAACTAAAGTCTGAGAAATTGTTGCAGCCAAGAGGAACCTAAGGAGACATGATGATTAAATAGAATGTGGTGTCCCAAATGGGATCTCAGAACAGAAAAGGGACATTAGGTAGAAACTAAGGAAATCTGCAGAAAGTATGGACTTTTATAAATAATAATCTATCAATATTGGTTCATTAAATATGTAACACATTAATAATAGGGAAAACTGGGTGTGGGGTATATGGGAACCTTCTGTATTATTTCGGCAATTTTTCTCTAAGTTCAATACTATTCTAAAATGTTTAAAAGTTTACTTAAAATTACAATGTTGATATAGAACTTTCTATTTTTTTAGGTGAGACCTTTATTTTTGAGCACAAAGCAGTGTGCTCAAGAATCTGTTGCTGAGGCAGAGAATTGGAAATTCAATACACTGGTATTATTCACTAAAGCCCAGATTTTATCAGCAAAGTCTTCTCATTTTGTTCCTCTGCCTTTATTAGCATTTGCAACACTCTCAATTTAGCATCGTTTGCAATGTCATTACCATACTGGTTATTTCCTCTTCCAGATCATTAAGTTAAAATAGACCAACTCTGATACCACACCCTGTGGCAGTTCTGAGACCTTGTCCTCAAATGGCTGCAAAGCTATGAAGTTAGAAACCAGCTAAATAATAATTATCTGCAAATGGCAATTTCCTAACTTAATTGGTTGAATTTCATTCTGCAGGTGGTGATATTAAAGCAAACACTTTCCTGCTGTCCAAACAGACACGCCGTGGTTCTGAATTCTGATGGAAAGGTAACCAAGTGAGCTTGTTGTGGCGTTATTATTTGTCACTCTCCAGGGCTAATTGTTTATATCTCAGAAAGCTGGCTGTTACCAGATCATATTTCATTGACCCTCCTTCATCAGTTTGTACTATTTTCCTGTGTGTGGACTGTCTTTGTTTAAGGTTTCCCCATAGTAGAAACTAAACCATGTGTCTATTACCCACTACTTTCTTCCTGTGGAGTCACTAGCCGTATGGGCAGATGTACCTCTCAATTCATTTTGCACAAGGCGAACAGATTCTTGTCACCAGGACCCAGATCAGGAAATGGAACATTATCAGCACCCCAGAAACCCTCTTGTGCCACCATCCAGGCTTCACCCTCCACCACCACTTCCCAACCTCAAAGAGTAATCGCTACCCCAATTTTAAAACCATAGATTCATTTTGACTGTTTTTTTGCATGTTTTAAATGTGTAAATTGAGTCATAAGTTATGCGCTCTTTTGGGCCTGACTTCTTTTGCTCAGCATTTTGTCTGTAATAGTCATCCATTTGTTACGGGTAATTGTAGATAATTCCTTCTCATTGCTCTATCACATTCCATTGAGTAAATATACTTCGGTTTGTTCAACTGCCGATGTGCATTTGGGTAGTTTCTAGTTTTTGGCTTTTAAGAGCAGTACTGCTATTTAACTTTCTAGTTAGTATGCATCTTTGGGTGACTATGTGAATGCATTTTTCCTGGGTGATGTTTAGCTTTAGTAGATACATGAGACGATGAAGTGTAAAGTACTTGGAGCTTAAATTCAGATCAACCTGGTTTTACATTTCAGCTTTATGACTTCCTAAGAACTTGGACAATTTACTTAACCTCTCTTGCTCCCTTTTTTAAAGTCTTTCAGGGGGTGGGGATTCAAATGGTCCATGCCTCCTAGGGCTGCTGTTCAGATTAAAAGAAATAATATCTGAACAAAATGTAATGCAGTGTCTGGCATAGAAAAAGTACTCAATAAATGTCAGCCATTGTTATTTATAAATATCATTTATTGAAAAGTCGCTCAACATTACCTAAGCTTCACACAGAGGTGAAATAAACAGCTTATTTATAGATTTTTTTTAATTGTAGGATCCTGAAAAAATGTGTGCAGACTGCATAAATACTATTTAGACTTCTCCACTCAGCTACACCCCAACTATTGTTCCTCATTCTCTCAAGTTCTGAGCACACAGGGACATGCCTGCAGCTAAGCCTTCTCCATCCCACAGGCTCCCATGAAAGCTGAACATAAAATAAGGGAAATAAGTCTTCATTTCTGTCACAGTTTCCTTGCGGAAAGAATCGAAAGGATATTTGATACCTGGGACTCACTGCCAAATTTGTATCCATTTGGAACTTTTCATCTCTTCTAGATTATTCAGACCAGATCTTTAGTATTAAAAATATATTTCACAGTACAAATACTACGTTGAAATAGAATGCCACACACAAGAGATAGTCTTGTCTTCTTTGTGGAAAAAGGAACTTTTTCCCTTTCAATAAAAATAATTCATGCTGTCTATAAAAATATAGAAAGCCTACAGAGGAGCATTGAGACAAAAGTGAATAATATTTGTAATCTTATTGCCCAGAGATTTCTGGGTATTCTTTGAGAATTCCCCATTACAAAGATGTGGGAAAAAAATTTAAAACACAGAAAAGCAAAATGAAACAGCAAATAAGAAATCACTTGTTCTCTCCCTCTCTAACTTTTTTTTTTCCTTCCCCTCCCCCACGGTCTTCTGTTAAGTTTCTCAGGATCCATAAGAGACTCTTAAAAACTGAGAACAAACTGAGGGTTGATGGGGGATGGGAGGGAGGGGAAAGTGGCTGATGGGCATTGAGGAAGGGTACCTGTTGGGATGAGCACTTGGTGTTGTATGGAAACCAATTTGACAATAAATTTCATATTAAAAAAAAAATAAACATTAAAAAAAAAGAAATCACTTGTGATGTCACCGTTCTGAGATATCTCTGTGGCTATCAGAGGTTGCTGTTTTTATTTTGTTGCTTTCTTTCCCTTCTCCCCACCTCAAAATAATAATATCATACTATAATACTCTTTTGTAGCTTTTTTTTTTTTTTTTTTTTACCTCTTTTGGACGTATCAAGTATTGCTTGATGTGTACAAAGTATCAAAAGACTTGGAGTGCCTGGGTGGCTCAGTCGGTTCAGTGTCCTACTTCGGCTCAGGTCATGATCTCATGGTTTCTGAGTTCAAGCCCTACATCAGGCTGTGTACTGACAGCTCAGAGCCTGGAACCTGCTTCAGATTCTCAATCTCTTTCTCTCTCTGCCTCTCCCCCACTCATGCTCTGTCTCTCAAAAATAAACAAACATTAAAAAAAATTTTTTAATATCAAAAGCCTGATTTTTATTTTTGCTTTCATCTAAAGCCTGAGTTTTATTTTTATTCTTTTTTAAAGCCTGATTTTTAATGACTGCATAACATTCCATCTTATGACTTATTTGCTTAACAATCTCCTGGCTTTGAGTATTTAGTTCACATTTTTTTCATTATTATCAAGAAGCTTAAGAAGAGGTTCATTGTATATATATGTGTGTGTATATATATATATATATATATATATATATATATATATATATTTGCATCTCTGATTGTTTCCTTACAATGATTTTCTAGAAACAGAGTTACTGATTCAAAACCTATGCACTTTAGACAGTGTTGGATAACGTTTGTCAAATTGCCTTTCTAGAAGTTTTACCATTTTAATAGCTACCGTCAGTTTACAGGAGGACTATTTCATCATGCTTTTGGCAGCATTGAGCATTATGATTTTAACTCTTACAAATGTACTAGGAGGGGCGCCTGGGTGGCGCAGTAGGTTAAGCGTCCGACTTCAGTCAGGTCATGATCTCGCGGTCCGTGAGTTCGAGCCCCGCGTCGGGCTCTGTGCTGACAGCTCAGAGCCTGGAGCCTGTTTCCGATTCTGTGTCTCCCTCTCTCTCTGCCCCTCCCCCGTTCATGCTCTGTCTCTCTCTGTCCCAAAAATAAATAAACGTTGAAAAAAAAAATTAAAAAAAAAATAATAAATAAATAAAAAACAAATGTACTAGGAAAAAAATGAAATATTTCAGTGTTTTTATTTTTCTTTGATTAACAGTGAGGTTGGGTATTTTTTCAGCTATTTTCCATTTTAATTTCTTCTGTGATTTAGTTTTTTAATATTCTTTGACCATTTTTCATAGTGTATTTATGTTTTTCTCATTGAGATGCTAGCTTTTTATATGTTAAGTGATTTTTATATACTTTTTATATTTTTTAATATGTTAAGTGGTTAATCTTTGTTTTTTTAGTTTATTATTAATACATTTCCTAGTTCATCATATGACATTCATAGTGTCCTTGTACATAGAGAAATACAAAAATTTTAAGCCAAGAACCAAGTCTTTTTTTAATGTAATCATGTGATTAGTCATTCACAGTATGATGTCTTACATTTTATTTAGATGTAGAAATCCCTTGTCAGACAGAAATTAATAAAATTATAATTTATAGTTAGTTTCTGCCTTTAAAAAATAATTTTGTTCTTAACATTTGACTCCTTGGTTCATCTGGAATTTTCTTGACATATTGAGATTATATCATGAAATAGGGTTCTAACTTGATTTTCTCCAACTAGTTCATTTTCTAAACCCCTTCTGTTAAATAACATGTAATTCTATTTCTTTGTGATTCCTTCTTTACCACGTTTGAAATTAAAATATATACTAGGGTATGTTTCTTGGTTATCTATTTGTTCCCACTGATCTTTTATTTATGTGATAAATCTCTATTATGCATCTATACCTACTGTGTCCTAGACCCTGCTGCAGGCACTGGGACATATAAACTCTATAAGTTCAAGTCTTCTTATCACTTCGTATTTTTTTTCCCACTTGCTTCTTAACATCCAGTTAATTTGAAAGCCTTTGAACCGTAGGAAACAAATCTTCTTTTTCCACTCATTCTTCCATGACACTTTTGCCAGGGCCAGATGGATTATAGGGTCTTGATTGATTGGGAAAATCAATCAAAAAATGTTTTACTCCTTCCCTTTTTAGCTTTAGCTAAAGCGGAAAGTTTCTTTTTCAAGATGCAGCTATGGTAAGTGAGAACATTAAACCTATAGTCAGAAACCCTGGGCTGGTGATGTGATTATATACCAACTTCATGGCTTTAGAAAAATATCTTTGCTTCTTGGGCCTCCGGCTTTCTCATCTTTAAAATGGAATTAATTGGGGCGTCTGGGTGGCTCAGTTGGTTAAGCGTCCGGCTTCGGCTCAGGTCATGATCTCAGGGTTTGTGGGTTCGAGACCGGGTAGGGCTCTGTGCGGACTGCTCAGAGCCTGGGAGCCTGCTTCACATTCTGTGGCTCCCTCGCTCTCTGCCCCTCCCCCACTTGTGCACGTGCCCTCTCTCAAAATAAATAAATAAGCATTAAAAAAATAAAATGGAATTAATTGTACTTGTCTTACAGGAATCTTTGAGGATGAAATGAGAATAGGTATTAAAACTCTTTGAAAATTGTAAAATGTCTTGAAAATATGTATTACTATTGTTATTTTTAGTCAAACTAACGTAAAATCGCCTGAAAGCAGGGCTCACATCGTGCTGCCTCTCTGATCCCTTGTCTATTAGCACTGTTTATTTAGTACCTATACTCATAGGGAACCTTCTGTAAACACATCAATACATTTCCCTGCTCAGGTAGATGCTGTTCTGATATGACCTCATGGAAACATCCTTTGCTTAGAAGATCTAAGTAAATAACTCATTATTTGCTATGGATTTCAGTTGCTTTTAGTAGCTTAGACAAGCATCCTGCTATCCCCAAGTTTGGGGACCATCTTAAATATTGTTTAAAAGAATAGACAGGATCTATAAGATAATACATTAAGCCATTGACATTTGACAAGGATACCTCCCTAAACCCTCACAAATCTCCAAATTTGCACATACTCTGATAGCGTATGCTTTCCATCACTGAATGCACTAAATGTGACTAAAATACCTATGGTTGTATTTTTGGTGATTGTGTATGTCTATTGGCCCCTTGGTCTTGAGTCAAACTGGTTGGACTTTGTTTTCCCTTAGAAGGTGGTCTTTCCTGTTAGCTCCTTGACCTGCCCTTAAACAGATCCCTGATTTGCTCAAATGCTGAATCCAGGATGACCAGAGCTTATGCCCAAATTGACATCCCTGCTCAAACTTGAATCATTTCTACCCGGAGGACAATACAAAGACTTTGCAAAGTGGGTGAGGCCAAACGAATAGTCAGGAGGTTGAGGAGACTTGAAAACTCCAGCTGAAAAAAATGGGGAGATGGAGTTCATCGGGCCTGTCAGGGTTTCAATCTCATTTTACAGACGTGAAAAAATAAGACTCGGGGATTTTGAATACCTTGCCCAAGGTCAAAGAGCTTAAAGGGTCAGAATTCCAAGCCCTGTTAGAATCTGTATGTCACGTTCCCAACTACTTTGCTCTATGGTAATGTCAAAGACTCTTCTGGGTCTCAGATTTCTCCTGCTTAGGTGCTCAATAAATGTCCAGATAAATCAGGAATTGTGGGGAAAAATTTGTGCTTGTTATGTAATTGGAAGGTAAATTTTATTCTGCTTCAAATATCTCTGTGAACAATGGGGAGGCTTTAAGCAGCTGGTAAGCAATTAGGGTTCTGGACAGCTGAGTTCCACACTGAGCAAGACAGGCTGGCAAGTGGCTGTGAGGGCGGGGCCTGGCTGCTTGGTGCCAGCGCTATCTGGCAACTTGGTGATCCCAGGATTCTGATCCTTGCAGCCCCACCGCACCTTCACTACTATGTTTGATTAATTCCTGCATCTGTCAGCGGACATGCAGGCAATTGCAATCCTCATGCTGATAGCATTTTCTCTTTAGAGAATTCTGGAATGAGGAGGGCCGGCTTGGAGCCCCGTCTAAGATTTAATTTTGTTAAGAACCAGAGAGCTCTTTTCTGTGCCTCTTCTTATTACCTGCTTGGTCTGTTAAAGATACAAAACGTGCCTCCCGATCAAAAAGCCACTTCCCTACACCTGCCTTATTGTCAGGGAGGCCTCATCTCACTCATCTTATTCCTTTAATTAGAGTAAAGGATGTAGGTCCATCTTCCTGTCCATCCAGCCCTCCTCTGGGAGAAACAAACAAACAAACAAACAAACAAAAAACAAAACCCTCTCAAGACTTCCTTTCATTCAAATTTGGAGCCACAGACCTCTTCCAAACATGGAAGGGATTATCTATCTCCCATTGGGATTCATAGTTTTTATTACTGTACATTAAATACACATTGTGGCCAAATGCTAAAAGGCCAGTGTTAAAAATCATATTTGGTCAAAGCTAAAGCCAAACGTGAAAGCCACTATCATAAAATGAACCTCCAAGTCATAAGGAGAAATCTGAAAATGTACCGAAATATTTATTATTAAAAATCTAATATTCAACTTTTACAAGACTGACATTGTAGATTAGAGATGGCATTTTCTCAGGTGCTCTGAGCCGCTTGATTGATTGTGTGATCACTATAATGTATATTTGTGATACCGAAAGGATGCTCACTGTCAAATGAGGCTGGGGGATTAGCAAGATATTTTGAGGCTTGTTCTATTAATATAGGATTCTGCTGGGGTAAGGCTGCCATCAGATTATTAAGCCTTCTTTCCTTTCCACTAGCAACCAACTAAGGCTAAGGAGGTTTCTTTCTCATCTGTTGGACTTGAACTTTGGTCATGGTGAGGCATTAATTGAAGCAATCCCCCTAAATGAAGCTCTGTGAGTTTCTTGAGAAAGATGCTTTCTTAAATGTTCAGACACACGGGGCTCCTGGGTGGTTAAGTCGGTTGAGCTTCCAACTTCAGCTCAGGTCATGATCTCATCATGATTCGTGGGCTTGAGCCCCACGTTGGGCTCTCTGCTGTCAGCGCAGGGCCCACTTTGGATCCTCTGTCCCTTTCTCTCTTTGCCCCTCCCACGCTCAGTGCTCGCTCACTCGCGCGCTCTGTCTCTCAAAAATGAATAAATATTTATTTTAAAAAATGTTCAGAAACAGTCTTCTATGTTATTTGGTTTAATGGTATAAATTGTAGCACTGAAAACAATCTCTTAAAAAACAGGCTTCTGATATAGTTTAATCTCTGTCTTTTGGACTTGTATTATTTCTGAATTTAAGTGTTTATAAAACATTTGTCGGTTCAGAAAGGAATTAACGTTCTTCTTAAACTTACCAACGAATACTCTGTGAATGTGGTGTAACTGTCAATCTAAATCTCTACTTAACTATTTGAAAGTTCATAATAATTGTTTTGGAATATAAAATTAATAGCTTTCACATCATCATTAACTGCAGTAGTGTTTAACTTTTGCGAGGATCAATATGCGTTTATACTTCAACAGATTGAAAAAATTTCAATATATGAAGCACACGTGATTTTTTTACTCCACATTATATGTAGAATGCCTACCTCCAAATTGCATCTAGAATTTGAATGCTAACATTCTGATAATACAGTAAATAAGAATTCTGTATCTTATTCATTTCATAAGTATTATCTTGACTAAATAAGAGGATGATCTACATTAGCACATGATCTTTGTGCACAAATATAAAGATAGCAGAAATGATATAGGTGAGGCATGTAGGTGGCTCAGTTGGTTAAGTGTCCAACTCTTGGTTTTGGCTCAGGTCATGATCCTATGGTTCATGAGATCAAGCCCTGCATAGGGCTCTGCACTGACAACACAGAGCCTGCTTAGGATTCTCTCTCTCCCCCCTCTTTGCCCCTCCCCTGCTCATGCTCTCTCTCTCTCTCAAAATAAATAAATAAATAAATAAATAAATTTTAAAAAGAAATAAAAAAAAAAGGAATTATATAGGTGTTTAGGCTTTTTGGCCTTCCAAGGGCCAAGACAGACACAGATTTTGTCATTATACTGGGTCCAAAGCCTACTGTTGGGTCCATCCTTAGCTTCCAGCTTAGATGGTTCTAGGACCAAGTTCAAACCAGCCTTCCTTTGAAAGGTCATCCCTTCACCTGACTCTAGTGCTCTCCCTCACTATGGTTCTACTGCTTCCCTTCTTCTGTGGCCATACTTCTCAACAAAGGTCATTCCCTCTTCCTTCTATTTCCGTGTTCCTCCCTCTCCCGTTCATTCATCAAAGATTCTCCAAGCTTCTACAGTATGCAGGAAGCATGCTAGGTCCTGGAGACATGGCTGAGAACCAAGCATTCCCTTCTCTCGAGCAGCTGCTACTCTAGAGGTGGAAAGATGGGCAAATATGGGATTCCTGTCTACAGTGTGTGATTAAATATTGTGTGGCAGGAGAGCACAGGGCGCTGAGGGAATGCATAGGAATGTGGCACCTAGCCCAGCCTAGAAGGGCAGAGGAGACTTCCTGGGGATGCCCAATGAACTCATCCCTAGAAGTCTACTGAAAAAGACCTGGGGGAAAACCAAATCAAACCAAGCCAAATCAAAAGCAAGCATCAGTTTGGTTCTCGTCTCCCATGCTCACCCCAGTTGGTATTTTGAAAGACCATTACATGACCTTCTTGTAAAATCCAATGGTCTTTTTTTGTTTTTTTTTTCTTCTCATGGTATCTGAAACTTTTGACCATGCCTATTTTCCCTTCACTTTCCTGACATGCTAATTGTCCTGGCTATCGTGGTCTCAATCTGCCACCGCTTTTCCCTATCCTTGCTGATATCTCTTTTTGTGCTTTCTTTTTCATCCCCTCTTTCTTTTCCCTCCATCTATTTATGCAACTCACCTAAGGCTGAGCCCAGGATCCTTGGAACGTTCTTCTCCCTCTGGGAGAGTTCATTAATCCTCAGGGTCTCTACGCCTCTAGTCTAACTATTCTTTCATTAGAATGTCCTGCACCATACTTCAGACTACATGCAAACTCATCCCATTCTATGTCTTCATATCTACTTACCTACCATAGTCCTCCTCCTGCAGCAAAACCCACCGTCAGGGAGAGAATAGACACCAGCCACAAACACCTCAGTTAGAATTTCTTTTCTCCTTCGAGCGATGGCACCAATGGTCACATTTTAAGCCTCATCTCAAACTGTAGAATACAGATTTTGGCCCCTGGGAATTTTATACCCCACTCCCCACTACCCTGAAGGAGATCAGAATATGCCACCTCAAAATATGCCACTTTGGCATAAGGATTATTTTGAGCTGAAGGCAAATGAGAAACCGCAGATGTGGGAAAAGTTCTCTACCCTCCCCTTTCTGCCTAAAGACAAGGTGTAAATTTCCCTTTGTGAAGATGTTCCCCCACCCTGCTCCCATACCAGCAAGAGGAAAATCACCAGAGGCACTCTTATCACCCCAGAGATGTCATGAGATTGAATCTGAGTAACAAATGTCACTGAAATAACCTTTATCTTCTATTAGTTTTCCCTTTATATTTATCACCCACAATTTACCACCTCTAGAGGCCCAAACTGTTTTTCTTTGCCTTGTCATTTCTCAAAAATTTCTCAACTGTTTGTTAAAGCGGTATATAATCTCTCAGGCCTCCTCACTTCCTTCAATTTCACTTCCTTTTCTGTGAGACCCCCATGTGTGTGTAAATATTTTAATATTAATATCAAATAAATTTGTATGCCCTTTTTCTTGTTAATAGGTTTGTTGTAAGTTTAATTTGCCCCAAAAACGAATCTAAGAGGGTAGAGGGAAATGTTTCTTTTTCCCCCTCCAAGATATATAGAGTAATTTAAAAAAAATGTTTTTGGCGGTGCCTGCATGTAATTCCTGACCCTTAAAATCATCACTGAGGATACATATGAAAAGGACTTCATGATACATTATTATTAATAAAAAATGAAAGGGTGCCTGGGTGGCTTAGTCAGTTAAGCATTCGACTTCGGCTCAGGTCATGATCTCCTGGTTCGTGGGTTTGAGCCCCGCATTGAGCTTTGTGCTGTCAGCACAGAGCCTGCTTTGGATCCTCTGTCTCCCTTTCTCTCTGCCCCCTCCCCTGCTTTCATGTGCATATGCACGCTTTCCCTCTCTCTCAAAAATAAATGAACGTTAAAAAATTTTTTTAAGTGAAGAGGGTTACAAAAGAATATATGAAGTGTTTTCCCATTTCTTGGGAAATATATATAGTGTATATTGTGTGGGTGTTATATGTATGTGTATTAATTATTTATTGCTGCTTTAAAAATTACTTCAAAACTTAGTGGCTTAAAACAACAAACGTTTATTATCTCATAGTGTCTGTGTGTCTAGAAGTTGGGAATGGCTTGTCTGGGTGGTTTCAGTTCAGGGTAGCTCGTGTCTTTGGACTCAGAATGTTGGCTGGAGCTACAGTCTCTGAAGACTTGACAGGGGCTGGAGGATCCCTTCCAAGATGGCTCACTCATGTGGCTGTTGGCAGGAGGCATCAGTTCTTCACCATATGTGCCACTCCATTGTGCTGCTTGAATGTCCCCATATGGCAACTGGCTCCCCCAGAGAGAGTGTTGAGACAAAGAGAAAGGCAGGGAGAGAGGGGGCTAAAGAGTGAGAGAGAGGGAGAGAGATGGAGAGACACCGAGATAGTTTTAGAAATCACATACCACCATGTCTTCCACATTTTAATAGTTACAAGTGAGTCTTTAAGTCTGACCCATTCGCAATGGGAATAGAATTAGGCTCCACCTTTTGAGGGAAGGAGTGTCAAAGACTTTCTTGGAAAAAATTTAAAACTACCACAATTTGTGGGAAAATGTCTGTAAGAATAAATGCAACATTTTTAACAATGATTATCTCTGGGTGTTATTTTTAAGTTTCCTATATGAACATGAATGTATTAAAATAATACACATTTTTAGGTAGACTACAAAAAATGTGATAAATGCTGATGTTGTAGAATGCTGAACACATTTCTTGAGACATTCTCAATAAATCCACTTGAAATGATTTGGCCAGAAGTGGTACCATGACTCACAACTTCCGAAGTACATATCATATTATCCTCAGTTTATAAAACTGAGGCATAGAGAGGTGAATTGAGGTTGACTAACCGCTCAAGGTCATAGAGTAAATAAGTGGTATATATGGGATTGGAATCTGGGCAGCCTGGTTCTACAGCCCCAGCCCTTAAACTAAATGAGACTTCCACAGTACATACTGGACTGAATGTAACCATGCTGGAGATCATACAAACAGTAGCTCAGAGAAATGAAGGAGTCAGAGTTCATCTAGTCAAGGAAAGCTTCATAGAAGAAGCAAACAGTGAGCTGTGTCTCGAACAAAAAGTGGGATTTTTGGGAATCTAGGGATGACATTCCAAATGAGGGGAGCAGATGGGCCAAGGTCCAGAAAAATTTGGAGCCTGGCCTTTCCAAAGATGTCCCACCGAGAAGAGTGCTTCTGGTAAAGTGGAGGGGTTTCTGGTGAGTTGTGTGAGTTAACACAAAATGGAGTTAGGTAGGGGTAGAGGTGGGAGGCTAGATTCAGAGGAACCTTGGCTGCAGGTATGAGGGCCTACCCTTTAAAAAAAAATAATAATGTTTATTCTTGAGAGAGAGAGCATGAGCAGGGGAGGAGCAGAGAGAGAGAGAGGGAGACACAGAATCTGAAGCTGACTCCAGACTCCGAGCTGTCAGCACAGAGCCCAACATGGGGCGTGAACTCACAAACCATGAGATCATGACCTGAGCCAAAGTCGGACGCTTAACCGACTGAGCCACCCAGGCACCCCTGAAGGCCTACCCTTAATTTATGTTGACACACAGACTTGGAGATTTTGGCCCTTGGCCACCAGGAAGGAACTTAGAAATTTTCTGGTCCATGCCTTTTACTTTAAATATAGGAACCTAAGGTGTGTAGAAGAAAATGATTCAGTCCCTTCCCAAATTTATTTTACTTACTTATTTTGTTAGGAGTTGTTGGACTGCTAAGACAGCCATGTTTTCCTTTAAAATTCTTAATTACCATGTTTTTATCATTAACTTTTTTCTCTAATAAAAATTATAAAGAATCCCTTTTGTTTTTTCTTCATGTTTGTTTACTTTGTGGGGAGGGGCAGAGAGAGAGAGGAGGACTGAGGATCTAAAGTGGGCTCTGCGCTGACAGCAGTGAGTCCAATGCGGGGCTTGAACTCGTGAACCATTGGATCATGACCTGAGTAGAAGTTGGACGCTCAACCAACTGAGCCACTCGGGTGCCCCTAAAGAGTCCCTTCTCTAAAATGGGCCACTGCAAGCTATAGCTTATTCTGTACAAATTGAATTTATATGAAGTCTGTGTTCTAGACTAGGACACTGCCATCAAAGAAGACCCATTGCCAAAATCGCCCAGGGCATTGCCTGTTGATATGGGAGATTTACTTATTTGTTTATTTATTTTTTTGTTTAATGCATGTTCTGGATGCAGAGCCTTTTTCAAACCTGATATACAAAGCTCTCCCCAAAGGATTTAGCAATTTATGGCCCATGGAAACTGGGAAATCACTGACGTTAGATCTACTAGGCAGACATTTGTAATTTATTAACTCTCAGAAATAATTTCCAGGGTGGAAAATGTTAGAATATTCAAATAACAAAAATACCCTATTTGCTTTCTGTTCTGTTTATCAAAGTTTATGTTGAAATGAAGCACCAAAAGAGCTGACATCAATTCTCTGTGATACTTAGTACCCATTTCACACCACAGGCTCTTAGATGATGTCATGTTAATTACCTAGAAAGGCTGGATGAAAAAAAATTTTTTTCCTTTGATGACTAATGATAACTGGTGGGTTCTGCCCTGCTCCCCATGTTTTTCCAGCAAGGAGTTTTTGCTATAAATTAGGTATGGGTTCCAACTCCTGGATTATTTCGAGTCCCCTCATTCAGACTAAAGATCAAAGTAATTCACAGTATGCACACACGGCCCCGGGAACTAAATAGGACATCTTTACCTAGTTGGGTAATTCCCAGGGTACCAACACTGCCTTGCACATAGCTACCAGAAGTGAATTATAGCTTACTCTTTGCCCTTCTTGTCTCCTTCCTCCCACCCTTGCTCCTTTCCTTCCTTCCTAGCAACAAGGTGAGAGAAACAATATGGAATTATTATGGGGGCAGGGGCACTCCAAAACCAATCCGGGAAAAGAATTGTATATGTGACATTATCAAAGAGGTCAGGCCATTAGCAAGGGCAATTAATGTACCCAATGGTGCCTCTCATTGAGGGTCAAGTCTCCTCAGTAGCTAATGTGGACAAAATGATCTTCAAGCATCCATTAAGGCTCTCAGATAAATGCCCAAAGGAATTAATTCAATAGCTACCTCTACTTGGGCACACTGTTCTCCCATGACCTGGGCCTTCTTACCCAGCCACAGCACCAACCTCCCCTCGGTGACTCATCTGGCTCAGCTCCACATCCAGGGTACTGCTCAGATTTTCACTCTTCGCACTCTTCCTGCCCCTTTGAGGACCTCTTATTTATACACCTCACATGGTTATCTGTTTGTCTTGTTGACAACGCTTCCTTTCTTACACTCCGAATCATTCAATCAACCTAAATTGTCTCCATTTTGCGTTACTTCTTCTCAGGCTTTTCATTGAATGCCATTTCCTCTGCATTTTTCTGCTTCTTTGATTTTTCTGAAGTCATAATTGTTATTCTTTGAAACTTTACTATGGTATTTTATAAATGAAAATTGCCCCCCACTAGTGGGAGTGAGGTTGTGGGTATATAAGACACACGTTTAGCAAATGTTTCCCAAAGACAGAATAGGTGATTTCCCTCTTCATGTGTATTTATGTGTGAGTTTTTAAATCCATGACTTTATTTTGGAGTGAAATTGTGCTATAGATGTTATATTAGGGGGAAAAAACACTTCAGCTCAATACCTGGTTACTCAATTACAATCTCTGTCACATATTATTCAGATTTCTGCTGAGATAATGTTGCATAAAAAACAACTCTCCAAATCTCAATAGTTTGCAATATCAAACATTTTTTTCTTACTCTTGGGTCTGTAGATTGCCTAGGGGAGCAGCAAGTAGATGCACGTGATTGAAACACAGACATGGGGAGGGGACCAACAGGAAACAGTTGGAGGAGGATGAGATTCCATGGGTAGGCAGGTGGCAGGTTTAGAAGGTCCTCATGCAACTAACAAGCAATGGGGCGTCCCAAAGCTTTTAAAGTAAAGAAGTGGCATGATTTTATCCTAGAGCGTAGGTAACATAGATGCTGCGTGGAGGATGGACTGGAGCTGGAATTGCGTAGAGTCAGGGGCCCACATGGAAGGCTGTGATAAGGAGTTGAACCAGGAGCTAGTGAGCCTGTGAAATAAGACCTTGGCCATAAGAGTGGAGCCTAGGGGTTCCTGGGTGTCTCTGTCAGTTGGGCATCTGCCTCTTGATTTTGGCTCAGGTCATGATCCCAGGGTTGTGGGACTGAGCCCCACTTGAGACTCTCTCTCTCTGCCCCTTTGCCCCTCTCTCCCACTCCTGTGTGCACTCTCTCTCTCTCTCTCTGAAAAAAAAAAAAAAAAAGAGTGGAACCTAAAGCGCAGATACTAGAGATTAGTTTCAGGAAGCAAAATTAGAAGTCTATTTGATGTAGGAAGTAAGGGAGAGGAGAGGCTAGGATGAACCCAAGGTTCAGAGGTAATCTGGGAAGAAAGTAGTACAGCCTTGGGGAGTGGATGAACACAGGAAAAACATGGAGGAAAGCGAGACCCTTGGTATCCTGTGCTGACCTCTTCAGGATATAACAGGACAGGCACACAAACTTGTTTCCTTAGCCACAGAATTAGTTCAGAATGTGGGAGAGGTAGCTAGATGGTGACGATGAAGTTGACAATTACCATTGATACTGACAGTGAGCCCAGTACCGTCTCTTTCCATGCCTTATCTCATTTGATCCTCACAACAATCCTATGGGACAGGTATGTTTACTCTCCTCATTTTTTACAGATGAGGAACCTGACAAGCAGAGTTTGTGAGGCTCCAAAGGCACACAGCTGATAAGTGGTAGAGTGGAAATTTGATTCCGGGTATGTATGTTTCCTCTTCACCTCCACTATGGTGAAGTGGTTGTTACCCCAAGGCTAAGCTGATATTTAGGTAGGCCTGGCTGGCCTATGCCCAGGGGGATGATTTCACACTTCCCTGAAGTCCTCCTGAAGCAGTCTGAATCATATAATTCGACGCTTTTTTTTTTTTTTTTTTTGCACAATCATTGAGTGATTGCAGTGGCTTCATGATAATCATCTTCCTAACTAATAAGGTTAACCCCTTTTATGAGTAGCATTTTTCACTTCACAAAGATCTTTCATGCATCTTTGCCTTTGTTCCTTACAAAAATGCTGCAGGGAATGTAGACCAGATATGATGATCAGGAAGGGTCAGCAAACTTTTTCCCTAAAGAGTCAGATTGTATATATTTTAAGCCATGAGAGCCATATAGTGTCTGTTGCAACTACTCAGCTCTACCCTTATAGCATGGAAACAGCCACAGAGAATTATGAATGAATGAGCATGGCTGTGTTCCAATAAAACTTTATTTACAAAATTGGGCAACCAGCTATATTTGGTCTGTGAGCCATAGTGTGCCAACTCTCAATTCTACATGAATATGCTTCCATTCAAAGTGCTTAAATGGGAGTGCCTGGTTGGCTCAGTTGGTAGGGCATGCAACTCTTGACCTCAGGGTTGTGAGTTCAAGCCTCACATTGGGTGTAGAGATTACTTAAGAAATAAAAAAAAATTAAAACAAAGAAACAAAACCCACGAAGTGGTTAAATGATCCTCCCAATTTCATACCGCTTGGAGAAGTAGGGATGGAACCTAGTTCTCCTGCTTGCTTTATTCATTCAATAATTACCTGAGTCCCTGTTATGTGTCAAGCACTGCTCTAAATAGCGAGGACAAAGAAGCTCCCTATTTCCATGCAGTTTCCATGCTTTGGGGAGACAGATGATGGATAACTTGAGAAAGCGAAGAGTACCGTGAAGAAATTAAAGCAGTGCTAACTTGAGGATGACTGTAGCTATGGGAATCAAAGAAAACCTCTCCGAAACAGAAAAATTTGAGCTGAAACCTGGAGGAAGGGACTAAGCCAATTACACAGAGATTTGGGAAAGATGATTCCAGGCAAGTGGAATAGCTTTTGAAAACAGAACAAAACAAAACAAAACAGTGTGGCTGGAGCATAAGGGCGGGGGGAGGATAAGACCTGACAAATAGACAGGGGGTAAGATATATAATATAATATAAAGGTAAGGATTATAAGCCATAGCAAAGAATTTGAATTTTATTCTAAGTCAAATGGGAAGCCAGTGCTTCTATGACTATGACATGCCACTCTTAAATCTCTGTGCCTCCTCTGCTGCCCAAGCATGTGACAGATGTTTTCAGAATATATTCATTGATTGATGGGTTCTGTCACTTAGGTTCCCACAAGGCGGGAAGACCCATCAACATGCCGGGATCACTGAAGATCCTTGTGAGGGGACATATTTAATAGATCCTGTTTTTAAATAGATCCCTTTGTCCCCTCCTGGGGTAGTGCTGGGCACCATCCAGACCATCTGCTCTGGCCCAGGCTCCCTGGCCATAGGCTCTGCCACCATTTGCCAAAACACTCCCAAAGCCAGAAGTGAGATGTCTGTGACATCACAGCCACTTTGTCAGAAGGAGCCATCATGGCCGGACCAAGAGTTCTGTGGCGATCTCATTCTAAGCATACAATGGGTCAGCTGTGGATAAGTTTTCTGTCTACATTTTCTCAGCTGTAACCTCAAGCTGTTGAAATGAAATTATGGACGTAAAAGGTCTGAGCCAGAGACTGCTCAGTGTGGCAGTTCTCTTTCCTTCCCAAATGTTCTTAGATTTAGCGATTACTAGCCAAGTCCCATCGAAAGTAGCAATTCACTCTGCATCTTCATTTTGTTGGAATTTCAAAAGTACTAGAAAGTGACATCAAGCCTGAAAGTAACTGGAAATGCACTGAAGCTGTGCGCCCATCTTTGGTACGATTGACTTCAGAGAGGATTGTGAGAGACCCCTGCGATATTCCCCACCTAGATGCCCCTTCAATGAAGAATGGTTTGCTCTCGATGTCAGCCCTTCGGAGCATGCCTCAGGCTGTAGCGCCATCCCTCCAAGGCCACCCCCTGCCCAGGTGGCCCATTTCCAGTTGCTGATTGATGAAGATGTACTACAATTCAACTATCTTGGTCCAACTTGGGAGAACTCTGGAGGCTCGGACCTCCTCCAGGAGTTAGCTGAGGTTGTTGCTGGTCGTGCGTTTGCAACTCCATTTCTCCGTATTCAATCCTGCTGCTTTTTCCTTCTTCCCACTGTTGTTGATCCCAAGATCACTCCCTAAAAACCATCATGCACTTTAAACTCCATCTCAGCCTGCTTTCCAGAAAATCTTACAACCATTGTGTATCGGTGTTTTGCTTCCTTAGCACTGCTGTGGCCATCTAAGACCTTTCTTCTACAACGTTTAAAAAATGACACAGAGAAGGAAGACATTCACTCAAGTACCTGGAACATATAATTTCTCCAATTAAAAGAGTTTTAAAGGATCCTTGATTACTAAATGCTCATTAATGAGGCATGAATGCCATGAGATGTATATCAAGCAAGAGATTAATCACAGAGTTAGCTAATGAGCTTATGTATCATAACAATATGCAAAGGAAGAAGGAAACACTGGCGTTTAAAGGGTTAATTCAGGATCAGAAAAATTAAGAAATTTAGAAAAGTATAAGAAAGATGGCACACTATATTTGCTTGAATCCCAAGCAGCCTGAGAGGTTGCAAAGGATTTTAAATACAAGTGCAATGGCAGTGTGTGCCCTTAGCAGAGAATGTCCTTGGGCAAATTAGTCTTAGAGAGGTTAAATGAGGGTTGTTGTGGTGATTAAATGAGAAAATGGATGGATGGTACATGGTAAGTGCTCAATAAATGTTAGCTGCTGCTGCTGTTGTTATTCAAAGTGGCATCTGGCTAACAGTCCCCAGGGAAACCTCTCTCAACATCTAACAAAAAAAAAAAACCACTAATGAAGGCCTGTGGTGGGGGGGTGGGGGGCGGTGGATAAAGCTCCCAACATGGAAAATAAGACTGATAAGTAATAGAACACCAGAACCTCAAAGAAACTGGAACTAATTTCAAGACAACAGGAGCTGGGGTGGGACACAAAGGCAGCTTCATAAAACGTAGGAAAATAGTTTGTGCTTCAGTCACTAGAGATTCACCCAGAGATTCAGGATTTGAACCAGCCCAAAGCTGAGGCATCTTTCTTTCTTTTCTCCTGGGTTTGGGAAGGAACAGTACATACACAGAACATAGGGTTACAGGGCATTATTTACCGGGGGCCATTGTAGGAAGAACGCTGCTAGCAGTGCATGCTGGGAATTGTAGTTTTTCATGTAACATCAATTCAGAGCACCAAGTAACCAGATGGTGGGGTAGGAAGAAGACTCCCCCTCACGTGGTGCAAAGGTACACAAAGTTAAATTTTGTTTATGCTCGTACATAGGCCTGTCATTTTCTGGTAGGTAGGAGGAGGATATTCTACCCCTAACAGGGGACAGGGGACAAGATGAAGGGCTAAGATGAATAAGCAGTAAGGAACAACAAGGCCTGTGAAAAATACTTCAGAAGAAGGAGAAAGAGATTTATCTAGAGGACTCAGAAGAATAACAAATTTCTGATAATCATCTACCAGTGAATCCAGAGGAAAACTTCAAGAAACTACCTGGCATTGACAATAGAGCACAGGAAGACATAGGCCTTGTGAAATAGCTGTAGAATGGAAGAATCGTATATTATAAAAATATCTGATTATCAAATCAAATCAAAATGTCAAAAATCATTCCAAAATGAGGAGATACATGATTATTTTAAAAGATGGTGGATCTAAAATTCTTTATTATGTTATTAATAAAAACTCAGGGGGCGCCTGGGTGGCGCAGTCGGTTAAGCGTCCGACTTCAGCCAGGTCACGATCTCGCGGTCCATGAGTTCGAGCCCCGCGTCAGGCTCTGGGCTGATGGCTCAGAGCCTGGAGCCTGTTTCCGCTTCTGTGTCTCCCTCTCTCTCTGCCCCTCCCCCGTTCATGCTCTGTCTCTCTCTGTCCCAAAAATAAATAAACGTTGAAAAAAAAAATTAAAAAAAAAAAAAAAAAAAAAAAAACTCAGGTTGCTGGGGCCAGGTGGTGAGAGTCAGCAATGTAAGATTGTGTTATACCCTTTGTCTCAAACAAGGGAGACTCAAATGGTATCATTTCACTCCTCATTCATACAGAGTAGTAGAATGTAAACTTGTTTATAAAAGTAACTTCTAAATAACTCCATAAGAATTAAAGCTAGTTATTGTCAAGGAATGAGAAACAAAGGAAATCAGAAGGAAGAAGTAAAAATATTAAGGTAGAGGGCTCCTGGGTGGCTCAGTTGGTTGAGCCTCTGACTCTTGATTTTAGCTCAGGTCATGGTCTCGGTCATGGGACTGAGCCCCACATCAGGCTCTGAGCTGAGTGTGGAACCTGCTTGAGATTTTTCTCTCTCCTTTGCCCTCTGCTTCTCTACCCTACTCGTGTGCTCTCTCTTTAAAATTAAAAATATATATATATATACTAAATATATATATTAAATAAATAAATTATATATGTGTATAAACTATATGTTAATATATAATTATAATTATATTATATAATTAATTATAACTTATATAATTAATATATAATATATATGTATATATATTAAAGTATAAAGTAAGATGACAGAAGCAAAATTAGTAATAATGATGTCAGTAGGGTAAACCTGTATGTTTCAAAATTTTAAGCACAAATCTTATTTTCTAATGAAATACTACATTTAATCCCAAATTACAAAGATGTACTTTTCTTTAGTTGCATCTGTTGAGTATAAAGTCAATTAATGTGACCAAAGATAATGAGAAAGTAGCCTCCACTGTGTGTATACCACGATCTTGGACTGTCAGTTTATCTGACAATTAATCTACGGATTAATGCAATTGCGATCAAAACACAATGCAATTTTTATCAGAACTTGCAAAATTGAGTCTAAAGAACATTCTGGAAAAGAAGAAAAAAATCAACAACAAAGATTTAGAGAGTATGAGTAGTGTGAATTTGCTCTATAAGATATCAAAATGTACTAACAAACTCTAATGTTTAAAGGCTTGCTGCTAGCCCCAGAATAGTAATAACATTTTAAAGACCCAAGTATGTGTGCAGGTGTCCATATTTTTTAATTTAGAAAAGTTTGCAAGTCAATTCAGTTGGGAAAGTATGGATTATTCAATAAATGATTTTAGGCCAGATGGTAACCCATTCGAGAAAAAATTAAACCAACAAAATTAATTATAAATGTATTAAAACCAGAAATTTAACAAGTGAAGCCATAAATGTAAGAATAGAATACAGACCAGAATGGAATATCGAATAATATATCCTTGTGGTGGAGAACCACTTTCAAAGCATGGCACTGAGAGCTCAAAGTCAAGGTAGGCAAACTACTGCCCACTCACGGCCAAAGTTAGAATGAAGACATATGCAGTCATTGATGGGTGTCTGTGACCACTTCTGCTCTGCAAAGACAGAGTTGGAACAGAGTCTGTTTGGCTGCCAAAGCCTAAAATATTTATTCTCTGGCCCTTTGCAGCAAAAGGTTGTTCACCCCTGGCATAGATCATAAAATAATTTTATGTGGTCAAATCTAAAAAAATTTAAACTCTGGTATGGAAAAGAACATCATAAACAATCAAGAACTGGGAAGCATATTTGTGATATATATGATAGATATATAAATAGCTTTTATAAACAATAGTAAAGGTTGTACAGTAGTAGAAAAATGGGCAAAAGACAGAAACAGGTGGTGCACAGCCCAGATAAACAAATAGCCAATAAACTAGTGAAAACTGTCAGCTCTCATTAGCATTTGTTTAATTACATCTTTAAAAAATATCACAAATTAGGGGCGCCTGGGTGGCTCAGTTGGTTAAGTGTCTGACTCTTGATTTCGGCTCAGGTCATGATCTTAAGGTTTGTGAGTTTGAGCCCTGCATGGGGCTCTGTGCTGACAGTGTGGAGCCTGCTTGGGATTCTCTCTCTTTCAAAAAAATAAATAAACTTAAATTTTAAAAAGTTAAAAAATATATCGCAAATAGATTTTGGGCAACCCAGAACAAGGAATATACTCAGTGTGGGCCAAAATGCAGAAACATAGACTCTCTTGGGCTATTGTTGGGTGTGTAGACTGAAGGGGAATTAGAAGCCTATAGGAAAAGCTTTGAATCTATATACCTTTTGATAAAGTGACTCCATTACTAGGATTTACTGAAAGGAAATAGAGGCACAAAAATTCAGTTCTAGGGATGTCCAGTGCAGGATTTTATATAACGGTAAAGCATTGGAAACAACTCTAAACATACAAGGTTATGGCATTGCTTAAGCAAATTATCATCAACCCATAGTATAAAATATTCTAAGCTATTACAAATTATGTTATATGCTTTTTTTAAGCACAAATGTTCAGAAAATATTCTGGAGAATAAAAGATAGGTTAAAAAACAGTGAATACATTATAATTGCATTTTTGAAAAGAAATCCCCATAAAAATCTCTAGCAAACATCGGTTAATATTAGTTATAGCTGCCTTGTGGGATAACAGATGATTTTTATTTTCTCCTCTTTGCTTATTCATAGTAAGTGTTTTATTGAACTGTCTCATCTCTGTGGGATACAAAGAGGAAATGGTTTTATTTTTCTCCATTCCCAGCCGTCACTCCCACAACTGTGCCATATGAAAAGTCCCTCCCCTGCTGGGTCACAGACCCCTTAAGGACATTTGGGGATGATTCCTTGACTTCGTTTTTAGATGCTATTGAAAACCTGTCCGTTTCATTTACCCTTTCAAACCCCATCTCCTCCCCAGCCCAGCTCAACCACGAGCCTGCCGCTGTGGATACAGCACCCCGCGTGGGGGCACCTGCAAACTTGCTCAAATTTGGTTTCCTCTGAAGTCCGATCATGTGATCAGCGTGAAACTCAGGCATTAATACCCAACCTGGGGGGCACCTGGGGGGCTCAGTCGGTTACGCATCGGACTTCAGCTCAGGTCATTATCTCACAGTCGGTGAGTTTGAGCCCCAGGTTAGGATTCTGTGTCTCCCTCTCTCTCTGCCTCTCTCCCTTCTCTCTCTCCCTCCCTCTCTCTGTCTCTCAAAAATAAATAAACATTAAAAATAATAATAATACCAACCAGGAATGTGCAAACTGCTGGAAGACTGACCCTGCAGTCTCCATCTCTAACGGGGCCCCTCAAAGTCTCTACTGGCCTTACCCTTGGAGCCTCTTCCCTGACTTCACTGTCATCGTGTTTTGTTCAGCTTTGGTTGTGGGCAAGACTTTGGGTTATTTCAGAGAGGGGAGGGGATGGGATGGAAGGGAATTCCACAGCCCTCCTCACTTCTCCAAAGGCCTAGGACTCCAGAAATGCCTTCCTTTGCCCTTTCCCTGCCCCCTCTTATCAACTGGGGATAAGGAATTTTTTAAGTCCCAGTGGAATTGTTTTCTGGAATGTTATAGGAAGTTCTGTGTGAAGAAAGCACTGATGAATAATGTTATGAAATGTGAAAATGTGGGCAGTTGGAACGACTTGCTTTACCAAATATCAAACATATTATACAAGTACAGCATCATTATGACCAGAAGTACTGAATGATCAACACAGGGGAACAGATAGCCCTCAAGCAGATCCTAGCATATGGAAGAATTTAGTGTATGCTAAAGTAAATATCACAGACTAATGCCAATGGATGACACACTCAACAAAAGTGCTGAGAAAAATATTTGGGAAAAAAATATCAGGTTACATTCTCATCTTATATCATACATGGAAATAAGTTTCAGATGGATTTAAAGTTAAAAAATATAACCACAAAATCTCTAGAAGAGCATTTATCATGGTGAGTACTGAGCAATGTATAGAATCATAGAATCACTATGTTGTGCACCTGAAACCAATATAACATTTATGTCAACCATTCTTCAAAAAAATAAAACACCCTGGAAGATAAAATGGGTAGTATTACAACTGATCCTGAGTTGAGAAAAGTATTTCTCAGCTTAAAAGCACTGGAAGAAAACACAAAGGAAAAACGATTAATCACTTTGTGTTAAATAAACAAATAAACATGCAAATATTTTCTAGGTACACTGAAAACTCCATTAAAATAGAAGCAAGTGAGATGTGTTGAGTACGTTCTGGCGTAATAGGACAGGTGAAAGGTTAGTATATTTAATACATAAGTCAAGTGCCAATCAGCAACCAAAGCGCTAACGTCTCCATAGAAAAATGGGCCAACACACAAACAGAAAAGAAAAATGTACTCATGCTCCCAAATTATATCAGAAACATATCTGACTTCCTTAGTAATAAAGAATGCAAACCCAAACAACAAGATATCTTTTCACCTAAAAAATAGCAAGAGGTTTTAAAAATGTACAAAGATGTTGACAGTGCAGTGAGATGATCATTTTTATCCACGGCCAATGGGAGAGTGAATTGGCCTAACCTTTCAGGAAAACAATTGAGAGTGATGTAAAAAGAACCTTAAGATTGGTGGTTCTCTTCTGCTCAGTTGTTTCACTCCCAGGAATCTCAAGGGACCATCTGGATGCACAAAACAATTTATGCACAAGAATATTAATCATTTATTTTTATGATCATCAAAAGTTGGAAAGAAGCCATTATCCTATTATTGGGTACTCAGGTAAATAAATTACAATCTCTTCATTGGGTGTTTGAGCATCTGTGAGATATCCCAAATATTCCATGTGTTGGGGAATTTTAATTGATATGGCAGAGTGCTTATGTGGAAAAAACTGACTACAAAGCTATTTATAGCATGACTGATTTTTTTTTTTAATCTCACAAACATGGCTCTGATTGCTTTGGTTATCATGTCTGTTAGATTATGCTTTTTCCAGCCAAACAGAAAGAGACAACCTTCTCCTTTGTCAATGCATTCATTGCCGAAGATTTTAAAAAAATTATAGTAGATTCAAATACTCAATTTCAATTGCCTTAATTATATTTCTGAATAATATGTATTTTTCCTTATATTGTTTACATTTTAAAAACAGCTTAATTGAGGTGTAATTGACATACAATAAACTACATGTATTAAAGTTTGCAATTTGATACGTTTTGACATATGTATATGCCTATAAAATCATCACCACAATCAAGATAATGAACATAGCACGATTGGAATTTGATTATGAAAACATATGGCCTAGCGAGAGCTACTCCACAATGCTCAGATTATTTATATTCAGAAAATTTTATTTTACTCTCTTTGAATGTATTCTCAAATATTTCTGCAATATGCGTGTGTTAATTTTGATGAACAGAAAAATCCTGAGGGAAAGTTAGTGACAGTGACTGAGAGTAGGTGGCAGAGTGGTAGGTCAGGAGATGGTGCCTTCTGGAAATCAAAGAAAGAGAAATTTGAAGCTAAGGAAGTCTCAAGAATTTTCAATGCCATATATTAGGTCACACATATATGTAATAATATATCAAGGCTCTACTGAAAAAGGCCCAGAGTGGTTTTGTAAAAACTGACAGCAGAGATAGAAAATAGTGGGTCAAGGAATAAACGGGCTTGACAGAGTGGAAGAGGAGGGGCCAGGGGCCAGGTGACAAGATAAGCCTTCACCATGAGAAGAGATACCTCTTTCCCCGAGATCGGCAGTAATGAAGGTAGGGCGAGGGGAGGAGTGTTAGACAAAATTCCACATTGGAGGGTGGAGAGTTCACAGCTCCTCTTTTGCCCATGGTGCAAGAGGGAAGGTTGTGTCCGACCAATGATGTGATTTAGGTGGCATGATGGAGAACACTGGTGAATTTTGCCAATGGCAACTAAAAACACATAGTATAAGCAATGCATACCTGCATGGAAGAACTACCTGGGGACCAAAGACCACTGGTTGAAATGGTTCCTATTTCCTTGTTTTGATTAATTTCACTGGTAGACTAGAGAGCAGAAGAGAAAAAGTGAGTTGTGGAATTAATTCAATGTAGCGGGTTGACAAAGAAGGGAGAGGTGGGTAGACAAAGACACAAAGAATTAGGGGTACAAGTTAGGTAAGGGATGCTTTATTATTGGAAAAGCAATCATTAGCTTCTCCTAAGATAAATTAGGAATGCCTGGTGTTTGAAAAAAGCAGAAGTTATATATATATATAATCTTTTTTAATGTTTATTCTTGAGAGAGAGACAGAGCGTGAGCAGGGGAGGGGCAGAGAGAGAGGGAGACACAGAATCCGAAGCAGGCTCCAGGCTCTGAGCTGTCAGCACAGAGCCTGACTCGGGGCTTGAACCCACAAACCGTGAGATCATGACCTGAGCCGAAGTCGCTCGCCCAACCGACTGAGCCACCCAGGCGCCCTGAGAAGTTATATATTTTTTAAATTAAAGTTATTATTTTTGGTACATGGTTGATCTTGGTCATATCCCAAGTTGGATTAGCACATTCTTCTCTCAACTAATTCTTTACCCAATATCACATTTTTTTAACAGTCATGCTAACTTATTCCATTGTTACAATGTAGCAGTTAAAATAGCTCTTGTCTCTCCAATCAAATGCTAGAAGTAGTGTTTGCATCTGGGTAAGCATTCAACAAATGTATCGAACAGATGACCAGACATTCTCATGTATCTATAACCATACATAAAGCAGTGCATCATTGAATAAGGGCTTTGAGATTCTTTCCAACAGACCTAATACACGAGGATTGTTTACATTAGCTACAATGGATACTTGAGAAGGAAACTAATTTGTAAGTATTCCAAGCAGGGTCTCCAAAGTGGAAAAACAGCCCAACCAACCGAATCAATGGTGAATCTGGTATTGTCCTCAGTTCTATGCCGATCAGATGACAACAACAAATGGGTGTTATCTAGTGAAAGTTTCCCACCATATTATACTGGCTTGCTTCAGGCATCTCCATGTTTTATTAACATACTAAATAAATTGCCATTTCCTTAACTTGCTCTTGGAATGTTCTAAAGTTTCTGAGAGTCATTACTTTTTAGAGAGTACATGAAATTATAGAACTTGTTTATCAGCACTAGGTATTTCCTTTGAGGGTTGAGCTTTAGGGGTAGCATATATTTATTTCCAGCAATCATGAAAGCTAAAGGAAATTGTCAAGGACTGATATTAAACAGCCTGAATATATTTGTGCAACCCAAGATCTAGCATTCACTGAAGATCATTTGGGCAGTTTTTGTGTGTTGCCTATCTCTGCGGTCCTTATGTAAGCTCTCTTCATCCTCAAAGAGTCACTGTCTTGAGATTATATTCTGAAAGTTGCCAGCCTGTTGTTGATTTATAGAGTATTCTCCGCCTGAGTTTCGGTTCTAGGTTTCCTTTTTTTTTTTTTTTTTTCCCAGGAGGAACTTCAGACAGCGGCTGGGTGAGGTGACTTTCATGCTCTGTTGCTGTCCCACCAAAGGCACTTGAACCTTTCCAGGCCTCAGTCTTCCTCTGTAAGATGGTAATAATATCTTTAGTTTTATCCTACAGAACTTTTCAGAGACTCATAAGATTGTTATGGAAAAGGACCTTGAAAAGAATTCAGGACAAAGTAAATATATTTCCTCTTCGAAGGAAAAGTCAGCCCAATGTCAACAAAGGTCTTTCTATTAGACTGTTGGTGTTGGCATTCTGGTCTCATTTCTTTCTCTCAGTGTTTTCTCTCATTTGTTTCTTTCATTGTTTAGAATGCACTGTGCACTATCTATTTTTAGTCTCTTCTAGGTGGTAATTTCCATTCTCCTGTCCCGGGCTATAAACACTTGGGGCAAAACAGCACCCGAGACTCCAAGAGATAACGTTTAAGAAGAGTCTTTTGAAAATTTGATAGTTGGAACTCATTAGTCTCCTACTGAAGGGGCAAAGCCATCTTGAGTTACTGGAGAATAGTTTTTATATTCAGTTTGATTTCATTCCTGATAACTTAATTGTTATAGTGATTTGTTTATAATATTGAAATTACCTCTCAACTCAGTCAGTAATGATTTATTTTGATATTATAAAAAGTCATTAAAGGTAAGATAATACTCTTTCTTCTGTTACTTTGCTATTTTCCTAAAGATAATTGCCTTAGGATTTATAGTTCTCCTATTCCTAAAATAAGAATATTTGCCCACACAAAACTATTTGCCTAGCTCTAAGAAAATATTATCTATATAGACTTTTTTTTTTTCTGTAGCAAGAAATATACTTGAATGCTGAACACTTTCACTCCGGATTTAATCTCTACTGAGAACAACACAGGTTGTCCATGTGAAGATAGGGAGCTGGCATAGTAGAATGAGTAGTAGCATTCAATGGTGGGATGTGGCATGATGGGTGCAGTTGGAATTGTTAGTACTTTGCATGAGGATTTGTATCTGTTTCTTTTCTTTTGTAAAGGCTGCTAAAAGGGCTTTTCCACAGATAGGCAGAGTTACCAGATTACCCCTGATTGGTTGAAGTAGCAGATGCTGTCAAGGCCCTTCCCACATCGCCTCAGCCTTAACTATTTCATTGCCTGCCAGTCCAACTTTAAATGCCAGAAATTGCATCTGAGGGCTTTCTCTGGCTACCTGAGTCAATTCTGAAGTGTGTTCGGCAGTATTTCCCCCAGTTTCCAGTGGAATTGAGCTCACATTGCCTCCAATGGTAACTTCATGGTAATGCCCCTTCTGTTGGCTTCCTTTCCTTTCCTGTCTCACTTCCCCCACTCTCTTTCTGGTGTTTTCTGGGATCACTTCCCAAAAAACTACTTGCACTGAGATTCTTGACTCAGAGTTTGCGTCTGGGGGAATTCAAAGTAGGACAGTTGGGAGTCTAGATTCTTTGTCCATACAAGTATGTTTAGGGAGGGAGGATGACAGCTGAATCAATCAAGGGATCATAGGAGGATGGTGAGTGACTGTCGATTCTGATCAGACAACTGTTCTTGAGGGCTGTGATTGCATCTGGGAGAAAGCTTTCTGCTTTTAAGTAAAGAGGCAGGTGGACGGACAGACAACTGAGTTCATGCAGCTGAAAGCATCTGCAGGGCAGGAGCAGAGCTTGAAGTTGGTGGGGGGGGGCGGGGAATGAAACCATGGGATCAAGAGCTCTTCCCTCTCATACCCTACAGTACCCCACCCCATGGGAGGCGGGGCTGGGACTTGGTTTCAGATTTCCATGACCTCTCCCCAACCGTGTGATTTACAAAACAAATATGGAGAGGTATCTGAGTGGCTCAATCAGTTATAAGCATGGGACTGTTGGTTTTGGCTCAGGTCATAATCTCATGGTTCATGAGTTTGAGCACCACAGGGGGCTCCTCACTGACAACGCTGAGCCTGCTTGGGATTCTCTCTCCCTCCCTCTTAGTGTCTCTCTCCCTTTGTTTCTTTTTTCTGCCCCTCCTCTACTTTCTCTCTAAACAAACAAACAAACATAAAAACAAATTAAAAAAAAATAAAAAGCAAATATGGAGAGATCATAATGGTGGGAATGAGAAACCTGTAGGTAGTTAGTATTCCCAGTTTAGGGGCAGTGAGCGGCACTTTAAGAGGAGCAAGATGTTGTTTGACATTTAAAAATAGACCTAACTCTACCAATTAGTCTGTTCTGCCCATGGTAACCTTATTCAATGTTATGGTGGTAATCGCTTCTGGAAAGCTTTGACATATTTTATAATTGAACTGCCAGGTTCACACTTAGCTATAATTCATTCACAGATAAGTGTGTCTTGTTAACCAAATTATGTTGACTCCCCTGGAAAGCCAGTGTGAGGACTTTTCCTGTTTCCCATCTTCATGTGGTTTTACAGTCTCATGACAGACCATTAACATGATGATCATTTTTCTTTTTCATCAGCTGCAGAATCATATGCATTTATCAAAATGGGTGTCATCTGTTGTGAAATTCATGAAGTTAGATTGCACACTTGTCAAACTTTTTTTTTTTTCCTGGCATTGACAAAAATATCAACATCAAGCTTTACTTAAGCTATTTTGAAATAGAGATGTCCAGGTGAAAGAATGGTAGAATCAAAATAAAACACTAGGGGCTCGAATGGCTCACTCATTCCACCAACATTTTCTGAATGCACCCAGTGTCCACAGCAACGTGCCAGACATGGGCTGAAGTTGTGAGGGGTTGGAGGAGTGTGAGCTCCCTCATTCATTCCAAAATATTTAGAGCCTACAGTACCTGACCCTGTACTTGGCACTTGGAAAACAGCAGTAACAAAATAGGCAAAGCCCCTTCCCTCATAAAACTTATATTCTAAAGAGTTTATGGGAGATAAGAGAAAGAGACTGTTTAGCCCTTATTCTCAAAGATCTTACGGTCTACTTGGTCTACTTGGAAAGACGAAGGAAATGCACTTAGTTAAAATCCCAAAACAATGCAAAAATGAGGCAACTGAGTAAAGAATGCATTTCAGAGGTCGGGGATTAACACAAGCACCCTAAAAGAATGGCCCAACGCTACTGATGCCAGAGACTGGCCAGGACACCTCAAGGAAATCACTTAACTGTCTATCTGTTTCCCAGAGCAGCGCTGCAGGGGCAGTGTTACTGCTGATTAGTGCCTCTGACTATCCATCTCGAAGGCCATTCGCAATGACTAATCTGGAAGATTTAAAAAATCTACAGCAAATGCCACACTAAAGAGTGATGCCTGTGTTCCTTTAAAATTTACTAACATGATAAGAAGGACTGTTTTCACTGGATTTAGCATGGCATCAGAGGTTGTAAGCAAGGCAACAAACAAGGAAGAGGAATGATGGCTTTAAGAATCCAGAGGAAGAAGTTAAATTGTCATTGTTTTCAGAAACCCAATTGCTTCCATTGAAAATCCAAGAGACTCAACAAGCTATCAGAACTAATAAGAAATTTCAACAAGGTGAGTGGATAAAAATAAGATTTGAAAAGTCAACAATGTCCCAATCCATAAGCAACCACCAATTAGAAAATGTAATTTTAGGAATCCTGTTCATAAGAGCAACCAATCTTACTGACGAGGAAATCTAATCAGAAATATATACAACTTCAGTGGAGCAAACCAGGCAGAGAGCACTACGTGTGTGGATGTTGTGTCAATAAAAATCCCAACAATTTTGTACGTGCATGCATGCGCACATGTGTGTGAGTGTGGTTGTTGATAAGATGACCTTAAAATTTAAACAGGACGGGGCTCCTGGGTGGCTCAGTCGGTTAAGCGTCCAACTTCTGCTCAGGTCATGATCTTGCAGTCCACGGGTTCGAGCCCTGCGTTGGGCTCTGTGCAGACAGCTCGGAGCCTGGAGCCTGCTTTGGATTCTGTGGCTCCCTCTCTCTCTGCCCCTCCCCCACTCATGTGCATGCTCGCTCTCTCTCTCACTCTCTCCCTTAAAAATAAATAAGCGTTGGGGCGCCTGGGTGGCAGAGTCGGTTAAGCGTCCGGCTTCAGCCAGGTCACGATCTCGCGGTCTGTGAGTTCGAGCCCCGCGTCGGGCTCTGGGCTGATGGCTCGGAGCCTGGAGCCTGTTTCCGATTCTGTGTCTCCCTCTCTCTCTGCCCCTCCCCCGTTCATGCTCTGTCTCTCTCTGTCCCAAAAAATAAATAAACGTTGAAAAAAAAAATAAATAAGCATTAAAAAAATTTAAACAGGATATAAGAAGCCAAAAGCATCAAGACAATTTTGCAAAAAAAAAATTAAGGCAAAATGGAAGAACCTGCCCTACCAGATACATATATTGCGAGACTACATTCATTATGAAAGTGTAGTGTTGGTGCAGGGAGGGAAACACACGTTTATCATAGGAAACTACACATATTTCCGTGAGAATGTGTTTGTGTATGTGTGTTTAAGTGTGGGAGAGTGTGTCCTACTTTAAAATGGGACTCTTCTTGGGGCTTCTGAGTGGATCAGTCGGTTGAGCTTCCACCTTGGGCTCAGGTCGTGATCTTGCAGTTTGTGAGTTCAAGCCCCACATCAGGCTCGCTGATATCAGCGCAGAGCCCCTTTTGGATCCTCTGTCCCCCTCTTTCTGTCCTTCCCCTGTTTGCGCTCTCTCAAAAATAAATAAACATGTAAAAAAAAGTTTGAAGAAGCTGAGAGAGTTGGAGAATAAAGAGACTGTAATTTAAAGAATGTTCTTGTGCCCTGTGAGTGCCTCATCACCATGGAAAAGGGATAGAGACCCTTTCCCATCACCTCAAGTCTCTTTTGAGAAGGCTATCTATGAAACGACTTCAAGATTCTACTAAAATGTCCTGTCAAGTTTGGGAGGCACTATAGATTGGTATATTGCTACATTTTTGAGGAATTGAAAGTTCGAGGACTTGGCTGAAGCAACCCATGGCTGTGACTGAGAGTAAGTGATATCTATTGATGACTGATCAAAGATTTGAGTTTCTGATGGACTAAATATAGGTCAGTGAGTAGGTGAGCCTGAAATTACTTAAAAGGACTTTGCCCAAGAGGGCATCTAAAGGAGTAATGGGAGAAGGTGTATGTCGAGGAAGAATCCCAAGAAACAGTGAATCAATGGTAGATTTCACAAAAGGTCAGGCAGAGAATGCATCCCCCACGTCAGGATCCAGCAGGTGGAACATCCTCAGTGATGGGTGTGGAGGAGTTCTCCAAAGAACCCATGGGGAATCCCACAATAGACATAAAAGTAAAAATTCACCACAGCTAGAGGAAGCCAATACTTGCTCATATTGCTACCAGGAAGCAGCATTTTGGTTTTCCTTATTTCTCCTGGCCATTCCCCAGAATTTGACTCTAGAATGGCCAGAAACTGTGGCTAGCAAGCTTGGGGCAGAGGGGTAGGTGTTCGAGGTGGTAAACTAGAGAAAAAGCAAACCTTGTTCCTTTCTCAATGCAGGTTTTCCACGCAGATCATGTCTCAGCTGGGAGAGGGGAGAAGCTCTGAATTTGATGAGTTTTAAGTTTTGCATATTATTCCAGAGTGGGATTGCTGAAGTGAAGTTGTTTTGGGAAAAGAAGAGGGCTTTTCAATCTATCTGCGAGTGAAAAGAAAAGCTATGGGTCTTGCCATAGTTTTCCTGGAAGAGGCAAGGGAAGTGTCATAGAAAAGCCTATTGGATGAGGAAGCTACTGGTAACTGGGTGTCCAGTGTGGTATTTTTCATGGTGTGTGTGTGTGTGTGTGTGTGTGTGTGTGTGTGAAGCAGCTCAAAATTAAAAATCTAGCAAAAAAAATCTAGCAAAAATCTAGCATCTGGGTGGCTTAGTCAGTTAAGCATCCAACTCTTGGTTTTGGCTCAAGTCATAATCTCACAGTTTGTGAGTTTGAGCCCCGCATCGGGCTCCATGCTGACAGCACAGAGCTTGGTTGGGACTCTCTTTCTCCCTCTCTCTGCCCTTCTTCCCCTCTCAAAATAAAATAAACTTTTTAAAAAAATCTAGCAAAGGAAAATAAAAAGATCGAATGGCCTCTAATTGATCAGCTTTATGTAATGTCTTGCCCAAGGCAAAGAATCTCAGTGTCAAATTTTGGAAAATGCTAAGAAGTGATTTAATTGAAATTCTTGAAAGAAAAATTTCAGTAAAAGCATGAAGGATGCTCACTGGCACATCGATCCATCTAGCCTCTTATTTCTACATCATCACTTGTCCAGCTTGGCTGATGCGTTATCTCACCAGCCATCCTTTGCCCTTTGCTTGGCCCTCCATCTGCTACTCAGCTGTCAGGCCCAAGGCTCCATGGTCTGTGTCTAATTTGTGCGCTGTTTCTCATATGTCTTCTTTTCTTCTCTTTGTTTCTGTAGGTTTTTGTGTGGTGCCAATATATATGCGTAGAAACATAAAAACCACTAACTGGACTATAAAATCAATAAATACATCCAAATATCTGCTAAAACCTCTAACATTGTGGTTGGGATACCTAGATCTAGGAAATGATATTATGTAAAATTTTAAAAATTCAGTTCGACAGCAAAAATGTACTAGATGCTTGGAAAAAAGAAATATAGATTTCTCTAACACTGAACACTAACTATAGGTAGACACATCTATAGCAGGAAAGAGTCAAGAGGAGGAGGTGACCAAAGGGAAAAAGGGGTGGATAATAAGACAAAGAAGGTAGAAGTTAACCAAGCTGATTTATAGGGTCTTTGTTGAAGCCTGTCCTTTCCTTCTGCCCCCATCTCAGCCTCCAACAGGGCACCTCTTTCCCTGGTGACCAAGTCTCCTGGGTTCATTGCATACTTGTTTAATACGTATCTTGACTGCACTAGGTTCTGTTGATTGTGAATATCTGGCTTTTCATAGCAAAATTTCCAACCTGTAAAAGCTGGGTGATTGTGAGAATTGCAGCCTCATGTTTCTGAGAGGGCTGCAGAGGTAAAGTCAAGTCTCGGGGAACACTGTGTTTCTATTGAATATGTAATCTTTCATGGTCCTATGGAATCCAAAGGAAATCTAACCTTGTGACTTCATCAGTGATCACAAATTCATTTCTTTTTAAAGTTTATTTATTTATTTTGAGAGAGAGAGGAGAGAGAGAGAAAGAGAGAGAGAGAGAGAGAGAGAGAAAATGGGGGACAGGCAGAGAGAGAGGGAGAGAGAATCCCAAGCAAGCTCTGCACTATGGGTGCAGAGCCCCATGTGGTGCTCAAACTCATGAACAGTGAGATCATGACCTGAGCTGAAATCAAGAGTCAGACACTTAACCGACTGAGCCACCCAGACACCCCAGTGATCACAAATTAAAAAAACAAAAACAAAAACCTAGGATCCAAGATAAGTAACTGCTGATACTCAGGTTTGATAAGACACAATGGATTTAAATAATTGCTGAGGTTAATCTCTTTTCCTTGATTTAAATGAAATTATTTATTATTGGTCAGGGATCCATGTTTCCAACACATATCAAATAATGAAACAGGTATCACGGTTCTCACCCACTTATTTCCAAAGCCCAGGCTTAAGTAACATGATCATCAAGTTTAGAATAAGGGACACGGTTTGCTAGGGAAGTTAAGAGTGTGATATCCTTGCGATTTGATAGGTAGTGTAACACTACAAAAGGAGCAAACTCCCTATTACACAACATGAGATCAGAATCCTAGAAATGATTCTTACCTGTTATGACCTTGGGCAAGCTTCTTAACTTCTCTCAGTTTCTACATCTGCATAGAGGAAGTGATGATTTATACATTGTGAGGTTGTTGGAGTCAAATGAAATCACGCATGTAAAACACCTCTTACAATGCCTAGAACATTAGCAAACAGTCAAATAACACCTTGCTACCTCAACTTTTTGAGCCTCATATTACTTTTCTGCATTGAGCTGATTGGGACAAGTATTAGATGGGACAAATATTAGGTAACAAAGCAGCTTCTATCTGGAATATTGCCTGTAGTTGTGACAGACGGAAATGAGAATAAACTGAGGAAATTGTTGGTCTTTAAAGTCTCTACCCAGAACTGATAATTCTGCTCATTCATTGGCCCATGCAAGTGACTTGGCCATACATGGATTCAACAGAATGGAGAAGTCTACTCCTGCCATATGGAGAAGCAGCAAATATTGGTTAAGAATAACAATTTACCACAGGGTTGATCTAGCTGAGTGCTTACTTCCCCAAACTGTCCAAAACAACTTGGAGAGATAATGAGCATCTAATTCTATGATTATCCATTCACTTGAAAACTTTTTTATATAATTCCATTTACTTATCTTTTAAGTTTCAATTCAGAAAATTCTTTCACCTTAGTCTCCCTGGACTTTTCTTGATGAAAAAAAAAACTCTTTCCACTGTGGTGTACCATTATTTTCTCTTCCAAGAGCATGCGTCACACTCTGCCACATGTTATAATGTATTGTTTCATACATATTTTCTTAATGGTACGTATCTTCAAGGAGTCTACAACCTGTGTCTCATTCATCCTTTGGACTCCCAAGTTACCTCATTCAGTGTCTTGCACACTATTGGTTTAAACATTTGTAGAGATTCAATGAAGGGCTGAGAAGAGAGGCAAACTGGTATGTGTGGGCAGGGTGGAGGAAGTGAGGGCTACACAATGGAGAAATGTCTCCCCCCCTTTTTTTTATAAGTTGATGGTTATTTTGTTTTAAGTTTATTTATTTATTTTGAGACAGAGCATGAGCAGAGGAGGGACAGAAAGCTGTGAGAGGGAGAGAGGGAGGGAGGGAGAGAGAGAGAGAGAGAGAGAGAGAGAATCCCAAGCAGACTCCACACTGTCAGCACAGAGCCTGATGTGGGGCTTGATCTCACGAACTGTGAGATGATGACCTGAGCCAAAATCAAGTCAGGCACTTAACAGACTGAACCACCTGGGTGCCACAAAATGTCTCCTCTTGAAGTCAAATATGTTTTCTGGAAGTCCTTGGTGGTGATCATAGAAAACCCCTGAGGGAACTGGAATGTCCGCTGAGACTCTTGCAGGGTTCAGAAAAGACAAAGGCTGTTAGACAAAATAAAAGCCATCAGAGAACTGTATCAGCTAGTTTACAATTAGCAGTTACTGCAGCAAGGAGATGCATTCGTTCCATTCTGACAACAAAGGCTACATAACTGCACCAAAACTGTTTGTCCACACCCTTTCCAGGATGCGTTAAGCATTTACAAACAGAAACAAATAGCCTTAGCACTGGTGGAAGCAGCCAGAAAAGTGGCTTTCTTTGGCTGTCCCTGATCCATGAGCATCGGGCACCAGCATGTGATATAGTACGGTTGCCATGTGGGTGCATTAGCCATATCTTCCTGTTCCTTTTTTTACCGAGAGTCTTTAGTGCTAAGTCAGGTCTGAGAAAGAGCTAAGGAAGATCAATCTTTCCTTATTGACTAGAGATACTCAGGGAATGACCTGTATTTTTTTTTAATTCGACGACATCTTTTTTAAGTTCATTAATATATTTTGAGAGAGAAGGGAGGAAGCGGAGGGGCAGAGAGACAGAGGGAGAGAGAGAATCCCAAGCAGGCTCTACACTGTCAGCGCAGAGCCCGACATGGGATTCAAACACACGAAACCGTGAGACCATGACCTGAGCCAAAATGAAGAGTGGGATGCTTAACCCACTGAGCCACCCAGGTGCAGCTAAATTCAACTACTTTTTATTGAGAATCTACTATATGCCAGACACTGTGACAATTTGAGTCTATTCAGTCCCTTAGGCAATCCTAGAGTCTTATTCTCAACGTGTTTTTACACATGCTGTTTTCTCTGCCTGAAATACTCTAATCTCTGCCCTGAATAACCACTACTTCTCCTTTCTGTTTTGGTTTAGACATCCCATCATTTGGGAAGAATTTCTAGGCCTCCAATCCAACTTTTAGGTTCCCCTTCTCTGTGCTTTCATAACTATATAGACTTCCCTCATCACAGCACAAACATTGTTGTACCCTCTGGTTGAATTGTCTGTAGCTTCTGTTGGCCTATTTGCTCTGGGGGGACAAGGCCTCTTTCTAGCTCATTGCCATATCCCCTGCATCACTGTAATGGCTGCTGAAAGTTGATTAATGTATCATCATATTTTTATGGCCATCCTATGATTATATTGTTACAATATATTACCATGTCAGTGCCCTGTAATAGTGCTGAATGTGTGTGTACCTTTGAGGGATTTAGCCATTTGTAGCTAGCTGTAATTTTTAAAGAGTTGTCTCTAGAACTTCTCTGGACTGCTTTGTCAGAGCAATTTGAGTAAAATGCTCTTTTTTTTTTTCAGTGAGATGAACAAAGCCAAAAATCAAGACCTGTGTTCTGTGTTTGGCTCTGTAACTATCTTGCTGTGTGCTCTTGGGAAATAAGTTCACCTCTCTGAAGGGTTTTCAGCATATGTCAAAAAAGAGAACAAGAAGGTGGAATAAAATATGTCATAGACATTCTATGACTACCATTCTGTGGTGATGTTACAACATAACCCAAACATTTTTTTACTTTCCTCTGACGGAGTGGTGGGCTCTATGTTCCCTCCTCCTCTTCAATATGGGCTCTGTGACTGATTATTGAATAAAATATGGTAACAGTGATACTGTGCCAGTTTCCAGGCCCAGGCTAAGAAATTGACAGCTTCTACTTCCTGCCTTTTGGGATGTTCACACCTGAAACCCAGCTACCATTCCATAAAAAGGCCTAAGCATCCCACGGAGAGGCTCACCATGGAAATAAACTGAGTTCCCTGGTCCCCGGCCCCAGCTAAGCTCTCAGCTGACTGCCAGCACTAAGTTACCAGCCATGTGAGTGACCCATTTTGAAAGTGAATCCTCCAGGCTCCACTTGAGCTGGCCCAGCCAATGCTGCATAAAGCAAGGAGGAGCTGGCCCTGCCCAGACCTCCTGAAATTGCAGATTCATGAGCAAAACCAATGATTGTTGTGTTTTGAGCCACTAGGCTCCGGAGCACTTTGTTACACAGCAATAGATGGCTGACACAACATTTGTTACTTCACAGTGTCTCAGACCTTTCATCCACTAGAATATTCTGCTGCATGTTAAATTAGCTCCAGACCTTTGACAAATCAATGCTCACTCCAAATTTATAACAGGAACAAGAAAAGTAAGGGGGATATGCCATCAAGTGATCAAATGTTGGGCCTTCTGTGCTTCTCAGCAGAGGTTAATGGAGAAAGCTTTGGTTAAATCAACTAACGTAAGTGACAAATGGGCCAACCACTCTCTATTGGAATGTTAGTTCTATGATCGATGACAGTTCTTTGCAGGACTTTCTGGAGATGACTGCCAATTATAGGTAAATCCCCAAACCATAATGAAAACTTTCTTTTTATTTATTTTGTGTAAAGTGATGTTCTCCACAGTGGCACTGAGGTGTCCACTTACATCTGTGTCCCCTCAGTGACCTGGGGCTTGGAACCCTGACCGTTTCTTTAAAAATGGCATTATGCTGTATGTAAAACAAGATTTTTACACCCCAAATAAATAAAACTCTAGCTAAAATAGTTCAGGGTTTATAAAGAAGAGAGGGTCTTCTTCCTTAGTAGCTAAGTAGTTCACTGTCAATGGGCTTGGGAAATAAGGATTGATGGCTACCAGTGGTTCCTGGGAATGTGGCTTCTGGACTAAATACCAGGACTTAACTTTTGGGATGATCCCCCTTCTAAATGAGGGCAATGGCCTTTTTCCCTTGGGACATACTGATTATGAGCAACAACCATGAAGCCAGATAATCTGGGTAAAAGCCCAGCTCACTAGCTGCATGACCTTAGACAAATTACTAAGCCTTTTTATGACTCTGTTTGCTCATCAAAGTGATAATAGTCGTGACTACTTCATAAGATTTTTTTTTTTAAGGTTAAATGAGTTAATGCGTATAAAGAACTTGGAACAATGCCTGCAACCACAAAAAGCACTATATAAATGTTAGCTATTGTTGTTACTGTTAATATTGCCTTTGGTTACTACTACTTTTATTTCCTCATTACCTTATAGCTAAGAACCCTACTTAGAATTAAATCCTTTATATGTGGACACCAGACAGAGCCTGCCATAACCAGGAGGCCTTTATTAATTTTAAAAATCCTGAACATACCACTGAAACAGGCATGTTTGGGCCTCCCTTTTCTTCTCTTATTCCTGGGGCTTTGACACCCCCCCCCACACACACACACACCATTTCTCTTCCCAGGATCTGTCCACTCCCATCCCCCTTCCTCTAGTCAATCTTTACACCACCATTTAATCAACACAGTGGATTTGGGTTTTGAGGCCTGGTGGGTGCTTGTTGGTTTTCCCTAACACTCAAGTTTAAGTCCATGCCTCAAACTGAGTTCCCTGGAAATTGTGAGACAGAGTTGCGAGTGAAGGTTTATTGGGGAGTACCCCAAGGGGATACACCCCTGAGGAAGTGAGGGGGGCAGGACTGGACATAAGCCTCAGCTGATCCTACAGGGAACACTGGAGCTGGTAAGGGTCTCCAGAGTTGTCCCAGATTGAGAAGTTGAGGAGGCTGGACCGTTGAATCTCCAAGTCAGACACTGAGGCTGAACTCGCTGGAAGGGTGTGAACGTGGGCAAGGCTGCTTCGTGTAGCCAAGGGCACCTCCCAGCAAGGTACACAGCTGTGTCTGCAGCTGAGAGTCCCAGAAGCTGGGGATGGGAGCACTAGCTCTGACAAGAGGATCTGGATGGAGCACCACAGCATCCACTGAGTGGAGACAACTTATTTCAAGAATGATACATTTTCTGGGCACCTGGGTGGCTCAGTTGGTTAAATGTCCAACTTTGGCTCAGCTTATGATCTCACAGTTTGTGGGTTTGGGCCCCGCGTCGGGCTCTGTGCTGGCAGCTTGGGATTCTGTGTCTCCCTCACTCTCTGCCCCTCCCCCACTCTCACTCTGTCTCTGTCTCTCTTAAAGATAAATAAACACTAAAAAAAATAAAAAAAAAAGAGAATGATACATTTTCATATAAATCAAAACTACGATGAGATATCACCTCACACCTGTCAGAATGGCTAAAATTAACAACTCAAGCAACAACAGATGTTGGCGAAGATGCGGAGAAAGGGGCCCCTTATGCACTGTTGGTGGGAGTGCAAACTGGTGCAGCTGTTCTGGAAAACAGTATGGAGGTTCCTCAAAAAATTAAAAGTAAAACTACCTTACGACCCAGCAATGGCACTACTAGGTATTTATCCAAAGGATACAGGAGTGCTGATTCGAAGGGGCAATGCACCCCA
The DNA here is from genome assembly GCF_018350155.1 of Leopardus geoffroyi. Classification (NCBI taxonomy): domain Eukaryota; kingdom Metazoa; phylum Chordata; class Mammalia; order Carnivora; family Felidae; genus Leopardus; species Leopardus geoffroyi. Next base: position 37,417,072 of record NC_059343.1, read on the forward strand.
AATGTTTATAACAACACTACAGACAATAGCCAAAGTGTGAGAACAGCCCAAATGTCCATCAACTGATGAATGGATAAAGAAAATGTGGTGTATATATATATATATATATATATATATATACACATATACACAATGGAATGCTACTCAGTGATCAAAAAGAATGAAATCTTGCCATTTGCAATAATGTGGATGCAACTAGAGTGTATTATGCTAAGCAAAATAAGTCAGTCACAGAAAGACAAATATTATATAATTTCATTCATATATGGAATTTAAGATACAAAACAGATGAACATAGGGGAAAAGAAGTAAATATAAGGTAAAAACAGAGAGGGAGACAAACCATAAGTGACTCCTAAATACAGAGAACAAACTGAGGGTTGCTGGAGGGGAGGTGGGGGGAGATGGGCTAAATGGGTGATGGGCATTAAGGAGAGCACTTGTTGAGATGAGAACTGGGTGTTATATGGAAGTGATGAATCACTGGGATCTACTCCTGAAGCTGATACTATACTATATGTTAACTAACTTGAATTTAAATAAATAAATTTTGAAAGAAAGAATGGTATCTTGGGGTGCCTGGGTGGCTCAGTCGGTTGAGCGTTTGACTTCAGCTCAGGTCATGATCTCACGGCTCATGGGTTCAAGCCCCATGTCGGGCTCTGTGCTGACGGCTCGGAGCCTGGAGCCTTCTTCGGATTCTGTGTCTCCCTCTCTCTCTGCCCCTCTCCCACTCACACTCTGTATCTCTCTCAAAAAGGAATAAATGTTAACAAAAAAAAAATTAAAAAATAAAGAATGGTATCTTTTTAGCAAAAAGTGCTTCAGTGTCTACAAACAAGAAGCAAACAACTCAGGCCAATTACTCTCTGAGTCTCATTTTCTCCTATACATTGGAGATGAGATGGTTTGTAAGGACAAACAGAGCTCTACCACTGCATCTGTCCCATAGGAAACGATCAATTCTAGTTCTTGTCCTACCTTGCTCAGTTCCACGAGTCCAAGAGTCGCAGGTCCAGAATTCTAGCTCCTACTTTTTCAAATGACACTGGGGGCCTGTACTTTGGCTCTTGCTTAGGGTTGGCTCTGAGGGCAGGAAATGAATGTCACGTAAACACCTGCAATGAGCCAAGCTGTCTGCCAATTCATTTAACCCTCACCACGACACTGATGGGCAGGCATTAGCACCCTCATTTCATACAAGAGGAAAGTGAAACTCAGAGAGGTGAAGTGGCTTGCTCAAGGTTCCATGGCTAATGAGGGGCAGAGACAGGGTTCCGATCTAGGTTCACATACCGCTTCAAGTACTGCTGCCCTAGCCCAGGCATGGACGCCCTTCACTTTAAAGCTCAGGCTTCCAGAATGTAGCTGGGAACAAGAAATTAAAATTTTAAAGGGGATTAATATTTTAAAAATATTGATGTAATATTCTATTCTGCCTTCCTGAGCATGTGATCTTACCCTAGTTGACCCAGGATACTGAACTTCCTAGATATTTTTCTTGAGGTTTTGTGCTTGTGTGTGTATGTGTGTGCATGTGTGTGGTAGAAATGTTAAAGAAGGCGTAAACCATGATCATGTTCCCAAAATACCGTGCAGCAGGACAAACAGCCTTGTAAGTTCAGCTATGGTCTTTGGGGTGGATTTGCTCAATTTTTAGGACAGATTCTTCTGTCTCGTTCCTCTTTTGCACTGTAGTATCACCAGCCTCAAGGACTCAGAGCAGAACAGAAATTGAGGGAGTCCACCCAGCAAAGCCATGAGTCTTGCAGCTCAGTGCTAGAAGCAGAATGTGTCCCAGGGGAAGTAAGAGGCAGCCAAGCCCCTTTCCTTCCCAGAGGAAACTGGCAAGGAGAAAGAGCAAGAAAGAAATGGAAGAAAAAAAACCCAGTAGTTCTGAATTCCTGATTCTTTTCTCTCTGTGCTCCAGTGAGGAGACAGGGAGGTGATTTAGAGAAATTAGCGTTACACCAAGAATAAGTGAGGAGACCCAGCATGGCAGGATGAGGGATCCTTCAGCTGAGTCTTGGGGTGGACAGTTGGGCCAGAAGATGAGATGGAAAACTTGGCAGAAACCCAGGGGCCAGTCAGCAACTAGTGAGGGTGAGGGCAAGTCACCACTGAGCTTCAAATAAGCTGAAGGGGTTAGCAGCCTGGGGTTATACCACCGACAGCCATCAACGGATGGTGTAGGCGGGGCAGGTAGAACATGCCAAAAGGGAACTGAGGTGTTCCCCTTGTTGCCTTGAAGGCAGGGGCCACCTTGCCTGAGGACCTCAAGCCTTTCAAGTATCATGATGACCCATCTGTCCATTTCCCCCATTGGACCATAATGTATTAGCGATTCTCCACCTCCTGCCCCAACACAAAAACCATCTCCACCCTTTTCCACCTTGCTCTGCACAACAGAAGCCTGACTTTCATAGATTGTGTCAACTGAGCTCCCTTACCCTCCCACTTCTGGATGCCTTTTGCCAATGGAAGACACTCTCCAGAGTCCAGAGTGTGGGTAGAAATAGAGATAGGGGTCCTTTGCCTCCCGCTCCCTCCGTATCTCACAGTGGGTTACAAGTGACTGCCATCCCCTGCCGACGGTCCAATGGATAACCCTCTCCCTTGACTACAAGTCTCACTAAACTCTACAATCTCTTCCTCTTTTTACCCTTTTCGACTTAGGGGCAGTAGCACTCTCCTGCTGTGAGCCTTGGATGCTTCTCCATCCTTCCTTGGCTTCTCTTAACCCTGCCAACACCTTTGGAAAGAGCCGCCCAATTCAACAAATCCCTTTTGCGTGTGGTTTCCTGCTGCATAGAAAGACTTTCTGTCCTAGTTTGCCCTCAGACAGTCCCAGTCTATCCCAGATGTTCCAGTGTAAGGGGATCGCAGCACCCTCCTTTTACTCTCAGAAGATCCTTGCTGGCTAGTGTCCCACGGCTGGCACCCCACTGCTGTGCCGTCTTGGGGAGGGTGGCAAGAGGAAGCACTGGTGAACAGGGTTACATTGGAACCAGACTGGGCCGTCAACGAATGGGCTCTTCTGCTCACTCACAGGAGGGTGTCAGATTATAGATACAATCAAAGAAGCTAAATTTCCTCTACACTTGCGGGTTGTGGCGTGAATGATTTTTCAAGCCCTATTGCTCCGTTGTCACTCCTGGGGGACAGGACTCTACCTTAGGCATCTTTGCCAACTCCGCCGCATCTAGTGCCCTGCCTGGCCTGTGGTTCATAAACACAGTATGGATGAACAATAAGGGAATGGAGTCCCCATGTTCGATCAGTGTGACAACTCATTCACACAGGACCTGCATAGACTTCACAGAGGGAGCAGCTGATAAAGGGAAAGGAATTGGCAGAGCAAGTGTGTGTGTGTGTGTGTGTGTGTGTGTGTGTGTGGTGTATATGGTTGTATGTGCATGTGCTTGTGCATGTGTGTAGTTGTGTATGTGTTTGTGGGTGGTTGTATGTGTGCAGTTGTGAGTGTAGGTTTGGGCATGGGATTATAATCTAAATAGGAATTCACAGTGAAGAGTCGTTTCTGTTATTAGGACGAGCATGAAGTTTAGAAAAGCAGGATGCATCTTATATTTTAAAATCCTCCCGCTTGGGGAGCCTCAGTAGCTCCGTCGGGTAAGTGTCTGACTCTTGATTTCAGCTCAGGTCATGATCTCACGGTTTCATTAGTTCGAGCCCCTTGTGGGTCTCTTCGTTGATAGTGCGAGGCCTGCTTAGGATTCTGTCCCCCTCTCTCTCTGCCCCCCTGGCTCTCTTCCTCTCTCTCAAAAATTAATAAACTTTAAAAAAATAAAATAAAATCCTCCTGCTTTGCCCTTCTTCCTGCACACACCCCTTGGGGCCAGTCAGGCTCCTTGCATCTCAGTTAGGACTCACCGCCTCCACCTCCTGCCAACCTCATTTTCTCTTTGGATGAATAAGTAGAAAGATCACCATGGAACTCATCAGTTCTGTGGAAGGGGCTGTACTCAGTCACCCCACCACTGCCTATGGCGACTTCTCAGAAACTCAGCCCTGCTAAGAGCCACCTTATTTCCTCCTGGGTGGTTTTGCACTTTCAGGCAGTGGTGTTCATCAGTGAGACGTGATCAGAGGCAGACGCTGTGGCAGGAAGCCTCCTGTGTACTCAGTACAGGTCTGCTCCCAGGAAAAGCCCTGCTGCCTTTCTGGGCTCCTTCTCCCTGCCATGTATGGGTCACTGTTCACATTAAATAGCCTCTACCCTCGGGTCGGAGTTTCCTTTAGTGCGGGTCACCGTTCTATTGCAGCGACTTGTGCTTACCTTCCCGTCTCTTCTACCGGCTCCTTTTCATCTTTTCTCTGGTCGTGGCCACAAGACCCTAAAATCCCTAACAGTCCCCCTGAGTTCTGACTCTAGCCCCTTGTGTCTGGTCCCACCTGCTTCCTACACCCTGAAAGGACAAGAGATTTCCCAACTAGAGAGATAGGGTCACGGTCTTAACATGTTTTGTTCATCGTCCCTTCAAAGGGTGGAGTCTAATTTCCCCTCCCCTTGAACGTGGGCTGGCCAGAGTGATTTGCTTGTAACAAACCAAATGTAATGAAAGCGCTGTTTTCTTTTTTTTAATGTTTATTTATTTTTGAGACTGAGAGACTGGGAGCAGGGGAGGGGCAGACAGAGAGGGAGAGGGAGACAGAGAGAATCCCAAGTTGGCTCTGCACTGTCAGCACAGAGCCTGATGTGGGGCTCAAACTCACAAACCATGAGATCATGACCTGAGCAGAAGTCGGGTGCTTAACCCGCTGAGCCACCCAGGCGCCCTGAGCCAAAACTAAAAAAAAAAAAAAAAAAAAAAAAAAAAAAAAAAAAAATTTATTAAAATTGTTTTTAATGTTTATTATTTATTTTTGAGAGAAGCAGAGAGAGACAGAGTGCACACAGGGGAGGAGCAGAGAGAAACAGAGACAGAATCAGAAGCAGGCTCCAGGCTACGAGTTGTCAGCATAGAGCCCGATGTGGGGGTCAAACTCACAAACCGTGAGATCATGACCTGAGCCAGTGTCGGACGCTTAACCGACTGAGCCACCCAGGCGCCCCAAAAGTGCTGTTTTATGATCACCAAGGCTCCACCATAAAATACAGACAGCTTGGTCTGACTCTGTCTCTCTTGGGACTCTCACTCCTAGAACCCATCCCAGACCCCAGGGATAGGCCACATGCAGACGTTCTGGCTGAAAGCGGGCATCACTCCACAGACACGTGAGAAAAGAAGCCTTAGTGATGACTCGTGCCTGCCCCAGCCACTGTCTGACTGCAACCACATAGGAGAACCTCAAGGGATAAACCAGCTAGCTGAGCCCAGTCAACCCCCAGGCCCACGAGGAATATTAAGAAATGATTGCTGCTGTTTTCATGCCATTGTGTTTGGGGTGGTTTGTTAGATAGCTATAGACAACCATAATGAGAACCAAGAAGAACTTGCAGAAAGTTCACAGAGAGCCAGAGGGTGATTTAAAGGTTATACATAAAACACAATAACATGCTGGGGAGTCTGAGCTTTTTCGTCAACCAAAGGAAAGATCAAGGGGAAATTTTAAAATGTCTTTAAAAAAAAAAAAACACACAGCAAAGGAGCTTAAACCTTCTGATTTCCAGTGAGGACAGCATAAGAGGAAATCAGATTAAATTGCAGCATGACGAATTTGGGATTGATGTAATTTTGGGGTTGGCAGTGCTCTTTTGAGTGAGGGTGAAAAGCCATGGGCACGCATATTTTAACAATCGTGTATTGTCTTTATTGCCTACCCATCCGGTTAGGTGCCTGCCCTCGCTTCATGTGCACTGTAGCCTCTAAAAAATGATAAATACAAAACGTAATTAATACATATTGAAGATGACATGTGTGAATGTCTTCAGATACACATTATTTTGAGATTTAAACATCATAAAAGAAAGAAATCATGCCCAAACCAAACTTCCTTAAAATGGTATCATCTTTCTAAACAGAATAATAAAAAAATAATTGAACAACTCCAGGTTAATTGGTTTGAGCCCATGTAATATAATTTGCCAAAAAAACCCACTGAGAAGTGGGCGGACATGAGGGATATCACTTCTTAGCAGTCTCATTAGACACAGGACTATTTTGCAATTCTACAGTTTTCAACTTTTCTCAACTTGGAAGGTTGCCCCTGTCCCCCCATCTCATCTCATCTGTCTGTCAGTTAACTATTGCTAAGTAACAAGCACTCCTTACCCAAAATAAAATATCATGAAGCTTAATACCCGTTTATATAGCTCATGAGTCTGTGTGTTGGCTACGTCAGATCACCTCCTATGATTTTTTTTAAGTTTATTTATTTATTTTGAGAGAGAGAGAGAGAGGAGCAGAGAGAGAGGGAGAGACAGAATTGTGAGCAGACTCTGTGCTGTCAGCACAGAGCCTGACTCAGGGCTCGATCTCATGAACCATGAGATCATCACCTGGGCCGAAATCAAGAGTGGGACGCTTAACTGACTGAGCCACCCAGGTGCGATGGTTTTGAAACTCTAGCCTGAAACTGGTATAGACAATTTTGAGATGTGTTGAGCCATGCAAAAAGTGAGATGCTCTGTAGCTACCAGGAATATGGTAGCTCACGCATGAACAGAGACTCAAGAACCCTTGACTAGACCCCCAGCCCCACTCAGCCTGTAAATATACTTGTGTTCCTATTTCCCATCCCTTCCGCTACTTATCCACCCACTGCCACTCTTTGGGCAGGGCAGAGAGCTAGGTTTACAGAAAGCATCCAGAAGCCTCTTGGAGGAACAAGAGCAGCCCCCACTCCACGCCTTAAACATAATCACAAAAGCCGAACTCAGAGAATTTTTTTTCTCTATAGCTTCTGCTGCAATTTTTGATGCTGGAGGGCATTTATTCAGCTTTTATTATTTTCTTGTTAAAGAATATTTAATCTTACTGGTGGGTGGGTGTGGGTGGTGATCACATCAGAGAGAAGAGAAAGAAATCCAAGCGTGTTTCTGAGGGAAAAAAAAATATGTATTAACCATTATATGGTGGCGCATTCTTTATAGTTAATATGCAGCTCAGGCAAGAACATAATAGAATAGCTTCCAAACTATGCAAAAAGCAAAATCAACTCTGTGTAGACCCTATCCTGTGTTAACAAACTCGGAGCTGTATTCTCTAGGAAATCAGATTCCTTTGCTGGGGATGGTTTTCAGAGTTTATGTATTGTTTATGAAATGCCCTGGAGCTAGAAAGTTACACTAGCAAAGCAATGGATGGGAGGTCCTCTTGACTACAGTGTTGAAGGCTCAACACAGAAAGCCCAAGAGAGCTAAGAGAGGGCATTGGAATGCTTAAAATATAAGTAATGAAGCCAGAATCTGGGGGAAAAGCATCTAAATGACATTGCCATTAACCAAATCACAGTTCAGTAAAATCCTATCGATTTATACCTACCATATCATTTATTATAGTGGAACTACCCTTTTCATTTGTCCCAGGAAACACTACTCTGCGATATGCTATTTATTTGTTATCTTCCGTTTTCTGATTCGTACAACAGGAAATAATAATAATCCCTACTTTGTGACACCATTGTGAGGATTGCATGGGGGAAGACATGTCAAGTTCTTAGCCTAGTGCCTGGTACGTAATACCAGCTAACATTTACAGTAATTCTTATCATTCCTGCTGCAAGGCAGTATAGTGGAGGAAAGAACATGCATTTTGAAATTTGATAGGATTGGATTTTAATCTCGGGTTGTCATTGTTGTTGGTAGGCTTTTTCTTTTAATTTTTTAATGTTTATTTATCGTTGACAGAGAGAGAGACAGAGCATGAGTGGGGGGGGGCAGAGAGAGAGGGAGACACAGAATCGAAGCAGGCTCCAGGTTCTCAGCTGTCAGCACAGAGCCCGATGCGGGGCTTGAACTCACGAACCGTGAGATCATGACCTGAGCCAAAGTCGGATGCTTAACCAATTGAGCCACCCAGGTGCCCGGGTTTTTGTTGTTGTTGTTGTTGTTGTTGTTGTTTGTTTTTGTTTTTTCTTTTGTAATGTGTCCTTGGGCATATCATTATAAAATTGGGGTAATCTGGCTTCTATGGTTGCTGTGAGGTTTAAGTAAAATTACTTTCAAAGAGAATTGAATGCAGTGTTGGGCACATGGAAATTGATGAATGAATGATAGCTGTTATCACCTCACGGAACTGTCATAGTCCCTAGAAGGATATGTTTGGCCAATGCTGTACCTGATGTTGTGCAAGAATGAACCACTGTACTTCAGGATTTGCAGTAATTATGGGCTGAGTCCATTCAGGTCCTCCTAGAGGATGGGAGGATGCAAAGGACACTTAACTGGGAGAGAAGCTATGAAGGATAAAGGGGGGAGGGGCAGGAGTAGCAGGGGAGAGACTTCAGATCTCAATGCAAGTCTGACCCTTGAGAAGGGAGAGGGAAGGAAGACGGTTGGGTGAGAAGGGCCGCAGGTATAGTGCAGCTCTGGAAAAGTCTCTGGCAGGCCGAGGTGGAGCCCCAGAGCAAAGACTGCCCATGGGAGGAGTCCTGCGTAAGGCAGAATGGCCAGCTCTGGGCGCCCCCCCCCCCGCCCCTCCCCACCCCTGTCGTGCTGTCATTGGGTGGGAACAGCCTGGCCAAAGTGTGGCCTCAGCAGGACTGCTGCAGCAGATCCCAAAGGGAAGATGCAGCAGCTGGGGGCCGTCAGTGATCTCTGCTCCTCTGAGGGGAGGAGGGACCTCTGAATGGTGTACCTCCATGGTGTACCTCCATGGCCACCACTAGGGGCCATGTTCAGTTCCATCTCAGTCACAGTTATCTTTGTTCATCTTAGTTAGTTCCTGGTCTGGGTCAAGCCCTCACAATAGACCCTCTGTAAAATGTGGAGTGGAATAGAATTTTCTAAGGAAAGAAGTACTGCCAAGAGTAGTTCTGGAGAATAATTGAGGCATTTCATCCAACAAATAACGATATTTGCTGAAAAATAGATTTGTTGAAAAATCAACTTAATGGTTTCTATTTGGAAAAGAACAATGCAAGTGTCAATCTGTCCTGCTTGGTTCCTTCGAGGAAGGTAGGCCATAAGTCTCCTTTATAGGCATTTAGCTGGAAAAAAAGTATATTTTTAAGTGACATCTTTTATCCATGAATCTTCAATAATTCATTCTGCTTTCTCTTCCTGTCTCATTGCATGACTCAGATTTATTTAAATTTTTTGTTTTAGGGGGACCTCAGGAAGATAATAGTAGAAGTAGATTGGAGGGATATAGCAAATTTACTTCAAGCTTTAATTTCCTCTGCTATGAAACCATTGCTTTTTCCATTTTTCACCTTTATCTACCCCTTCATTTGTGATATTGGAGAGGAAAAAAATTTTCCTCTATCCTCTTAGGTTCAGTGTTTGGGGGTCGTGAATTAAGCTGACCAAAGACAGATTAACACAAGAAAAGGCAGATTTTAATCACGTACACAGGGGACTGCACCAAGAAATGTGAGTCAAGGGGCGATTAGAATTGAGTCTTACCTGGCATCTTAATAGAGGAAGGGGAGAAGATGAACACCTATGGGAAAGCGAATTATTTTTTAGAAAGATAAATGAGCCCTCAAGAGAGAGACATATGATAGTGTTTTGACAATGTCTGTTCAGGTGTGTTGTGGAGGCTTCTTATGTCCAGTGATGAGTCAGTCTTCCCCAGTTGCTCCCAGGGAGGGGATATACGACAATTGAATTCTTTTGAGTTCTTTTGGGAAGCTCTGCTTTTAGGTGGATAAGAAATCTCAGGAACTCAAATGCCTTCCACTCAAAATAATTTTTATGCTACAGTGGTGCACTTTGGACTCTCAGTGGTGTGAATGCTGAACTATAGGTGTGTCACATAATTTGAGGGCCCAGATCAAAGGTGGTATGGAAGAGCCGGTAATGGTGCTCATATTGTCTCAGTAGCTCAGTATTTCTTCACTATTTAATGGTAGTGGAAAACAAACGAAATGTCATTCACTGATGGCATAGGTCATGGAACCGGCTCTTTGGAAAGAGAAAAAAATTACAACCTTTCCGATTAGAACTTTATCGTGATAAGGGAGAGGCATTGGAATTGAGGGCAGGGAAGGGAAGAAAAAGGATGGAAGACACCAGACTGGAGATTCAGGGCCAAGCAAGAGCTGGTTTGTGGCTGAATCCACTCACTGTTCAAGAAGAGCCAACAGGTGTCAGATATATGAAACCAGAGGAAGCATCACCTCCCCAGGGAATCGACAGTGCTAATAAATCAGCAGCGGGCCTGGATAAATTAAATCTTGGCAGTGTAGGCAGAGGCCGTGACCGAAGTTGCTTTGACCCCTTCTCAATTCTCTACCCCAATGAAAATGAGATGAGGGTGTAAACAAACATTGGTGTTTATGCAGCTGGTATCCTGTTGGCATCATTTTAAACTTTTTGATTAAAAACAACGTGGGGGTTTGTTGTTGTTTTCGATGCTGTTTGAAAGTCGGGCATCTCTGAGAGGCAAGGGCAACAGGGTTATATACTGTATAAGTTTGCTGACATGACTTTGTCTTTGACCAGAGTGGCGCAGGACTAACTAATTGACTCAAACTTGTGTTAAGAGTGTATTTGATGGGGCGCCTGGGTGGCTCAGTCAGTTAAGCGTCTGACTTCGGCTCAGGTCATGATCTCATGGTTCGTGAGTTCAACCCCCACATCGGGCTCTGTGCTGACAGCTCAGAGCCAGGATCCTGCTTCAGATTCTGTGTCTCCTTCTCTCTCTGCCCCTCCCCCACTCACACTCTGTCTCTCTCTCTCTCTCTCAAAAATAAATAAACATTGAAAAAAAATTTTTTTAAATAGTGTATTTGAGGGGTGCCTGGGTGGCTCAGTTGGTTAAGCATCCGACTCTTGATTTTGGCTTAGGACATGATCTCATGGTTTGTGATATCGAGCCCCAAGTTGGGCTCTGCTATGACAGCACAGGGTCTGCTTGGGATTCTCTCTCTCCTTCTCTCTCTGCCCCTCCCCTGTTCATGTGTGCTCTCTCTCTCTCTCAAAATAAATAAATAACCTTTAAAAAAAAAGTGTATTTGAAATTCACCAGAGGTGAATTTGTAGTGATCAAAAACCTGTAAACAATCTGAATATACATCATTGGGGAAAGTGTTGAATAGATTAGAATATGCCCAGATTACACAGCTATTAAAAAATGTATTCAATCAATACCTATTGACCTGGAAGGATATTCATGAAGGAAACAATAACAACAACAGCCTGCTGTTAAAAATCATAGTTCTTTGACTTTAGTTGGTAGAGAGATGAATTTCTTACCTGGAGTTTGGTTCACTTTTCTATGCTTTGACATAACTAAAATAATCCTGAGAAGATGAGGGTTATAATATTAGAAAGATGGGGGCGCCTGGGTGGCTCAGTTGGTTAACTGTCTCACTCTTGGTTTCAGCTCAGTCATGATCTCACGGTTTCTGAGATTGAGCCCTGAATCCGGCTCTGCACCTTGACAACGCGGAGGCTGCTTAGGATTCTCTCTCCCTCTCTCCCTCTCTGCCCCTCTTCCGCTTGTGCTCTCTCTTTCAAAAAGAGTATTAGAAGTACCACTTTCCAAAAGTTAAAAGAGTAAGAGAATTTAGGGAGGTAAAGAGGAGAGAGACAAATGTTGTAAATTATCTGGTTAGGGTGAGGTCCTTTAAAAGAATTTTCTCTGGAGAGAAGGAAAGACTAGAGGCTGCACACTACTGTTTGAGTCTGCATAGAAATGGAGGGGGAAAAAAGCAGTCAATGTGAAAGGCCTAGAATCACACACACAACCTCATTTCTGTTTAGAGCATTGCAGTTTTAAAGACATTTTTACATCCAGTTCCTCACTTGTCAGAGAGCTGGATATATGCCTGCCATTTCACAGGGAAAAAAAAAATAAAAATAGAACTTAGATTAGTTCTGCCTAAATTCTGTCTCTGAGTGCCAGCTAAATTGGATAATTGATAAAATCTGTATGTGGAGTCAGTCAAGAGAAAATTAAGGTTTTCTTCATTGGAGTTTAGAATTGAGATAGTCCTCAGTGTAAATAAACGCATGAACTGTGCTGTGGATGAGGCTCTCAGCACTCCTGTATCTTACACGGGCTCTGGCAGATTGGGGGCAGAATGAGAATGGAATAGAAGGGACACCATATGGGTAGTGATGCAGGACAAGTGGGGACAGCAGAGAACCTGGAGTAAGGAGGTCAGGAAGAATTGAGGTCACGATTGGGGTGATCCAGGGTATAGAAGTTCCTCTTCTGGTAATGGGGGACCAGTTAATTAAGACCAACCTTTCTGCTGAAGACACCTAAAAGAAGAAGCTAGGATCGATCAATCTGTCTATGTATCTATCTTATCTATATCTACAAAACACATACACCCCAGTATATTAAAAATATATTCTAGAAAATACCAGTTCATATACCTAAAACCAGGGTGCGGAATTACCGGGCCATGAACAAAATGAAAAAAGATAGACACCCAAGGAGAAAATCAGAGTTTGGGGCCATTTTCCTCCTAGGGCATTTGCCAATTCCTTACCAGGTGACTGAGAACCTAAAATGCTTGCATTTTAGCAGCCTTAAATGATGCTTTTGAGAGCCTTACAAGGATACAGATACAGGGTTTGGCATTCAGGATTCTGTGGTCTTGGAACTGACCATAGGAGGGCTGTCTACAAGGAGAGAGGGTACACCCTCAGATACTGCTGCTCAGCTTGCTCCAATCCTGGAGTGGATTAAAGGGATCTTGGGTTGCCTACATCCCCAGACCCTGGCAGAAGCAAATGGAAACCCACTCCGGAGAAGGCTAACATTATCCTATGCCTCATATTCTTTCTATAAATACTTGTAAATACAAAACCTGGCAAGCAAAAATTAACCAGATGCATAAAGAGACAAGCCCAAATGCCTTGGAATGGCATCTTTAAAAGGTTGAAAGAAACCCACCACCATCTTGGAATTCTGTACTCAGTGATCATTTCCTTCAGTGATAAAGGTGACAAACACATTGTTTTAGCTATCTATTGATGCATAACCATAGCACCACAAACTTAGTAGCTTAAAAATAACATATATTTATCATCTGATAGTTTATTGGGTCAGGAGATTGAACGTGGGTTAGCGGGGTCCTCTGCAAGGCTGCAGTCATGTGTTGGCCAGAACTGGGTTCTCGTTTGAGGCACTACTGGGGAAGAATCTGTTTCCAAGCTCGCCATGCGTTTTCATTCAGGCTTGAAGACTGAGGGTGTCAATTTTTTGCTAGCCTTCAGCTGGAGGCTAGAGGGTTTAAACCCATGTATCAAGAGGAAGGCTGAAAATCAATGAGATAAGCATTCATCTCAAGAAATTAGGAAAATAAAGGCAAATTAATCTCAGAGAAAGTAGAAAAAGAAAATAATAAAAAGCGGAAGTGAATGAAATAGGAAAAATACAATAGAAAGTATCAACAAGGATAAAAGTTGGTACTTTGAATCAAATAAAATTGATCAAAATCATAAAAATCACTGTACCTCCTACAGATATAAAATAATTCATAATTTCAAAATTTTAGATCAGCTGGAAAAATTTATAGAAAGATACAACATTATAAGCCTGACACAGAATAAACAGAGAACCTGATGAATACATTTTTAAAAATGGAATTTATAAATTTTTCTACAAAGAAAATTCCCAAATGACTTCATTAGTAAATTCTACTCAATTAAGGGAAAAAGAATGCCAACCTGTCAAAAATTCATCTGAAGTATAGAAAAAAAATGGAACATTATCTAACTCGTTTTGTGAGAGCAGGAGAACTACAGATACTGAAATCTAACAATGACATGACAAGACATAATACTTCAGGTCAATATCATTGGAGAACATACACGTAATATCATATCCAAACAATCTGATAGCCATTCAAATTTACCAATATATAAAAATATAATATATCCAAATCAAGTTGGGTTTATTCTAGAGAGGCAAGGTTGACTTAAAAATAGATCACGAAGCAGTGCATTTCACCACAGTAACAAGATTAAGGACAAAAATCATATGATTGTCTCCATAGATGCTGAAACAAATTTGATAACATTTTGTATCCATCTGTGGAGGTAAAAGCTCCACTGAGTGACCTAGTAATAAAAGGAAACTTTCTTAAACTGATGAAGTTATCTACAACAAAAATAGCACTTACAACAAAACTCTACTTCATCATAAATTACTGAAAGCTTTTACTTTGTGATGAGAACAAGACAAGATTGCCTGCCCTCACTACTTCTACTGGTCATCGTACCTTAATGCTCCATCAAAGACTTGGAACTGACATAGAGAACAGAAATAACCGAACTTTACAAGTGTGCTTGGCTCTACTCTTTGGGGGAAAGGGCATGACCAGGACTATCTTGTTCTCATTTTGGTGTATCTTTCTATTACATTTTGTGTCTCCTGAAGTTAGTTCTATGCAAATACAATAGAGTATCTGGTGGAATATCTAAAAATACGGTTAATGGCAATTTGAGTTGACTTCTAAGGGGAGGAGACATTTCGAATGGGCCTCTCTTTAATCTAACGGGGCTTTCTGAGGCCTAGAGAAAACCCCTATTTGTGCCTTATCCGGGCCAAAGTTGCTAAAGTATCTTCTTTTGCTTTCAGTATGGTTGAGAACAAGGTGGAGTACTGAGAGAATACTATTTTAGAAGACATTTTCTCTGGGGCTATTTTTTTGGTTAGGATGAAATCACCAGGACACCAGCATATGTTTGGGTACCTAGGACTGACTGATGAGTATTGTGACTCACGTACTCTTAAAGAAAATAACATGCATCCAGCTCTTACACGCATAGGAAAGTGCCTAAGCCTGGTAAGCTTAGCGTCAACAATTGGGATGGTGACAAAATAATTTATTTTAATAGTTGCAATTAGAGATGCTTGCGTGGCTCAGTCGGTTAAGTATCTGACTCTTAGCTTTGGCTCAGGTCATGATCTCTCAGTTTGTGAGTTTGAGCCCCACATCGGGCTCTGCGCTAACGGCATGGAGCCTGCTTGGGATCCTCAGTCTCTCCTCTCTCTCTCTGTCTGCCCCTCCCCTGCTCGCTCTCTCTCTCTCTCTCTTTCTCAAAATAAACTTAAAAAATTTACGATTACTAGACAACTTAAAGTAGCAGGGACGTTAGTGTTAGAATTAATGAAGGTCTTTGCATGTTAGACTGACAGGCCATGCAGATACAAAGGAAGCAATAGATGTAATCTACACAGACATCAGTGCAACTCTGATTATATTAAAATGATATTCTTTGCCAAAAAACAGGAAGATTCATCTGCTGTTCTTAGATATCTACTGGGAGGGTAATAGTCAGTAAAGGGTCATCGAGGTGGCCAGTGTGTACATGAAAATTATAAAACAAATAATGATTTGTCAAAGTCAGCATGACTATCCTCGGGAATGTGTTTATAGATCCTTCAGTGAATTTAGGATGTTTCCCTAGATGGCATTAGCATTGTCTCCTGTTTAGTCTGACGTAAGTGGTCACAACTAACCATGACAATTCTTTCCATTGATTTGGCTGTTGTCAAGCTGTATGTATGCAATGTCAAAAGAGCAGGGGCGCCTGGGTGGCGCAGTCGGTTAAGCGTCCGACTTCAGCCAGGTCACGATCTCGCGGTCCGCGAGTTCGAGCCCCGCGTCGGGCTCTGGGCTGATGGCTCAGAGCCTGGAGCCTGTTTCCGATTCTGTGTCTCCCTCTCTCTCTGCCCCTCCCCCGTTCATGCTCTGTCTCTCTCTGTCCCAAAAATAAATAAACGTTGAAAAAAAAAAAAAAAAGAGCAAAGCAGTTTTTAAGCTTAGCCGAAGTGGGTGATTGACTCACACCATCAGTTAGAAATATATATCTCAGTGTCTTCCACATACTGAAGTGCCGATCTTTTTTTTTTTTATTTTTTTTTTTTTACCGTTTATTTTATTTTTGAGACAGAGAGAGACAGAGCATGAATGGGGGAGGGGCAGAGAGAGAGGGAGACACAGAATCGGAAGCAGGCTCCAGGCTCCGAGCCATCAGCCCAAAGCCCGACGCGGGGCTCGAACTCACGGAATGTGAGATCGTGACCTGAGCTGAAGTCGGGCACTTAACCGACTGAGCCACCCAGGCGCCCCGAAGTGCCGATCTTTTAATTCATCTTACTTTTGCCAACACATACAGTGTCAGCCACACACCACTGAGAAGATGTGGGCATGGCCATGTGGTGAGCATTACTAGTAGTTATGGAATGCTTTTTAGATGTCTGTCTCCTTTGGGGCAGGCAACTAAGCCAAAGCTTCTCGAGATTTGATTTTGCGATATGATTTTAGGATTCCTCTTAAAATCATTCCTACTCCTCATTACACCTTGCCCCCAGTCTCTGTGTAAAGTTCAATTGTGCACCACACAAGGTTACCAGGGGGCATCATTCACATTGTGGACTTATACAGAATTAACTTGTATGAGAGCACTGCGGATGAGTGTAGACATTCCAGGACTCTTGGCTGAGCCCTGGGACAGCCAGAGAGCCCTCTATCCCATTATTCTTTACCCACACACCCCCACAAAGCCTCCACTCTCATGTTTACTCGGACACACCTGTGTCCACATGGTTGTGCCTTCTCTTGACTGTGTGTTGAGTGTCTGGATTCCCTCAGCAAGCAGTCCCCCTTATTCTTGGTCTTGTCACAGTCACCTCATTGTGGGATGGAATGTGTGCATCCCTTCCAGCTTATATACTGGGCAGGGTGTAAGTGCACAGTAACGCAGGGTGGGTGTGTACCTATGCACAAGCAACTGCTTTCCTCGGCTCTGGAAAGAGCACAAATGGAGCACATTTGAGTGGGCTTTGTTCAAATTTTAGTGGGATGCGTGTGTCTAGCTGATGACTTACAAAGCGGTTTAACTTATAACGTCACTGGATGCTACTGCTTCAGCCCTAGAGATCGTGTTCCACTCCTTCCTTGTCTCCTTCTCCTGGCCCCCGTCTCCTTTATGCAGAGGCATTTCTAGCGTCACTGAGGTAGCCTGGAACAATGACATCCCCCAAGGTATATACACTTCCTAATCTCAAGAACCTGTGAATATTACCTTATATGGCAAAAGATGTGATTAAGAATCTTGAGATGTGGAGTTTATCTTTGCTTATCCTAGTGAGCCTTAAATGCAAGCACAAGTATTCTTCTTTTTTAATGTTTATTTATTTTCAGAAAGAGAGAGAGCACGCAAATTGGGGGAAGTGACAGAGAGACAGAGGAGAGAGAGAATCCCAAGTAGGCTCCATGCTGTCAGCACAGAGCCCGGTGCAGGGCTCTATCCCAGGAACCATGAGATCATGACCTGAGCCGAATTCAAGAGTCGGATGCTTAACCGATTGAACCACCCAGGCCCCCCTGCAATCACAAGTATTCTTATAAAAGAGAAGCAGAGGGAGTTTTGAGACAGATAGGGTCACCTAATGTGGCTGGAGGGATCAACAGCTGGCTGTGGATGATTGATGAGACTGTGCATTAATACATGGGTTTGTTTTCTATCGTTGGATAACAAACTACCAGAAACTTATGGCTTATAATAACACACATTTATTATCTCAGTTCCTGTGGGTCAGGAGTCTGGGCATGGCTTAGCTGGGCCCTGTACCAGGCTGCAAACCAGGTATTGGCTAGAGTTGGGTTCTTATCTGGAAGCTCTACTGGCAATCGAGCTGCTACCAAGCTCTTGTGGTCATTGGCAGGATTCATTTCCTAATGGAGTGAAGACTGAGGTCTCTAGCTTCATGCTGGACATTGACTAGAGGCCACTGTCAGCTCCTAGAAGCTCCCCACAGTTCCTTGCTGTGTGTCTTTCTCCAAATTCTCTCTCACCACATGGCAGCTTACTTCTCCAAAGCCAACAAGGGGGGAAGATAGCAAGTTTTCTAGCATGACAGAGTCTTACATAATGTAATGCAATTACAGGAGTGACTCCCCATTACCTTTGGCATATTTTATTGGTTAGAAGCAAGTTACAGGCCCTGCCCACACTCAAGAAGAGGGAACCATACAAAGGTATGAACTCCAGCAGGCTGGGGATCATGGAGCCACCTTAATGTCTGCCTGCTACAATATACTCATTTATTAAGAAATTATCGAGGAAGAAGAACCTTTTTTCTAATCCACACAAACGTCTCTCACAGGTTAGTGGAGGCATTTTTTTTTCCATCCCAACCCTCTTTTTTGTTCTGGCCAAAGTGGTGTTAAAATAATAAGCCAAGGGACTGGAGTGTATTTTATCAGATGACAAAAAGTGACTAAAATCTGGGAGAATGTAATCATGGTATAGTTTTACAGGAGTTCCTTCCATTTTGATAACATTTACTAGAATGTGCCTGCTTTTGGAAAAGAGAAATCTCAATAACTAAACCACGACAACTGAAAATATCCCCTCTGGGCTCAAATTCTTTTTTCTTGTTTTCATCTGAAAAAATATCTCCCACACAGATTCTATAAAGTTGTGTATTCACCTTAGTGAATTTAGAATACAATCACTTTCTGATGAGGTTACTCATTAGTGTTGATCCAGTTTCTCTAGATTCCTCTAATTAGCAAGTATTATGAGCTATCTTGTGTTGGATAGGTAATTCTTGAAAATAACTTTATCCTTCTTCAAAACCTTCTTTATGGGGCGCCTGGGTGGCTCAGTCGGTTAAACGTCCAACTTCAGCTCAGGTCATGATCTCACAGTTGGTGGGGTTGAGCCATGCGTCTGGCTCTGTGCTGACAGCTCAGAGCCTGAAGCCTGCTTTGGATTCTGTATCTCCCTCTCTCTCTCTCTGCCCCTCCCCCACTTATGTGCATGTGCACATGTGTGCAAGTGTGCATGCTCTCTCTCTCTCTTTCTCTCTCTCTCTCTCTCGAAAATAAATAAACTTAAAAAACAAAAATAAAAAAAAACAAACCCTTCTTCATTCCCATTGGCCCAAGCAGGGATTAGGTGTGAGTTACTGCTTACCTTGACTGTTGCCACAGATTCCTGACTTCTCATTCTTGTCTACACCTCTCTGATTTGTTTCTCCTCTTGGCTTAAAGGCTTTTTGCAGTGCTTTGTTCCCTTCATCTTAAATTCTGTGCCCTTTTGCCTGTCCTCAAGGCCCTGTATGGTTCCCCTGCCAGCTAATCTAGCCTCATGGTCCATTTCTCCAGACTCTGCCCCAATAATCAGGGCAGCCATATTGAATGAGGATAGCATGTTGTTACATGCCATAGGCCTTTGTAGGTTCTGTTTCCTCAGCCTGAAATACAACTTCAATTCATTTCTTTAGTGCTTTGTCTTGTTTTGGTTATGAGTTTATTAACTTATATTATGAAACATTTCAACCATAGAGAGAAATATAAAGAGTAACATAATAAACAAGCACATCCCCACCATCTGTTTTAAAGATAGTGCTATCTTGCCATATTTACCTCAGATGTATATATTTTTTTTTAATTTTTAAGATGAACGTTTTCAAACATACAGGAAGTTGAAACACTAGTTCAACTACCCATATATTTGTTACTGAGATCCAACAATTGTTAATATTTTGCCATATTATTCCCTCTCTCTCCCATTTCTTCTATTACTACCTCTTTCCCTTCACACACATACATGAAACATTTAAACCTTCATTAAGTTGCAGGCATCATTCATGACACTTCACCCCTAAAAACTCCCACATACCTCTCCTAAAAATAAGTTGTTCTCCTACATAACTTTCATATCATTATTGCATCTAAGAAAATAAATAGTTCCCTTACCTCGGTGTAATATTCTGTCCATACAAAAATGGCAGTTTTCCCCAAAAGGTCTTTTTATCACTATTTTTTCTCCTACACAGGATCCAATCAAGTTTCACTCTTTACATTTTGGTTTGGCTTCCTAAAACTCTTTAATTCTAGAACAGCCATGCTTATGATTTGTTCTTAGGATATTGAGGTTTTTATTTTTTATTATTTTTTTTTTAATTTTTTTTTTCAACGTTTATTTATTTTTGGGACAGAGAGAGACAGAGCATGAACGGGGGAGGGGCAGAGAGAGAGGGAGACACAGAATCGGAAACAGGCTCCAGGCTCTGAGCCATCAGCCCAGAGCCTGACACGGGGCGGACCGCGAGATCGTGACCTGGCTGAAGTCGGACGCTTAACCCACTGCGCCACCCAGGCGCCCCAGGATATTGAGGTTTTTAAAGTTATCAGGACAGTTACTGGTGACATAGCTCACCATCTGGATTTCTGAATCATTTTCCTCATGTTTTTATTTAACATCTACCTTTATAACATGTGTCTCCTGAAAACTGAAAGTGTTCTTCTAACTCATTACCTTTTAGCCTAACGGTTTGGTTGTACACTGATGCCCGCATCAATGATATCATTTGTGGTTATAGAATGGTTATTTTCTAATTCTGCCAATTATTCTACATTTATTAGTCGCCATTCTGCTGCAAAAAAGAACATTCACTGATCAACGGGGAATGAATTTCAGCTCCTCATCTAGGGTGATTACTTCATTCTTCCCTTTTTAATTAGCAATTTTCAGAGTAAATCATCTCCATTGATGGCAAATGAGTTAATTTTTTCCCCTTTTTCTTATTTTGAGCATTATTATAGGCTCTCTTAATATGGATTTTCCCATTAGCAGACCCTGAGACAGGATGCAAGTACAGGTAGTTATTTGAGAGGTGATTTCAGAAACACTGGTAGGAGGGGCAGGGAAATGAGACCAGGAAGAGAGGGAAGATACTCAGGGAGAGCTGCCTACCCATTTCTCCCTGCAATGAGCTGGAGTCTGATCCTGCTGCAGAACCCAGAGACCAGTGTAGTACATGTGCCATAGAGTCATCTCATTTGAGAGGCATTTATCCACAACTTTTGTCAGTCATTCTTTGAAAGACTGCTCATCGGGAGCATAGATTCCTTGGCATTATCAGCCCAAAGGGCTTCGAGAGAAGCCCTCAGGCAAAGACAGATGGGTGCTGGCAGCCGAAGTTTACTGACTGGGGGCCTGTATGAGTAGGTCACCATCACTTACAGTCATTTGTTTTGAGGCTCAAAGTCCCAAAATTGACCAATGGGAACTCTTTGAATCCTGCTTGCCCTGTATCCTTTTGGCACACTTCCATTAGTTTTGAGCACATCCCTTCTGGCACACAATGAATCAGACTAACATTACAATCTCCCTGGCCCGGGGACACCTGGGTGGCTCAGTCGGTTAAGCATCTGACTTCAGCTCAGGTCATAATCTCACAGTTCGTGGGTTCGAGCCCCCCTGTCAGCGTGGGGCCTGCTTGGGATTCTCTCTCTCTGCCCCGCCCCCACTCACTCTTTCTCTCCCTCAAAATAAATAAATAAACTTAAAACTTCCCTGGCCCAGTCCTGACATTAACCATTTCTCCAAGGAGCTCTGATTCGTTTTAGGGGGGAAACCAAGATCTGAGAGCTAAACATGCCCATTGCTGCTGGATGTATGATCGCTTCTTGGCCCTTTTAGCGACCTACCTCACAAATTCACACTGCAGTTTTCTTTTTTTATTTTCTTTTAAGATTTTACTTTTAAATAATCTCTACACTCAATGTAGGGGCTTGATTCACCACTCCGAGACCAAGAGTCACATGCTCCACCCACTGAGCCAGCCAGGCACTGCCACATTGAAACTTTCAATTCAGATTTAACAATACAGATTTTTTTATTTAGTATCTTTGAACTTACCTTTGCTTTGGAAAATATGGTTTCTAATAACATTAACTTAAAATGTCAAAAGTACTATACCAATATTACTGCTCACTGAAGAAAGATTTTCATCATTTCTTTGCATTTCTCTTCGCTCTTACTATATCCCAATAAGGGTATACACGCAGAGCACCACATTCTACAACCACTTGCAATAATTTTCTCTCTCTTTCTTTTTTCTTGTTTAACCATTTTGACATACGTTTTGGATCATTTTCTTCTACTTGGTTTTCATTTTAGGGTTTTCCTGAATTCTGTTTTTGAATACAGCAGGACATTTACACAATTCATGCATCAAAATACATACAAAGAAGTACTCAGAGAAATCTGCCTTTTTTAGTTTCCTGGTTCACTTTTCCAGCAGTCATTTTTGCATATGTATTTTCATTTCCCCTTCTTTCGTATCCATATGACAGCCTACTATATATAGTGTCACATACCTTGCAGTTTTCTCTTAATACTATATCCTGGAGGTTATTCTACTTCGACTCGGAGAACTTCGTCATTATCCTCCAAGTTGTAGCACACTCCATTTTGTGGCTGCAGCATGGTTTTATTATACAGCCACTACTGAAGAACATTTGGATTGATTCCAACCTGTATGTATGTGTATGTGTGCATGCATGCATGTGCACGCTCGTGCACATAAGCGTGTACATGTGTGTTTATGGAGGTGGAAGGTATGACTTCAGAGTAGATTCTCTGATGTGGGATTGCTTGTTCAAAAAGTAATTCTGTGGGGCGCCTGGGTGGCTCAGTCCATTAAGCGTCTGACTTCGGCTCAGGTCATGATCTCACGGTTTGTGAGTTCCAGCCCCACGTCAGGCTCTGTGCTGTCATAACAGCTCAGAGCCTGGAGCCTGCTTCCGATTCTGTCTCCCTCTCTCTCTGCCCCTCCCCCCACCTCTCCCTCTCTCTCTGTCTCTCTCAAAAAAAAACACATTAAAAAAATTTTAAATAATTGTGTAAAAAAAGTAATTCTATAATTTGGTAATTTTAGGTGACAGTTCCATATTCCTTTTAGTAGTTGTGCATTTTATTCTCTCACTTTATTGGCCATAGCCTCACTGGTAGAGTGTGTTGTTTTTGATCCACTTGTTTATTCCGGTTATACTCTCATACTGTTTACAGAGGTAATGTCGCATTTTTCTTGCCAACATTCTTTTGCCTTCCAAAGTTTCCTTTTACCTAATTGCTTTGGCTAATACTTCCAATGCAATGTTAAGAGTAGTGGAAATAGTGGCGCCTGGATGGCTCAGTTGGTTGAGCATCGGACTCTTGTTGATTTCAGCTCAGGTCAGCATCTCACAGTTTGTAAATTCAAGCCCCACATTGGGCTCTGCACTGACAGTGCAGAGCCTGCTTGTGATTCTCTCCCTGCCTCTCTCTCTCTCTGTCAAAATAAGTAAATAAACTTTAAAAAAAAGAGTAGTGGAAATAGAAGAATGTTTGTACTGTTTCTAAGCTTAGTGGGAAGGCCTTCAATGATTCCCTATTAAGTAAGATGCTGGCTTTATTTAATTTTATTTTATCATAAGGGAGGGGCAGTTCCTATTGTATTAAATGTTTTTATAAGAATGGGTTTTGACTGTTGTCAATATTGTTAACATCTAAGCAGATAATGTAATTATAGAGATATGTTAACACAGAGCATTACATCAATGGATTTTTTTTTAAATGCTGAAACTTTCTTGCATTCCTGGAAAAAGTACTTGTTCAAAAAATATATACACTTAATTTATTATATGTAATATGTGTAATATGCATTTAATATTCTATATTAATCAATTAATATGTTAATAATATGAAAATATGTTTAATATTGCGTAGTTTCCTATGTCCTAATGTTCTATCTAGGATTTTTGCATCAGAGAGATTGGTATCAGCACCAGGTGTCAATGCTATATTCATCTCAAAATCAGACCTTAAACATTTTTCTAAGTTCTGGAACTTTTCTAAGTTCTAAAACTATTTTAGTAGCATTGGGATTATCTGACTTTTGAAGATTTGTAGAAATTCCCTGTGGAAACTGTTTGGTCTGCTGGTCTTTAGAGAAAAGTTCTGTAGTAACCTTCTCTATATGAAAACTGATCTTTTAAAACTTTGTGTCTCTACTGGCATCAGTTTGAAGGAATTATGCTTTTTAAGAAAATCACCTATTTTATGTAGGTTTTCAAATGTATTAATTTTCATAGAAATATACAAAGTAATCTCTTAAGATATTTTATAATTCCATTGGTTTCAATGATTATTGTCATCACATTTGATGTAGTTTCAGCCCTTTTTCTCTTGATTAGGTTAACCAGTTGTGGTTTTATTTTATATTGTAGTGTATTCGTGCTGTTCATTTTCTCAGTCCTAACTTATAATTATCTGGTTTTATATTTATAATTTCCTTCCTTCTGATTTCTTTGGCTTTATTCTCTTATTCATTGTCTATTTCTGTTTTCCTTCCTTTTGCATTTATTGTTAAATTAACTTGTTTTCTGTTTCCTTTTTACTGCTATAAATATTCAAGGCCATGAGTTTTCCTCTTAATGTTGTAGTTGAATCTCCTAGACTCTAATACATAATTTTTATTTTTCTGTCCCTCCCTTGAATGGTGGATCTATTTAGCATGCAAGACTTCCAATTAATACAAATAAAGGCAATAGTTGAGACATATGTTTCCAGGAATTAAGGCTCATCATCAACCTAGGCAAATTGCAAAGAAAAAGAAGATCTTAAAAGTAAAAAATGTTCGGGGGTGCCTGGGTGGCTCAGTCAGTTAAGCATCAGACTCTGGATTTCGGCTAAGGTCATGATCTCATGGTTGTAAGATCGAACCCTGCATCAGGCTCTGTGCTGACAGCACAGAGCTTGCTTGGAATTCTCTCTGCCTCTCTCTCTCTCTCACTCTCAAAATAAATAAAATAAAACTTAAAAAAAAAGTAAAAATGTTCTTTCATCTCTTACCTTTAAGATATCCTTTCTCTCCCCACTTTGCTTAGGTGAATGAGGACCGCTAATTCCCAGGAACATATGTCTCAATTATTTCCCTTGTTCAGAGTCAATGGAAGTCTCATGTACTAACAAAGTTGTGATACAGTTTTGAGCAAAGAGATACAAAGAGCCATGGAGTCTCCTTTTAATATGGGGCTCAGTATCCCTGGATTACCAGGCATTTTAGGAATATGTATTGTAATGTATATTTCATATATTTTTGAGGGCACAGATTTGATTGACTGATTGATTAATTGATAATTATTTATTTAGCTTTCTTTTTGTAATCTCAGCTCCTAGCAAAAATGTCTCGGGAGTGTTTTTCAAATTGTGGTATGAGGACCATGGAGATCAAAATCACCTACAGAGAGGAGAAGAGAGGCTGTTCAAATTCGGAGTGCTGGGCCCCATACCAGATACACTGAATTAGACTCTCTAGAGGGTAAGGCCTGGAATTCTGCATTTGAAATAAAATAACCAGGGAATTCTCTCTTTATTAAATGTTTATTTATTTATTTTGAGAGAGAGAGTACGAGTGTACCCTTGAGAGAGGTGCAGAGAGTGAGAGGGAGAGAGAGAATCTCAAGCAGGCTCCACACCATCAGCGCAGAGCCCGATGTGGGGTTCAATCCCACCGACCATGAGATCATGATCTGAACCAAAATCAAGAGTCTGGTGCTTAACTGACTGAGCCACTCAGGTGCCCCACCAGAGAATTCCTATACAATTTGCAAAATTCCTGGCCTATAATTTAGATCACTCAATAATCATTTGGTGAATTAAATCTGCTTACCTAAATGACAAATGCGGGAAATGAAGCATGTTGGAAATGTTAGATTCCTGCACCTTTGCTAAGACTTTTAAAATGGTTAAAGAATCCTGGCAACATCCTATCCCCCTGCCTGGTGGAAATTCAAATAGTTAACTTCTATAACACAAATCAACTTAAAATTATGGAAGGAGGCACTGGGAAATCACCTATAGATAGATGCTACCGCTAAATGTTTGGATCATCAGTCATTAGTTAATACTCGGGACATCAGAGTCCTTGGTTTTTCATTTTTTCCTTTGCTGTGAGAAAAAAATCCTTAATTCCAGAAATTAGCTGGGATCTCTTATCTGTTGGTGTGAGAGAAATTCAGTCCTAGCAAGTCTCACCAAAATTGATAAGCCATCGCTGATGTTTTTATTGTGGGGTGCAGCAACAGCCTGTTTCCGTGGAAACAGACGCCAGCTTGCTGAAAACAGAGGTAAGAACTTTAGCATTAATTACTATTTCAATTTGAATTCAATTTATTTCAGAATAAATCTGGAGACAACTTGGCAGTATTATTGTGAGTGGTGTAGACATGCCCCACGCCATATAAAACAGCTTAACAAATATAACAAGGCGCTGTGGGTTATAAAAGAGAACCAGAACTCAGTCATGAAGTAAGCATAAGAAAAGCATAGACTGAAGTCTTAAAAGTCAATTTTCAAACTGTATAGATGAATAAGTGACTTGTTTTTAATGAATCTAAATTGCCCTTGACAAAGCAAAATCATTATGGAATCAATCTTAATGTCCCTCCCACAAGCACTAAGGAAGAAAATACAAAAAGAGACAAAGGAAACAGAAGCCTGATTTTGGAGAGCTCTACGTTTGGCGCTATGGAGTTTGAGGCTGACAGCGTTGAGGTTCCTTAAATTATATTGCCTACCTTCAGCATCACTTTATTGCACTCCTTGGCTTCCTCAGCGTGTGTGTGTGTGTGTGTACACCAAAATATCAGAGATCGCTTATCAGTTTTGGTGCACTCAGGCTGGGACTTCCTGGCACCGAATTTCTCTAATACCAACAGATGTGAGATTCTAGCTTCTAGAGTAATTGTGGCATCTACCTATATATATTCAAGAGTTCTTACTTTGAAAGTAAATGTCCTTGGAAAGGGTTTATGTGTTAAGACATTATCCGGCTTGGCCAGGGAAGTGATAGGTTGGGCTTAGTTGTAAGTTGACTCAGAGCTAGAAGTGGGTACAGAATAAATAATTGGTGAGAGGTCAGGATGAGGGGCCCAAAGAAGAGAAAAAAGGAAGAGCAGAGTGTGCCAAAAGCAAGTTGAGACCATTAAACTATTTAACTGAAGCTCAACTCAGACTATAAAAGAATGTATATATATTTTTAAACCTAAAAAGCCAAGACAGAGACAATGTTGGCTAGCAGAATTCTATCAACTGGGACTTTTTAAAAGTCAGATTTCTCTCTAGAGAGGTATGTGAAAGGTGTGCATTTTTTGGTCACAGTTGCGAAACAGAGGACCTTGACCAAGCCAAAAGCCAAAGATTGCAAGATGGGAAACATTCAGGAGTGAGAATTCTAGAGTAGGCATACCGAAAATAGAAGAACATTGTTAGGACCACACCTAGATCCCCTCTGTTCCATGTACCGATTCTCTGAGCCTGTTCTCTAGCTTCTGAGTGCTTTAAACAGCTAACCTCAGAGACCCTCTTCCCATTACTGTGTTTTGGGTTAATGGAGCTGTTTCCTTTACATAGGGAGCCAGAAATGCCTACGAGTTTACATACCATGCCAGTACCTTCCCGTTGTGGGACTATGAAAGCCTAGATCCCTTTTCTTGGGGTGAGACGGACTTTGGGGTGTAATTAACAATCCAGAGTTCACTGCAGAATCAGGCTGAGGCTGGGACTTTGGCTGAAGTCTTATCTTTGCTTGGCTTTTACCTCTTCTTGCCCTGTGTTGTAGTCAGCCTCCAAAATGGTGCCCAACAACCCTCATCTCCTGATATTCATGCCTTTGTGTAGTCCTGTCCCACACTGAATAGGGCCAACCTATGTAACCATTAGGATATTGTGAAAATGAAGGTGTGTGACTTCCAAGGCTAGACCACAAAAGTTATCGTGTCTTCTACCTTGCTCTCTCTTGGGTTGTCCTTTTTAAGGGAAGTCATTTTTCATTCGAGGCAGACAGTCAGATAACTCTATAAAGAAGTCCATGTGACAAGGAGCTGAGCCCGCTCATCAGTAGCCAGCACAAACTTGCCATTCATGTGGGTGAGTCATTTTGGAAGTAGATCATCCAGCCCTAGTCAAGGCTTCATATGACTACAGCCCCAGATGACATCTTGACTGCATTTTATGAAAGATCCTGAGCCAGAACCACCCAGAAAAGCTGCTCCTAAATTCCTGCCCCTCGGAAAACGTGTGAGACAATAAATGTTAGTTGTTATTTTAAGCCACTATATTTTGAGGTACTTTTTAAATGTGGCAATAGAAAACTGATACATCCTGCTTCCCACCCCCCCCCCCAAACTCTCTTAGTAATTTCTCTGGGTACTATTTGCTTAATAAATAAATCTCATCTCAGCAACTGCTTCTGGTGAACCTTATCGAAGACATTTGGATTCAACCAACTCTGCCATCTATTAACTGTATGACCTTGGGCAAGTCACAATCTCTTTTGTGCCTCAGTAAAATTTTGTGCCTTGGATAATATGAGCGCTGACCTCTTAGAGTTGCATGAAGATTGAAGGGCTCAGGGTTTGTAAAGTCCATAGCAGAATTCCTGACACGTTGTTAAAGCTCATTAGTGTTCATCCTTATCATGGCAGTAGTATGGGGTGGCACTCGTCAGCCACGAGGTCTGACCAAATGGAATTTTTTTCTCATGGCCTCTGTGACCCCAGTCATCCATCTTGCTGGTTTGTGACCACAAGGAACTATGAAGAGGAGACCGTGGATGCTTCAGCCCAATTTGAGAAAAAACAATTCATGGCAGCAGGTCAATAGTGGTAGGTCAATAGTGTCATCTTTATAAATGAAATTCAGACCATTGCATTATTGTGATAAGATCTGCCATTTTACCTTAGGTAAACAAACCGTGTGTGCTGCCTGATCCGTCACTGTTCCTGCCACAAAGAAGGCATAGAACTGAAGCAGCTATTTCAACAGCTAAGTGACACTGTTTTTCTGTTGGAAACTGAAGACTAGACACTGCCCCTCCTCCCATAGCTTTTTAAATCCAGGAAAAAGTGTAGAAAGCAATATCCCAATTAAGAATTTTTATAAAAGGAGATTCTTTTCTTCCAGTATGCCTGATTCAAAAAATTCTCCATGTAATATTAACACATACATATGAATAGATAGTAGGCAATTGTAATAGACTGGAGGAAAAGATTATCATGTTCCGACAGAGAAGATATAATGAAGAGAAATCAGAATTCTGTGAGCAGACAAGGAGTGCGAGATGAAGAGATTCTGGACTTCAGACTCCAGTTAAGTAACGAATGAGAAAGAATTCTGCATTAATGAGGGGTCTAAGGGAAGAGCCAGATGAACTGGCTGCACACACAGGGCCTCCAAGAGAGCTCCCAGTTCCATTCATTTTTCTACCACGGCTGAGAAAAACACCTCCAGCAGTCCCAGTGAGATTTTAGAGAACGTTTCCTTCTGAATTTTGTTTTAACCTCCGCAGTCTATGTAGTAATTACCAGCTGTGAAGACTTGTTGATTATTTATTGTGAGACAAAGCACTTGGAGAATTTAAAGATGAGAGGTAGAAGTAGGAAGCGTGGTTGGAGAGAAGGCCAAGTACCACAAAGCGTTTTGAGACTTGACAGTATGTGGGTCCATAACAGTTTGCTCTATTTCCAGGATTCTCTGAGGAATACTCCCTTAAAACAGGCCCTGCTGGTTATGTTGGTTATTCAGAGCCTTTCTTGAGATTCCTGTGGAATTTGTGATGAAGCCAACACATGAAACTGTCAACTGATGCCAAGAGAGATGTTCCTTTTGGCTCAGTAATAGCTCTGTTTAACACATGTTGGCAAAGCCTGCCAATAGTCATAGAAATGATGCACTGGAATTTGAAGAAGGAACCTTCGATTGAGAGAGAAAGTCACATAAGAGAGCTTTCCTGAAGGTTCTTGGTCAGCTCAACAATTGTTCTTTAATGGTACAGGGAGAGGGAAATCGTGAGCAGCTCTGACCTTTTATCCATCACGATGAATTGACCATCCCTGGTTGCATCATTGACTTTCAAACTACTTGTTAAGCTCTTGTTTATACAGTACTCCCTCTAGCAGTTTGCACAGACTGGCTTAACTGGGCACTCTCACGCACTGTTGGTAGGAGGAAAAATGACTATAGGCTCTTGATAGACAATTTAGGAATATGTATCAGAACTTAAAATGCATGGCATCAGTTAGGGTCTTGGCACGAAACAAATGGCACTTCCAATCTGGGTGTCGAGAGCACACGGTACAGGCTTAGGGAAATCAACAAGGGATGATACAGTCCCTGTGGCTGGCCAGAGCAGGACACTGTTGCCACCCTAGGACTGACGGGCAAGAGGAGGGAGTGGTTGACAGAACTTGGAGCCGCATGAAAGGTTATGCCTCCAGGAGCTATGGCCTTGAGTAGAAGAATGCAGCCATATTTCCATAGTTTTGCTGGCAGGGAGAGTTCTGAGACAAACAAATACATCAAATTCACTCTCCTCCCTTCTAGCAATGTCTCGTCAACACCTTACAGTAGCAAAACTCAACCAGAAGCCAGAGGCAAGGAATGCCATGGTTACAGTCCATATGGGTTCATCTCCTTGGGCAAAGAACAGGGTGCAGAATGGGTCTTTGGGAACAAACAAAAGATCTAGCACATGCACATACCTTTTGACTCTTATTTTTACAATACTTTCTTTTTTTAACGTTTATTCATTTTTGAGAGAGAGACAGAGCGTGAGCAGGGCAGGGGCAGAGGGAGAGGGAGACCCAGAACTCAAAGCAGGCTCCAGACTCTGTGCTGACAGCACGAAACCCAACCTGAGGCTCAAACTCATGAACTGTGAGATCGTGACCTGAGCCAAAGTTGGATGCTTAGCTGACTGAGCCACCCAGGTAGACCTACAATACTTTCTAAAGAAATATTCCAACAGGCTTTCAAAAATAACCAGCATAGGGGTGGCTGGGTGGCTCAATCATTTAAGCCTCCGACTCTTGATTTCAGCCCAGGTCATGATCTCACAGTTGATGAGATCGAGCTCCATGTCAGGCTCTGAGTGCTTACAGCACGGAGCCTGCTTGGGATTCTCTCTCTGCCTCTCTCTCTGCCCCTTCCCCACTCTTGCTGTT
Source organism: Leopardus geoffroyi (assembly GCF_018350155.1). Classification (NCBI taxonomy): domain Eukaryota; kingdom Metazoa; phylum Chordata; class Mammalia; order Carnivora; family Felidae; genus Leopardus; species Leopardus geoffroyi. The sequence continues at coordinate 37,447,951 of NC_059343.1, forward strand.
CTCTCTGTCTCAAAATAAATAAATAAACTTAAAAAAATCAGCATAGCATTTCTTCATGAAAAAAACTGGAAAGTACCTAATTTTCCATTAAGAGGATAAAGGTTAAAAAAGGCATATTCATATTATGGAATACTATGTAGCTGTTAGGAAAACTAAGACAGAATCTATATGAGCTGATATGGAAACACGTCCAAGATGTAGTCATGTTTTTAAAAAAAGGCAAAACCAGCAAACAAATGAAAACCCAAGTTGCAAATCAACGTATAGAGCATGATCCTATATTTTTTTTTTTTTTTTTTGCTAAAGAAAAAAGAAAAAAAAACCCTAAGCACTGACATGTGCGTCTAAGTATTTACACACATACCTGATTGTGATGAGTAGGTAAAAAGGAAATTTTAGTATTTTTCTGAGATACATTTTTATTGTTTGAGTTGTGTGTGAGAACATATTTATGAATCACTGCTGTCGTTAGGTAAAGCGATAAGACAGAGCAAGTGAAAAACTTGGGTGAGGCATAACCTGTAACCCCATGGGAGGCAGAAATGAATCGCCTTCTTAATGCCTTTCCTTCCTTTTCTTCCTGCATCCACTCTGCTTTGTGGGCATTGAGAGTCTTTGATGTTCAGTCTTAGTCATGCCCTTTGCCAACCCAATGCTTGGCAAACCTGGACAACTAGGCTGCATTTTTAATTCTCCTTCAGCCTATGGGGCATAGAATATGCTCACTGATCCGTCTCCTTTCTCTTTGACCCTTACTACATCAGCTAGTTCCTAAACCCAAGCATAGTATGTGGAGACTTAGGCCCATACTGTAGCTGGAATCTTTGGCCTTCCAATCTGAGCCTCACGTCTTCTCTGTGGCACATTATTCCTGATTGCTGAAGTGTTACCATTTGGCATCCACACAGTTTGGGTGCTCCAGTTTACCACTGTTGCTTGCTGTCATTGTTTCCTTCTGCCATTTGGTTATCGAGCTTCTGATCACTTGCCCCTTTGGCCAGATGGAGATGCCACTGCCTTTGTTGACAGCCCTGCCGGGTATGGCCCCCTTTCTACCCCACTCTATGACTTTGACCTCAGAAGGCCAGGTCCAGAGCTCTTGCCTTGGTTTTCGAAAAAAATTAAGTTTATTTATTAAGTTTTGAGAGAAAGAGAGAGCGAGTTGGGGAGGGGCAGGGAGAAAGGGAGAAAGAGAGAATCCCAAGCAGGCTCCATACTGTCAGCACAGAGCCCGATGCAGGGCTCAAACTCACAAGACATGAGATCATGACCTGAGCCAAAACCAAGAGTCAGATGCTTCACTGACTGAGCCACCCAGGTGCTCCTCTTGCCTTGGTTTTCTGATGCAGTCAGGTTCCTTTGGGTCTGTGGTTGTATCCTGGTCCCAGTTTGCTTGGTTGGGACCTGCCTATCTTGCCTGGATCCTACTGATGTTTTCTCACCAAAGGACTTTGCCTTGCCTCCTATACATCCAACTTCTTCTGTCTTGCTCTAAATCAAACAGACCGGGGCTCCTGGGCCTCTCAGTCAGTAAAGTGTCCAACTTTGGTTCAGGTCATGATCTCACACTTGATGGGTTTGAGCCCTGCATCGGGCTCTGTACTGACAGCTCAGAGCCTGGAGCCTGCTTTGGATTCTGTGTCTCCCTCTCTCTCTGCCCCCCTCCCACTCATACTCTCTCTCTCTCTCTCTCAAAAATAAATAAACATTAAAAAAAACATAAAAAGAAAAAAAGTAAATCAAACAGACCACCTGGAGATACTCCCGGCAAATTCTTAAGTCTTATTATTTTTTTTAAGTTTATTTATTTTTTTGAGGGGGAGGAGGGGCAGAGAGACAGGGAGAGAAAGAGAATCCTTAGCAGGCTCCACACCATCAGCATGGAGCCCGATGTGGGGCTCAATCTCACAAAACTGTGGGATCATGACCTGAGCCGAGATCAAGAGTCTGACGCTTAACTGATTGAGTCACCCAGGCACCCCTTAACTCTCATTATTAAGTGATTCTCAAAGTGTCCGCCCCAGACCAACAGTGTCAGTATCACCTGAAAACTTGTGAAAGAATGCAAATTCATGGCCTCACTCAGGCCTATCCAATCAGAACTTCTGGGGTTGGGGCCTAGCAATCTGTGTTTTAATAACATGATCACTCTGCATGCCAAGAAAGAAATAATTTCTCAGAGGATTGAGTGATCACAGTGGACTGGAAAATGATCTGGGAAAGGTGGGCTGAAGAAGGCTGGTGGGATTTAGATTACAGGCTGAAGGATATTCTAGCCAGAAGACACGTAGATAAAATATGCATTTGTTTGTGGAATGATAGATAAACTAGACTTTTCAAAGCAAGGAAACCAGCAACATTGGGCTCCTAAACCTCGTTCTATGAGGTCATGGGCGCTCCTAGTGCTACTTTCATTTGCTCAACCATAATCTGGTTCCTGTAGCACTCAAACCCGTTGGACACCAGGCATCCACCTACTGACTTGAGCCAATCAGTTACTTCTCCTTTGGGTCATCTCTGCTGGTAAGAAGTGTACCTTCCAAATCGTTTTTTTCCTTCTCTCACACAGTTGCACTTTGGGGTTTGGTTATTCATATCCTCAGAGATTGCACGAGGTAAGAAAACTCAGGTTTAGAGCTCTCCTAGGATCAGTGTGTGCTTGGGGTGGGGTGTAAACCATAAGCTCCAAAATTCCACATGCATTCCCTCCTTTGGGGCCCAGACATCCCCCTATTCATGGAGCCCCAGGGCCTGCCTGAGGACCCCAGGGCTTCCTGAGGTGTGCATGCAAAATAGACCCAAACAGTGACACCAAGTGACACTTAATTTTTATTTGAGTTTGAGTACCTCTTTAAAATAAATGCACATAACATTTAGAAGCACCCCCAAGGGATTCATTTTAACTATCTTTTCATGGAAATAGCTAACAGATATTAGAGCTGAATATTTTAAGAAACAATTTCAAGGCAGGTTTCTTGGGTTTGTTTTTCCTTTCTCAAGGACATTGTTGTGCTCTGCGTAATTGGTAAATTAGATACTATGAAAGGGAAGAAGAAAAAAAGATCAACGAGGCCTGTGAAATGCCAAGAGGGCAGAAGTACTAGCAACTGATGGTGAGGGTTATTTCACGGGCTTGCATTGTGTGGGCACACTTCCTTTTCTAAGAAGAGCCCGTAAATTATGCTGCAGAAAGACAAAACAGGCAAGTGAGAGCATTTGGGTGTTGGTGGATGCTTTGCAAATACATATTTAAAAATTTTTTAATGTTTATTATTTATTTTTGAGGGAGAGAGAGAGATCAGGGGAAGGGCAGAGAGAAGGGAGACACAGAATCTGAAGCAGGCTCCAGGCTCTGAGCTGTCAGCACAGAGCCCAATGTGGGATTCAAACTCACAAATCATGAGATGTGGGATTCAAACTCACAAATCATGAGATCATGACCTGAGAGCCGAAGTTGGATGCTTAACCGACTGAGCCACCCAGGCGCCCCTGCAAATATTTTAAGTGCTGCATTTTTTACTCCTTTTCTTTTCCAGGGCTATCACCTTGGTACTATCATTTATGTGATATTGCCAGGCAGCTCTCTGAGGAATGACACCTTGTTAGACGGGGCTCCACTGGCAGAAATGTGCCAGTGACAGACATTCAGACTTCCGTGAGAACTCTCAACCACAGAGAACCAATATGATCCCCAGGGCTGGGATCAGAACAAGACCCACTGTGTGCTCATCCAGTACTGCCCGGTTTCCTGTAGTAGTCACAACAGGGCTTGTGTTTCTAATGACTCAGCTTTAATGCAACCAATGTAGCTCCTTTCAAGAACATTGCAACCACTTTTTGCAAGGAAAAAGAAGCTGCTAGAGAGGGAACCTCAGATACATGTGGGGAAGCATCAGCACATTGGGCAATCAGAGTCATGGCTGCAAAAGGAGATAAGGAGTCAAAGTCAGTTTAGGTTTAAGAGGACTCATGATGTCATATATTCGGAGCCAGTTCCCAAGGCCATTAATCCTTGCACAGAAGTTGTGATTTGTAAAGGATAGTTCCCATTTGCCCCAACTGTGCCCACAATCAGTGGATGAGGATCCAAGTGCCCTGACAAATGAAACAAACCCAGGCTGTAGTCAAGTTTACTTTGGGTTCATTGTGATGATAGGTTTTGACTCCATTCAGTTTCAAACTTGAAGAATCAGAAATTTTAATAATTTTTATTTATTTTGAGAGAGACAGAGAAAGCATGAGCAGGGGAGAGAGAGAGAGAGAGAGAGAGAGAGAATCCCAATCAGGCTCTGCAGGGTCAGCGCAGAGCCCAACGTGGGGCTCGAACTCAGGAAACTGTGAGACCACGACCTGAGCCGAAATCAAGAGCCAGAGCCACCCAGATGCCCCAAGGAATCAATAATTTTAAATGGAAGGATAAGCAATCAGATATGAAGTATAGACCCCTCTAAAGGTAACTTGATTTTTATGTGTCTACCTGTTCAATCAGACTGTGAACTTCTCTGGGTAGGGGTGTGTTTCATTCACCTCTATAATGCCAGGCAATAGCCCAGAGTCTGCCACATAAAAGATGCTCAATAAGAACATTTGTATCAATTAAACAAGTATATAAATAAATGAAGTAAAGAATATTGGGAAGAAAATATGCAGAGACCTTGCAAATGTTTTGGGCTGTCAGGAACTATACAAAAAATCCCTGAGATCTACCTGATGGTAGATTGAACAACTGGGTTAAATACTTGTTCTTATGACCCTTGAACTTTTGGGGAGCTGGGAAAAGTTTCTGAAGTGGAAGAATTCTAGCCAGGATAAATGTAATTTCCCCACTTTAATTCTAAGTAATGTTTTGCAAATTTGTCAGTTTCAGATTTACTGTGGACTCCTTAGGATATTGACCAGGCTTGTCAATATCTGGTAGGAAGAAAGCTCTTACACTTAGGATTTGTTTACTCCTTGCCTTATTCCAAGGTACGTGAAAGGGTGTACTTAAGGAAAAATGTAAGCAATAATAGGAATAATCTGCTGAACAGGGAAATGGATTAATTTATATGTTGAGATAATAATCTTTAAAATTCTTTGAAGGGAACGGTTCCTTTTTTTTCTGGTGCCAGTCTGGAGGTGGGGCGGGGGAGGAGTTCCCCACAGGGGACATTGTGTAGGGGTATTAACTGATAAGCAGCTTGTGCAGAAGCAACAGTCAAAAGGTTAGATATTTTTTATAGTCACCCATGCTAAAAGTTGAGAGCGTAACTTTAAAAATAAAAATTCAGTGAGAGCTATTCACCAAGAAGCTAGACACTAGGCTCTAGAACGAGGTGCAGTACTGCCTAGTGGCTAAGGTCCGAAGACCTGGAGTTGAACTTGTTTTGGAGAAGAAGTCCAGCTCTGCCTTTTACCCGCAAAGAGAACTTATGAAAATTCACCTCCAAAAGACTTAGTTTCCTCAACCAAAACAAGGATAATCATGTATTTCCTAAAGAAGCCATGATGTTTAAGGGAGGCAATATGTGAAAAGCTCTTAGCCTACTGACTGGCAATATAATTGCTCAAAAATGTCAGCTCTTAATATCCTCCTTCTGGTCTCAGTGATCTTGGTTAACATGTAGAATATCCAACATAGAAAAGAAGTAAATAGTGTATCCCGGGAATGTTATCTTTGCCCAGTTCTGCTATAAAAGGAGCATATTATAATTTATAATTTAAATTTACCTAGGCTGCATCACCTATTGTGTTGAACCATGTTCTCCAAGCATAAAATCTTCCCTCCTGGGCATAGATACTGAAAACAATTTATGGAAAATACTTTCAAGGCTAATTCCTGTGAATCAACACAGTACTTTAGGAGATGGAAATGCAATTTATTTTTTCTCAACAAGTAGCCTTAGAGTAACAAGTGTCCTTGGGTAACACTGAGCAAAAATCTCTCCAAGGCTCTATTGTGACTGGGAAGGTAAGAGCAATGGAAAAAAAAAACCAACAACAGTAGTGCAATATTCTATGAATATCACTCATGCTAAACCTTATTGACTCCAATTTTCTTGGAAAGTTTTATTTCATTTTAAAAGAATCAACCTCGGATTAATGGCAAACATGCCTGTTCTGAATTGCATCTTGTTTTTGTTAAATTGGGCTTATCTTCAGGTTTTCTGGTTGCACTGTAAAAAGCCCTAATGTCTATTTGTTACTGGTTTGGTGTTTTGTGTAGGTTATCATAGTGTATTTCACTGAATCTACAATGCCATTGGTTGTAAGACATGCCATTCTTTTATGTAATGGTAAAATGCTGCCATTTTAAGTGAGGGCATAAATCTGTATTATCACCTGGAATTTCTATTGATACCATCTGAAAGAAGTCTTCTAGACTTATGTGAATATAGATTTTATCATATATCACACTTGTGCGTGCATAAAAGGGGGAACATGAGTGAAATAAACTGATTAATATATTCCTAAAACATCTTCACATTTCGAGAAAGTCTTTTGAGTCACTTCTTGGCTCAAAGTTACTGGTGTCCGCACTTACCTTTCCAGTCATAATAGAGCCTTGGAGAGAATTTTGCCCAGTGTCACCCAAGGACACTTGTTACTCTAAGGCTACTGTTGACCGGAAAAAATAAATTGCATTTCCATCTCCTAAAGTACTGTGTTGATTCACAGGAATTAGCCTTGAAAGTATTTTCCATAAATTGTTTTCAGTATCCATGCCCAGGAGGAAAGATTATGTGCTTGGAAAACATGGTTCAACACAATAGGTGATGTAGCCTAGGTAGATTTAAATTATAAATTTTCCTTCACATAGTAATGTCCTCTGTGCCAGCTGGCACAGTGATGGTGCAAAAGTTTTGTACAGGTGCACTGCTCTATTGTCTTCAGAATTTTCTTCCAAAGCATTACACACATTCTGTAGGTGATGATTTGACCATACAATGTCCATGGAAGATTTTTAGACAGCAGCCAGGACTCGTATTCCTTACTCAGACGGTCTTTAAACAGCCTGTTGTTTGACCTGCCAGAAGGTTGGAGTTGTCCGGTCACATCACTAGGAAAACAACCAGGTTTTCCCATGTACGGATAATGACAACTGCATTGCGAATGCGGCCTGACAGCAATGGTAAGATGCCATTTATTATGGGCTATATCCAAATTTCAGAGATTGTAAAATATGAAACATTGCATCTTAATATCAATAAAGCATAGTAATGACAATAATGTTTTTAAGCAGACTATTGCTAATATTAGACTTTAAATATTTCCATGGCACCGCACGTGTCTCCTTCCATGTGGCTCTGTAGCCTAGCACACAATTCTATGCACAAAAGGACTCAATAAATGCTGAATGCCGGTGCCTAGATGTCTTCCAGATTTTTCACCTTTGTATTTCCACTGAGGAGCAATTTGCTGTGATGAACGATTGGAGTTGAGGACGGCAGAGGTCTGAATGTTTATTCCCCAACCCCCAACAAATTCATATATTCAAATCTGAACCCCCAAAGGTGGTGAGTTGGGAGGTGGGGCCTTTGGGAGGTGACTGAGTCATGAGGGCAGAACCCTCATGGATGGGATTAGGAGTTCTGAGAACTCCCTTGCCCCTGCCACTAAGGGAGGATATAAGAAGAAGGCAGCAGTCTGTGATCCAGAATATGACTCTCACCAGAACCTGACCACACTGACATTCTGATCTGGGATTTCCAGCCTCCGGAGCTATGAGCAACAGATGTCTGCTGTTTATAAGCCACCCCGTCTATCTATGGTATGCTGTTTTAGTAGCTTAAGCTGACAAAACTAAGGAAGGTGGCAAGCTTTTAGTTTAAGTCCTTCAAACAAGAGGAACCACATAAAACACACACAAACACACAAACACACACACACACACACACACGCATACACGGTTGAGTGCATTCATCTGATCTCAGAGTCAGGCATAAGGAATTTATGCCAAAGACAGCCAAGTGGAAGCAAAACTTCTTGGCTTGTTTTTCAGAGGTGTCTGTTCTGTACAACCCTTGTATCATTCATTATCTCCTCCCTGACCCCATCACTTCCTCCTCCTGTCCTTACTCTTCCCCTATTTTGTTGTTTTTCTTCCTATGTCTTTCAATCACTGTCTAATATTATTACATAGTGAAATATACGTGATTGGAAATACACTCTATCAAAGGAGAAACCATCTTTGCCAAGGTTAAGTCACATTCATGCTCCATCACGTTTATTTTTTGTATTAACCTAAATTAATTATGTTGATATTTTGCTCACCATTTTTGCACAGAGAGGCAAAATGTCCTGTAATATTTCTGGAAGAACCCAAAGGAGAGCAATTTCATAAGCTTACATTAGAAAATTTCAAAGAATTCTGGGTTCATCTGCTGAGTATTCATCACTCAACAAATACTTAGTTGACCACCTAGTATGTGCCAGATACACTGTTATAAAATTCCAATTATGAGCAAAAAGAGATGTAGTGTCCTCTGTCATGGAGTTTATAGTCTGGTGATTTCAAGTTCCATCCCTAATCTGATGAAACTCAATATTTCCACCTGAATACCACCTGAAGGTCAATTTGTCCAAGACTGGACTTATGAACCTGAATTTATGGTCACTCTCCACGATCTTTCAATCAAGAGAAGTAAATGTATCTATCTGTCTTCCAGACTTTTCTGTCTTAGTGAATGTTACCTTTATCAATACGGGGTCTCAAGGAAGAAACACAGAGATAGAGATTATGCTTCCCTTTCCTCACTCCAGTTTTGGATCTACAACCAAGTCCTGCTGATTTTTACCTCTTAATATCTCAAAGCTCTGTCCACTGCTCTCCATTTCACCAACCTCACCATCACCCTAAATTAACCCACTACCATGTTGTATGTGAACTGCTACAAAAACTTACAGACTAATTTCTAGACATCAGTGCTGACCGCTAGCCAATCCACTGGAGCCCACATGGACACAAATGTGATCATGTATTTTTTTCATTCATTGCTTTATCCTCCAAATCTAGAAGAGTATCTGGCAATGGTAAGCACTCTCAATATTTGCTGAATACATAAATAAACATCTCCTTTCCCCTTAAGATGTTAAAGACCAATACCTTTGACATGGTCTATGTGATGCTACATCACTTGTCCCTGTCTAGTGCTCCAGAAATATCTCTCATCAGTGTTCCTCCTCAAGGCTTCTTATTCTTTGTAACACACACAGTAACTCTGTGCTTCAACCAAATAGGGCTTTAAGCTCCTCAAAGAAGCCCTGCTCTCTGCAGTCATAGGATCTTGGCGCATACAGTCTCTTCAGTATGGATTTGTAGTCCTCCTTAACTTAAGAGTTCTTACCCTTCCTTCAGCTCTTAGGTCACATGCTGCCTCCTCAAAAAAGCCCACCTTTCTGCACCCCCAGGTTGCAACAGGTTTCTTTGTAATTTACCAAAAAGGCCCAACTCCTTTCTTTCGCAACGTTTTTCTCTATTTAGAGTTATATATTCATCAGCATAATCAATTGATTCATGCTTATCTCCTCATTGAAATGGTAAGTTCCAGGGGCACCCGGGTAACTCACTTGGCTGAGCGCCCACTCTTGGTTTCAGCTCAGGTCATGATCTCACATTTCATGGGTTTGAGCTCGGCATTAGGCTCCATGCTGACAGTGAGGAGCCTGCATGGGATTCCATCTCTCCCTCTCTCTCTGTCCCTCCCCTGCTCACACACACACACTCTCTCTCTCTCTCTCTCTCTCTCAAAATAAACAAATAAGCTTTCAAAAAAAGAAATGGAACCTCCACAAGCACAGGGAACCCCTTCTTTTGCTCGTGAGCATTTAGCACCATGCCTGGCCTGTAACTGGAACACTATAGAAGTTTACTAAATGAGGCAAATTACTTTCTTGAGAAACTCATCATTAATTGTAACTAAATGTATGATATTTCATAAAACTTCTAAATGTTATTGCAAATAAAATCACAGTTTAGGCACAGTTATGGTGTTCCCTACCTTTGCCATCACTTCTTTCCTCCTGTAGAGTGCAATCTGCTATGGAAGGTGTTGTGTGTGTGTGTGTGTGTGTGTGTGTGTGTGTGTGTAATTGAGTTGTTTATCACCTTCGGGAAGACAGTAATGAAAGTATTCATTTAGAATACAAGCTGTAAACAGACAGAATCCTGACTCCTTCTATGTTTATGGAGTTCAAACTTAAGAACTTTCTCATCTATAACTGTCACCAGGTAGCAAAACACTTTTAGTTCACATTTCAGGACCTAAGAGAAAATGTACTGAGTAAAAGCAAACAGAATCAGCCATGAAGTCGAAGGGCTTGATTTTGCACTCTGCCAAGTGTCTGAGGGGGGAATTATTTAATTCAGCCAGTGAGTCAACAAGTCAGTCTAATTCTCTAAATCTGGTTATTTTTCTTTGCAAAATGTACTTGTTCTCTCTACCACAAAAGCATATTTGCAGAAGGCGTTGACTATGAAATTCTCTTTGCCACAGTTATTGAAAAAGAATATACAAAGCCCATAATAATTAGACAATTGATGTTTTCAAAATAAGATTAAGGCTCTCATTCCCATTCAAAGTCATTCTTTGTCAACTAAGCTATAAAAATTCTCTCTACCCAGAAGAAAACCAAAAGAAGAGAACTTGTAAAGTTTCTCTAAAGTAAATCCTGAAAACTTATGACAATTTTGTCATTTGGTGATGTGTTCTTGCTGAAAATATTTGGAATTATTAAATATTATTTCACTGTATTTCAGAGTTGAAAGCCCCAACTGTTTCCCCAACCCTCCATATGTATCAAATTAAGAAGATTTTTTTATGTGAAGGTAAAGAACTATGTATTTTTCTTTGTGGGCATCCCAGGTAATCAATATGCTATGTAATAAGAATTTCCATATCACTTGACAATTTACAACACACATTGCCTAATTCGATCCTCAGAATAATCCTATGAAGACAACATTCTTATTCTCTCCTGCTATTCCCACATGGCAAAGCTGAAGGTGTCCCATCATTATCAGATAGTAAATGATAGAGCTGGTATTCCATTCATGTCTTCAGATTTCAAGTCCCATGCTCTTTTGCTCTATATCATCCTGAAGAGAAAAGCTATCAATATGTTTAAGCTGTTGAGAGAATAAGCCAGAATAAATTGCTAAAACTTCCAGTATCTTTAAGCTTCAATAAGGGAAGTCTGTGAAGGGTGATCGTAATTTTCAGAATAAGAAGAAATTCCCAGAATAAGAAGAAATAAATTTATCTAAAGATTAAGTCAAGACCAGTTCATTTACTGAGCTCCCAGTATATGCCAGGCACTGTTCAAGGTGCTGGGAATGCAAAGGTGGGAAAGACATGGCCCTTGGACCCTGCAATCTCACAGTCCTTAGGAGGAGATGAACGCATAAGCAAATAGTGCTAAATCAATGTGGTTAATGAAGTGAAAGGAATATGTAGGACTTTGAGAACACAGAGAAAACCATCTACCTTGCCCTGCAGTATGTCAGAGAGATGTCCTGACTGAAGATAGCCCAAAGGCCACCTAGACATATTCTCACGATGCTTTTGGACTGTCAGGTCTCCTTTCACTTGTTTTTGTATCCCCAGCATCTAATATATGACTGGGGCTCAGTGCATTCGTGTGTTTAACGACACTGAACTGCTAGGGTCAGAGATTCTGAGGACACTCATGAAATGCTGGTCCCCTCCCTTGGAATATGACTCTCAGGCCACATGATAAATGTCTTTTCAGTTCCTTAGTTTCTGATCTTTCTTACCATGAAAGATTTTCAAACAGTGATATCTTAAAAAAATTTTTAACGTTTATTTATTTTTGAGAGACAGGGAGAGACAGAACATGAGCGAAGGAGGAGCAGACAGAAGGGGAGACACAGAATCTGAAGCAGGCTGCAGACTCTGAGCTGTCAGCACAGAGCCCAACGCAGGGATTGAACTCACGAAGATGTGAGATCATGACCAGAACTGAAGTCGGCCGCTTAACCGACTGAGCCACCCAGGCACCCAACAGTGATATCTTAAGGAAACTTGTGACATTCCTTTCTTTTACAACTTTGGGCCACAGATTTTCTCCTTTTCCAAAGGTAGCCCTACGTGAGAGGCAAGCTCTCAAGGTTTTCTGCAGCCCAATGATCTGTTGACTCTTGGTCCGGATTTCTCTTACTCAATAGAAAAAAAAATGTTTTTGTGTGCTTCTTGCATTGAATGGCCTCACATGTTGTCAATGCAGTTGATAACACCATAAATTAAACGACCTCCAATTTAATCAGTTGCTAATTCCTGTCCATTCTACCACAAAATTGACTTCTGAATCTCTCCTTTCTCTCTCTCTCTCTCTCTCTCTTTTTTTTTTTTTTAAATTGATAGTAACTAGTCATCCTCCTTTGCCTAGAGTTTTGCATTAACATTCTAATCCCATGGCCACAGAGCTTCCAACGTGATCTCCGGACTTTCTTTTTCAAAAAACTTTGATAGCTCTTCACCGCTAAGGGGATAAATTCAATGCCCTTTTAGCATAGTTTTCCAGGCCTTTATGCCCTGAAAAGTGATTGGGTTGGAATGAATTACAGTGTATTGTTTGTAACCAGGGCAGTCACAGCCCATGATCAGTTAGTTCTTTCTCTAAGTTGAAGTCAATTGATAAAAACAGTCTTGCATATCTGAATTCCTTACCCCACCAAATACAGAGTTGCAAAACAGTTACAAGACGTCTCTGCCTGGATGCTGAGAAGATTTTCTCCAAAAACAAACAAACAAAAATTTTTAAAAACCCAAAAAACAAAAACAAAAAAACAAAAAAACCAACCAACCAACCAAACAAAAAAACCCCACACCATTACTCTCTTGGAGAAGTGGAAGCTATGAAAATAACAGCTTTTTCAACTGATGGAAGGCCCTATGCATCCTATGATGGTGATTTAGAAACAGTTATTTTACTAGAATTGAGATTATAACCATTTTCATGCATCAACAGAGGCTCAGGTATCAGCCTCTTAAATTCTATTGTCAACTCTACTGTCAGTTGAACCTTGCCTTTAGGTTCTCCAGGGTCTGCTGGAACTTTAACTGCTGAAAACTTTAGAGATATTGGCTCATTCAAAAATCCTATATATTCATCAGGGTAGGGCTCAGTGGTAGAGCTTTCGACTACAAAAATACTATGCAGGACTTGCTGTGCTGGTTTAAACACCTGTGTGTGTGTGTGTGTGTGTGTGTGTGTGTGTGCGCGCGCGCGCTCGCGCATGTGTGTGTAAATTCTGTTCTTCACACTCCACTAATGCGACCACTGCCTCCAACAATAAGGAAAACGTGTCTGAACTGTGGTCTAAGCAGTTGTGGTACATCGTACTGAATTCTCCACCTTCTCCCCTCTCCGTCAGTCTGGTTTACCTGTAGATGACAAAGAGATTCTTTCAATAAGGAGGAAAATTGTCTACTGAGTCAGACAAAATACACTGATTAAACTCAAGCCTCTTATTTTTGAAGCTGGAGTTTGTCTGGCACAACAGCTGGGGCTTAATTCAGAGGTGATGACACAGTGGTTTGGGTCTTGAAAAGTGAGTTATTAAAGTTCCCTTCTGAAAAATATCTGTTATTTCCGTTTGTTTCTATGCCTTGGCTCTTGTTTTTTTACTGTTCCAAGGTAATAGAAAAAAACCAGTAAAGGGTAAGATCAGTTCATATAGCTCTGGGAAATGTAGAAACGAGTGAGGTCTCTTCTTGTCTGTTATGCTCCTATGCTCTGCCAGCAGGATAACTGTGATGGTCTAGATATTTGATGCCTGATTCCTCCATAAATGCCTGCGAAGTTGATTCACCCATGGCAAGAAGGGGTTGTTGGTTGATATTGGTGAGAGAGTCTTTGTCTCTGATAGTCGCTATCCTGTGATCCATTCCTATAACCCTAATAAGGATCTCTCTTTGGATAATGAAGAAGTCTCCCGGCCCCCTGGCCTCCTTCACAAATGAGTAGAAAAGATAAAAGAAGGGGAAGAGAAGGAGATAGAAAAATGCAACTTGGGCCCTAAGAGCCTACCTCCAATTCTCTCTCATTGGTGCCTCTATGGGCTTCTCTTATCAAGCTTCCTGCGGGACTCCGGGACTCCGTGGAGTTTCAGGACTAGGGCTGATGCTGCACTTCCCAGGGAAACAGCCTGCAGCTTTAGTTTAGGGGCAGGGGGAAGAGTGGGCATAATGGCGGAAAGAGGAAGCAGATGTTTGTGTCAGATGGTAGGTCTGCTGAAAGGTGGAGCTCATGATTGGCACCAGAGGTAGAGCAGAACTTGAGGTGGTCAAGAATGAAAAACACCCTTGTGTTGACCACAGTAATTATCAGGTACTGAATAACTCACTGTGTGCTGGGAACTTCTCTAGATACTTTAAATGTGTTAACTGATGGAGTCCCTCAACAACCCTGTGAGTTGGTATGATTAATCACACAGTACATACGAAGAAATGGAGGTTAACTAAGTGACTAAATAGCTTGCCTAAGGTCTTATGACTAATAAGTGGCAGAAACAGGATTCAAACTCTCATATGACTATATTCTTAACCACTGTACCTTACACTGATCTTACATGGCCATGATCTGATTTTCCCCTTTATCAAAAAATCGGGATGATAACAGACGTTGCTTAAAACAAATGGGGTTTAGAAATCACTCATCAGAAACTCTCTGGCCACCTGGATATAGATATGCAAATATTGGAAATAACTAAGAAAGAATCTGCAAAGTGTGTGTATAACCATGAATATGAGCAGACTGTGGACGTCCCTGGGAATGAGTTGTCAGGGTCCACAAGCCTTTTGCTGCTAAATTCTGATCACTCTGATCCATCCAGAGGCTCCTAGTTAACTCCATTAACTCCTTTATTCACTTATCTATAAATTCATTTCCTCAACAAATATTTATTGAGTGCTAGATGCCATACCTTATTTCAGGTATGAGGATACATCAGTAAAAAAAAATAGTCAAATATGCCTTCATTTATGGAGCTCAAATTCTAGTACAGAAAGACAGGAACAAACAAAATAAGTAAAATAAGAGGGATATATATATATATATATACACACACACACATATAAGGATATATATGTGTATATATATATGGGTATATATATATATATATGTATATTGTGTGTGTGTATATATATATATATATATATATATGAAAACAACAGGTGCTATTGAGAAAAAATAAAATCGGAAAGCACTGAAAGGGTATTGTACTTTTAAATAAGATAGTCACGGAAAGCCTAACTGAGAAAGTAACAGTTGAGCAAAACCTAAGGAATGTGAGAGCCAAGTGTATATCTGAGGGAAGACTATTACAGGCAGACAGACTCGATGGCCTTAGATGGCAGTGTGTGTCTGTATATATAGGGAACATTAAGGGAGACACAGTAGCACTGGAAAAGAGTAAGCAAGGTTAAGAGTAGTAAGAGTATGGGCCAGAGTAATAATAAGGGATCAGACCGTGACCTTAAAGGCCATTGTAATGACTTTGGCTTTTATTCTGAATAACCTGAAAAACCACTGGGACATAAGCAGACAGGTGATGTAGTCTTACATGTTTTTTTTTTTAATTTTATGTATTTATTTTGGGAGAGAAAAAAAACACACACACAAGTGGGAGAGGGGCAGAGAGAGAGAGGGAGAGAGAGAGAGAGAGAGAGAGAGAGAGAGAGAGAATCCCAAGCAGGCTCCGTACCGACAGTTAGATGTGAGGCTTCAAACTCATGAATCTCGAGATCATTACCTGAGCCGAAGTCGGACACTCAACTGACTGAGCCACTCAGGCACCCAGTCTGACATGTTTTAAAAAGACCACTCTGACCTCTATGTTGAGAATACACTACAGGGGGATAAGGATGGAAACAGATAGATCAGTTAACTTGAAAAGGCTTTTGCAATAATCTAAACAAGAGATTATGGCTGTATTAGTTTCTTTTTGTTACTATAACAAATTATCACAGACTTAGTGTCTTAAAGCTATCCAGATTTATTATCTTACAGGTTCTAGGTCAGTAGTCAGGTACAGGTATCACAGGACAAAAATCAAGATGTTGGCTGGCTCTGTTCCTTTCTGGAAATTCTAGTGGGTGAATTTATTTCCTGCTCATTTGGGGTTGTTGATGGAATTCAGCTCCTGTGGTTGTAGGATTGAGGTCCCTGTTTTCTTGCTGACTGTAAGTTCAGGGCTATCCCAGCTTGTAAAGGCCTCTCTCCAGTCTTTTCACATAGCCCCTTATATCTCAGAACCAGCCACAGCGTGTTGGATGTTTCTCATGCTGCCATCTCTCTAACTCCTCTTCCACTGTCACATCTTTCTCTGACCCACCTAGGAAAGATGCATGTGATTAGATTGAACCAACTCAGACAATCCAAGTAATCTCCCCATCTCAAGGTTCACACTCTTAATCACATCTGTAAAATCCCTTTTGCCATGCAAGGTAACATATTCATAGGTTCCAGGGCTTAGGGTGTGGATATCATTGGAGAGGGGGTAATTATTCTGCCTATTACAGTGTCAATTTGGATCACAGTGTAGTGGTAGTGATGGTGAGAGGGAGTAGATTCTGGAGATATATATATATATATCTGTATATATATATATATACATACATATATATATATGGGTAAATTGCAGATATATATATATATCAGTATATATATCAATTTATATATATATATATATATATATATATATATATATATATATATATCAATTTACATGTGATCCAGATCTGGACCATTCATTCTCAATATCTGAGTGTTTGTTCAATAAAGGACAAATAATGTCCAACAAAGAGAGATGGAAGATGTTTGGGAAAAGAGGAACTGATGAAGGACCTCTCCTGCAAGTTGGGAGAGGTGGGCGCTGAGATGTCAAAGCATCCAGAAGGAAGAAAGATACGTGCTCTTCCTAAACAAGACAGAATGAAGTTGATGACTTTAAACACAAACATCCTCTGAGATGGTAGAAAGTGATAGGTGAGGGAATGCAGGCTGGATTGAAATTCCAAGAGTGTGGACTCACCTTTGTTCATGTGCTGCGTTCCCTAATTACGTTATTTACTTCAGTTCTGTAACTCAGGTCCTTCATATTTTAAGAGAGAATTTCAGGCTATAATTCCATATTTCCCTTGGTGGTGGGAAGGGTGAGGAGTAGGTTTGGGGGACTCTGGCTAAGTCTTGGATGGATGGAGTCTTTTAGTTTTTTCCACCTGCCTCAGAGTTTCTCAGGTATTTTCTTCCAAAGCGATGCCTTTTCTAACAATACCCTTGTTCCTATACATGGATAGAATCAGCTATGAGTCTTCCATAGCCCTGAGAAGAGGCATTATCGCTAACAAAACCACTTGATTGCTTCTCATTGTAAGCCCACATTTTGTCTCTCCTGATGGGAAGATGCTCCCCTGGAAACCGGATTTCTTAGTAAGTATGAAATCCACCGAAGCATGGTACAGCAGGCTGGGAATATGGGAGCCGAACACCTTCCCATTGTGCTGTCAGGCTTGTCTTGACCAGTGTCTAGGAGAAATGATGTGAGTCACCTTTGGCAGAAGCTTTAGGAACCCATGCGAGGCTCTTTTTTTCCCTTCTGCCCTGGTGACTGGCAATATTCTACATTAGTGGCAGCTCCATCAGCCTGAGACTCAAAGTGAGGCTGATGGTAACAGCATAGCCCCAAGCCATCCTTCTAGAATGGTCACAAAAATGAGAAATCGACCTTTAGGCTACTGGGGCTGGAAGGTTGTTTATTACTGTGGTGTACCCTGGTTTATCTTGATTGGCACAAAACTCTTCTATTGAGTGCAGGATTGTGTAACCCACCAACTCAGCAACCAACTAAAGAAATGCTATAGATGATGCCCCCCGCCTTTGCTGCTTTAATTTCAACATAAGGTGATATATTTGCAAAGACTATGGTGACTTTCGCTTCATTTCCCCCCTTCCCTTCCATTGTTCTTTCTCTATCTTCTACCATACCTCTTCATCTATCACGTTAGAGATGTTAAGACTCTTTCTTTTATTCTGTAGGAAAGCGTCACCCATGCTTGGCCCAAGGATCTGCAAAATTACATATCATCTCTTTCATTACAGGCATTGAGACATTTTTAAACGCATATTATTCAACAAATGATGGTCTCAGTTCCAGTGCATAATAAGAAAATGGAAAACCCAATGCATTTTCTGCCTATGCCTGTAGAAACAGACAACCAGTGATTTATTTTATCATAATAAAAAAGTATTTATGCTGTGATTCATGTCTCTAATGCGGTGTCATTATTCTGTGGCTGTGCTAACTATAGAGGAAGAGTTGTTTATAGTCACAGACAGAGCGTCAGACTGAGACCCAAGAGTTATTCCAAGAACGGTGACAAGAACAGCGTGTGTTAGAAGAAACTGCCCAGCTGGAAGTAGGATTGTGCGAAGTAGAAGTAACCTAAATATTCTTTCTATTATCCTCTGTGCTTTTCTTCTCTCAAGGGAGAATTTCTTTTGTGTGGTCTTTATCAGAGCAGCTAGCTCTTTCATATTCTACTCCTTAATGGTGACTTTTAAAAATATCTAAGTTTGTGATGAAATCACTCTCTAAAGATCCCTTTGGGATTTCCACAGAAAAAGGAAGTACACATAGCTAGCTTGAGAGTATACACAACAGCCTGGACAGGTCTGAACCAGCCACAGAACATGAACATTCAGTGTGTATTCTTCCTACTTGACCTCTTCTAACAAAGCCTTAGTATTCTCTTCCCTTGAGACAGATAGAATAACTATGTTTCCAGAATAATGCTAGGCGACTTGAGTTTTCTTTAGAAAGTCATACATTTGGGGCACCTGGGTGGTTCAGTCGGTTAAGCGTCTGACTTCAGCTCAGGTCATGATCTCACGGGTCCACGTCGGGCTCTATGCTGACGGCTCAGAGCCTGGAGCCTGCTTCAGATTCTGTGTCTCCCTCTCTCTCTGCCTTTCCCCTGTAGGCAGAGGCCATGACCGAAGTTGCTTTGACCCCTTCTCAATTTTCTACCCCAATGAAAATGAGATGAGGGTATAAACAAACATTGGTGTTTATGCAGCTGGTATCCTGTTGGCATCATTTTAAACTTTTTGATTAAAAACAACGTAGGGGTTTGTTGTTGTTTTCGATGCTGTTTGAAAGTCGGGCATCTCTGAGAGGCAAGGGCAACAGGGTTATTTACTGTATATGTTTGCTGACATGACTTTGCCTTTGACCAGAGTGGCGCAGGACTAACTGACTCAAACTTGTGTTAAGAGTGTATTTGATGGGGCGCCTGGGTGGCTCAGTCGGTTAAGCGTCCAACTTCGGCTCAGGTCAGGATCTCATGGTTTGTGGGTTCAAGCCCCGTGTCGGGCTCTGTGCTAACAGCCTGGAGCCTGCTTCGGATTCTGTGTCTCCCTCTCTCTCTGCCCTTCCCCCTCTCACGCTCTGTCTCTCTCTCTCTCTCTCAAAAAAAAAAAAAGAAGAATAAATAAAATGAAAACATTAAAAAAAAGAAAGTCATACTTTTCAAAAGAATGATATATAACAAACACCCATATTATCATGTCCCCAATTTTAAAACTGTTCATAATTTCTATATTTCTTTCTGACCTTTGTATGTGTGTGTATTTTTTTAAACACGTTTTATGTGCATCTTTTATTTTTAGAAAAAAAAATAGTAAGATGTAAAATTCCCCTTTGATCTTATCTCCAAACCTGTTGTTTTCTCCATTTCCTAGAGACAGCCACTATGATAAGTTGATATTCATCCATTTGAGTACCTTAACATACATCAATAGAAATCCAGAAACAAGATGTAATATTTCTAGGGATTTTGAAAAAATTATATAAAGAGTCATTCTATACATTTCATTCTGCAGCTGTTTTTTTTAAATTTATATTTAATAAATATAATAATATTATAAACATAATAATAAATATATAATAAATATCATATTGGGGCACCTGGGTGGCTCAGTCAGTTGAGCAACCTACTCTTGATTTCAGTTCACGTCATGATACCAGGGTCGTGGGCTCGAGCCCTGCATCAGGCTCCGTGCTGCATGTGGCACCTGCTTAAGATTCTCTCTCTTCCTCTGTCCCTCTCCCCTGCTTGCTCTCTCTCTCTCTCTCTCTGTCTCTCAAATAGATAATAAATTTAATATTAAGTGTTTTAGACCTCTTCTTATTGATTCACATACCGGGGTCCCTTTCTTTTATATAGATAGCAATGCATTGCATGAAGATTTCTTTATTAATTGGCATTTGGGCCATTCCTAAACTTTTTGCTGCTTCCAACAAGGGTGTGATACACATCTATTTGTGTGTCCTCCTGTGTGCATGTACAGATGTTTCTGTCGGGTGTGTACCCAGAATGGGAAATGCTGGGTTACAGGGTTAACACCTTTCTCATTTTACAGTCATACTGGTGTCCCAAGTGGCTGTGTTCCAGGTTACATTCCCACAAGCCCAGTATAGGATTATCTGTTTACCCATCCTCCTCCTGTATACTGGTGATTGAATGTTATACTTTTTAATTATGGTTAGTCTGGTGGGTAAAAGATGCTCTCTCATTGTCGTTTTAATCCATGTTTCCATGATTACTGGTCAGACTGAGCATCTTTTCATATATTTATTGGCCATTCATGTTTCCTCTAAATTCATTGCATGTCTACATTATCTCTGCCGATTTTTTCTGGCACACAAAATAAGTACACTCAAAAAGCATTTATACATAAGAAGAAACCGAAGAAGAGGGAAAATAATCTTCAGTCTTGTTTATTAGTGCGATTCTCCTGCATTTATCTGTAAAGAGTGACTGCATTGTACAATTTCATCCTAGGAAGAGAACATTACATCATCACACTCATTGACTGCCTAGCTATGCTATTTAGTCACAAAGCACCTTCAAAATGGAACAAAAAAAAAAAAAAACTGTGTAACCTCCTTCAGAATTAAAACATTAACATGCTTTAAGTACACATCACTGTGTAATGACGAAAACATGGGCTTTGAAGTCGGAAGGAGGTGACTTCCTCGTTCAGCTACCTCGTCAATTTCTTTCTAGGGAAAACTTGGGAAGAGCACTTAGCATCTCTGAACCTCCGGGATATTTTCTTACTTTACTTGGTCTTTCCAGCACCTGGCTCAGCGTTCCCTCTCCATCCCCTTCTTTGTAATTATTCCTGGTGACTTTACCATCCATTTTCATGATAATTCTACAGCCTGGCTTCACAGTTTTTTTTTAAGTTTATTTATTTATTTTGAGATAGAGAAAGCACAAGCAGGTGAGGGCAGAGAGAAGGAGAGACAGAATCCCAAGCAGCTCCCAGCCATCAGCACAGAGCCTGATGCGGGGCTTGAACCCACAAACCATGAGATCACGACCTGAGCCGAAGTCAAGAGTCAGAGGCTTCACAGACTGAGCCACCCAGGTGCCCCCTGGCTTCACAGTCTTAAGCTTTTCCATTTTGACACCCTTTGTCTCTCTGATAGTTTTGCCAAATACAGAATTTTGGGTTGACTCATCTTCCCCCCCAACCCAGCAACTTAATATGTCCTCTCTCTGTTTTCAGGCCTCCTTGTTTTTATCATAGAAAGCAGTTGTTAATCTTATTGAGGCTCTTTGTGTGTGATGATTGACTTTTCTCTTGCTGCTTTCAAGATTCTCTCTTTGCCTTTGACCTTTGACAGTTTGCTTATGGTGTGTGGAGGTGTGGATACCTTTGAATTTATGCTACTTGGATTTCATTGAGCATGTCGGATGTGTATTTTAACCTTTTGCATGAAATTCGTGAAGTTTTCAGCCATTATTTCTTCAAATAGTCTTTCATTCTGTTTCCTGTCTCCTCTTATTTTGAGACTTCCAGTATGTGTATGTTGATGTGTATGATGGTGTCCCACACCTCTCTAAGGCTCTGTTCAGTGTTTTTGTTTGTTTGTTTGTTTGTTTTCATGTTTATTTATTTTTGAGAAGGAGAACAAGAGGGGAAGGGGCAGGGAGAGAGGAAGACAGAGAGTCTGAAGCAGGTCAGTGCCAAGTGTGATGTGGGGCTCAAACCCACAAACTGTGAGATCATGACATGAGCTGAAGTCAGACACTCAACTGACTGAGCCACCCAGGTGCCCCTGTTCAGTGTTCTTAAATTATATTTTTCTTTCTGTTCCTCAGACTTGAGAAACTCAAATGGCCTTTATGCAAGTGTGCTGTTTTTCTCTGATACCAGCTCAGACCTGAGGTTGAGCTCCTCTATGACATTTTTCATTTTCAGTATTGTACTTTTCAACTCTAAGTTTTCTATTTGGTTCTTTTTATTAAATTTTTTTTAACATTTATTTTTAGTTTTGAGAGACAGAGAGAGACAGAGCAGAAGCATGGGAGGGGCAGAGAGAGAAGGAGACACAGAACCCGAAGCAGGCTCCAGGCTCTGAGCTGTCAGCCCAGAGCCCGACGCGGGGCTCGAACCCATGGACCATGAGACCATGACCTGAGCCGAAGTCAGACGCTTAACTGGCTGAGCCACCCAGGCGCCCCTATTTGGTTCTTTTTTTAACATCAACTCTATCTCTTCGTTAATATTCTCTTTTTGGTGGGACATCATTCCCATACTTTCCTTTAGTTCATTTCTCATGGTCTTCTTTGGTCCTTTCAATATGTTCAATGTAGCTGATTGAAAATTAGGGGAATAGGTCCAATGTCTGAGTTTCCTCAAGGACAGTTTCCATTGACTGTTTCTTTTCCATGTATGGGCCATATTTCCTTGTTTCTTCTCACGTCACATAATTATTTGTTGAAAACTGGAAATAGTAGACTGTGGTAACTGGAAATCAGATTCTTCCCTCTCCCCAGGGTTTGTTATTGTTGTCGCTACTTGTTGTAGTTGTTATTGTTTGCTTAGTCCTTTTTATAAACCAATTCTGTAAAGTCTGTCTTCTTTGTCATGTGTGGCCATAGACGTTTCTGTTCTGTGGGCTTAATATTCAGCTAATGATTAGACTGAAATTTCCTTAAATGCCTGGAGCCAATAATTCTCCTGGTCTTTGCAGACGACTCTGTATGTTTTGAGCTGTGCCTTCAACACTTAGCCAGGTGTCTTATGATGTTATCACAGCTTTCACTTTCTGCTTGTACAGAACTTCAATGCCTGCTAAAGGTGAGCGTTTGTAGCCTTCGCAGATCTTTCCTGGACGTGAGCACACTCTTGGGATTATACACTGCCCCGTGCATGTGCATGGCCTTATAGATTCTCAGGGAAAGTGCTGGAGCTTTTCGAAGTTCCCTATGACCATCTTATTCTCTAACTTTTCTTTTTTTTTGTTTTTTTGGCTAGCTTCTTGTTTGCTCCAATTGTCATCACTACCTCCGCAGCCTCATTGTTCAACAATTGCTGCTGATTATTTTCACAAAGGCCTCCAGGGAAAAGGCTGTTTGCACTTAGTGAAGTCTGAGTCAAGCCAAATAAAGACAAGCTCTGAGAATGGGGATTTCTATGTATCTGCCAGACAGATCAACTAATGACAATTCTCTGAAAATGGTGTTTTGAAGGGGTTCCTAACACAATCTACCCTGTCCAGTGTATGCGAGGCTGTTGGTTTTCCTTATGATTGTGTGGCTGCTGGAATGTGAACAGTGAAAATAAATGTTCTTCAGATAGTTGCAAGCCTTTGGTTAATTTCCAGAGTTCTGCAAACATTGATTTTGACTTTTTAATTTTACTTATTTATTGAGAGAGAGAGAGAGAGCGAGTGTGAGCAGGGGAGGGGCAGAGAGAGAGAATCCCAAGCAGCTCCACGCTGTCAGTGCAGATCATGATCTGATCTGAAATCAAGAATCAGATGCTTAACCGACTGAGCCGTGCAGGCGCCCCTTGACATTTTTGCCAGAAATCCCACTACTTTTATTGGGGGAGGGGGATTGGCTTTGTGGAGGTCCTTACACTCTGCCTTTCTTACTGGCATCATGACCGTTCGTCTAATATTGATTGATTGCTACATCTGTGTTCCCATTTCACTTGACCTTCACCCGATTTTCCCTCGATGCTTACCTCAAACTCAATATATTTTAAATAGAATAGTTTCTTTCCACAAATTTGCTCCTTCTTCCCATGTCCCTGTTAAAAGCTTCACTTCAAGGCCAGAGAAAATTAAGTTGGCAAAGCAGATGGAGGAGTCATTAGAATGATAGTAGAATCTAATTATAATTATCTGTTTTAATCTGGCACTGCTGGGTGTGAAAAGAATAAAAAGATTAGAAGTTGAAAGTTTAGGAATGTGACTCACAAGATTAACACCAAACTCTCCCCTGCCCTCATACTCTCTGACTCAATTTAATAATTCTCTCTCCTGTCTGATTTTTTGCTCCATAGACCAGGTGACTTGTGACCCATCTCATTAAATCCCAGGAACATAGCAGGTGTTCAATAAAGGACTTTTTAATAATACTATAAAATTTAAGTAAATAGCATAAATTATTTATTATTTATTATTTGACTGTGGTTATTTATATTTATAGCCATATATTTTATTTTAATTGTTTTTTATTTATTATTTGTATTTTATTCTGTCTCTCTCAAACCAGAGATCTAGCCTCATTCCCAGCTAGAAACTTCCCCCAAAAGTCATGAATATAATTACCTCTTTCAATATTTCATTGACATGTCAACCTGAATTATATACCAAAAAGAGCCAAAATTAGAATTTGGTATAAGACATAAGTTCTAATACAATTTCATGCCTCCTTATGGGCATTCAGTAAATATTAAATGTGCTGGGAGTCCAACTAGCAAATGATGGCAAGTTTGACTCCCAACATCTTTGCTATTATCCAGCTTTGACATTTCATAGAAATTGACATAGACCACTGGAAATCAAGGACAGGCATCTGCCCAGTGAGATAAACGACAAAATTATTAAGCAGGGAACTTGGTCCATGGTGCTTACGTAAAAAAGCAAAATCTGTCACTTAGGTCTTTAAGAAAAATTTGCATTGAGAGTCTGAAGACAAACTCATATGACATAAATATATCTAAACTGTTTTCATGGTGGAATTTTTTCACATTTCTTTATTATTTCCATGTATGTGTTTGCTTCTATGCATGAGAGAGAGAGAGATTTGAATATGTTTATCTTCTGTATTTTCTGTTCAAGCTAAAAGCTATAAAGGCTGGGGCGCCTGGGTGGCGCAGTCGGTTAAGCATCCGACTTCAGCCAAGTCATGATCTCACGGTCCATGAGCTCGAGACCCGCGTCGGGCTCTGGGCTGATGGCCCAGAGCCTGGAGCCTGTTTCCGATTCTGTGTCTCCCTCTCTCTCTGCCCCTCCCCCGTTCATGCTCTGTCTCTTTCTGTCCCAAAAATAAATAAACGTTGAAAAAAAAAAAAAAGCTATAAAGGCTGACAATAGAACATAAGAAAAGAATGGAAATTCATTAACAGACACCTAGTATAAAATACTTAAAAGATTTAAACACTACTTGGATTTATTTTGTTTCCTTATAGCTAAGTAAAAAAGAAAAATACGTTTTCTGAGGAAATGAATTCTTGGAAAATAATAAATTAGTATTTATTGCATGAATGAATGAATGAATACTAAGCAAAACTTTTTGCCTTAAAAAGTAAGTGAAATGGGGCGCCTGGGTGGCTCAGTCGGTTGAGCGTCCGACTTTGGCTCAGGTCGCGATCTCACTGTCAGTGAGTTCGAGCCCCGCGTCAGGCTCTGGGCTGATGGCTCAGAGCCTGGAGCCTGCTTCCATTCTGTATCTCCCCCTCTCTCTGCCCCTCCCCCGTTCATGCTCTGTCTCTCTCTGTCTCAAAAATAAATAAAACGTTAAAAAAAAAAAGTAAGTGAAAGGATGATACTGCATGTTGGTAATTAAGTAAATAACATTTTGGTCTTTTGCAAAAACATAATCAAATACACTGTTTAGTATGTTACTTAATGTCCTTTATTAAACAATATATTTCTTCTTTTTAGCCCCTTATAAAAATTAGGGCTATAGTATTATATATTAACTGGCTGAAGACATGTCTTGCCAAGGTCCAAGCACACTGTTTTTTAAATTAATTTTTTAAAACTAGGTATAATTTACAAATTGTAAAGTGCACAGATCTTAAGTGTATACAACTTGATGAATTTTTTACCCACGCTAAGATATAACACATTTACAATGTTTCATTAGACTCCCTCCTATTCTCTCTGAGTCAAAAACCTTGCCCAAAGGCAACTGCTTTCCTGACTTCTTGTGATGTAGATTAATCTTCCCTCTTTTGGAATTTTATATAAATGGAATCATACCTTATTTACTCTTTTGTGTGTGGATACTTTTACTCCACAATATTTATATTGTTGTGTGTAGCTGTAATTTATTATTTTTTTGTTGCTGTGTTATGCTCCACTGGATGAACATAGCCCAAATTACTTATCCAATCTACTGCCGATGGACAGTCGGCTTGGTTTTCAGTTTTTTACTGTTTCGAATACTGCTCTATACATATTCTTGTACATATCTTTTGTAGATATAAGCACACATTTGGGGGGGTTGGACCAGAACTGCTGTGTCAGAGGGTATGTGTATATTTTGCTTTAGTAGATACTACTAAACAGTTCTCCAAAGTGACTGTACCAAATGTTCGTTTCCATCAGCAATATATGAGAATTCTATTGCTCTACATAATCCGCATTGTTTTTTAATGATGTAACTCAGGAACATAGGTCCTCTTTATTCGTTTGAGTTTTATTAGAAGCAAGTTTTTTTTAAAGTCACATTTCAACTCATTCTAAACCTATTTCAGTTGATGGTGGTAAAGGCATTCTCCCAAGTATAGTAAAACCTTGGATTGCGAGTAATTTGTTCTGCAAGTGTTCCGCAAGATGAGCAAACATTTCTAATAAATTTTAACTTGATAAACCAGCGATGTCTTGCAATCCGAGTAATAGATGATACCAAACATCACATGATCACAACTGAGCCAATGATTCTTGAAATTTGCTTTGGATTACAAGCATGTTTCTGGAACGAATTATGCTCACAAACCAACGTTTTACTGTATGTGACCCTTTTATAACTGAGAAACCCAGATCCCTTTTTCAATGGAAGTGATGATACAGACTTCTACAACAGATTGCTTTGTTCCCCAGGTCTGTGAATGAGAACAAAATCCCAACTGAAATTTCTGTTTAAATACCCAGTCCATTCAAGGAAAATAGATACATTGCTTCATATGCATGAAATAAAACAGCAGACCAATCACCTCTTTGTGATACCCAAGTAAACAGTTTGGAGAGCAAAACCTCAAGCATGACGTTCTCTGGATTGGGCCCGGATCTCCTTGATGCAGGTCTCGGCTCTTCTGTTTGCTTTTTGTTCATCTCTCAGGCAAATCCTTTTCAGGGTCAGTAAAGAATATGCAGACTTCACACTTTGCAGCTTCTTGAGTTCTTATCAGGTCTCATGGGAGTGGTTGAAGAAAACCAAGCACAGGCTCCATCGTGCTGGGATCTTCACTTAGAGTCATAGCAATTTTCAGTATATCTCATAATGAAAGCATTATTTTTAATCTGGAAGTTTTAGGTCATTACCACCAATCAGGCTCCTTATAGTCTAGCTCCAACTGTTAATAGGTACTAGTGTTAGCATAATCATTATTTTTGCTCGCTTTAAACAGTATACACTATAAACAAGAGTGTATCTAGTTAATGCTTTGAAATGTATCAGCAAAATTAGACAGCATTAAAAGATAGTTCCTTCTGAAGAAAACGTGTGGCTTCACACAAGAGTGGAAAGGTAAAACTGATTAACAGATTAAACATGATTTCATGGTTCATGGAAAACAGAAAAGCAATGCTAAATTTGGACATAATTCATAAACTTTTATATTGCTCCTGTAATCTGTATTTTCTCTTAATGATTGATGATTATAAATTGGATGCTTATGTTTTACTTTATAAATTACATCGTAATGTGTAGGATGATCAGGCCATGCACATGTAGACAGTTACAATGGCATGAAATTGTATTTTGGGGCTTGTTTCATTCAATCAGTTAACACTTGTTCATCTATCAAATGCCACTCGGTCATGTCCTGTGTGTGTATAACATTGGCCTTGTCAGTATAATGTGGAAAGTCTGTGAAGAATCCCTTCCTTTCCTCATGAGCTTGGCTTTTAAATAGAAGTGATGTCTTCCAAGGCTCACCAGAGTCACATAGTATCCAGTAGTACTGAAGGAAGAATGGTTTAAGGAGTATATCATCTTTAATACTTCTACGTGCTAAATTCTGCCTTTGAAAATCAAGACAGCTTCAAAAGATACACACAATTTGGGCTTCAAAATGCCCAGCTTGCGTATGTCCCATAAAGATCCCAGTTAACAGTTTATCTCATTAACAGCCCTTTGTACTCATCAGTTCAGGCTGTGTTTTCCCACTGGGACATCATTTACAGTGCCCTAAACATATTTTCACAACATTCACCTGACAACATCAGCTGAGAGAAAAATCTTCAGACTGCAGGGAAACATCAGGAGGCCATGAATTCTTAAACAACACACCAAATTACAAAAATGGTTTTGTGGATCTCTTTGAAAATATCCTTAACAATAATTAACCAGGAGAAGAAACAGTAGATAGTTCAAGGACTTTGACTCAGTCCCCCTCCCCAATTGAGAGGATATTGGCGGTGTTTGTGTGGTGGTCAAGCTTCATGCTTCCTGTCTACCTTGGGGTGAATGGTCCTTTCAAGTTCACATAGAAGCAAAAATAGACTAATCAAGTATCATCTGGTATAAGGTCTCCTTTAATGAGCAAATCCAAATGATTTATAATTCGTGTATGTACATGCTTTTTTAATGAGTCCCCACCAAAAAGCAATCCATTCCCTTAATAAGTAAATGAATAATTTCTCGTCTAATCTTCTTTAACACATTCATTTGTTCAATAAGTTCCTTTCCCATTGCTTTATACAGTGACCCTTCAGCTTTCGTCAGAGTTTCTGTATTGTATGTTACTCAAATTGCATTTTATTAAACTGAAAACATGGAGATGTATGATGTGGTAACTTGAAGTGTGCATTTAATCTATGGGAGTATCCCCTGGAGATGTGATTGACACCCAGTTATTGGATAGCATTTCATGGTGATCTAAGTCCTTGCTACCAAGACTGACTCAAATGAACGGTATTCAGACCATCAACATTAGTATCGCTCGGGAACTTGTTCCAGTCTCTAGGGCCCTTAATCACATCTTCTAGATGGCAATCTTGGGGGGAGAGAGAGGACCAGTTATCTTTATTTTAACAAATATTCTAGGAGAACCATCTGCATGCTAAAATGTAGGAAGCACTTGTTTAGGACGTAGCTTTCATTGTTTTAGAATATTTATTCTGCCATAGTGCCTCACATCTCTTTACCTTTGGATGGGCTGTTCTATCTGAAACTCCTCTTCCTTTTTCTTCTATAGAAAAAAGCCCACGAGCCCCTTTGGTAGCTAGTGCTTATCCACTGTTAGTAAGTTTCTTCAGGGAATCATCTCCACACCCTGAGATGCACCTTTCCTTCCCTTGAAGTTAAAGTAGATGCCTTTATGCTCACTCCCGTGGCATTCTGTGCACATGACAATAACCACATAAGCCCATTGCCAATTGTAACACAATGTAAGTTCCTCCCTCCCTCCTTCTATGGTCGACTTCTGGAAGGCAAGCATTAAATCTTATTTTGTTTGGTATCCCTGATGCTGAAATTAAAGCTTGATTTTTTTTAAAAAAAATTTTAACGTTTATTTATTATTGAGAGACAGAGAGACACAGAGCATGAGCAGGGGAGGGGCTGAGAGATGGAGAGACACAGGATCCGAAGCAGGCTCCAGGCTCTGAGCTGTCAGCACAGAGCCCGACACGGGGCTCGAACCCACAAACTTGGAGATCATCACCTGAGCCGAAGTCGGACGCTTAACCGAGCCACCTAGGCACCCCTAGAGCTTGAGTTTTAACAGGAAGGAGAAAGAATCAGTAAACTGGAAGACAGAACAATAGAAATTCCCTAAAGAGAACCAAAAGAAAAACAGAAAAAAGTCATAGAGTTCCGGGGACATGTGGGAATATAACAGAAACTGTAACATTTACTTCACGAGAATCCTAGGAGAGGAGGAGGAGGGTGGGGCTGAAAAGAACTAGAAGAAACAGTGGCTGGAAATGTCCTATGTTTGGCAAGAAACACAAACCTACAGAGTCAAGAAACTGAGCAAACCCCAAACAGGAGAAGCCCAAAGAAATCCATGCCAAGACATGGCATAATTAAACTTCTGAAAACTAAAACAAAGAAACAACAATCTTGAGAGTAGACAGAAAAAGTATACCTTGCTTATAGGGGAGAAACCATTTGTATGCCTGCAAATTTGTCTAAGCCATAGAAACAAGAAGGAAATTGAACAGTCTTTTTCAGGTGCTGAAAGAAAAGAGCTGGGAACCTGTGTATGTTCAGAGCAACTTTATCTGTAGTAGCCAAAAATCAAACACAACCCAAATGTCCCACAATGGGTGAATCACACACAATAAGTGGTACAATCCATACTATGGAATACTACTCACCAATAAAAAGAAATGAACTATTGAGACTTGCAACAACTTAGATGGATATCAAGAGCATTACGCCTAGTGAAAACAAAAGAAACTTCAAAAGGTCAGATGCTGTATGATCTCATTTGTATAATATTCTTTACATGACAGCATTATAGCGAAAAGATTCATGGTTGTCAGAAGCTAGGGATCGGGGAGGAAGGGGAGCAGGTGTACCTACAAAGGCGTAGAGTGAAGGAGGGTCTTTGTGGCAATGGAAGAGTTCTGTATCTTGATTGCAGCGGTGGCTACATGAATGCACACGCATGCTAAAATGACAGAGACCATGCACACACATTGTATCAACATCAATTTCCTGGTTTTGCTATTGTACTAGAATTACATTAGCTGTAACCACTGTGGGAAACAGAGTGAGTGTATGTGGAACTTCTCTGTACTGTGTCTTTGCAACTTCCTGTGAATCTATAATTGTTTTACAACAAAAAGATTTTTCAAAAAACCATTAGGCTTAATAGTTGGCAAAAGACAACGAGAGA
This sequence comes from Leopardus geoffroyi, assembly GCF_018350155.1. NCBI lineage: Eukaryota > Metazoa > Chordata > Mammalia > Carnivora > Felidae > Leopardus > Leopardus geoffroyi. The sequence continues at coordinate 37,479,058 of NC_059343.1, forward strand.
GGGAATGGAATTGAGGATGATGGCAGGACTTCTAGAACCCAAGTGTCCAGAGCCAGAGACAACTCAAGAATGTGTGAAAACTGACTTGAAACTCAGAGAAGGAATCCCAGAGAAAGTTAGGGGAGAAATTTTCTTTCTGTAAGTCATAGGATGCAGAGAAGCCCCCGACTGGACTGTGAAATCCTCCAGGGCCATGATCATGATGTATTTGACAGTTGTTCAAAACAAAGAAAAATTATTTGTGGACTGAACAAATGAATAAATGAGTCACAGGGAATGGCTTGTTGGCTGCAGTCGCTTTGGGGAGGATGGAGCATTCCAGTAGGTTTCATAGAGGTGCCTGTCAGAAGCTACCCTTTAACCTTAACCTTAACCTTCTAGATTGCTGAATGTATGGTTTCTAGCATTCCAAACCTGGAGAGTGGGAAGGAATAAGATCAGGTCCTGAGTTAATACGGTCAAAGAAGTTGATCTCTGGCTAGACTTGTAGTATCAGGATCAGGAGTCTGTACATTGAGATGCTTGTTATCCTTCTGTAAGTTCTCCATTCCCCTTAGATTCATGGAAGAGTTATTTAGAAAGTTTGAATTTGTCACGAATATTATGAGGTGGAATGAACTGCTTATGTCCTGCAGAGCTCAGGAGACAAGTATAAAGACTGCATCATAGAGGTGTGGGAGATTTTCAAGCTGCACATCAGGAAGAAATCTAGGGGAGACGGTGCAGTTAATGAGGTGGACCTTCTGAGGCAGAGATAGATAGATAGAGAGAGAGAGAGAGAGTTGTCAGAGAAAGCTGTGATCTCTGTTTTCATCCCAAGAAACCTGGTCATTTCCACTGGTCCCAGGAATTGTTCAGTGTATAGATATATTAACATCATCTGATTTTCTTAGGCCTGTCTACAATAAAAGTACACAACAAGAGGATAAAATATACTTACAGCACTGTTACCCTTCTCCAGCAGGGATCAGCATGCAATTCAGAGAACAACAGATAGCAAGAATGTCCCATAAAATAGTCAACAACCTATAAAATCACTTCATGAGGAGTAACAAATAAGGCTTGATTTAAAAGCCACAAAGCTGCAGTGGCCACTTGGATTTCAAAGCTAACACAAAGTGTATTAAAAATCCATCTTAAAACATTTTTGAAATAAGGGGTGCCTGGGTGGCTCACTCAGTTAAAAATCCGACTTCGGCTCGGGTCATGTTCTCATGGTTCATGAGTTCAAGCCTTGCATTGGGCTCCATGCTCACAGCTCAGAGCCTGGATCCTGCTTTGGATTCTGTGTCTCCCTCTCTCTCTGCTCCTCCCCTGCTTGCACTCTGTGTCTCTCTTTCTCAGAAATAAATAAACATTAAAAAAAACTTAAAAAAACATTTTTGAAATGAATACTCAATCTACGTAAATTCAGTCAGTCAATGCTTTTGTAACAGTCATGTGAACTCTAGGGCATCAAACAGTCAGATGTTTGTTGAATGCCTACTGAGGCAAAGGATTTTATGTCTCAAGGATCATAGGAAGATGTAATGTTACTTGAGTTTTTCAAAAGTGTGTGTGTGTGTGTGTGTGTGTGTGTTTGTGTGTGATGAGACCTTCCAAACTTACTCCAACCAAAATATTCTTTCCTCTACCTCTGCAAACCTCTGCCCGCACAGTCTTAAAACTCATTTATATGCGACCTTAGTCCATTTAGATACTCATTCATTCTCTGAGATTGTATACAGCACTAACTATATGTCAGGGATTGTGAAGTGACAAAGGGTTCCTAAATGACGGAGAAGAAATATTAAGGAAGAAAAGTACATGTGAGCAGGTGAAGGGAAATGCAGGCCAGGGGACAGGACACTGGAGGATGGAAGCATGAAAGGGGAAGAGACAAAAAAAAAGGTGATATGTTTGGACTATCCAACAGAAGAGGGTTCTGAAGTCTGGAAAGAGATATACAGGTAACAGCAAACGTGAGTTATCCAGTGCCCATCTGAAAGGACTGTGAGTTTCCTGAGGTTGGGAATTATGTCCTCTTTGTCCCCTCCTGATTAGCCTATGCCTAGAATAAAAGTTTATGCATAGTAAACATTCAATAAGTATTGATTCGACAACAACAAAAATGAGTGAAGAAGCAGCACCTTTTTTTCTGGGGAATACAGAAATGTTTACATACCATCTGACATGGCGTATTGTATGACACTGCCTTCCTACAGAACTTGTCAAGACTTTTCAAAACCCTTGGCTGGTACCCAAACAAGAAAGTAAAAAGGGATAGAAACACCCCTGAGCCCCAGAGTCCTGTACTTCCCCTGCTCGTTCACAGTATTGCTTTCAAAGTCTTTAGAGAAATTCTTCAATTTCTTCCACGGTAAGTGGGTAAAGATGGAAAACTATGACTTTCAAAAAGAAAATGATCATAGCCTAGTGTCTTCTGTCTTCGAGTTTTTGTTCTTTTTTTACTTTTATTTGTGTATTTGGAGAGAAGGACAGAGAGTGGGAGGGGCAGAGAGAAGGATAAAGAGGGAATCCCAAGCAGGCTCCACACTGTCAGCGCAGAGCCCGATGTGGGGCTCAAAGTCATGAACCATCAGATCATGACCTGAGCCAAAACCAAGAGTTGCATGCTTAACTGACTGAGCCACCCAGGCACCCCAACTTTGAGTATTTGGAAGACTACTATGGAAAATTAGAACGTACAGTAGGTATTAATATACATATTAATGTATAGTAGGTTTTGGAGAAACCTCAGGGCTGAATGTTGGCATTTAGCAGTTCCCACCTAGAACTAGAAGCTGGAAAAGAAGCTGCTTGGGATATTTGAGAAACAGGTCACTCTTCCTGCCAATCAAAAGACAGTTACTTCCCTTTGCTCTGTGTCTGTGTAAAAGTCACTAGAACAAAAGAAAAGAAACTCTCTTAGTAGAGAATTTTGAGCTGGACCATATGACCAAATGGATGTAAGCCATACATGCTAGAACCTTCTTGCCTTTTCCATCCCACCCCATCCTCTTTGTGATACGTTTTCTGGAAGATTTTCTTTTTAGAGAGGGGCAGGGGCAGAAGGACAGCAAGACAGAATGTTAAGCAGGCTTCACACTCGGTGTAAAGCCCAAAGTCTTGGCAGCTCATGACTGAGATCATGACCATGATCAAGAGTCGGATGCTTAACCAACTAAGCCACCCAGGTGCCCCTCGGAAAGATTTTCTTGACTTCACATTCCATTGTCCACATGCGAGAAAAAAATTCAGCAGTCATTGTCTTCATTTATTTCGTAAAGCTGGTGCTTGCTCTTTCTTCTTTTTTTGCTGTCTTCTTTTCCTGTTTCACCAATAAAATAGCATTGTTAATCTTTTAAAAATACTAAGTGCTTTTGCTTTTCAACTTGTCTCTTTTCTCTGAGGTTTATTTTTGTTGTTGCGCATGTATCCTGATCTCTTTGCTTTACTCAAATACCCAGTGATGTGTGGTAAAAGGAGTCAAAAGAAAAACGAATAAAAAGCAGATTTGGAGATTTCAGTGTATTCAATTCGAGAGTAGAGAGCTATTTATTTATTGATTTATAAACATAATTCCAGCCACAGTCCTTGCTGGTCACTGGCTTGTGACAGGCTGGCCACAGAAGGATTTTATCTGGAGTAAAGAACTTGCAAATCAGTGTCAGATCTCTACTTCTTTCTACAAGTTCTATTAATGTCTCATTTACTAATGATTGTTAGACGATTGCACTAGTTTAAAAACGTCTTGCTTGCTAAAGATGGCCTAAAAGTGTTTTGACAGGAACATTAATTTTGCTGAGATAATCCAACTTGTAGTGGTATGGCAAATAAATATAATGTGTTAATGATGCCAGTTACCTTTTTCCTATATTGCAAAACTGAATCATCAGTCTTGAATAATAAAACGAAATAATCAGCTACATAAGAAATAGCAAGCTTGTTGGTTCATGTTCAAAATTTAAAACCAAAATACCTTAGTGTTTCCTGTTCACATTTGCTCCCTAGCTATACCACTGTGCTCTCCAGCTGTACATCATAACCCTTGTTTTCTCTAACGTGGAGTTCTGACATTCTCTAAAACCCTCCCCGGAAAGGGTGCCTCTGTGGGAGTACGGGCTTATTGTGACCCTGGAGTACTCTGAGAGGAGATGGGGTTTGGGGATCCTGAGATGCTGACTCTGCTCTCTCTCATGAAGATGAGGATGTGACCTTGCTGTTGTGGAGTGGGTTTTTTTGTTTGTTTGTTTTCTGTTTTTGGTCAGAATTTCAGCAGAATAAAGGGCATAATTCAAACTGGGCAATTTGGGGAGAGTTTAATAAAAGGGATATTTACAAGTACATGGGCACAAGGGATAAGAAAATCAGCAAAGGGTAGTGTAGTTCACTACATCTGGCAATAGTGAGACCTATAACCACCCTTTGGCCTAAAAAGTCAAGAGGAGGGCACAGCTGTTGGAACTCAGAGAGGAGAGCTATAGGAAGAGGGCTTCCTGACAGAAGCTGCGGGCTTCAGGAGAGAGGAGCAGTTGACCCATGGTGATCCTGTAGAAAGGAAGACCAAGAAATAAAATATCCCATCCTCATTCTCCCATTTTCCCATTTCAGCCAGCGTCCATTTGGCTGAGCCCAACGTGAAGCCAGAGGGTAATGAAGCCCATTGGTACAGTTCGTACAAGCCAGTTTCCTGGGAAGCAGACCAGGGCGGGGTCAGAATGGATGTGGGTCAAGCAATGGAAAATACCCAGCACATCATAAAAATCTCATGTTTGTAAAATAAATTTCTTAAATAGAGTAATTGGTGTAAGTTCTTCTGGAATGTAACATAAGGACATAAAATTCAGAAGGTAGTAGTATAGCAAGATCCGGCTTATTTCTCAATTCTGGAAGAATTCTACCTGCATGGAGAGTGACATAGGCAGTTCTGTATCCCATAGTAAAGCCAGAATGACAGGAAATCCATGTAAACGTAAACTGCATCTCTGCTCGTGCTCTGTGTGGTCACCTTTTTCTATAGCCTCGGTAGAATAATTAGGAACATCTATCCTAATTGTATGTTTGTCTGTGCACTGTTTCCACCCATCAATTCACAACCTACCTGAAACACTACACCTGCATATTTCTCAAACACATGTTTCATAGTACGTATATAGTTGTCCTTTAATCATGGAAATAGATATTATTTAGTTTTGCTACGGGTTATTCTTTACAAAATACAGGTGGAGTATAATTCCTCTGATGACTGCTGACTCTAGCATTTAATCTTCATAATTAATATCCATAATCATTGAATCATTGAATGTTAATAAAACGATTTGAAATATCTTTGGATGCAGAGGGAATCCTGGAACATGACCAGATGAAGACAGGAGAGATAGCTGGGAAAGAAGGAAACTGATAAGGAAAGCGGAAGTATTTAAAGGGGAAGTGTTACATTTGTATTCCTGTCGAGCCACTCCCAACATGGGGACATGGGCGCATTACCTTGGAGTGAGAGTTATTGGCCAGAGCCAGATCTAAGATCCGTGGGGCCTGAAGACTATTGTGTCATTATTACATTACAATCTCTGGCCTTGCACTGGCATAGCAGTGCCAGGAGTATTTCTGGAAGCCATTCTTACTCTTGACTGGCTAACAATACCTTAACTCTACATGGCACTGACTGTCCCATATATATTCCCACATAAATATACTTCACTAACTCTATATTAAAATTAAGCCCAACTCAAGTTCCCTCTAACAGAATTCCCCAAAATGTCTGTGGCCACTCCATTGCTACCTGGCATGAGTGCAAATGTGACAGAAGGAAAGTTGTCCTGAAAGGAGTCAATGGCTTACCTGACTATGGTTAAAATAGCTTATTTTGCAATTTTTACTAAAATACGGGATGTGAATATCTTGCTCAGGCCTCTTCTATGGACTTGGAACTGTGCAAGCTTTATTAGCTTCATGATAAATCCACATTTAGGTAATTGAAATAAACTGGACAGGACCTCACCCTCCACCCACCGAGGTAATAGGAAGAGGATCCAAGGCCAAGTTAGTTCTGCTGCTTTTTCCATAGAATGAAGGTAGAATCTGGAAATTCAAGTTCTCAGTCCTTCCTTTTCACCACTTATGGTAGCTTAGATCAGTGGGTGTGCGGAGCGCCTGTGGCTAATGGCTATGGTAACTTTCTCTTGTATTCATTTATTGAACAAGTATTTTCTAATTGTCTATTATGTGCTAGCTACTATTTGATGTGATGGGGATAAAATGGTAAGTAAAACAGACACAGTCTCTTGTCGTCAGTGATCTTAAAGTCTAATGGAGGATATAGACAACTTACTTACCATTACGTCTTTATGCAAAACAGGTATGTGAAAAGTCATGGAATAATTCATCTACCATCCTGTACATACCTTGGCACCAGAGCACTGGTGATCCCTGAAAAGTACTTCTCTAAAGCCCCATCTATGGCCTTGGTATCTCTGATCTCTTCTTATTCCTGAAAAATGAGAGAAAAAGAAGACAAGAATTTCAAGAAGTGGATAATGTAGAAATGGAGAAATCAACTTCTCTCCAAATCTTTGTTCTTTCTTTTAGAATATCTAGTCTTGTGCTCCTTTGGACTATGGACAACATAGAGGAGGTATAGTCTTCTACACTCAACCAATCATCAGTGGTGGATAATAAGAGAATAGGTACCATGTGAGACGTCTTCTTTTAGGCTCTCATATCATTCCTATCGGAGTGGCTGCAAAGCATTTGTAGGAAATGTAATGGCTCTCATTATTGAATGGCATGAAAGACAAAGACTTCACTCACTGTTCACCCGTGCCTCAGACTTTTAGAAAGCCATCTAATTTCTTAGTACCTCGTGTGCATAGCAGTGAAACAAGGTCAACTATACAAATTTCTTACTTACAGCTGTGCATTAGCACGATTTCCAGAAGGTTTGTCTATGGTTGGGATGAGTTAAGCACCACTCCATGGGCCATAAGAAAGAATAACCATACAAAGGTGTACGTAACAACAACAACAACAAAAAGCAATGAATTAAAGAAGGAAATCTTAGGGCAGGAAGAGATTTAATTAATATTGAATATTGAATCAATATTAACATCAACACTTCCACTGATCAAGTCATGCATTATCTATTCTCATGGGTCTTTGACTGCTTGACTATTGTCTGTCTTCAGATATACCTTCCCAAGAATGTTGGTATTCTGGAAATGGTGATGGGAATTCCACCGTCAGGTAAAAATTGTACTGATGTCATAAATATGAAAATGATTGTTTCTGCCAAGCATCCTAAGTTTCGGAAAGTCTGTTAAACTCTCTCTAGGCCAAACCTATATGATCTTAAGAAGCACTAAAGCATGGGAAAAGAACACTGAGTCTGAATCCTGGCTCTGCAAATTTCTGGGTGTATGTGACCTTGGACGAGTTACTGGACATCTTTGAAGTACAATTTTCCTAACCTATGAAGTAAGGTTAACAATAGCTCTTGCAATAGAATTGTTTTGATGATTTAAAAAAATTTTTATATTCACTTAAAGCATGTGCCATAAGGTAGGTGAAAAGGGAATGGTAGGTATTACCAATTATAAATTTTAGCACAATAATAAGCTATTTTTTTATCATTTGTTATTTTGAGTGCTTAAACGTTGGGCTAAGAAAGACTTTCTCATAAGATTATTATGATCTGTAAACGTGAGCCAGCTTCTCTATAGCAATTATTTTGCTGGGAAGTAAGCAAGGTCATAAATCAATAATGACTCTTGCAACCTCAGGACTTATTGATCTTGCTGTTTATCTTCTGTAATGTTCCTGGAAAACCCAATTATTTTGGGAAGTTACCCAAACTAGTTTACCCATTATTCTGTATTAGTGTTATTAGTAACAAGTTATGAAAGCATTTGATTGATTTTCTTGAAAAAACAACCCCTTTATAGTACAACAGAGATGTTATTTTATCCAATAGATTGCTTGACATATTATATATTTTTTAAAAGAACAAATTGGGATGAACATCTAGAGATTCTTTTCAGTGCATGTATTTATGATAAATTCTGCTTTTCTGGGCACTGCAGTTGAGCGTTAAAGAGTGTGTTAGCTAAGAAAATCTCTAGGAATACATGGGCCCAGTTCATCTTATGGGGCTGGCCACTGGCAATGATTTCAAGTAGAAGTATCTTAAGAGTCCTGGTTTTGTGGGTGCCTGGGTGGCTCAGTCGGTTGAGTGTCCGACTTCGGCTCAGGTCACGATCTCATGGTTTGTGAGTTCGAGCTCCGTGTCGGGCTCTGTGCTGACAGCTCAGGGCCTAGAGCCTGCTTCGGATTCTGTGTCTCACTCTCTCTCTCTCTCTCTCTCTCTCTCTGCTCCTCCCCTGCTCACACTCTGTCTCTCTCTCAAAAATCAATAAAGATTAAAAAAAAATTGAAAAAAAGAGAGTCCTGGGTTTGTTCCCCAATACTCAGTGTAATGCTTGGTGTGGAGTAAATGCCCAGTAAATGTTTGTTGAATGAATGAGTAAATGAACAAATGAACAAATAAAATCACGAAAACATAAAGAGTTACCAACTATAAATTCTTGTGAGGGTGGTGCTACTTCCCTTCCCAGTGCAAATGTTGTCTTGGATTTATAGACATGTTTAAAGGTGTATGTCTTTCACACTGGATTCTATTGACAAATTCAACTGCCTCTCTCTGTTCCTTCTTTCGGTTTAGTTCATTGGTTGACAAGCGGTTGTCTCTGACACGTACAAAGCTTTCTTTTGTGATTGTGAGGTACCTTGAATTTGAGCCTAGTATTTGTAAGGCCAAGGGGAGCTATTTATTAAAACAAAATGCGGGGGCGCCTGGGTGGCCCAGTCGGTTGGGCGTCCGACTTCAGCCAGGTCACGATCTCGCGGTCCGTGGGTTCGAGCCCCGCGTCGGGCTCTGGGCTGATGGCTCGGAGCCTGGAGCCTGTTTCTGATTCTGTGTCTCCCTCTCTCTCTGCCCCTCCCCCGTTCGTGCTCTGTCTCTCTCTGTCCCAAAAATAAATAAACGTTGAAAAAAAAAATTAAAAAAAAATGCGGTATGAAGGAGGGTAGTAGTTTCCCAAACTGGGCTAAGAATCATGGGACATATATGTTAAAAAATGCAAATTCCTAACCATCATCTGAGAGTCTCTGAAGGCAATATAACCAAGTGCTTCTTATGACCAGGCAGGTTGGTCAAAGGCTAGGATAGCAGACAAAATCATCTACCTTATCAGAAGACTGATGGGGCTTACTTGGGATAACGATCTCCCTTAGCTTCTGTTTTCTGCTATTTAATATAGAGATACCAATATCTCTCCAGACCACATCAAGGAATTTCTATGAGAATCACAAGAGGTTGAATTTTCAAACCTATATATTTCATGCAAAGTTTTGAAAACTATCCTACAGACACTAACAAATCTATTAAGATTGCAATGCTTCTACTGATGAAGCACTAACTAATTCACGGTTTGACAAGTACTTTGTAGCAACTTTCTTATGCGACCTTTCCAAAATCACTGTGACAGCCCACACTAACCAGTAGATCCCAAAGTGTGTGTTACTGTTTCCCTGAAAACAGGCTAATATATATTTTTCCACTTAAAAAATATTAAGTCTAGAAATGAAAAATAGAACTACTATTTGATATAGCAATCCCGCTTCTGGGTATGTATCCAAAAGGAACAAAACCATCATCTTGAAGAAATCATTGTACCCCCATGTTCACTGCAGCATTATTCACAATAGACAGGGTCTGGAAACAACCTAAGTGTCTGTCACTGGATGAACAGATCAAGAAAATGCAGTGTATACAAACAGTGGAGTATCATTCTGCCCTTAAAAATGAAGGAAATCCTGTCATTTGTACAACATGGGTAAACTCAGAGGGCATCATGTTAAGTGAAATAAGCCAGAGAGAGAAAGTCAAATACTGTGCAGCATCACTTACATGTGGAATCTAAAAAAACATTGTTTTTGTTTTAATTTTTAAAAAGTCAAGCTCATAGAAACAGAATGGTGGTTGCCAGGAGGTGGGGAAACTATGGAGAGATTGGTAAAAGGGTGCAAACTTTCAGTTATGAGATGAATAGCTTCTAAAGATCTAATGTATAAAATGGTGACTATAGTTGATGACACTGTATTATATAATTGAAATTTACCAAGATAGTAGAACTTAAATGTTCTCACCAAAATAAAATAAGCGAAGTGATGAGTGTGTTAATTAACTTGATGGGAGGGGCACCCGGATGGCTCAGTCGGTTAAGCATCCGACTTTGGCTCAGGTCATGATCTCACAGTTTGTGAGTTCGAGCCCCACGTCAGGCTCTGAGCTGTCCTGCTTCTGATTCTGTGAATCCCTCTCTCTCTCTCTCTCTGCCCCTTTCCCATTCGTACTCTGTCGCCCTCTCTCAAAAATAAATAAACATTAAAAAAATTTTTTAAATAAATAAACATTAAAAAAAATTGGTGGGAGACTCTTTCCACTATATCTATCTATCTATCTATCTATATATATATATATATATATATCAAGTAAAAAAATATATCAAAATGTGGAAAAAATGTATATCATTGCTTTAAAGGAGAAGAATTGAGTCTACTCCCAAGTTGCCATTAGGCATTAACTGTTTGAATTGGGCTTATTTCCTTGGCTAAACTAATATTCTGTCTTTAACAAGTATTCTACAGTTATATTGAGAAGAAAATAAAAATAACTGTTGTCATTATATTAATGACCATTTTGGTATTAATAACTTTTTCAGCTCAATATGTATCTGGGCATTTTGGCTAGAGGCAGGAATTTACATTAATAGAATAAGACTTCTGTAAAGTAAAGGAGATAAACACAATATTAATCTAGCCAAGAAAATTTACTTGGCCCCCTCATGGTTATTGCCTGTTAGGAACCAGGCACTAAGAAAGATTCTCACTTTCTTTAAACAATAAAAAATATTATTAATACCAATATTATGGAAAAGCCCTGAGCTAAGTGCTGTACATGCTTTATTTTTCTTAAATGTCATGGCAACCTTCTGGAGTAAGTATGATTATTATCAACGTTCTGCAAATTAGTACACTGAGACTAAAAAAGTTATAACTTTGGCACAAGTCTTGCAGTAGTAAGTGACAAAGTCGTGCTATGTACTAATCTCCATCTAACTCCAGAAGCCAAATATGTAATCACTATTATGTACTGATTCTTAACCAAAACCAAATAGAAATTTGATAGTCAATATTTCTGCTTTGCAAGGTAATGTATCTTCATTTATTTACACTTTCCGCTTGATTTAAAAAAAAAAAAGAACAACTCAAGAAATCAGAAAAGTACCACTATCAGTGGCTTTTAGGCTAAAATTTTTCTTTATTTAAACATCTCTTGCTAACTTCTTTTTTTAATGTTTATTTATTCTGAGACAGAGCAATCAGGGGAGAGGCAGAAAGAGAGGGAGAGAGAGAATCCCAAGCAGGCTCCACACTGTCAGTACAGAGCCCAACATGGGGCTCGAACTAACAAACTGTGAGATCATGACCTGAGCTAAAATCCAGAGTTGAATGCTTAGCCAAGTGAGTCACCCAGGCACCCCTCTCTCACTAATTTCTACTACAAATGGATGTGCATGCATGTGTGTGAAAATGTATTCATATCGACGCAAAAGTCATAAAATCTAATTATGAAATCTGTTATCTTTGTTCTGAAGCCTTTCTTCTGGGTCTTTCCAGCTTCAATATTTGTCTCAAGAGCTGCTAGACACTAGTAGGTGGTGAATGATGCTGGGTTTGTGCCCACATTTGAGCAACCTTCCCAAGAGATGACAAGATGCCTTTACCTGGGTTTAACTATCAGTGTTGATGCACTTTGGATTCTCTGTAAGCGGGCGTCGACATAGAATTTGGCACGAGAGGTACTTGTTAGGAAGGGGAAGGAAGTGCGAGTCAGCAGAGGGAGAGTTGAACAGCAAAGCACACCTGACAAAGTCTAGGGGGACCCACCAGGGGCTCTGGACACCATAGGGCCCATCAGAATTGCCCCTCATTTAAGACTGCCAGATAAAGCAAATGACAATATGGAACACCTATTATTACCTTTGAATTTCAGATGAACGGCAAATAACATTTTAGCATAAGTATATCCCATGCGATATTTATCCCATGCAGTATTTTGTCTGACAACCTTTCCCCAGGTGGACCAAAATGTCTGGGTCTTTATACCCCACTTTTGATCAGTCTCTATCTGTGGGCCAGCCCAGGAGAGAAATGAACTTGGGAAGCGTGGCTCTCTGCAGCAGACCCTGCTCGGACAGCCCTCTCTCACATAGATCCCGAAGGAGTGGGGAGCCGGGGCACAAAATCTTCCTGGAAGGGAGATCTTGGAGGCATACATCCATGTTCCCCACCAATTCACAACAGTTAAGGAAGGGAAGCCTTCGCGGAACTTAAAGCTTCAAACAAGGGTTTTAGAAAAGGAACTCTAGCAGCTTGAAACTTGGCTGCTTGGTACCTCGCATTGGAACTGCCAATGAATAAATGAACGAGAGAGCTCTTTTCAGCCAACTGTGCGAGCATATATCCACGGAAAAAATTACGATAACCTGAGAGGTTCAGAGCAGGGCCAGCTTATGCGTGTGCTACTCTTGCAGTCACGCAGGGCTCGTGCTCAGCAGGGCCTTGCACTTGGCTTCATGCTCTGCAGTGGTTGTCTTGAAATTCGGAATAATTTTATCTTCCATCTTTTATTTTGTTAGTGAAGTCTGACGGGACAGTGGAGCGTGCCTGGGAACAGAAGAGGTGCACACATCATATGTGTGTCCGCCGATTCTTGTGTCCCCATTCATGAAAGGTGTGAGATGACCCGAGAGCGTGGAATTTCAGTGGGCCCACTCTGCTTGGGGGTTCAGTGAGACTCAAAGTGAATACAACGTTAAGTAGGCTACATCTATGACTGAGAAGCCGGGGCACTGACAGCCTCAAGGGGCCATGTTTTCTATTTGAGTTAGAACGTTCTTTGAATGCAAAAAGGCAGTAGCATTCTGGGAAACACAAATGGCCAAAGAACTTTACTATATTCTTCCTTACATTATTTCCCTGTGGTAGCCAAACACTTATGCTGAAAATGATGATGTAGAAGGAATGGGACAGATGGGGCACTCCATAGTTATTTTTCCCTTCCTCTCCTCTTAGACCTTCCTAACTCATCAGTAAGCAGAAGGTAGAGTGTTGGTAGAATATATGTATATCAAGAAGTGAAGGGAAAACAGTGGAGTGGCTTTGTACAGTGTTCCCACTATTCTGGAAGGAGTGAAATATATATGTTATGTATGAACTACAAAACATGAATTGTGTCATTTCGGTGATTCTGCATAAGAGTTAAACGCTCTTGTGCATTTAAAACCAGCACTGCACAATGTAAACCTGAAGAGTAAAATTCATAGCAACAGTTTGAATTTTTTGTTTTTCTTTGTTTAAAATGACATTAAACAGCTGATAAAAAGAAGTCATGGCAAGTCCAGAGAGAAACTGCAGAAGAAAGGAAAAAGCTTTATCTTTTAGCACAGGCATTTTTTCTTGTGTTTTGAACCGGGGGCCCTGTATTTTCATTTTGCACTGGGGCCCACAAATTATGCAGCCAGCTTTAGGTCAGAGGAATTAGCAAGTACAAATGGAGTAGCAGGTATGAATGAAGTGGAACAGGACCCCAAAAATCAGTTTCAGGAGAAAACACTGGCCTTCCAGGACCATGAGTGTGATTTTATTTCCTTATTTTCTTATCCATTTATTGAATATTCATGGAGAGTCTATTATGGAGACAGCAATGTGCTAGGAAATATGAAAGAAAACCAAGTGACCTTGGACTGCTGAAACAGTAAACATCAGCTACCTTCAAGGAGCTTGCTTTTGAGTAATGGTACTTTTCAGAACGATGTTTATTACCACCATCACTATCACCACCCTGAAATGACTGGGGATCTGGGAAGAAGAAGGATCTTCTTCTGATATATACCTATACACATACACATATACATATACATACACAAACACACACTCATACCTGCCATTTTCATTTTCTCTTCTTTTCTTTTTTTTTTAATTTTTTAAAGTTTATTTATTTATTTTGAGAGAGACAGAGACAGGGCAAGTCATGGGGGAGCAGAAAGAGACGGAGAGAGAGAGAATCCTAAGCAGGCTTCACACTGTCAGCACAGAGCCCGACACGGGGCTCGAACTCATGACACAGTGAGATCATGACCTGAGACGAAACCAAGAGTCGGATGCTTAACGGACTGAGCCACCCAGGCTCCCCACCTTCCTTTTCTTTCAATCATATTTTTGTTCCCCTTCTTCTTCCCAGATCCCCAGTCATTTCAGGATGGTTATGGTGATGGTGGTAATAAACATCGTTCTGAGCACTTTGCACTTATTAATTCAATTAACCTTCACAGTAGGCCCTGTGACATATGTGCTATTTTTATCTTCATTTCACAAATGAAGAAGCTGACGCACAGATAGGGAAAGTAATTTGCCCCAAATCGAACAGCTAGAAACTAGATGAAGCAGGATTTGAACCTAGGTAGTCCCTATTATGCTGCACTCCAGACTTGCCCCAAAGTTTTGGGCAACAGTGATTTTGACCAGTAGGCTTCAAATTTACTTATATGGACTGTGGCAGAAGGGAGGTACTGAAAATTCCAACAGAGTTAAGGGATGGATTTCCAGATCCTCAGCCTCACTGAGCTCTCTTTCCTAAAAATGGTCTGCCTAGCACAAACTTGTAGTTGAGGCTGGTTCCCTGTCCCACCTCCCCTTTCGCAATAGCCATTTTCCCTTTTTCCAGAAGAAAGGCCCTCATACTGAAATCTTACTATGGTTCACTGCCCTGGGGTCTAAAACAGTCCAACGTGCCAACCACAGGGTCATTTAAAGTATCCGTAATAGTGTGGAGAAAGCAAATGATTTCTAAGACTGGGGTCTTAAATTTATAATGTATAGTTTATAATTTAGGGGTTTCTAATCCTTCATTATCAATCAAAATAAAGGAGACCTAAACAGATTATTGGCTGATAGATTATTAAAAAATGACTTTTGATGACAGATCACTAATGTGAATTTTGTCATACAACTTGGAAGGAATTATAAGCATTGCATGGCAATTTTATAACAAAGCTCGTTCTATTCCCATTCTCTTATTGAATTGAAGAGACAAATTTTCTTAGCATATAAATAGAACAGAGCAAGTGAATTTATGCCATCTCCTATTTTATCCTAAGGATAAGTATCTTTCATTCTCGGATATATAAACTATGTAAAAATATTATTTACTTTATTAAGAAGTGCCACTTTCATTAAGATTTTAATTTATGTTTAATAATTATGTATCAAAACCTATAATATATTTGCTGTTTCTGATCATTTTTCTAATAGTAACTGTAATGACAATTCAAACCTGAAAACACTTTTAATATGTAATGTTACCTGATCAAAGGAAATTTTTAATATTGAAATTAGATTTCCACTTAAATACATGCATTTATTGCATAGAAGATAAGTATGTTGGTAAGTAAAAGACTTTCAAGGATGAAATATATTATGGTAGGTAAAAATTCTGAGGGAAACGTAACTGGAAAAATAAAGTGAAGAAGAAGAAATACTATAAAGTTTTTGACAGTTAAAAAAGAGCTTGTTCACATAATTTTTTAAAATAGATGATGGGGAATGGCACTGTTGTAACAAATTCCATTGGGTACCTTCAGGAGTGATGTAATAGCTTGTTTTAAAATGTCAGAATTTGGGGCACCTGGGTGGCTCAGTCAGCTGGGTGACTGACTTCGGCTCAGGTCATGAGCTCGTGCCTCGTGACTTCGAGCCCCACATTGGGCTCTGTGCTGACAGCTCAGAGCCTAGAGCCTGCTTCGGATTCTGTGTCTCCCTCTCTCTCTGCCCTTCCCTCACTCGTGCTCTCTCTCTCTCTCTCTCAAAAATAAATAAACATTAAAAAATATTAAAAATGTTTTAAATGTCAGAACTTAATGGAGCGCCTGAGTGGCTCATTTGGTTGAGTGACCAACTCTTGATTTCGGCTTAGGTCATGATCCCAGGGTCGTGGGATCGAGCCTCACATCTGGCGCCATGCTGAGTGTGGAGCCTGCTTAAGATTCTCTCTCTCTCACTCTATCCCCCTCCACCGTTTCTTTGTACATATTTTACATTATAATGAAAAAAGTTAAAGGTCAACTTAAAAACATCTGAAAAAGTATTTAATTTAATAAAGCTTTATGAAGATACACTAACATAAACATTGGAAGACCTCATGACCTGAAGAATTGTCTTGTAACCTAAGTATATTATGTTCTATTCATCTCCATTACACACTCCTTCAGCTCTTTTTAATGCCCAGAGCATTCTTTGAAGTTGATGAAAGCCTTGTGCCAGGAAAGAAGGAAGAATTAGAGAAAGGAGTGATAGAAATTCATCAATTGTAGTGTCTCCAGAGGGGATGTTTAAATGAGTAATCAATTTTATTCTTCTCTTCATCATGTTCAGGGAACTTTTGGCCTGCTTACTTATTCAATTTCAAAATTGCATCTCTCATAATTGCTTTTGGGCCTCCATACAGCATTGATGAGTAAGAAAAGTATTTACCTCACAACTTCCCACTGGAATGGTTCTAGAAAAAGAGAAAAGAGGGTAAGATTTTATAAGTGAGAAAATGAAACAGGACAATTGCTTTCACCTTGGAAATGGAAAGTGAGATGACCAAAAGAGGTGTAATCATGATATAAAGAATGAGGAACCAAATCATTTGTGACCAGCTGTGTGTGCTTAAAGTTAGTTATTTAACCCCTCTGAGACTTAGTTTCCTCATAAGAAAAAAGGAATAATGCATGTCCTAGAGATTTTTGTCAGGTATGAGTGAGAATAAGTGTGCAGAGTTTGGCAAAATGCTCAATCTAAAAAATGCAACAGAGTGAAGTCACCAAGATGGCGACTAAGTGGTTCTTGACTTTGCTTCTCTTCACAAGAACAACTAACACCTATCCAAGAACATGATGCCACTGAGAGAATCCTAGAACACAAGGGTGAGTCTAAAGCCTTCCCTGCACCACAGAGACCAAGACAGACTGCATTAGAAGGGTAAGAGAAGTGGCTACATGTAGACCACATTGGCCCTCCCCCAGGCCACCACAGCACCATTCAGAGAACCCTCCCCTGCACTTCCAGTTTCTGTGGGAAAAGAGAATGGGGGACAGGGGGACACAACTAGCTCCCCCAGCATTGTGGCTTACTTTGCAGGAACCTCTACTCTGATCTCATACCATGGGATTGCCGAGGAAACTATGGAGTCCAACTACTGGGAGTCTAACTGATGAAGCTTGCAACAACCAGCATAGGGATCTTGACAGACCAAGTTCATACCTGTAGTGTCCAAGTGGTAATCCCAACCAGTATCATTGCCCCTCTGCAGGATCAAGTCGCGGGTGCACTCTGACCACAGAACTTGTCTGTGTACAGATCTACGTGATTTGGATCCCCAACGAGAAGTTTGCCAACCCTAGAGCCTTGTCTGCCCACATCCAGGCAAGGAGCCAAGTCATAGTCTCACTGTGGAGAGTGCTTTCTAGGTCTATCTGACCAGAAGGACTGGTGACAGCTCCCGGAAGCTGTGTGGCCCAGTAGCAGTTGAGCCTGGGAGGCAGGCAGATGGAACTGATTGCCCCTGGAGCAAAGCCAGTACCAGGCATGGGGGCTTTTCATGCCATTCACAGGCAGGAGGATTAATTCATAGCCAGGCCTAGGGTAAGTCCTGATCCTTCCAATCAGAGAGCCTGTTTGGGAAATTGAGAATAGCCAGAGCAGCTCCCATCCCTCCACCCTCACAGCCCCCTCCATAAAACTCCGAGAAAAAAAAAAAAACCATAGGAACAAAGCTGCTTGACATGAGTCTTGGTAATGACGTCTTTAGATGTGAAACTTAAAGTGCAAGCAACAAAATAAAAAATAAATGAGGGAGACTCTATCAAACCAAAAATCTTCTACACAGCAAAGAACACCACCAACAAAATGAAAAGACAACCTATGAGATGGGGAAAAATATTTGCAAGCCACACAACTGATAAGGGCTTCATATCCAAAACATATTTAAAAAAGCTCACAACAGCCAACAAGGAAACAAATAAAAAACTCAATTAAAGAATGGGCAAACCTGTGGGAATGCAAGCTGGTGCAGCCACTCTGGAAAACAGTATGGAGGTTCCTCAAAAAACTAAAAATAGAACTACCCTACCCAGCAATTGTACTACTAAGTATTTATCCACGGGATACAGGTGTGCTGTTTCATGCACCCCCTTGTGTATAGCAGCACTATCAACAATAGCCAAAGTATGAAAAGAGCCCAAATGTCCATCGACGGATGAATAGATAAAGAAGATGTGGTATATATATATACAATGGAGTATTACTCGACAATCAAAAAGAATGAAATATTGACATTTGCAACTACGTGGATCGAATTGGAGGGTATTATGCTAAGTGAAATTAGTCAGTCAGAGAAAGACAAATATCATAGGACTTCATTCATATGAGGACTTTAAGAGACAGAACAGTTGAACATAAGGAAAGGGAAACAAAAATAATATAAAAACAAGGAGGGGGACAAAACATCAGAGACTCATAAATATGGAGAACAAACTGAGGGTTACTGGAGGGGTTGTGGGAGGGGGGATGGGCTAAGTGGGTAAGGGGCACTAAGGAATCTACTCCTGAAATCATTATTGCACTATATGCTAACTAATTTCGATGCAAATTATAAAAAAAAAAAAAAAAAGAAAGAAAGAATGGACAAACCTGAATAGACATTTCTCCAAAGAAGATACATGAAAGGCCAGCAGGTACATGAAAAGATGCTCCACATCACTCACCATCAGGGAAATACAAATCAAAACCACAATGAGATACCACCTCACACCTGTCAGGATGGTTAAAATCAAAAAGGTAAGAAATAACAAGTGTTGGCAAGGGTATAGAAATAAAGGGAACTCTCATATCTCATGCATGGTTGGCAGAAATGTAAGTTGGTGCAGCCACTATAGAAAACAGTATGGAGGTTCCTCAAAAAACAAAAACAAAAATGAAACAAAACAAAACAAAAACTAAAAATACAACTCCCCTGCGGTTCAGCAATTCCGCTTCTAGGAATATATCCAAAGATAGCAAAAACACTAACTCAAAAAGATATCGGCACCCCCATGTTTATAGCAGTGTTATTCACAATAGCCAAGACATGGAAACTTCACAAGTGTCCACTGATGGATGAGTGAATAAAGATAATATATATAATATAATATATATTATATAATATTATATAACAACTGATATCTATATTGGAATATTATTCAGCCATTAAAAAGGAAATACGGGGTGCCTGGGTGGCTCAGTCAGTTAAGTGTCTGACTTTGGTTCAGGTCATGATCTCACAGTTCACAAGTTCTAGCTCTGAGTCAGGCTCTGTGCTGACAGCTCAGAGCCCGGAGCCTGCTTTGGATTCTGTGTCTCCCTCTCTCTCTGCCCCTCCCCCCCCATCTCAAAAAACAATAAATAAACATTAAAAAAAATTTTTTTAAAGGAAATACTGCCATTTGCGACAAAATGGATGGACCTTGAAGGGCATCATCTTACGTGAGATAAGTCGGACAAGAAGAAAGACAAATGCTTTGTGATCTGACTTATATGTGGAATCTCAAAAAAGAAACTGAACTCAAGGAAAAGAGATCAGGCTTGTGGTTACCAGAAGTGGGAGGTGGGGGGGATTGGAGAAAGGTGGTCAAAAGGTGGAAACTTCCGGTTATTAGATAAATAAATACTAGAGATTGAATGTACAACACGATGACTATAGCTAACACTGCTGGATGATATATAGGACAGTTGTTAAGAGAGTAAAAATCCTATGAGTTCTCATCACAAGGAGAAAACTTTTGTCGTTTCTTTTTTTTCTTTCTTTTCTTTCTATTGTATCTATATGAAAAGATGGATGCTAGCTGGGTGTATTGTGGTAATCATTTCATAATATATGTAAATCAAATCATCATGCTGTATACCTTAAACTTCTACAGTGATATATGTCAATTATTTCTCTATAAACCTGGGGGAAAATATAAGAAATCTGTGAAGTTGCCCATGTACGGAAAGAGTCTTCTTGAAAATATAAGGCCAGGGGATTCACTTTAATATATTAGAGTTCCTTTTCTAAGTAGTGTCCTTTAAAAGCTATATTATTATTTCAGAGATACTGTCATTGCTAAGACTTTTCAGTAATTTCTCTTTGGGGATTATCTTCAAAACACAGTAATTTAGAATATCCTGTGGTTTAAAGATTTTTAAGAAAGTTTTTATTTTGGGATAATTGTTGATCCACACGCAGTTGCAGAAAATAATACAAAGAGATCTTGTATATCCTTTCCCCTGATTGTATAACATCTTGCAAAAGTACAGTGCAATATCATAACCAGGGATATCAATACTGATACAATCTGCTGATCTAATTTACATTTTTCCAGTATTATTTGTGCTTGTGTGTGTGTGTAAGAAGATATTTAATTTTGCAAAAAAAAAGCATAGATGAAACCTTTAATAATCTCCAATTATGAGGCCCAGCCTACTTAATCAGAATCTGGATCAGAATCTGAGGACTCTTGAAAAAGAAAAACAGATGGAAATTCACAGAAGCTTCACTGCTTGGTAAAATGTCATTATGACCCTGGGAATGAAAATGGCTTCTTAATAAAATACAAAATGTACAAAACTTAAAGGAGATTTGTGGTGAGCATAGCAAAATGAATAGACTTGTCAAATCACTAAGTTGTACATCTGAAACTAAAGTAACATCATGTGTCAACTATCCTTCAATGAAAAAAAAAACCGAAAGGAAAACTTTGATATATTGGAATATATCAAAATCAAAACCTTTTGCATAAGAAAATATACACTAACAAAGTTTAAAGGCAAGATAAAGTCTGGGCAAAAATATTGGCTACAGATTTAAGAGAAAACGCCCTAGTATCAAGAATATACAAAAAGAGGAGCGCCTGGGTGGCTCAGTCCATTAAGTGTCTGACTTTTGATTTCAGCTCAGGTCAGGACTTCACGGTTCATGAGTTTGAGCCCCTCATCTGGCCCCAGGCTGACAGCTCAGAGCATGTTTGGGATTCTCGGTCTCCCTCTCTCTCTGCCCCACCCCCCAAAATAAATAAATAAACTTAAAAAAAAAGAATATACAAAAAGATTCTGTAAATGAATATGAAAACAAAACCACTATAGAAAAATGAAGACCCTAGGCTAGTACCTGATTCATAGAAACAGGAATATAAACGGAAGTATAAGTGAGAAAATGCTCAATCAGGGAAACGCAAGTTAAAATAACAAAAATAGTACTTTTTATTCTTTTTAGAAATTGGAAAGTTGACAACATAAAGTGGAAACGGGTAGTAGTGATAATAATGCTAATAATAATAATAATAACATCTATTAATTGAATGCTATGTGTGAATGATCACATTTAATCCTCAAAACAGAGCTATGTGGTACGTGATGGCAGTGCAAATCGGATCCGCTGCACTGGAGGGCAGGTTGGTAGTATCTATTAAAACCAGAAGTATGCATGCCCCAGGACTCAGCAATTTCACTTCTTAGCATCTACCCCGGAGCCGTACTCGCACATGCGCGCAAAGAAGCGTGTTTGAGGATGGTTGCTACAGCAGTTATCTGTAACAGTGAGAGATTGGAAATGAACTAAATGTCCAATAACAAGAGAATGGCTAATTGTCTATTCATACAGGAACTCAAATGAGTGCATAGAGTTATAGATGCTGACGTGGATAAATCTCAAAATATAATATGGAGTCGAAAAAGCAGCTTATAGAATCGTACCATTTATGTCAAACACATACATGAGCACTATATATTTTACCACACTATACGTATATAAATATATATACAAATACATACAAATCACTTGTATTAATCTTAATAAAACTTAATCTCCATTAAGAAGAAACTAAAGCTCAGGGAGTCTAAGGAACTTTTTATTTGATATTTATTTGATATTTATACTTTTTGAGACGTCTCAAAGGATTGTGATTACTAAATGCGGCAGCGGGATGCACACGAATAAACCAGGCTTCTAATCCCGGTTCTACTACTAACTGACTGTATTATTATTGATGTCAGTTACCCTCTCTGACTCTTATTATTCCCGTTGAAAAAATGCCAATAATAATATCCACCTCTCGTATAGGATTGTTTGCAGGAGAAAATAAGGTACCATATATAGAGACCTTAGTACTGTACCCGGCACAGAGTAAGCCCTCAAAACATGGTAGCTATTCTTAATAACATTGTGGAAGAGAAAGAAAAACAGCACCAGTGATTAACTCTGGGCATGTTCAGCATTTGTTAGGAAATAAAATCTTAGTTGAGATTTTTTCATAAGGATAGAAAGCATACCTGCGTACTGGGGTGCATGCAGTCAGAGGTGTCAGGGAAACGGAGTTTGGGTAACGCTGTGAAAGAACTTGCTAGCCTTGCTATGCTAGTTGGGGTTAATTAATGCTATTGATTAAGAGGAGGCATTGAAGGATTTGAAATAGAGTCATGGTTTGCCCAAGACAGGAGAATTGAGTGTGTACTGTAGGGAGAACTAGGAGGCTGTAACTGAGGAAGTAGCAGCAGGAGGGGGAACCTAGCTAGAGTCTGAGTAACAGGTCCACACCAGTCATTAAAGGCAAGGTATTTGGGGAGCCTGGGTGGCTCAGTCGGTTAAGCCATCCAACTCTTGATTTCGGCTCCCATCATGATCTCACGGTTCCTGAGTTCGAGCCCCACGTTGGGCTCTGCGCCGTTGGTTGTGGAGCCTGCTTGGGATTTCTCTCTCCCCTCTGTCACTGTCCCTCCCCTGCTTGCTCTCTCTCTCTCAAAGTAAATAAATGAACTTTAAAATTTTTGTTTAAATCTGAAGTCATTTAAATTTCTGCTATAATGTCATTCTTCTCTAGCTGCTTTCCAGAATTTTTCTTTATCTTTGGTTTTCAGCCATTCGATTATGATGGGTCTAAGCATATTCCTATTTGAATTTCTGTGCTTGGGGTTTGATGAGCTTCTTAAATCTATAAACGTATGCCTTTTGCTAAATTTGGGGAAATTTCTCTCATTATTTCTTCAAATACATTTGTATATCAACCATTTCCTGCTTACATTCTGGGACTCCCGATGACACCTATGTGACCCCACTGGTATTGCCCCACAAATCCCTGAAACTCTGTGCAAATTTCATTATTTTTTCTCTCAGTTCCTTAGATTGTATATTTACCATTGATCTAGCTTCAAGTTCATTGACTCTTCCCTCTGTCATCTCCATCGTGCTATAGAATCCATCTGGTGATTTTAAAATTTCAGATATTATAGTTTCAGTCCTAAGAGGTCTATTTGGTTATATTTTACAGCTTATATTTCTCTGCTGAGAACATGTCCTTTCCGTTCACCTCAGGTGTGTTCACCTATACCTCATGGAGCATAGTTAAAACATCTGCTCTAAAGCCTTTTTGATGTTTTTGTTGATACTTCTAACATTTAGGTCATCTAGGGATTGATATCTGAATATTGTCATTTCTCTTAAGAATTAATTCAAATTTTTCTGGGTTTTTTTCCCATATTGAATAATTTTGGATTGTATTGTGGACATTGTAAACGTTCTGGGCCATATTATAATCCTCTAAAGGTTTATTTGATTTTATTTTATTTTTAGTAAGGTATTAACTCACTTGTTTCAAGCCACAGTCTGTGTCTTACCTGCTATAGATTGTGAGTTCAATATTGGTTCAGTCTCCTAGGACTTTGCTGTGCTGGTTTGGACCTATTCTACACGTGCAGAGCCCAGGAGTGAGCCTGAGACTGTGTGGGTTCATACACAGAATTAGGGGATCTCTTTCTTTGTTCTCTTCTCTCCAGGGTTCTCCCTACACACCATGGTCCACAATGTTCCTTCTCCTGATTTCTCTGGCCAGTAAGACTTGGTTACTGTTTAGTTAAAAGAAATAGGTCTACTTTGGGGCAGGGAGGCAAATTCATATGAGAAAAGAGATTTTAAATATTTAGGAACTGGAGGCACCTGGGTGGCTAGGTTCATTAAGTGTCTGACCCTTGACCTTGGCTCAGGTCATGATCTTGCAGTTCATGGGATTAAACACTCTGTGGGGCTCTGAACTGACAGTGCAGAGCCTGGTTGGGATTCTCTCTCTCCCTCTCTCTCTCTGCCCTTCCCCACTCATGTGTGCGTGAGCCTGTGCGCTCTCTCAAAACAAATAAATAAACTTAAATAAATAAGTAAATATTGAGAAACTCATTCTCCTCCTGGTCATTTCTCTAAATTTTTACTTCACTTCATAATCTGCCTGCTACTATTTATTCTTTAGAGTCTCCAAGTTGTTGTTGTTGTTGTTGTTGTTTTGTGTGTGTGTGTGTGTGTGTGTGTGTGTGTTACCAATGTTTAGCTGTAATCGGCAGGAGAGATGGTCTGTCACTGGGATAAGGCTGCCAGGTCAAAAACAGAACCATGTTTATCTTATTTATCACATTTTTATGATAGTTTTTTAAATATTTATTTATTTTTGAGAGAGAGAGAACATGTGCAAGTGGGGGGAGGGAAAGAGAGAGAGGGGGATAGAAGACCAGAAATGAGCTCTGTGCTGACAGGAGAGAGCCCAATGTGGGATTTGAATTCACACAAACAGTGAGATCATGACCTGAGCTGAAGTTGGACGCTTAACCGACTGAGCCACGCAGACGCCCTATGATGCTCATGTTAAAGTGTTTGTCAAACTGTCCCAGAATGTGATATTCATTTGCTAATTGTTGGTTTTGTTGGTTTTCTTTACTGCCAAAAGTTTCCATTTGCTTTGAAATTTTGTTTTGTAAATTCGTTTTGAGAGGGTATCTTTGTTATATCTTTTCCTCTCTTGTCTCATTTCATTAATGCAATCTGTAACTTTTACATGAACTATCCTAGCAACCTTCATGTAAGTACAGTATAGGAATAATAACTAACATTTATATCTTATACTACCTGCCAGGTTTTAGTTCAAGAGTTTTACATTCAATTTTTGTACTTTAAAATAACCTTCTACATATGTGCAAAGTACCTTGCTGGCATTTTGATAGAAATGGTATTAAACCTATAGTTCATTTGGGTTAGAACTGACATTTTGCTACGTCCAGTGCTCCAATCCATGAACACAGTATGTCTCACCATTTATTTAGATCTTCCATCATTATTTTGTAGCTTTCAGCACACCAGTCCTGTACATTTTTTGTTAGATTTATACCTATGTGTTTCATTTCTTAAGTGATTATAAATTATGATTCTTTTTCGATTTTAGTTCCAGTGTTGTTGACATACAGTGTTACATTAGTTTCAGGTACAATATAGTGATTCCACTCTTGCGTACATCACCTGGTGCTCATCACAAGTGCCCTCCTTAATCCTCATCACCTATTTCACCCATCCCCCCACCTACCTCCCCTCTGGCAACCACTAGTTTGTTCTCTATAGTTCATGATGCCATGTTTTAAATTTTGGTTTCCATGTATTCATTGCTAGTGTGTAGAAATACAGTTGAATTTTGTATGTTGATTTTGTACCCTGTGATCTTGCTGAGGTCACTTAATAGTTGTTAAGAGTTTTTGGGGGGAGGAGGAAGCGGGGTGTTGGTATATTCCTTGAGATTTATGATATAGATCATCATGTCATCTGTCCAGTTTCTTTAATCATTAAGTATGACATTAGCTGTAGGGTTTTTGTAGAAGCTCTTTAAGTTTAGGAAGTTTCCCTTCATTCCTAGTTTGCTGAGTGTTTTTGTCATGAATGGCTGTTGAATTTTGTCAAATCCTTTCTCTGTCTCAATTGATAGGATCATGTGATTTTCCTACCCAGTCTTTAAAAAAAATTTTTTTTTTAATTTTATTTCTTTATTTTAAGAGAGAGAGAGAGAGAGACAGCATGAGCAGGGGAGGGGCAGAGAGAGGGAGAGATAGAATCCCAAGCAGGCTCCGCGCATTCAGTACAGAGCCTGATGCCAGACTTGAACTCACAAACTGTGAGATCATGACTGGAACCAAAATGAAGAGAGAGACGCTTAACCAACTGAGCCACCCAGGAGGCCCAGTTTTAGACACACAGATACATGAACATTAAGATTTGGTGAGGATAAATTAGAGGAAGTTATTCATTTTACAAAATGATTGAGTTGCTTTAGTAAATAAATTTTCTGGGACATTTAAAATTCAATGTTTTTACCTTATTATATTAGAAGGGATAGGGGCACCTGGGTGGCACAGTCGGTTAAGCGTCCGACTTCAGCCAGGTCACGATCTCGCGGTCCGTTAGTTCGAGCCCCGCGTCAGGCCCTGGGCGGATGGCTCAGAGCCTGGAGCCTGCTTCCGATTCTGTGTATCCCTCTCTCTCTGCCCCTCCCCCGTTCATGCTCTGTCTCTCTCTGTCCCAAAAATAAATAAACGTTGAAAAAAAAAAAAATTAAAAAAAAAAAAAAAAAAAAGAAGGGATAAATCAACTTTCACAGTCTTTTCAGCATTATATCTAATGTATAGAGCCAAGTGCACCTAATCGTCATTACTGATTACATTTTCTAGAATTTTCTAGAGCATATGATTTAACAAAGGAATTTGGAATATTTCTGGATGTGAAAAGCCATCATAGATATATAACTTGGAGTTCAAAATTTTGAATGTCTGGCACATTTAGATGGCTTATGGATTTGCTAGAATAGAATATTTGAAATTAAGCCACTGCAGAAAAATCCATGGCCTATGGGCACATCATTGTTACGATCCACAAGAACCAAATGACAGTAAAGAGTAGCTCTTATCCTCACTGTCTCTTATCAAGCTTCTTCTGCCTGTTCTTGTGGTATATTAGGTCATCCACTGGAAATGGTTACTAAAATGCCCTGAAGTCTCTATTCAAACCACATTTTTCGTTTTAACACCCAGCTTAGAATTAGTTCTGCCGATACAATGCTAGACTGCCTGAGGGGGGTGTGCGTGCAGGCGCGTGCGTTTCTGTATCTTTTTGAGTTTCCAAGGTTGCACTTGCTGATGAATATGTTTTTATCTGGTGAATATTTCCACAGCCCTTCACTTTCCAAGATTTAGTAATGCCTACTTATGATTAATTTTATCGGGCACTTAATGTAGTTTGAAATTAGACTTAGTATGAAATTAGTCCCTCAGTTTTGTAATCTGGCAATAAATATTTTGGCTTTTTTTGGCTTCTCTCTCTCTCTCTCTTTTTAGGTTGAATGACTTTCTGCTTCTCAGCTTAGGGTGACACATGACCCTTGTTCACAAAGTAGGGTGTGAAAAGTAATGTCATAACAGTTTTGTGTCTTATAATCACCTGAAATTTACAACATCTGAATGCTTTGTCTTTCTAGTGTAAATAGAGACCATATCTCTAGACCAGCGGTTCTCAGATTAAGCATGTATTAGAATACCCTGGAGGACTTGTAACACACAGAGTACTGGACCCTATCCCCAGAGTTTCTGATTTGTAGATCTAGGGTAGACTAGAGAATTTTCATTTCTTACAAGTTCTGGGTGAAGCTGAGGCTGCTTCTTTGGGGGAGCCATGCTTTGAAACTCCTGCTCTAGGAAGATGGGAAAATGGGTTTTAATCTTGGTTTAAGTACAAATTATTTGAGTGTGCTTAAACAAGTCACATATGTTCTATGCCTCGGGTTCTTCATCTGATAATCAAGATCAGTATTACCAGTTCAACATATTTTCTTGGGAGTTGAGAGTTATTGGGAGCAGCCAGTGGAATAATGCATACGAAAGTGTTTTTGAAAATTAAAAGAAATAAACACTTGTGTGAAATTGTGACATGTATTCAGACATTCTGAGAAGAGCAAATGATAATGTCAGAAGTAGTCACTTAAGAATACTGTGGCTCACATGATATTTGTGATTTTATTTCCCTCATATTTCTTCCTTCTCCTTCCACTTTTATAGCACATCGGTGATTGCCTTTTGGTTATTATCAAGCAGCAGATAAGAGGTTGGTGAATCAATAAACTTTTTGGTCTTGAGTTTCTGATTTTTTTTCCCCCACCCATGGTCCCCGGGTAGCCCTGTCTTCTCTCCCAATGCTTATTGCAGAAATATTTCACAAGGAATGGGGTGACACTAAGCTTCAGGATATTGCTTCTTTTTCCTAAACAAACACTCTTATCACTAGGGGACAATCCTGCCCGTAGTTGATGACATATTAGTTGATATAAATAAAGGTGCTCCTGTTAGGCTCTTTTAGCTATTCAGGTTTCCTACCTATAAATCAGTGAAAGATGTAATTTGAACTTGATTGCTTAGAAAGACACAAAGGCAGAGAGGATAGGTTGCACTCAACACTAAATATTAAAGGACAAGCTTGCTGTGAAAGCTAGACCACTTGGTCCATTGGATCTATTGGCTTTAAGCTGAAGGGAGTCTAGCAAAAGGGATGGTCACATTGTGCCCACTACTAATAAGGAAAGTTTTTCAGCATTTTGCATTTGTATCAAATATGATAAGGAGATGGGGGTTGGGGTTTCATACAAAGCTGTACAGCAGTCATTTCTTTCATTTGAATGCTAATTACATTCTCAATGTGTGAATTAATTATAACCTCTATTGACTATGCTGATATTGTTTAGAAAAATTATCTCTGAGATCAGATGAAAAGTTTTTTCCCGTGTATGAAAGGCTCAAGTGACTTGTTCTGGCATATGGCATTAATATTCCTTGGTGTAAGCTTCATAAAACATTAAAACCAAATTAAACTCAGAAGGGGGACCAGCCCTGCTGATTTATTTATTTAAAGCCAAAAGAGCGGAGACCCCCTTTCTTTCAGTATGGGTAGATAAAGGCATATGTCTGTCTTACTGCTGCCATCCATTTGTGTTATTTTTAAAGATTTCATCAAATTCACCAAAAATGATTATCTTCAAAGCTAGAGTGGGATTTATTAAACCCTGAAGTGCTTGGGCAAAGGCAATAATTTTGTGTGAACATGCTTTGTCTAAAGCTGTTTTGAACATTCGCTGTGCCAGAGAGAGAGAGAGAGAGAGGAGAGATTCCCCCAAATAGGAAGAAAGGCTAAAGTAAATGAGAATTGACACTTTCTGCACAAATTTTGCTCAAAAAGCTAGAAGATTTTAAAGGGCTTCATTGCTTCTTCCTGCATACTCTCCTTTGGGACTGAAGTGTAGTGTAGAGCAGACAGCGGTGTGGGGCATGAAAATGTAAAGAAATCCATGATGATAATTGACCCTGAGCCATGCTTCTGGAAGAGGGACAATAAAATTTAACTTTCATTTGTTGTCATTCCCTTTGGGGTCAAAAAGACTCCTAGCCTGAGAAGAACCATTGGGAACAGTTTATATACTGATAACTCCCAAATATATATCTTATTCATTGGCTCATTAATCTATCTGACAAATATTAATTAAAGGCCTACCATGTCCCAAGCAGTGTTTTAGGTGCCAAGGCTACAATAAGTAGGGGGTAAAGTAAAATCTCTAATCTTCTGAAGCTTATGTGAGTGAAAGGAGGCAAATAATAAGTAAACATGTATGTAAAGTTTGAGCATGTCAAGTGTCAAGGAGAAAAATGAAGCTGGGTGCTATGGTCTGAATGTGTCCTCCCCAAATTCTTATCTTACAGCCTCAGCCCCAGTGTGATGGTATTAGGATATGGGGCCTTTGAGAGCTGATTGTCATGAGGGTAGAGCCTTCATGAATGAGATTAGTGCCCTTATAAAAGAGACCCTGGAGAGCCCCCTTGCCCTTTCTGCCATGTGAGGTCACAGTGAGAAGATGGCCGTCTATGAGTCAAGAAGTGGACCCTCAGCTGATCTGGGACTGTCAGCCTCCAGAACTGTGAGAAATAAATATCTGTTGTTTATAAGCCACCCAGTCTATGACAGTTTGTTATGGCAGCCCACACCAACTACGACAGGGGAAATACTGGAGAAAGACAACGTATCAGGAATATGAGTGTACGGGGGGTAGGGAAGTAATGGGTGAGCGGTATACTAAGAAAATCCTCATTAAGTCTGAAGTTTGAAATAGGCATAAAAAAAGAGGGAACAGTTTGAGAATTACTTAGAAGTAATATTTCAGATAGAGGGAACACAGGAATAAATATGTAGGGAGGTTGGAAAGTATGACTTGAATAGGAAGTCGACATCTAGAAATCTAGTTTGTTTACTTTTTTGATGAAAAAATTTTTAATGTTTATTTTTTTTTGAGAGAGAGACAGAATGTGAGCATGGGAGGGGCAGAGAGAGGGAGACACGGAATCTGAAGCAGCCTCCAGACTCCGGGCTATCAGCACAGAGCCCAACGAAGGGCTCGAACTCATGAACAGCAAGATCATGACCTGAGCCAAAGTTGTACGCTTAACCGACTGAGCCACACAGGCTCCCCTAAAAGTCTAGTTAGCTGGGATTTAAAGACTGCATGCTGGAAAGTCGGGAGAAACATGGCTGAAAGGCAAATTGGGGTTCGATTGTGAGGGGCCTCAATTGTTAGCAATAAGTCAATAAGGCAATAAACCATTCAAAGTTTGGGTGACCAAGATAATATTATCTGAGCTGAACTCTAGTGAATTACTTTAGGTCCAGGTGTAGAGTGAATGGTTTAGTGGTTTTAAAACATTGTCCCCAAATCTTTGACATTCCTCCTACCAAGAAGTGGAGTCTATGTCTTCTCCCCTTGAATTATCCAACAAAGTACAGCAACATTGATAAGACTAGGTCACAAAAGGCCATATAGCTCCCTCCATGTTTTCTGCTGGATCTTTGCGATACCACTTGAGAAATCCAACCCTCAGGCTACTTACTGTTTTCTGAGGAAACCCAAGCCACAAAAATGGGCTACGTGTGGGCTCCCTGGCCAACAGTTCCAATTAAACCCAGGATTTGAGTGATCCTAGCCCAGGCGCTGGGCTTGTAAGTGAACACATCTTCAGATGATTCCAGCCTCCAGCTGTTAAATCAACCCCAAGACTTCACATCTTCATCTTCCCTGCTGAGGCCACAGGTGTCATAGAACAGATACAATCCATCCTCACTGTGTTCTCTTCAAATCCTGGACCTGCGGAACCCATGAGCATAATAAATGGTTTACACCCCTAAGTTTGGGGTAATTTGTTACAGGCATTGATAGTTGGAAGAGATGAAATGGAGACAGAATGGAAAGCAGAGATCATCCTGGAAGATCTGGTGGTGGTATCCATCAGAGAGATCTCTACTCCTATGGGATCCAGTTCAGAGATTGGGAAACAGGCAGAAAAGGTGATCCATGAGCTATGGGACCATATTTTAATTGGGCCTCATTGAATTTACTGGGATTTGGAGTTTTATTAGTTCTTTGAGCTATATGGGCTAGACAAGGGTAATGAAAAAAATGGCCAGTAACGTCTCTGTGATTTAGGGACAGGGATGGAGTTCTTAAAAAAGCACAATGACATGGCAGACGACATCCAAATTGGAGGCGCTATGGAAAAAAAGTTAATAGCAGCTTAAAAAAATGAGAGAAGGTATTTGCTTAAAACTGACATGGAATTAATATCTAGAATATACAAGCAATTCCAGCAAATAAATAAGGAAAGATGATAATCTTCATGGAAAATTGGGCAAAACATATGAATAAGAAATTTACAGAATAAGAAACTCTAAAAAGCCAACAAGCATATGTAAAGTTGCTCAAAATCAAGAGTAATCAGAGAAATGCATATTAAAACAATAATGAGAATCCACTTTACACCTGGCTGGGAAAAAAAAATGCGGAAACTTGGTAGTGTTAAGTGTTGTTGGTGACTTGGGGATGTGTTGCTAATGAGAGTGAGGACCAGAGCAGCCACTCTGTTGGAGGGCAGTCTGGTGCTCCTTAGGCCAAGTACCGATATGCATACAATGTGACCCGGCAATTCTTCACCTGGGGTTAATCAGAAAGAAGTTCTCACACAACTCCATAAGGGAAACAATATTGTTAATTATAGTACTGCAGTTATAATGAGCTGATGGCTGCCTGAGTGTCCATTCACTGGGAGACTGGAGAAAAGAAATGTAGTGAATATTCATCTCGGAGTACTGAGTAGCGAGTAGAAATACGAATTGACAACATGTACGGATCCTACATGCAGTGCAAAATTTTTATAAAAGTTGGAGAAAATGTGAGATATACAACAAAGTATTGGTTTCATAAATTAAAATTTCATCCATACAAAATAATGATCCACATTTTACAAGAGCATAAGTGAATCATCAAGAGAATAGTTGCTGAAGGGTGGGGTACTGGAAAGCAATAAAAGATGAAAAGGGAACAAACATGTAAATAAAATAAGACAGAAGCCTTACACCAGCCAATGATGATGATGTGTCATGAACTGAACAGTATGATGAATGTAACCTTCTGCATGTGAGATCCAAAGTTCATAAATACAAACCAATAAACTCAGCTAAAAGCTTGTGAATTCTCTGATTATTCTGATTATTTTTAATTCTTCCTGGAATTAGGCTCTTTTGTTCTCTCTACATTTCTATCTGGACGTACACCATGAAGTCAGATAACCAGATGTGCGTTACTCATGTGCTATACATTTCTATCAGGAAATTTCACTAGAGCTCATTCGGTAATCCTTGATTTTGTACCTTGATTCAAGTGACTTAAATTTTTTCCTTGATTATGAAAATAATCCATATTCATTGTGGAACACTTACAAAATACAGGAAAAAGGTCAAGAACAAAATAATTTAGAAAAGAATCAAGAAAAAAATAATCTTTGCTATAATCTCACCACCCGGAAATAATTATAATTAATATTTGGATGTATTTACTTCCAGTCTTTTTTCTAAATATGTCTATGTGAGTATTAATATTAAACATGCATATAGATATACATATATATGCATATGCATAATATTTTTGCAATCATACTATATGCAAATTTCACTGTTTCGAGAATTAAGTAGCATACCTTTTAAAATCTTTGCTTAGTTTGTAGGTATTAATGGCATCTCATTATTTCGGTTTGCATTTATTTGATTACCAGTAAAGTTTTCGTTCTCATGTTTTTTAGCT
The DNA here is from genome assembly GCF_018350155.1 of Leopardus geoffroyi. Classification (NCBI taxonomy): domain Eukaryota; kingdom Metazoa; phylum Chordata; class Mammalia; order Carnivora; family Felidae; genus Leopardus; species Leopardus geoffroyi. The sequence goes on from NC_059343.1 coordinate 37,512,234, forward strand.
ATTTTTATTTTCTCTTTTGTGAATCATTTGCTCATGAACTTTGTTCATCATTCTATAGGAATTTCGTAAAAAAATTATTGTATATTTTCTTTATATGTGAATATCATTAAATCTTTGTCATGCTTCTTGTTGTCATTTAATTTAATTTGTGCCAAAGTATTATAAAGTTATTGTTTTATAGGTGGTCAAAACTATCATTCATTCCTTTCTGTTTGTCCATGTTATTTTTAAACTTAGAATGTCTTTACTCCCCTATAAGTTCTTCTCTCTTTGTGTGTGTATGTGTGTGTTTATTTATAATTTTAAAAAATGTTTTTCTTTGGCCAAATCAGGAACTTCTTTTATTATACAGTATGAGAGGGGTGTCTAAATTGATTTTGTCAGCCACTGTCATTGAATAATTTTTAATTTTTCTGTTACTGCTCAGTGTTTCTTTTATGATGAATTAATTCACATGCACACATTTGTTTTTGTCTCTATTATGACATTAATTGATTTGTCTATTCTTGCACCAGATTTATAATGTTTTAATTATTATAGGTTTCATAATAAATTTTGATAACTGGTATGGCAATTCCTGCAATACTCTTTTTCAAAACCAATATTCTCATCTCTTCACTTTCTTCCCAATGAATTTTAAAATTATCTTGAGTTTCAAAAACAAATTCATTTGGAATTTTATTGGGAATTACATTGAAACGACACAATCATCTGGGAATAATCAAAATCTTCAAGCTATGGGATTTTTATGCAAAATGATGTAGCCCTTCATTTATTTGAATCATTCTCTACATATGCATTGTTCACCTGGTCTTGATTAACGTAATTTTTTACTTCTGCTACTGTATCAACAATCACACAATCTGGCATTGACCCACAACAGAGCATCGGTGGAGACTGAGAGCTGGAAAGTCTCCCATCTGCTTTAGAAGGAAGTTTCGCTACAGTATTGCGATGGCTATGTGCATTTTTTTCCCACAGGGCTTGCAACTCTGGAGGAAGATGGTGACGGTGGGTCAAGGGCCCAACTAACATTCTGTCCTTCGAACCCTGCTGTTATTTCAGAAGAGAGGTCCACAACACTTTTACTAAATTTAGTCCCATCTTCACTGCATTTAGTGGAAATTTCTTGTAGGATTCAGCAAATAATTGAGCATCACTCACATTTTCCTTGTTGTTATTTATGGCTTTGTATCTCATTTTGGCCTTTTAGGGGCATTCTAATGGAGACATGGGTCAGAATAAACTAAGTGCTGCTGCAGTAACAATCAATACCCACATTTTATGAGCTTTAGACAAGTCTGTTTTTCATTTCTACTATCTGTCCAATACTGGTTGTTGGAGGAATCTCATTGTTGTAGGCTTATGGAGATTCCATGTCTTCACATGCCGGTACTATCTCTCCAGCAGGGGAAGAAATGTGGTGAATCACATACTGGTTCTTAAAGCTTCCACACCAGAGTATCACTTTACCACTCTTTCATTAGCCAAAGCAAGTCACATGGTGCTACCTGATTTCAAAGTGGGGAGGGAAGTGTAATCCTACCCTGTGAAGAGAAGGAGAGCAGGCTATCTGTGAACAGCCCTAATGACTAGCACACATTCGCATTTTGGAAATCTTGTTTCAGTGGCTTTAAAAATGGGGTCATCCGGCTTCTTCATCATTTACAATAAATACACGGAGTCATTTATCACGCGAGCAGTGCATCTGAAGTGAAAAGGTGGTAATCCTTGTAGAAAAACAACCTATTTGTGAAGGCAAAGACCAAATAAGATAGAAGTTATATCTTTGATACTGGAAGGTTTATAGCTCAGCATCCGGCATTCAAATGGGGATTCAAGGGGATAAACATCTCCGCTGTTCTAACCATGGAACAAAGGTAAAGCCCATGCATTCACCACTGTCTTTCATTGCCTGAATACTTTATTATGTATATTGACTTCTTCCTCCTGCCTCCGAAGGCAGATCTTGGAGCACGAGGGTAATCACTTGAATGCTGAGTGTCCTTTTCTCCTGGCTTCTAGGCATTCTGTTTCCTATTAACGACAGAGGGGAGGAAAATCCTGTGGCTCCAATATGCCATTTCAAACAATCCTGGACTGTGAGGCTGCCAATCCTGGCATCAGTTAAGCCAGGATCAGGGTGCAATGGGTAATGAGTGGGGGGAGAATCCACCGAATACATGCCTCATAGTGATTAAAATAAATAAATGCTCTGTATCTCTAAATGGTGTCAAAAGACATTTACAGTTTTCCTAGCCTGTTTTCCCACGTCTGCTTGGCACTGAGACTGCCAGGATCAATGGTCCAATTTTAGTTCCACGTTCTTCTTCCATCATGCCCCGCATTCAGCTCTTCGGAAGTGAGTTAATAATGTAAAATCTGGCTGAATTAAATTCATTTAACTGTGCTGCCAATTCTCTTCCCTTCATGCATTTTTAAAGAGATCTCAAACCGGTGATGGATTTCTAATGCTCTAGGAAAAGAAAGCAAGGATGGGACCGTAAACCTGAATAGGATAAATTGTTTATTATAATTACTCTGTTGAATTATCTCACTTTGCACCCAGAAGGAAGAGGAAATATCAACCTCTATAGGCTTTGCAAACGGTAATATGAGCGGTGGGGGAAAAATGGTAGAAACTGCTTCCTCAGTCAGTCAAAGAAGCGACATAGTGCGGCTTCACATGGAAAGCTGTGAACAGTAAAATATGAGGTGGGAGAGGGGTCTGTTTCTATAGCAACCCAGCATATTCCAACTCGGAAGATGAATTTTTTTTAAACTTACAGTTAGAAACAAATTAGCAACCAGGCCTCAGACTGTGCCTCTGTTTGACACTGTAAGTATGTGAGCTACCTGTAAATATGGTGTAAGTTGAACCCTATTTTTTGTTCTCCTGTTGTCTCCGGTTCTCCCCCAAAGCCTATTGGCTTGTTACATTGACTGACGGAATTCGAGCACGGAAGAGAACGCACAGAAGAGCGAAAGGCAAAGTTTCTGTGAATTGTTGAATAACAAAAAGTTAAGATTTCAGTGAGCAGAGACCTCTTCATGAGGGAATATTCCTTTAAATGAAATGCCCATGCATTTATTAGCCTGATTAACTTGAGTGACTCTATTGGCATTCCACTGTTAAAGTCACCTGCTTTCAAAGCCAGGCATCAGCAGAAGCGACTGTCAGCAGAAGAGACTGGAACGTCTCCTATTCACAAGGTTTTCCTCCCCTGGGAAGCAAGCATTGTCTGGAATTTGGACTGTGGTTGATTTCCATTCTACGCTCCCATTATTTCGTCCCTTGGATGGAACCAGGGACTCTCTTGCAGCTCGATGAGTTCTTCATCACCACACGGTTCCTGAGACTTCATTCGTGCAATACGGAGGAAAGTTACAGAGGCTCTGGAAACCAGACTCCTCCTATTCACTTCATGTTTAGCAAGACTACTCTGGAAATCCGGCTCATGGCAATAGTGAACAACTGGGTGGCTCATTCGGTCTTTCCTCTGGCAAAACTCAGCACTCAGTGGCACTTTAAGAGTGCAGGTGTTCCTAATAAAATGGAAAATGCGTTTTCTATTAATAATGCAGCACACTCTGTCCTCTTTTCTCTGGATCCTTTTGCTGACTCAAAAAAAAAAAAAAAAAAAACCAGACAAAAAAAGAAAGCTGTGTTGTGCTTTCACACAAATCCCAAACACCTCTGGAGAGAGCACTATATTTCAGCCAGTGACAGAGGGAAGATTTGAAATTTGAGATGCAGGATTTAAGAGGGGTTTTCTATGACTCGCCGTTTTTCTCCTTTTCTGTTCTCCACTGACCATCTGCTACCTCACCCCTGAGAGTTAAGATCCTGAAAGTGTCTCACATAGACCCTGAATACATTCTTGGCGATTAGACCTGTCAGTTTCCCTTACTACTCTCAGAGCCACACTCCACTGGAGCCAAATGGGGTTTTTATGCTACATCAATGCAAAGACTGAGAAAATAAAGCCTGCCACTACAACAGCTCCTCCTGACAAGTGATTGGAAACTTTGACAGGGCCACATGTCAATGTTTTCCCCGATGACTGGGCTCTTGAGGTCCATGAAACTGTCCAAGCCCTCCATTTTGCCAGCCCAAGCCATCCTTCAAAAAGTAATCCCTTCCAGTAACCTGTCGGCCAACGTGCTCCTCTCCCATGATCCTTTGCTTTGCTGCTGCTGTCCTCAGAGCCAACCTTCTCCTCTGAGCACAGAGCTCCTGTCTCTTTGTAAAGCTCTAGTCTACTCTCAGCCTTGATGTGGAATTTCTTACTCCCTCCTGACTCTAACTGAAAAATGCTTCTCTCTAAGGTCTCTTCTGTGGCCTTCCGGAGTGGCGATGGCCACTCACAGTTACCTCTCGCAGCATAACAAATTATGTCAAGACTTAAGACCTTAAGACGCCCATTTATTTTGCTCCAGATATTGTGTCTCTGGAGTTCAGGAAGGGCTCAGTTGGCATTTGTTTTTCTCTGATCCATGTGACATCAGCTGGGGGGGTGGGGGGGGGGCAGGTCTGGAGAATCCACTTCCAAGATAGCGTCTTCATTCACTTGGCTGGTGCCTCAGTGCCGGTAGCCTCAGAGGAGACAGGTTTGTTACAGAGTGGATGGCTTTCCCTAGAGTGGGTGTTCTAAGAAACTCAGGTAGAAGCTACAAGGCTTCTTACAGTTCAGCCCAGAACATCACTTCAGCCATATCCTATTGGCCAAGAAAAGTGACCAAAGCCCCCTCAGATTTAGGGGAAGGAGAATTAGACTCCATTTCTTCATGGGAGGAAGAGCAAGCAAATGGTGGTCTTTCCTAATCTACCACATGGCTCATATTTCAGAGGTCCGAGATTTTCTTACCTTCTGCCTCACTCCTCTATCCTCTCCAGCTTGAGTTCTGGCTTCCTCCCTTCCCTGAAACGGCCCTCCCAGCCATGAGAAAGCTCTTTCCTGAATCACTGCATCCAGTAGATGTTTTCAGCTTACTGATCACAGCAGTATTTGACATGTTAACCAATTTCTTTTTCTTTCCCTTCCATGATACAACAGGCCTGCTTTTCTTCTTCCTACCTCTCTGGCCATATTTTGTTCCTTTTGCAAGATCATCCGTCTCTGCTTGGCCACCACAAATTGAGTTCTAGGGCGCCTGGGTGACTCAGTCGGTCAGGCATCAGACTTCAGCTCAGGTCACGATTTCACGGTTCGTGGATTCAAGCCCCACATCGGGCTTTATGCTGTCAGCACAGAGCCTGCTTTGGATCCTCTGTCCCCCTCTCCCTCTCCCCCTCCCTCCCCTCAAAAATAAAAAATAAACATTAAAAAAATTTTGAGTTCTAAGAAGCAGGGCCCCGGAGTCCCTCGTTGTATTGTAGAACAGGAAGTAAACAGGGGGTGGCAAATTATAGCCTGTAGGTCTGGCCACCAGTTTTTGTAAAGAAAGTTCTATTGGAACCATACACATTTATTTTGCATTGTCTATGGCTGTTTTTAATCTATGGTGGCAGAGTGACAGAAACTGTAAAGCCTGTCAGCCTGTAGTGTTTACTATTTGGCACTGCTGAAAAAAAAAAATCAAAACCTAAACATTTACCAACTCTCCTCTAGAACCAGTGGTTGTCAAAGCCTGCTACCTAGATGAGAAGAGCAGCATTAGCATGCCCCTCTGGGACGTGTTAGAAAAGCTAATTCTCAGGCCCCACCCCAGACCCCCTGAACCAGAAACTCTGAGGGGGCGGCCCAGGCACCTATGTTTTTGCAAGCCCTCAAGGTGATGTAAATGCAGGCTCCAGTTTCAGAATCACTGCTCCAGATAGTAATAAAATCAAGAAGAGAGCCAGACATAACGAAGATCGGACGCATCCGCACGGTCTGCCCTGTTTGAGCAGGGCTGGCGCCGGTCGTGGATCCGTCCGTCCGCACACAGGAACTGCAGCGTGGGAAATCTGCTTCCGCTCAGGGCTAGAGGCAGCAGCCAGGGCCATCCCGCAGGATGGGGGGGGGATGGGGGGGATGGGGGATGGGAGGGGGGGTGGGGGGAGGGATGGGAGGGGGGATGGGGGATGGGGGGAGGGATGGGAGGGTGGGGGGGTGGGGGGATGGGGTGGGGCTGGGGGCGGGGTCTATAGCTTAGGGGATTGTGTATTGTTATTTGGGGTCGCTTTGTGACTTTACATGTGACCTGAAGAGTAAGCATTATGATTCATTATGTTCCGGTGTGAGGCACTTTATGCATTTTATATACCTATATTGTGGTTAACCGCTGAAACACCATGAGTCTCATAGCCAAGCCCCCGACTTCAAATTCTGGCTCTGTTACTTTGTAGTTGTCTCCTCTTGGTGGAGTTACTTATGCAAGTTACTGGTCTCCAGCACCATTAGCTACAAAATAAGGACAATGGCTGTCTTTACCTCATAGGGTCATTAGGAGAATTAATGTATCTAATGTGCTTAAGTCACTGCCTGGCAAATAGTAAATGTTCAATAAATTAGCTATTTAGTCCTCCATCAGTTCTCCAAGAGTAGGTGTTATTACTCGCACTTACAGGTAATCTCTCTGGGCCTTATTACGTAAGTAAATTTTTTTTGAGGTCGCACATCTAGTGAGTGTCAGAACCAGGCTTCAAAAGACAGATTTTTTGCAATCCAACGATCAAGCTCCCCACCACACACACACACACACACACACACATACACGCAAACAATTTGGGGCTCTCCAGAAATGAGTTTTTCTTGAGAGTCAAATTTCTCATAGCTGTGTTAATATTTAAAATATTGATCAAACCTTTAAAAATATAAATCATTTTGAAATGTTCCATATAATTTAATTTATTTTATTTCATCTCACATAGCATGGCTGAACTTAATTGAACCTGTTTTGATCATTTGGCATTAGTTATTCTTATACTGGGGAGTATACATTAGCTAACATAGGAGTGGGTAAGACATATGACACGGGAGTCCATTTTCATTCAACCCTTAATACCTCTCTTCTTGACAAATTCCCTGTAGCAGTTTTGCAAATTATTATTTGCTGTTTTGAAGTAAAATGTATACTGGCACACGGCCCCTTCACTACCTTTCTGCAAAATCAGTTAGTGAAACAAAGACCAGAAAATATTTCTCCAAAATGTTTTTCTCACCTTCGAGAGTATCCTCTCAATTCCTTACTTCTGGTAACAGTATTTGAGTACATTTTAGTACACTTTAAAACACAATTTCATTACTACGAAAAGTGGAACATGCTCAGTTGATAACAATACTACCTCCCTTGCATGTTGAGGGTATGAGGATGGGGTGGGGCATCTCTGACCATTTAGTCATTTTAGAAATTTGTGCTGAAAAGTTGTATGGAGGACTTACTCAGAACTTCATTTGTTCTTCTTTTTAATGTTTATTTATTTATTTTTTGAGAGAGAGAGAGAGAGAGAGAGAGAGACAGAGTGCAAGTTGGGAGGGGCAGGGAGAGGGAGACACGGAATCCGAAGCAGGCGCCAGGCTCTGAGCTGTCAGCACAGAGCCCGATGTCAAACTCACGAACTGCGACATGACCTGAGCATAACTCGGACACTTAACCAACTGAGCCACCCAGGCGCCCGAACTCCATTTTGTTCTTTATGAGGACAAAAGACATGTAAACAGAACTGTATGTTGGCTGGCCCAGCATTTATGAAGTATCAGGCAGTGGGTAAGACACAGTCTTCACCCTCAAAAAATTAGTGTTGAGAAAATAGAATCTTACCATTTATACGGGGAGGCATGTATGGCAGGAAACAGGACAAAAGTGGTTGTATGCAGTAGAGAGTAGACAATGCCCAATGCTCGGTGGCCTCTATACTCAAAATCCCATTGTTAGATCTCCATTGCCAGTCTGGGAATTGCCTTGTCAATTCTGATTACGTGTGTATGTGCGCGCGCGCGTGTGTGTGTGTGTGTGTGTGTATGTGTGTTGGACCTTGGGTTTTATTCCTTGATGTCTGTACTTATTTCTTCCATCCATATTTATTTATCTCTGAATCTTTTTCCCTTTGCATTCTGGCAGAATTTCTAAAGTTATCGATTTACATTGTCAATTTAATTTTCTATGGAGTCAATTGTGCTAGTTATTGTCTCCAATGTAGATTTCAATTCTATTACTGCCTTTTTTTTTAATCTTATCATCTTTTCACATGCAACATTTGTTTTCTTTTTGTTTGATCCTACTTGTTTTTTCTTGTCACAGGTCATTCTAGATGAACACTAATAAGAATTGTATTGAGATAAGAGCAGAAAATTTTTTTTTTAATTTTTATTTCAATTTCTGTGACCACCTCATTTGACCTTTTTTTTCCCTTTTTTTTCTGAGTTTTCTTGGAATTGCCTTCTCTTATAAGTACAACAGAATGGCTCCCAGGCCCTGCATTATCAATTGCTTTCTTTCCATTCATACCAAATGAGGAGAAATCTATACTGGTCCCATGTTTGCAATAGGTAGTGGCTTGATCATCCTCATTCACTCTGACCTTCCACTTGGAAACTGAGAGAATTCTCTGCACAGCTGTAAAGCCAGATGCTAGTTTGATTTGCATAACCCTGAACCCCACATTCATTGGTCTTTAAGCATTAATTTCTTACAGATCTGCTGAACCAAAGTAGAAACCCGTTTTCTTCAAGTGTCTTCTTCTTTGACTCTGCACAATGCATGTGTGATAATGGTGTTGGAGGAAGAGGAGGAGGAAGAGGAGGAGGAGGAGGGGGAGGAGGAAGGGGAGGAGGAGAGAGAAAATAGTCTTGGCTACTCTACCAGGCACTTCCCTAAGATCTTTACATTACTTGTCTCGTTTAATCCTCTTAAGAACTTTTAAGAGAGAACTACTATTCTTATCCCGTATTACTTATAAGAAAACAAAGGTTTGGCTAAATTAAATAACTCAAAACCTTGTGACAAGTAGTATGAAGAGATAGGACTCCACTCCAAATCTGTCTGATTCCACAGTCTATGCCCTTGAACATCATGCAACACTTTATTCTGTAGAAGCTCTTTCCTGATCATGTTGCTTCCTGCCAGTCTACCCCTGTCCTCTGCATATAGCCTGCCTTGCCCTAGAGGGCCTTCCACGATGCCCTGGTTTATCTCTCACCCTCCTCACTGCCTTCAGTCGTTCATCAGGCTGCACATGGAACTCTACAAGAGCAGGCTGAAGTAGGAGTTGGGAAGATGGTCCCCGTGTAGTAGAGGGGATGACAATGGCTTTCGTCCTTTGAGCCAGAGGCAGAGAGTGGTGGTGGCCCTAACCTCTTTCCACTCACTTCCAAACTGTGCTATTCTGTTCAAGTTTGAACCTGCCTTGGTTTGTGATTGGGTTTCTTTTTTTGTTTTAATTTAAATTCAAGTTAAATAACATACAGTGTAGTCTAGGCTTTAGGAGTAGAACCCAGTGATTCATCTCTTACATATGACACCCAGTACTCATCCCAAAAAGTGCCCTCCTTAATGACGATCATCCATTTAACCCATCCCCCCACCCACCTCCCCTCCAGCAACCCTCAGTTCATTCTCTGTATTTAAGAGTCTCTTATGGTTTGCCTGCCTCTGTGTTTTTATCTTATTTTTCCTTCTCCTTCCCCTATGTTCATTTGCTGTGTTTCCCAAATTCCACATATGAGTGAAATCATATGATATTTATCTTTCTCTGACTGCCTTATTTCGGTTAGCATAATACACTCTAGTTCCATCCACATTGTTGCAAATGGCAAAATTTCATTCTTTTTGATCACCAAGTAATACTCCATTGTCTTTATCTATTCATCAGTGTAGATGGACATTTGGGCTTTTTCATACTTAGGCTATTGTCAATAGTGCTGCTACAAACATTGGGGTTCATGTGCCCCTTCGAATCAGCATTTTTGTATCCTTTGGATAAATACCTACTAGTGCAATTGCTGGGTCATAGGGTAGTTCTGTTTTTAACTTTTTAAGGGGCTTTCATACTGTTTTCCAGAGTAGCTGCACCAGTTTGCATTCCCACCAGCAGTGCAAGAGGGTTCCCCCTTTCTCTGCATCCCTGCCAACATCTGTTGCTCCCTAATTGGGTTTTTTGATCCACACATATCTGTGATATCATTGATGAAAATTTCTCATTGCTTCCACGCGATGCTGGACTCTCCACTTTGGTCTCTTGTGCTACCTTATTCTCATAATTAGTTATCATGCAACCACAATGCTTTCCTTTGGTCAAGTTACTGCGCATTTCTAAAAGGAAGCTGAGAAAAGTTTGAATCAAACACTTGGCTAGCTATCATTCTGATGCTAAACATCCACTCTCTTCTCGGCTTGTTTTTTAATAATTTCCTAAGCAGAAAAAGACATTAAGAATTGCTATCTTTGATGCTATCAGTGTATTGATATTAATTCAAATTAACAGATATTCATGAAGTACTAAGAATATGCAAAGTGTGGTGCTCAGCGATTTGAGGATATAGATACAAGGAAATCAGGATTCTTATCTACTGGTGTCTAGTGGGAGAGACAGATATATCTACGATTCACGGTGTCTTTTTTATATCCTGTCTGATATTCTCTTTACTGTAACAAGAGTGTTAAGGGAGTCCAGGAGGGGAAGGAGTTATTTTCTGTGGGGTCACTGGAAAAGGATTTTCAAGAAATCTTGGACTGGATTCCCCTAGAAGCAGATGCCAGGTGTAGTATTTGAGCACCAGGTTTATTTGGATGCCGATCTCAGGAAGCAAAACACAGGGTGCTGAGCAAGTCATTGTCATGGGCAATTGGGGCTCCATCCCACTGGGGATCTGTGGGAGTTGATGAAGAACACATCTCAGTGTTGGTCTACTGGAGAGGGAGGAAGATGAAGATATTTATTTACCAAACCCTGTTCATCCTTGTCTGAGGGCTCTGCCCAGGGGTGTTAACTTTCCAGTACTCCTGAGCTGCCCTGCAGCCCGTGAAAGCATTCAGGCAAAGACTTATCAACTTGAGCGGTGTGTGGAGACAGGATTTGGCTGGGGGACACACGGCATCTGCTTCACTGGAGGAGGTGGTATTTAAATGGAACCTTAGATGATGCGAGGGTTTTTCAGCAAGTCGTGATGTGGGGGTAAGTATTTCAGCATGTAAGAGTGGGAAGGGCTAAGGCAGCATGTGTGTGGTCCGTGGCAAATATAATAAAGCACCGAAGTTTGAAAATGATTCACATTTTTAAAATTAGAGAAGATTCAGAGTTGTCCCTATAAATATTCATTCTCACTCCCTTGCTTTGAGTGGGAGAGAACTGAGCGCCCAAGAGTTTGCTCAGAGGGAATCGTGCTCCTCACCAGCGGCTTGCTTCCGCCAGCCAATATCTGGGTTGCTTGGACTTATTATGCCTTTTTTGCCTCCCTGCAGAATTTGGGGGTTTTGACAAGATCTGGACATGGCTATGTGAGTTACGTTGCTGCCCATGGGGATGCCATTCCTTAGCTGTGTCACTTGGGGGAAAAGGTTAAGAATTGCTGACACAAGCCTTGGAAACGGGACAGATGGGTTCAAGGAAGAACAGGGAGCCCAGTGGCATAAATTGTAGTGTGTGGGGAATGGGGGCTGAAAGTGGATAAGGAAGGGAAAGGAGAGGTGTGCAGGGGTGTGTAATAACTGGTTACTTCAATAATAAATACATATTACATGTTAATGGTACACACAGAATATTTATATATAATAAATTTACATAAATTATATATATTATGAAAATTGTATGTAAACAATATATATTACACACATTTATATAAATTGTACATTTTACATATTGTATCGTTTCCTAACTCAATATTTGGCAAGTGTTCCCAGGCCTTAAACCCAACATCTCTAAACTAATGACAAAGAGGTACACATCACAGGAGTGATGATGGATCATGTGAATTTCCCTTGCCTTTTACTTGCACGTAGGAGTGAGGAAAAATATCCAATCGTATTATCTACTTCATAAGAGGCAAATGCACCACCCCACCAATGGAATCTATGTGAAGTTTCATTTTACCTTAGAAAATACTGAAATTTTTGACAAGGCAGGTTATTAGTAGGTTGGGAGCCTGCACTGAAATTTGCACCTGTTTGAAAATGCTTCATTCTGGACCGACAGCTGTCATCTCTGATAATACATGCTTGTGAGTCCCTGAAGCTTTGGAAACCTGAGTCACAGCCACACCACATCACTGCAGTTCTTAGCCTGAATTTCCCATGGGGCGCAAGCCTGTCAGCTGTGAGCAGGTGAAGCTTATTTAAAACATCTTCATTTTGGGGCGCCTGGGTGGCGCAGTCGGTTAAGCGTCCGACTTCAGCCAGGTCACGATCTCGCGGTCCGGGAGTTCGAGCCCCGCATCGGGCTCTGGGCTGATGGCTCAGAGCCTGGAGCCTGTTTCCGATTCTGTGTCTCCCTCTCTCTGCCCCTCCCCGGTTCATGCTCTGTCTCTCTCTGTCCCAAAAATAAATAAACGTTGAAAAAAAAAATTTTTTTAAAACATCTTCATTTCTAGTTTGCACAACTTGGAATAGAGCATTCCGCGTCATGTGAAAACAAGGACTACGTAGAGAGAGTACTCGTGTGGGAACTAGGCTTCGTTACACAGATCATCACACAAGGGGAAATGACATTCTGAGGGAAGTTAATGAAACAGTGACAGCGTGCGGAAATTCTGTTTAGAGAGAAAAACAAAAAGATGGATGAGTCTGGTTCCAACTTTAATATCGAAGATGAGGGACAGCACTTAATACCCAAGGATTTGCCTCTTGTACTTTTTTTTTTAAGTTTATTTATTTTGAAAGAGAGAAAGAGCAGGGGAGGGGCAGAAATGGGGAGAGAGAGAATCTGAAGCAGGCTCTGCACTGCCAGCACAGAGCCCAACGCGGGGCTCGCAACCCACCAACGGAACCAAGAGATCATGACCTGAGCCGAACTCAAGAGTCAGGTGCTTAACCGGCTGAGACCCCACCCCTTGTGCTTTCAAAGTTCAGCTTCTTCTAGGGTAAGAGGAAGTTTTAGGTCATTTCCTCTCCAGTTGTTCAGCCCATGTATTGCTAGTTTACACCTCTGGCCCCCTGAGCCCTCGGGGCTATTTCATCATAAAAGCTCTGCTTCCTTTTGCCACCTGGTGCTTCTGTTTGTTATATCTCAACAAAAGGCAAGAATGGTGGGATGCATTTTGCTGAATGCTATGCGTGAAGGTGGGCTTTAAGATGGGAAAAAATTTAGTGCCATACCCTGGTGTTTTGCTACAGTGCTTTGAGACCGATAAGGTGAACCTCTCACAGGGAAGTCACCAAGTCCGTTTCTGTTCCTGACCTGTTTTTCTCCAACCATGCTTCTTTCAAGGAGAAGGGAAATATTTTCCTATTTTCTCTGTAATTGTTAAGGTCTCTTTTTCTCAAATGATTTTCCATTATCCTCCAAGGAGCGTTGAAACCCTCTCATTTACTCTTGGCTCCCTCCTCCCCAATCACTTACCATTGGAACTGGTGGGAATAATAATAAAATAATAAATAGGCCCCTTGATGAGCTTTTTGTCTCATACCAGTTACTTTATTATTTTTTTTTAGTTTATTGTTTTATTTTGAGAGAGAGAGTGAGCATAAGTGAGGAGCAGAGAGAGAGAGAGAGGGAGAATCCCAAGCAGGCTCCCCGCTGTCAATGCTGAGCCCGACGCAGGGCTCGATTCCATGACCCTGGGATCATGACCTGAGCCGAAATCAAGAGTCAGACACTTAACCAACTGAGTCACCAGACACCCCTTACCAACTATTTTCTTAGCTACCAGGAGAGAAATTTGAGATGACCTATTAGCCAAAGATCTTTATTATCTCTACCAATCCTCTTGCCTTGGGGGACAGGAGAGGGAAAAGAGATTATTTGTTAATTTTTTTTATAAGAATGTAGGGCCCTATTAGAGTGATTTTGAGGGGTGCTGCTGTTTTATGAACCTTAAGTGAATCAATGAACTCCACTGTAAAAACTGATCATACACTCCTACACTCCCCCAGTGGTTTTCCTGTGCCTCCTGATACAAACTCTACTGTGGCCCTTATCTCAGTGACTTAGACTTACCTATACACTGACTAGAGACCATAGCCGATTCATTTTAGTTCAAGAGCCCAGTATTGAGAAAGGCTCATAAACAGAAAATAAACAGATGCTTGTTGAATGATTTGAATTCAAAATGCCATCCCATCTTCTGAGAGAGTCCCATTCAACAAATTCTAAAATAATGAGATTTATATTTTGAAAAGTTTCCAAAAAAACCCATTCTAATGTTTGCTGCTGGGAAGAAAGGGGATGGAAAGAAAAGAATCCACATTTGTGGAGTATCAACTCTACATCAAGGGCCAAGTGTAATACACCTTGCTTTGTTTATTCTCTAAAACAGTCTTATTAAGTAAGAACTGTTAAATCTCCATTTTACCAATGAGGAAACCAGGGCACCTCAGGTTAAGAATTTTGCGGGTCACAAGTTATTATGGGATAGATCAGAGATTCAAGCCTGAGACTGTCTTCATGGTCCCAGGTTCTTTCCACCTTCCTTCCTTTATCATTCTCTATAAGAGAGAAAAACCACTCTGTTCCACAGCACATTGCAGAGTGATTTTCTTAAACCTTTCTTTTTGCTCTGATCTCCTTAATCATTCCCCTTCATCTAACATTAGAATCCATACTACTCAGCCCAAATAGCAAGGCAGTATTGCCCAGTGGTAAACAACATCTGTGGGCTTCTGTGTGTCAGTGCCATGGGGAATCTCTAATTTCTTACTTTATCATGAAACTATTCCCTAGAATGGGTATAGTAAGACTGTCTTAGTCAGTCTAGGCTGCTATGAGAAAATACCATATTAAGTGTTCAATGTCAGTTCAGGGCATGATCTCCCAGTCCATGAGTTCAAGCCCTGCACCGGGCTCTGTGCTGACAGCTCAGAGCCTGGAGCCTGCTTCGGATTCTGTGTCTCCCTCTCTCTGCCCTTCCCCTGCTCTCACTCTGTCTCTCTCTATCTCTCAAAAATAAATAAACATTAAAAAAAGAAAATACCGTAAATTTGGTACCTGACCTACAGCAGAAATTCATTTCTCAATGGTTCTGGAGACTGGATGTATAAGATCAGGGTGCCAACATGGTTGGGTTCCGGTCAGGCCCTTTTCCCTCTTGCATCTTCCCCTTAGATTGCTAAACATTTGTACTAACTAGCTTTCTGGACTCTTAGAAGGGTGGCAATTCCATTAATGAAGGCTTCACCCTCATGATCTAATTACCTCTCAAAGGATTAGGGTCTCGACATATGAATTTTGAGGGAGACAGAAACATTCAGTCCCTCAAAAATAGAATCTCTGCCATAGGAGTTTTTTTTTTTGAAGATTAAGTAATAAAATACATAGAAAGCACTCAGCACAATATACAGTAAGGACTTGAACAATGTAAGCTAGTATAATGCATTGCTGTTATTTTTTATGATTTTTAAAAATTGAAGCATGATTGACATATAACATTATATTAGTTTTGTATGTACAACATGCTGATTTGCTATTTGTATACACGGTGAAACCATCACCACAGTAAGTCTAGATAACATCCATCACCACACGTACTTAAAAAACGGTGTTGTTGTTGTTGTTGCTGTTGTTGGTAGAACTTTATAATGCCCTTCCTTTCTAACCTTTGTGTTTTTCTCAAAAAGTTCTCCATACTTGCCTCCAGCCAGGCTGGGCTCCCCATACTCTGCCAGACTCTATGATTATCTCTGCCTTTACTCTTTTGCTTAAACTAACATCTCTTCCTTTCCATCTGCTCATGCAAATCTGATCAATTTTCTCACTTTCTCAGGCAAAGCTGGTCACTCCAAATAGCTATCCTGTGGATGTCAATTGGCTTCTTTCCCAAGCTACATCGTGGCAGATTGCTCAGTGTGCAAGGGACCATGACAGCAGGAATGGGGGTTAGGCATGGGCTCAACAGCATCAACTTTGCCTTACCATCACTATCAGCTGGCCTGTCTGCCAACACCAGAAATAATCCTCAGCTCTGAGGTGTTGAGGGAGTTGAGGGAAGACCAGCTAGCCACTTCGTGGGAGATTGGTTGCATTCAACCGTGATGAAAGAGCAGCACTTAGTCCTTATGGGAATATATATATATATATATATATATATATATTCTAAATACAGACCGGTATCCCTGCCTGCGATATAATTAATTATTCTATTATTTCAAATAACATTGCTTCTCATCAAATATCTAATTTTTTCAGGAAAACAAGTGTGGGTTGGCCTCATGGTCACAAAATTCACTGCTCTTACCATGTGCTCCACTACTCAAAAAGCAGTTGGCCTCACAGAATGCTGAAATAGCCTACTGACGCGGCAGTTCTGGTGCCTGTTACAGCGGGAGACTGTACCTACGAGGTTGGAAAACTGTCCTCAAGGATGTGACATACAATTTAAATGCATGACCAAAACTGGCACCATTTTGCCAAAATGGGCCTCAAAACCAAGGGGTGACATGGAGCGTGGCCTCTCTTGCTTTTCCACCTCATAATACATTCATCAGATTTTGCTAAAAATCCTTGAAAGTTTGGGCTGTGCTAGCTAAGAGGTATTTATTTCCAAGGGGGGAATGTGTGTCTGCCAGAGGATACAATGAAAGTTCTACTGAATGTGAAGCTACTGAATGAGACCAGCTACTTGATCGTGTTCCTCAGGCTAAACTTACCACAGGCAAGGAAGTGGGTTACTATAGTAGACAGGGTGCTTAATCCTGATTATTAAGGGAAAATTGGGTTACTGTATATAATGGGGGCATAGAGGATGATGACTAGAACTCAGGGGATTCCATAGGTCTCCATTTTCAGTCATGAAAGTTAATCAAACACTACCCAATTAATGCAGGACCCCTTAGGATTCAGATTCCTTACATTGAAGGTTTTAATTATATACCCAGCTAAAAAAAGAAAAAGTTGACCAGCTGAGGTGAAGGCTGAGGGTAAAAAAACAAAACAAAACACGGACTAACTAGTAGACAAAGGAACTTCAATTTCTGCTATACCTTAGTGTTCAGTTACGGAACCAAGAGCCATAACATATTTCATGCAGTGTACTTGGTTTCTTACTTGACTTATATACATTTGTGTTTTTTATTATTGTCTCCCCTTCCTCTGCTATTTTAGATAAGAAATGTTAGTAACAGTTAACAAAAATAGTTAACAATAGATAGGTAAACAAATAAGTAGCAGTTCATAAATACATGATAGTTTAAAAATAAATACTTTTGCAATTTAGTCTTAAGCTATCAAACACCCCCAGTGGGCTTTTTACTGATCAATGGGAGAAATTAACATCACCAGAAAGGGATGCAGTGACTAATGGGATCTTGTATTCCCCCCTTTGGGGGAGAGAATAATTTCTGGGAGAAAGAGTTGTAGAGATGATGTGACAGGAGCGGTGGATTAGAAAGCTGAAAGAATTGGTCCCTCCACAGAAACAACCATGAAGTTGGAGAAAACTGACAGAATCAATTTTGATGGAACTCTGGGATCTAATCAAAACCTTGCAGCAACCAAGGAAGTGCTTAACGAAGATGGATGCTGGTAAATTTCGGTAAGCATGTATTATGGCATTTTTTTTTCTTACCTGTCTACCATACCCCATTCCCCAGCTCAGTGGTGGTTATAGGGACAGTGGCCCGTGTTCTTGGTATGATTTGCTGGTGCTGGGAGTGGGGGCGAGCAACAGAGTTCTTGTTCTGATAATATTTTGGTTGTGTTTTCACCAGTTCAGTGTTTCCCTGAGGGACTGATGCAGAGACAGACTTTTGTTGGCCCCCATCCTCTGGGTGTGCAGCAGTTTTCCAAGTGACATCTCTTGAAAAACACTTGAAGATATACTGCACATAACTGCCTGGGGTAAGGGGAAGAAGGTGGGGCAAGGGGAAGCAGACCCAAAAGTGTGGGAAGGAAAAAAAAAAACTGAGGAGGAAGATTCTTGAGGGGAATAAAGGCTTTTTGAATGGCTACTACATTTACCAGGGAACGCAGAGCACAAAATGCATGCCCAGGGGCTGACAGATGCGGACAAAAGACCCGAAGTGATCGTAGCCTTGCATCTCTGGATGATCTTTGGATTCTGAACAAGTAGGATGTGAAAGCTAACACAGAGCGGTAGGTGACCTGGCTTAGTGTTAAAGGAGTGCCCCAGCACAGAGCCAATCTGCAAAGACTGGGAAGTAGTTTTCCCCCCACCTTTTTGGCCCCAAGTATTTAAAGAAATCTCTGGCATCACCCTTTTTCCTCCTCTGCATATTTAAAGCATGTGTCACACTGTGTGTAAACATTCCCTGAAGATTTTTTCTTTGTGCATTGCTATTTAAACATAACACATATTATTAAAATGAAATATTAAAACAAGAGAAACCTCTGCAAATCATTGGATGACCTAGGAAATAACAGCACAGAGACTTCCATGACCACACACAACAGGGAACATGGTCTTCGCAAAAAGAGTTTGGAAAAGTCAGTAAGCAAACATGACCGAGGCCCTCAATGATCAAGAATTAGATTTCCGGAGTTACTACTTTATAACATTCAAAATTTCTAGTTTGGAACAGAAGATTATAAGATATACAAAGAAACAAGAAAGCATGGCCCACTCACAGAAATAAATAAAATTGACAGAAACCATCTCTGAGAAAGCCTATACTTCGGACTTAATAGACAAAGAATTTACATCAACTGTCTTAAATATGCTAAAAGAACTAAAGGAAAATATGGACAAAGAACTGAAGGAAATGAGAATAATGTCTGAGCAAATAAAGAATATCAATAAAGAGATAAATTAGTCAAGTGAACCAAAGGAGGTCAAAAGTACAATAGCTGAAATGAAAAATTGAGTAAGTAAATTTACTAAACGAAATAAAAAATTCAACCTCAGAGCCTCCAGAAGGAGCAAGTGTTACTGACACCTTGACCTTAACCCAATGAAACTGACGATAAACTCCTGAGCTTCAGAACCGTAAGAGAATAAATTTGTGTTATTGTAAGCCACTAAATTTGTGGTAACTTGTTACAGCAGCAATAGGAAACTAATACAATACCCTTAAACCAACTCCAAGCATTGAATTTCTCTCTGCTTGAAACCTCTAGAGAGGTATCTGTTTTCCTGACTGGGAAAAGTAGGTATTCTATCCATATTTGTGAAATAAATGAAAATATAAAAACCATAAGGTCTAAAGCAAGTCTGTTGACCTCCACTGTCTTAGTTTGGGTTCTTCCAGAAACTGACCCTGAGATAAGGATTTGGTTGCAGTGTTTCCTGGAAAACATCGGTGAGGGAGTGGGGAAGTGAAACAGGGAAGGAGAGATGGTCAAGGCCAATGTATGCTATCAAGTGAGTTATCACTGTGTTAAATCAAAACCTAATCTTAGTGGGGAATTATGTGAGCCCATGTAGAACATGGAGCTCAGTTATTCTACTTGAGGGGCAAAGGAGCTGGAGAATTTATACACCAACTGCCATCATCCTTGGTTGAGAGCTGTATTAACTTGTTGGCACTTCTGGGTAGAGCAGGCTCTGGTGGTCGGAGAAAGCTCTCGGACCAAGGGATACAGATCCTGGCAGCTGGAAGTTGGGTGGGAATGCACTGAAGTGGTAAGGGTTAGGGGAAGGGGGGTTATTAATAGTCTCAGCTACACCCACAAGGTCTTTTCTAGCTCATCCAGCCCCAGTCAGCTCCATTCTATTAGTCAATAGACACATATTACATGCGTCACTCCTGAGCAAAGCAGTGCCTTTGAGATAATAATAAGGCATGCATTTTGTCCTTTAGCAGATCTACAGGGTTTTTGAGAACAAAGATCATGACCTACTCGTCTTTCTTATTTCTCACAGTACTGAGAAACACATTAAGCATATTGTAAGCACTCAGTATATATTTTTGGAAATGAATTGATTGCCATAATTGTGTCCTATCTATTTCTTACCCTTGAAGGTATCACTCTAGTGAGTTTTCTGTTTCTTCTATTCCATAAAATGTTTCCCCATTTGCCTTAATTGAAATATTTTAATGACACATGAATAAGTGATCATAATGACCAGGGAAATGATCCACAGATTTTATTTTTAGTGTATCTCCCTACTACTTCTGTGTTTACCTTTTGAGGTAACCTGTGTTCATACCATACCATGCCATTAGCTTTCCACAGTTTCTTCCATTTCTTTCCATTTCCTTCCTTCCATTCCCATGTACACACACACACACACACACACACACACACACACTACGTTTCTGTCTTATAAAACATATGATTATACTATGTGCCTTCCTTTACCACTTGGCAATTTACTTCACAGTATGTCATTGAAACCTGTAGCTCAAAATAGATCTAGTTTGTTTATTTTAGTAGTTGCAGAATATTGTCCATTGGACACACTATAATTTATTCAACCATTACTTTATCACTTTATTGATGGATATTCAATTTGCTTGCAGCTTTTTTGCCTCCACCAACAATACTGCAGTAAACACTCTAATACAAACACTTCTATAGATTCCTCAAAGTGGTGTTGCTACATCACATGGGATGTGCATTTGAAATTTTTGTAAATATTGCCAGATTATCTGCCGCTTTGTACCCATATTGAACCTTCTCATTTCCCTTAAACACTCCTTATTTTATTTCTATGTAGTGAGATTTACCTAACCACTACTGATATAAACTCGATTTTAACAAATAAACTAACGTGGTGCTCCTAAGAGTCATTTGCATTTATCAATCGTCGTTAGGATTTTCTTTTGGAGGAGAAGGGGATTTCTGCCTGCCCCAGGGGAGAGGAATGTAGCAGGAATTGAAACAGGAGGGGATCTTGCTTTTGCCCAAGTGAAGAAACATGGTGCGGTTCGGGGAAGCAAGACATTTCCCCACTTCTAAGTGGTTTTGTTGAGGGCAGTGGACTTAACCAGAAGACTCAGAAAACAACAGCAACAACAACAACAACAACAAAAACGTAGTTGAAATGAAACATCTTAGGGGATTAGCAGGAATAACTGAGTTGTACTTTGAGGGGTCATTCATGGATAGCAAGGATCAGAGAAATAAGTGTTGTTGCAATGTAAGTAACATCTCTCCTCCCTCTACATGTGTACCCATTGGCTGGCAAGTTATGGGAATACTTATATTACGTATCATCGGACTTGAATTCTCAAGTTGGCCCCAAAATTCAGATCACTTTTAATAGACCCGCTTCCTGAAATAGCAAATTATTTTTCTCTGTTGATCTTATTTTACTGTGAAAATATTTTGGAGTTGAGAAATATAGTGACAAGATGATTAAACATCTTATAAATATAGTTGTGAACTTCTTAATTGAAGATTATGCTTAATATTATTTGCAAAGGAGCTTCCAAAATCATGAGCAAAACTTTCCTCCTTTCTGGGAAATTCCCACTTCAAAGGTAAAATGAAAGCCTTTCTTAAACAGAAATATTCATCGAAGAAACAGTGTTAATGGATATACCTAAGGACAATTTAGTGGAGTAAAGAGGCATATGCATTTCATGTACTAACCCAGCTTTGCCAATTTTCCTGCTTTGCTGAAAAGTTCATTTTCAAAACATCAGTGCTCTATTATTTGACAGCTTGCTGCTTCTGAAACTCCAAATTTCTAGTGTGCAGCTAATGTATATACATTTAGCAGGCACAAGATCTGAATTCATATGTATGCAACTCTTAAATTACATGTATTGACTTTTATGGTTGATAGCTTTAATATTACTATTTGTGTCTCTATAAATTATTTTTGCAGAAGCCAAAAAAAGAGGAAAATCCGAATTTTATTAATAGACATACTAAGCATAACACTCGAGACATAATTGATATGAATACCAATAGCATGATTTTAATAACATCAAACATCTTAGTGTCATAGGGAAACGTCTTCTAAATGCAAAATGTGAGTGGTGCAGTGAATCAGGGGCAGGATCTTAGAAGAAAATACCTGACTTGAATTTATGAACAGAATAGAAGAATCTGAAAACCATTAGAGACAGCAACAGAAATAGCACCAAAGGTTCACATTTAACATAACCTTGAATTTCACAACCCCAAACAGTAAATTGGCCACATTGTGGTCACCAAGATTCCTAGAACTAAGCAAACAACATAACATCATTATCCTTCTTAAATGTTGCACAGAAAGAAGGGTGTGTGTGTGTGTGTGTGTGTGTGTGTGTGTGTGTGTTGGGAGGCAGGAAAGGGAGTGCTTGATTGACGAGAGAGAGTCCTTCAGAGAATTTCCTGCTGATAGGAATTTCATGTTTGAGGGATGTTTAGCTTCTTTGCAGGACTAATGTCCAGAGTGGTGGGTGTGGGGGACATGGAGCCTTTGACAGAGTTTGTAGGAGAGGCCAGTGTAACGCAGATATGATGAGGCACAGAAGATCCCATAATGGAATCCGTAGCTAATCAAGTTTGAAAGGAGCACATGCAGAGTAAGGCCTTGAAGCCAGAGCCCCACCAGTGTTCAACCTCTCTGCCATTCGACTTGTGGGAGAAGGACCATTGAACAAACCAAGACCAAAAGTGAGGTAGGGAAAGTTGATCCTTAATGTCTCCCATTCAATCCTTTCTTTCCATCTAACTTCTAAGCTCTCTGGCCTCAGCCTACCCTCCAATTGCTCTGGACTTCTCAGTTGTTTCTTACCTAGATATATCCTTCTTGGGCAGTACTGAATTGGATTGGATGATTTCTTCCCCAGCTTTCATTTCCTTTTATCCTAATAAAACCTAACTCTTCCTGAAGTTCATTCCCCCAGAGCTCTACTCTACAAATAAAGCGGTCTGGGTTATTGGCTCAATATGATGTCTCTTATCTAATATAACTTGCATCCTAACAGAATCTCTCAGGGCCTGAAGCAAAAGACAGGTTCAAATTGTGGTCTTTTTAGTTGAACAATATGATCGGGGAGCTATTGTAGAGGTCGAAGATTCTTTGGTTTTCCTCAAACCACACCGTGTAGATAGCTGCCTTTGCTTGACTTTAGGAGTAGTTCTAAGGAAGTTCCATGCTTTTCTTGTGCTCTTTAACACCCTGGCTGCCCTTCCTGCCATAATCAGAGGAGCCCCCATATGCAGTGTTGTCTGACAAGGAGAGACCACTATGCCTGCAACACTGACTGGACTGGGCCCACAGAGAACCTGTTATCCCAGGGGCTTTCCAGAAGACTCAGGTAACTCAGCCCAGCAGTACAGGTAAGCTAATATTCTATAGACCAATAAGGGACTGGAGATAAGAAGAAGCCATTGCTTTCCCTTTCACTCCCAACAGATTGTTCTGAGACACAGTGGTTCCATACAGCCTCTCTGGACACTTTCTATGTGAGCAAGCTGTGTTTTGCTGTAAGGCTGTGGCCAGCCCCATAATGCACCACTCTGTATTTGCTTTCCTTCCTTCTCTGCCTCACTTTTTTGTTGTTGTTGTTCTTGCTTCCCTGGGATTATACTCCCCAATAAAGGGTTAAAGTGTAAGTTTCTACCATTGGTAGAATTGGTTCCGATTTCTAGGGAATCGGGGCTAAAACACACAGTAAAAATTGATTATTAACAAATATCAAAGAAACACTCAAGTGTGTGTGTGTGTGTGTGTGTGTGTGTGTGTGTGTATACATGTTGAATGCAACATAAAGTGGCAGGGAGTGAAGGACAGGAATGTGGCAGGAATGTCTGAAACATGGGTTCCAAAAGGCAATGGACCAAAAGCATAAGAAAGTTTAGATAAATTGGGGTGCCTTGGTGGCTCAGTTGGTTAAGGGTCTGACTTCGGCTCAGGTCATGATCTCACGGTCTGTGAGTTCGAGCCCCGCGTCGGGCTCTGTGCTGACAGCTCAGAGCCTGGAGCCTGCTTCAGATTCTGTGTCTCCCTCTCTCTCTGCCCCTCCCCCCCTTACTCTCTCTCTCTCTCTCTCGAAATATAAATAAATATTTTAAAAAATTAAAAAAAAAAAAAGAAAGTTCACGTAAATGGAATGTGTTCAAAGTGCCTTGCTACAGTGATATGTCATTTGTGCCTCACCCATGGTGTGGAAAAAGAAAAAGGCTAGACAAGACAGTGAGCAAATCCTGAGGGTAGTTTTTCATTCTGGTATCTGTGGACGTCTTGACTTGTTGGTTTGGCCAAGGCTCTTGGAGCTGGATCTAGCTGGGGATGTCTAGGGAGTCCTGGGGAGCAGCGCATTGCCAAAGTTCTCCTCTGGGTCTGTGTGTTCTCAAGGTCAAGTAAAGCTTATATGTGTACGTGCTTGACCATTGCTCTGCAAAACTAAGAATCCACCTTTACATGGGTTTCTTAAAATGCTTTCCACTTTACAACCGATTTCTACTTATATTTCTTAGCTAACCAAAGATTTGGAATTACCATATATGTAACAAGATAAGTGTCTCCACAGGTCCATGTGTGAAACCAGAGGCTGAGAGTGGACAAATGTCCTCTAAATGAAATTAAGGGGAAATGTAATAATGGCTTTAATAAGGTCACATTGAAAGGGAATGACAGGATAAATTGGACCATTTGAGAACTTTGCCAAGTATAAGAATTAAGGTTACATTACTAAAAACTCCATCTAGATAATCTTGGACTCTGAAAAAATTAATGGGAAATGGATCTAATTATTTGAGCTGAGATGCACAAAATGTAGCTGATATACATATTTAAGGACACATCATTTTTGCCCAAGATATCAGGACTAAAGTGCTGACAAAGATCAATTTAATATTGAATGACATTACTTCAGGAAACCTAGAATCTTTTTTTTTTTTAAAGAGATTTAGGGGGAAAAATCTGCTTAAACAAACAAATTGCAATATAATATTTAATTTGGATTTGGGTCAGTGGATGGGATAAATTTGATTCTCAAATATAAATAAAATTGAGAGACCAAAAAAGATGGGACAAAAATAGACCAAGTGCTCTTTAACCTAAAATCAAGGAAGGATAATGAAAACCAATATGGAAACAGTTGGGAATAACAACATATTTGATTTACTGTCTTTAAAAACATGCAGCGCATCTTAGGAATTTAAAGCTTTCAGGTGCTTGTAGATGGATTTGATTGATATTATCTAGCCAATATTAAAACGTGAAGGTGGTTAAACTAGAAAAAAATAATTATATAAACATTCAGTCATTAAAGTTTCAGGGATTGAAAATCATGCCAAGCACTCAGTGTAAGGTTTTTCTATATATGATCTTGTCGACTGCTCAGAAGAACTAAGAGAGGCAGTTCAAGATGGTGGCGTAGGAAGATCCTGAACTCACCTCCTCCCACAGACACACCAAATCTACAGCTACATATGGAACAATTCCCTCTGAAAAGTAGCTGAACAGCTCCACCAGAACAAAGGATAAAAGGGCCACCACATCAAGACAGAAGAAGAGGCAGAGATGCAGTCTCATTAAAAACAAACAAACAAACAAAAAACTCTCTGTTTGTGAGGTGACTCACAGTCGGAAAGGATCTAACAAATATGGAGCTTCTCCCTGAAGAGCAAGGGTTCGTGCCCCACATCAGGCACCCAGACCCTTGGGACATAAACCAGGGAGATGAGCCCCCCAAAATGTTTGGCTTTGAAAACTGACAGGGCTAAAGTCCAGGAGACTCAGAAGACTATATAGGAAATGGGATTCCAATGTTGGATTCATGCACAGACTCACCCGCCCTGGAACCCAGAGCAAGAGCAGCAGTTTGAAGAGCACCTAAATGATACGTGAAGAAGGTTCATTTGCTAATCTTCAAGTGTCTGCCGGAGAGGCAGAGACCCGTTGGGGCTCTCTCTGGGGGCAGGATGCACTGGCAGCTGCCATTCTTGTGTTCTCACTCTACCTTGCTGGCACTGGTGGGCCTGCCCTGTCCCGAGTCCTCCCACAACCCTGCTAAAGCTGGTGAGTATGCCCCACCCCTGTGCTTCCCTGCAGACCAGCTAAAGCAGGTGGGTGTGTGCAGTGCACACAGGAGGCAAACCCTTGAGTACCTGTCTCTTCTTGAGTTTCTGGGCTCCATGGGACTGAAACAATAAGAGATGGTATGGGGCGGGGGACCACATGGGCTAAGGGGCATCATCTCTGCACTTTCCGTTGGCTCACCAGTACCTTCCAGGTAGGAGCTTATACACTCATCTAGAGCCCGGAGTTTTGCTACCGTTGCCCAGGAGACCCTTCCACATCACCTGGCCTGGGGGCCAGCAATGTTTATGATTGTGGTCTCACAACATTGTATATATTTGCATCCTTTAAAAAGCTGCTGCCTGAGTGTCCGGCTTCCAATCAGCCTGAAACGAGGTGCTCACTGAGATCCTTCCCTTTGGAACACTGACAGGTCTTGGCATGTCATCAACAACTGGGACCTATTCAGAATAAATTAGTCTGCTTAGATCATCAGAAAGAGAAATTAGGAAAACAATCTCATTTACAATTGTGTCAATAAGGATAAAATACTGGGGCGCCTGGGTGGCTCAGTTGGTTATGAGTCCGACTTTAGCTCAGGTCATGATCTCATGGTTCCCAAGTTCGAGCCCCAAGTTGGGCTCTGTGCTGACAGTGTAGAGTCTGTTTCAGATTTTTTGTCTCTGTATCTCTCTCTGTCCCTCCCCCGATCATTTTCTCTCTCTTTCTCTCTCTCTCTCTCTCCCTCAAAAATAAATAAACATTTTTAGAAAAGGATTAAATATGTAGGAATAAATTTAACCAAGGAGGTGAAAGACCTGCACTCTGCAAACTATATGACATTGATGAAAGAAACTGAAGAAGACACAGGTAAATGGAAAACTATTCCATGCTCATGAATTGGAAAAATGAATATTGTTAGAATGTCCATATTACCTAAAGCCATCTATAGATCCAGTGCAATCTCTATCAAAATTCCAGTTTTGATTTTTTCACAGAAATAGAACAAACAATCCTAAAATTTGCATGGGACCACAAAAGATCCTGAATAGCCAAAGCAATCTTGAGAAAGAACCAAACTGGAGGTATCACAATTCCAGACTTCAAGTAATATTATAAAGCAGTAGTCATCAAAACAGTATGGTACCAGGGCCCCTGGGTGGCTCAGTCGGTTGAGTGTCCGACTCTTGGTTTCATTTCAGGTCATGACCTCATGGTCTCGAGTTCCAGCTCCGCCTCGGGCTCTACACTGACAGTGCAGAGCTTGCTTGGGATTCTCTCTCTCTCTCCCTCTCTCTGCCCCTCCCCTGTGCTCTCTCTCTCTCCCTCCCTTTGTCTCAAAATAAATAAATAAGCTTTAAGAAGCTTATTAAGCTTAAGGAAGCTCCATTCCTTACAGTGTTTTGGGTCTCCTGGACATAAGCCAGGCTTATGGGGGGCTTGTCTCTCCAGTGACAGTCCCAAGGGTTGAGGTGCTGAATGTGGGGCACGAAACACTTGCTCTTTAGGGAGAAGCTCCATATTTATGAGATCCCTCCCAATTGTGGGTTGTCACGCTAGGGTTTTTCGTGAGCCTGTGTCTGCCTCTCCTCCCTATCTCGATGTGGTCCTTTTATCTTTTCTTGTGGAAGAGCTGTTCAGCTTGTTTTCAGGTAGTTTTCAGAAGGAGTTGTTCCATGTGTAGCTGTCAGTATGATATGCCTGTGGGAGCAGGTAAGTTCAGGGAGCTTCCTACTCCACCTCTTGAACTGTGCTCCCTTGGTGTGAGTCTCTTTTGATACATCTTATTTGGTACTTCGTGGGCTTCCTGGATATGGATGTCTGTTTTGCCTGCTTCCTCTGTGCTGAGCCCCAAGGGGATAGCCACACTGAGTCCTCTAGAGTCCATTAAGAACTTTTTCATTGTTTTCTATAGTGCTATGAGTCTTGTGGACACAAGCTCCATTGGTTTTTGGAGATAGGTGTTTTGGGGACAAATCCCTTAGGTGATATTCCTAAAAGCTGGAGATCTAGATGTGGAGTTCACACCTTTTGCTTCTCAGGGAGACGCTGTGAGCTGGGGAGTTCCCTCCCAATTGTATGGCACTGTGCCAAGGGTGGGGTATATGGTAAGAGTGTATCTCAGCTTTTCCTACCCATTTCAATGCGAACCTTTTCTCATTTGCCAATGTGTAGGATTCAGTCAGCTGGTTTCCGGATTTCTTTCACAAGGAATTGTCCCATGTGCAGCTGTACATTTGCTGTGTCACTGGGAAGAAGGGAGCTCAGGAGATTCCTCTGTCACTAACTTGGACTGGAACCTCCAGCACTCATTTTTGATGTGATCGCCTCTCGCCGCACATGGAAGAAATTTGTCCATGCTTGGCCATGTTTTCCATTTAATCAAGATACAATTTAGCATGGCAAAGAGGTGAAAAGCTTGCCTCAGTTCAGTAAATCTGCAGATTTTGGACAAAGCAACGGAAGTCGGTGAGCCCTGAAAATGGCTGAATAAACTTAAGTTTCTAATGACAACATCTAGGGAATTACGGCTGGTTTTCTTTCTCTCCTTTTCAGAAAGTGGGCAGTCTAGCCAAATTTAGGATGCACCACAGGACCCCAGGAAACATGGCACAAAAATTTGCGCATTAAAAAGCAACTTCTCAAAAGCGTGAGATTTCTTAATGGTTAACAGTCTTAGATTCCGTGCTTGACAAAATTTAGAATATTTTAAATGCAGTGGATTATTGTCTGAATATAAAGTTTGCCCAATTTTTAAAAAGAAAATAATGAGATTGGATTCCTTGTAACCTGTGGGGTCACCTCAAAAATTCATTGTCATGGGCTTTGGAATTAATGGACTTTGAATTCTGTCTCTACCACTCACAAGCTGAGACCTGGGGAAAGTTACTTAGCCTCTGTTTCTTACTTTCCTCATCTCATTATAAGGATTAAAAAGCCTGAAATGCATTCGTCATATAAGTTGTTATTATTATTATTAATAAACCATAGTTCATATTCAGTGTAGCAAACTTGATAATTTTATAAGCAAATAAAGTTTAATTTATATATTTTATTTTATTTAAAAAAAACTTTTTTAAGGTTTATTTTTGAGACAGAGAGAGACAGAGCATGAACAGGGGAGGGGCAGAGAGAGAGGGAGACACAGAATCGGAAGCAGGCTCCAGGTTCTGAGCCATCAGCCCAGAGCCCGATGCGGGGCTCGAACTCATGGACCGCGAGATGGTGACCTGAGCTGAAGTTGGATGCTTAACCGACTGAGCCACCCAGGCGCCCCTAATTTATATATTTTAAATTCTCAGGTCAGTATATTGATTTTATGGAGTAAAGGACTTCTTTTTTTTTAAGTTTATTTTTTATTTTGAGAGAGAGTGTGAGCAGGGGCAGGGGATAGAGAGAGGGAGAGAGAGAGAATCCTAAGCAGGCTCCACACTGCCAGCGAAGAGCCAAACATGGGACTAGATCTCACAACCATGGATAACGACCTGAGCCGAAGTCCGTCACTTAACCGACTGAGCCACCCAGGTGCCCCTGGAGTAAAGGACTTCTAAACAGTAATATATAAATGTGTATTTTTTCATTTTCTTTTTTCCTCCACTCTCCTTATTACCCACCCTTCATCTGCCATGAGAAAGAGACAGGCAGAAAGGAAGAGAAGGAAGGATGGAAGGAAGGATGGAAAGAAAACAAAGAAGTATGTTTCCATGTCTTCATAATTTTGGAAATTCGACTCCTTCAGCTGTTGCTGTTTAAAATACATGTATAATTCAATATGAATTCAAGAAGGACATTACGTTTAAAAGTTTCCCCTCTGGTAAAACTGACACCAGCAACCCATACAGCTTATCGGGATCTAAGGTTTCCCTGGGAGCCACTAGAGAAACCTACAGCAGGAGGAGGCATCAAATGGGGCAGCCTGCCTTTCTCAGCAGTGGATCTCAACGGGCCCACATTAGCATGTTTCCAGCAAGAACCACAGACCGCTGGTTGCCAGGAGAAACGCAGAGAGATGCTGCCATCATTTCTGCTACTCCTGTTTGGTCTCCCAGGTACAGAGCTTTCTGATGGAGGTCAAATTTTTCATGCTGCCTACACTACAGAGGAGAAGGACCCAAATTCGCCTCTGCACTCCCTTTGTCTCCTGCTTTTAGTAGTCTGAGGGCTGAAATGTTGTCAGAGAAAGATCTGGTTAGATACTTTGGGTCCTACTAAAACTCTGTCATTTTTACATTTCATGGCAATTGTTAAACAGGATAGGCTTGAATAGTGGCAAAATAATCATTTAGAATACTCTATAAATAACTCAAAAATTAATAAGCATGTCCCTAATACTTTCAGCAGGGAAATTATCTTAATCTTCCACTAATAGGGAGATGGCATGAAAAATTATTTAATCACAAGATACACAATGTTTAGCACTAAAATCAATCCAGGGGTAATATAATAACCAAATATTCTATTGTGATTTTAAAGCTATCATCCAAATTGGTTGCTGAAGAAAGAAACTAAACATAATAACAGCTATGGAACAATTAATATTTTGGTCTCACTAAAAGTTAGCTGTAAGAATTCTCATCCAAAATTACAAGCATAGTTCAAAAATCACAGAAGACTCAAAACAAGACACAAAATGACAGTCATGAAATCCTTTGACTGCTCTAATAGCAACTTACATTTATATGGTGGCTTACACTTTGAAATACGATTTCACAGATGTTTTCTTAATATAATAATCCTTTGAAGTAGGTGGATATGCACCATTATTCCTGTTTTTCATATGAATGTACTGAGACTCAGACAGCTTATGTAACATGGCAATGTCAGACCCTTAATTCTCTCTGCAGGTCACAGATGGGAATATTCGTTAAACAGTGGCCATTGGAAACCATCTGAAGTAGTCTACAGACCAACTCACCTTACACTTGGGGGCAATTTTTCTTTTTTTTAAAGTTTATTTATTTATTTTGAGAGAGGCAGAGACAACACCAGCAAGGAAGGGGCAGAGAGAGAGGGAGAGAATCCCAAGCAGGCTCTGCACTGCCAGCACAGAGCCTGATGCGGGGCTCAAACCCATGAAGCGGCAAGATCGTGACCTGAGCCGAAACCGAGAGTTAGACGCTTAACCGACTGAGCCACCCAGGCGCCCCAGGGGGATTTTTTGAGACAGCTTTATTGAAATATAATTACCTGCCACAAGTTCACCCTTTTTAAAATTTTCCTTAAATTGAATTATAGTTGGGGGCGCCTGGGTGGCGCAGTCGGTTAAGCGTCCGACTTCAGCCAGGTCACGATCTCGCGGTCCGTGAGTTCGAGCCCCGCGTCGGGCTCTGGGCTGATGGCTCGGAGCCTGGAGCCTGTTTCCGATTCTGTGTCTCCCTCTCTCTCTGCCCCTCCCCCGTTCATACTCTGTCTCTCTCTGTCCCAAAAATAAATAAACATTGAAAAAAAAAATTAAAAAAAAATTGAATTATAGTTGGGACACCTGGGTGGCTCAGTCGGTTAAACGTCTGACTTCAGCTTGGGTCATGATCTCACTGTTGGTGAGTTCGAGCCCCGCATTGGGCTCTGTGCTGACAGCTCAGAGCCTGGAGCCTGCTTCAGATTCTGTGTCTCCCTCTCTCTCTGCCCCTCCCCCACTCACGCTATATCTCTCTCTCCTTCAAAAAATAAACATTAAAACAATTTTTTTAAATAAATAAATTGAATTATAGTTGACACACGATGTTACATTAGTTTCAGGTGTACAATATAGTAATTCAACAAGTCTATATGTTATGCTGTGCTCATCCCAAGTGTAGCTACCCTCTGTCACCATGCAATGCTATTACAATACTATTGACTACATTTCCTATACTGTACCTTTTATCTTTGTGACTTCTTTATCCCTGTGACTTATTCACCTATACATTGTGCGTGTGTGTGCATGTGTGTGCATGCACATGTGTGATCCTGGTGCTTCTGTTGTGTTATTCTGTGTCATCAGTAGCCCCAAATGAACCACACCTTTTGGTATTCATATCTCATGTCTTCTCCCACATTGTATCTGGGCTGGACCTGTGTCTGCTTTCGTCAAAAGAACACAGTGGATTTCTGCTATGCCAGTTCTGGGCTTAAGCCTTAAGAGGGCTCAGCATCTTCTGTTTTGTGCTGCCAGGCGCCTGGGCTATCATGAGAGAAGTCTGACTATCCTGCTGGAGAGATCATGTGGAGAGACCACATGGAAAGAGAAAGAAGCCCAGCGATCTCAGAATTCCAGCCGAGCCTGGCCCCAAGCCAATCTGCCTGCTGTATTCAGCCACCCTAGTGACCACTGGGAGAAGTAACAGAAGAACCCCCGGCTGTGCACAGCCCAGGCCACAGAGTTGTGAGACCGTAAAATAAATGTTCTTTTAAACTACTAAGTTCTGCGGTGGGTTTGCTACACAGCAATAGATAACTGAAATAAATGTCAAAGCAATGGATTTTAGGCTTCATTACTCTTTCCAAGTACACAGTTATTGAATGAATGAGTATTCCCAAATCCTATATCTCAAAGTCCTGATGACAGTTCTATGAATTCTGCATTGGCTATTTTTCATCATCAGGGAAAAAGGAAAGCCTGCCATGAAAGACCAAAAATTTCACAAAATAGGCTTATTTATTTATTTATTTATTGCCAGAGCAATAATGCAGCTAATTGAACCAAAGACCCAGGCACAACGTGGCCGTCTAGATATGAAACGACGCTCCATAAACTTGCAATTTCATTTCTCACTCATGAACGCATTTCCGTCCTCTGAGGACCACGGTGTGCGGTCACTTTCAATTCTGGGACTGTCATCTGGGAAAAGGCGGCATCAGTTTGGCCATGAGACCACAGGTTCGCAAATTAGCACATTTTCAGTGCTCCGTTCATTAGTGGATTCAATGAGACTTTTAAAGGGCTGAGAAAAATCATCAAAATGTGAGATGAAAATGATTAAAGAAAGAAATGAAGGTGGGGGAGGCCCGGCACACTGAGCATCCTGTGACACACTGCCGAACAGACTAGAATCAGTCACATTTGTCACATCGATGGCTCCACCCCTAGGTCATTTGCCACTTTTGAGTGTTCGTAGCATGCTCTTTTTGGACGTTGCTAGGTTGAACTTCCTTTCTCTTCCGAGGAAGACCCCATCGGATGTTGCGAGATTCCCCTAAACTGTGTGATTTTAAAGAAAGTGACTTTAAGAGGTTTAACTCACCATAGATTTATGCCTTAATGCAAAAAATCGTCCCGGCTTGCATAATAGAAGTACATGAATTGGGGGGAGGGGTTAAAGGCCTGAACTAATATATCGTAAGATACAGTTCTTCCTGCTCTTTCATCTGCCTCTCCAATGGCTTTTGCTAATTCTGTGTCTGTGTGTGTGTGTGTGTGTGTGTGCGCGTGTGCTGATTCTTTTTGAGGCAGCTGATATTGGCTAAGAAATTCTCAGGGGGCGAAGAGAAGCATAACACACAGCCTCTGCCTTGAAGGAGCTTAGCATTTAGTTTGGGAAACAGTAATATAGGAGAGTTTTAACCATTCTGAGCCACAGAGCTTCCGAGGAACTAATGCTGAAATCAGTCCCTCCTTCATTTGGAGACATGGGCTCAAGTGAAATACCCGTGTTGGTGTCCTCTCACTTCTTTGTGCCAATAGAGCAGCGAGATTCCCTAGTCCTCACTGCATTTTAGTCACCAGAAATATCTACAGTCTCGAAATACATCAACCACCCTATAGCAACTTAGATTAAACAGTAATACGTGTTTAGTTGAAAATGAAAATTACATTGCAGATATTTTTTTTCTAATAAAATAGTCCAAACAGGTGAATGGAGCATGAGCTATTATTCTCATTCTTTGGGACGAATAAACTGAGAGAGGTCCACACGCTAGATTTAAAAGTCAGGAGGTAATGTGCTCATAGATAATAGGTTTGCTGACTTTGAGCCCAAACTCCCCAGAAACATAAATCTTATTCCATCTAGTTATCCCAGTTGGGAGTCGAAGGGGGCAGTTACAAAGCAGTTGATGATTTATATGAAAAGGAAGAGGGAGTCCTAAGCTCAGAGGTCATGGGGTTGCTGGGGTGCTGTCAGGAAAGAGTCGGTCCCTCACTCTACATCCCATTTTTATTTTATTTTTATTTTTTACGTATTTATTTTTTTTAATGTTTGTTTATTTTGAGAGCGATAGAGAGTGGGAGAGGGGCAGAGAGAAGGAGAGAGAGAATCCCAACCTCGAGTTCATGACCTGAGCTGAAGTCAAGAGTTGGCCACTTAACCAACTGAGCCACCCAGGCACCCCTCTACATCCCATTTTTACGCAGAAACTTCCAACTCAAAGCAGAAAAGGAATGATGGGACTAACATGGGAGAAGGCTCATTTTCTTTTCCAGTGTTGAAATAATACAGGTTTCCTGGTGCGTAAGACAGTATTAGGTTTACCATGTCTGTATTGTTTTCACCATGGTGTATGCATATGCATGCACATATATATGCACATATGCACACACATATGCATATTCATACATGGATACACATATATATGTTATCATCTTAATCTACTGTATTTAGTGGACACATAACCTGGGAAGAACACTGGGCCCTTTCTATTTTCATCTGCACCATACTAACTAACTTGCTGAGAGGCTTCCAGCCCCATGTTGAATAGAACTAGAACAACACTGCACAACTTTGTGGACTCTCAACTGCCCTCATGTTTCAGTTACAGAGCAAGGAACCTTTCTCATCTTCTCACACCCCACAGTATCCTTCAGAAGTGTTTGAACAGGGTCTATTTTTCTAGAACAAATCTAAGGCACGGACCGGGCTAACAGAAAACTCAGTTTGAATTTCTGGCCTGTAGTAAATGATTCAAACTCTCCGTGCCTCAGTTGTCTTTTTAGTAAATCGGGGATGATTAAAATAGAGTCTAAATGCTCCTTGATGGGAGCTTAACCATGTTAGAAATTCCTTTGACAACAAGGAACAGATTTACTCTAAACACAGGATTGTTGTTACTTTTTTCCTCAATGGTCCTGTGAACTTAAATAAGAGACAATACAATGCATACCCTGTGTGTACTGGCATTTTTTCCCTTCTCCTTCTTCATGACAGCAAAGAAAAGACACAGGTAATCCAACCGTGGCAAAGGAATAAGCCTCTTCCATAGCTCAGGCCAGACATTTCTCATGCTTTGTCTAGCTGTCTTTAATTTTCTGTTTGATTTTCCACTGCTCTCAAGTAGGATAGAGGGCTGTTTTGGCAGAAATTAACTGTGCAAAAATGTTTTACCATCTGCTAGAATATTCTTGGATGTTATTCCTCCAGAGCACTCATTATTAAAAATATTTATTGGACATTGACAATAGATCAAATTCTGTTCAAAATATGGCTGCCTCACAAGCTACTACTCAAACAAGAGCAAAAAAAAAAAAATACACAAAAATCCAATATTGATTGCATTTAAGAATGGGCAAGAGTTAGTTCTATCCCTGAATTCTGTTCTTGACACTATTTTTCCTCTTCTAGGAGAAAGTTATTTAAGGCAAGAACTGTGTTTTTCTTATTTAGAATATGCACAGCCCTTAACACAATGCCTTGTGTGCATAGAAGAGGCTAAAAATGTTGACTGATTGACAAAACTGTGAAGGCCTGTGTCATCAACTGAATTTCAAGTTTCTTAAGGGGCAGTGACAAGATTTACTATTTCTTAGGTGGGGGAACATCTGTTTGTTTCTGTTTTTAATGCCTGGCATCTGACTCCCCAGGCTAGATTTGAAAATTTGCCCACGATAGAAGCTGAAACAAGAGATATTTGTTTTCTCAGCCTCCCTTGTAGCTTGAGGACTGGCAAGTGACCTAGTTAGACTGATTAGAAGCTAGTAATGGTAAGGATCAGGTACTGTGGAGAATTCATTGGAAGTAGCAATATTTGCCATTTCGGGAGTGGCAATGGTAGCCTTGCAGGCTGTGGGGGAGGGTACGTGGTGAGACAGGAAGCTTTGAAATTGTGTGGGTTATGAAAATGGACCCAGGAACTAAGCTGTATGTTTTCGAGAGGGGACTCTGGGAGCCCGCTGGAGGCGGAGGGCGGAGAACTGCCTGTGTCGGAGCAGAGAAGACACTATCTGCATTTAAATAATAAGAAGAGAAACCTACAGATGTCAGTGTTATGAATCAATGTCAAGCAGTTCATTCTTTTTTGTAGTCATTCAACGATCATTTACTGAAGACTTGTTGTGTGTCATATGTTG
Organism: Leopardus geoffroyi; assembly: GCF_018350155.1. Classification (NCBI taxonomy): domain Eukaryota; kingdom Metazoa; phylum Chordata; class Mammalia; order Carnivora; family Felidae; genus Leopardus; species Leopardus geoffroyi. Next base: position 37,548,429 of record NC_059343.1, read on the forward strand.
CTCTAGGCTCTGGAGATAGAACGACGGATGAGACAGATAAAATCCTCAACTCAAGGAGCTTATATTCTAGTGAGAGAGATAATAAGCCATCAAGGAAGCAGAAATATATTCTAGGTATCAGCTATTTTGGACAGAGTTGTTAGAGAAGTTCTTTCTCTGAGGTGGCTACATTTCAGAAGAGTGTTAAAGTGAGGAAGCGTAGGACAGGTGCTTCAGGGAGAGGGAGAGCAGGAGCAAAGTTCCCGAGGTACAGTTGTACTTGACCTGCTTGAGGAATGGTAAAGAGGCTAGTTTACCTGGAGCTGAATGAACCAGGGGAAGATTGATAGGAGATGAGGCTGGAGAGTGTCAGGCACTGTGATGTGCTGACCAGATCCCCCTTTAATGGACTTGTCCCAGCTTTAAGAGTACTGTGGACAGACCTTCCCCAGCTGCTGAGAGCCACCTCCACCAAGGTCATGCCCCTTCCTAGGGCTGCCAGCATCCAATGACTGATCAATGAGGGAGTCTAAAGGCCCAGCATCTTGACCTAACTTAGGACAACTCTAAAACACCATTCCACCTCTAGAACTCTACATGACATTGGCCAAGACTCTTGTTGAGCCTATGTCAAACTTCAATTCCTTCCTCTGCCTGTTCTTGCTTTGTTCCCCTCCTCTGCACAGATGCTGATCCCAAGGACACTCCCTAATAAATACCTTGCCCTGTAGCCTCCGTCTCAGATGGGGAATCCAACCTGCAACAGAGGATTTGATACGGACTTGTGTAGGTGACTAATGTGTTATGGGAAGACTGTAGGTTTCTGAGCAAAGGAGTGATGTCATCAGACTTATATTTTAAAAGGGGTTGCTTGTCTGCTTTGTGCAGAAGAGACTGTCAGAGGAAAAGAGAAAGTTGGGGAAGTATTGCAATGATCCAGGCAAGAAATGATGGTAACGTAGACTAGAGAAGCATTGAAGGAGGTGATAAGAAATGAATCAGGATGTATTCCAAAGCCAGAGCTAAAAGGATCAAACAACGCTCTTTAACGCATCAAAGGGGCCGTTAGCCTTAACAATTAGCGTCAGAAACAAGAGTGGATTTAAAACGTGGCTATTTTACAAGCACAATTATTGCTTACAATGTGCCACACTAATAAAAATCAAGTCTCGTCTCATATTCATTACCCAAATGGTCTATATCCTGGGAACAAATGTCACTGGGTTACCTGGTGGGATGCCCAGGTAGTGCTGGTGAGGCTGGTGGCCTATTCGCTGACTCTAATATCGGTTCCTGCTAGATACCAGGTGATGAACAATCATTTAGGGTCAATTTGTTCAGGTTTGTTTGAAAGGCCTATTGAATTCTGGCTTTTTCTGTGATTCCTTTTGCTCAATTCAAGGTCTATTGTGATGCCTTGAGTGTTAGCTGTCTCTTATTACTATAAAACATGGGCTTGGGACCTCTCCCACTGACCTTGTAACTTTCGACTAGTCATACCCACGGTGCGGCATGCAGGAACAAATGAAAGCAAACAGCAAACATTTCAGGGCTGTTCACACTTTTCTACGGCACTCTCCAATTTCTCCCTGCTGTTGACCCTTGTCCCTGTCTCTCATGTTTTCCCCCTGCCCCAGCAATTTGGACTTGACATTTAGACTTGCTCTTCCAAGTATTGATTCTCAGCATTCTCTAGGAATTTTGACTCAGGTGTCTACTTTTGTCCTCCTGTTCGTGGCTGTCATATAGGAAGCCCTAGATTGGCTGTGGACCCAGAACCCCACCCCAATGCTGCCCTCCCTGGATGAATCCCCCACTGACAAGAGGCTGCCTCACCAGCTGGCTGTCTTTCCTCCGTGCTCCCGCTGTGGCTCTATGGTCGTCTACTCTTTGCATGGGTGCATGTCAGAAAATCCCACACCCAGCTTCACTTTGCTCATTCTCCCTGTTTTGGGCTTTTCTTGGCATCCGCTCCTAATTTATGCTCTTCCGTTTTGACCACAGCCCCCTCCCTACCAACAGAGACCTCTCGGGCCTCTAAGGATGCAGGCACCACATCTTTTGCCACATTAATTCTGCAAGTTTATTTACATTAATTCTAGCAATAAACATCATTATTACAGCTCATATTCATGGCGCATATAGCTCTGCATCTGATGGTGCATGTGTTGGCGCGGGCCGCCATAACAAAACACCACAGCTTGGGGCGCATAAACAACAAAAATTTATTTCTCACCGTTCTGGAGACTGGAAGTTCAAGATCAAGGTATTAGCAGTTTGGTTTCTCCTGAGGTCTCCTTGGCTTGAGACGGTCACATTGTCTCTGTGTCCTCAAGTTGGTCTTCACCGTGTGTGTGTGCACATTCCTGGTGTCTCTTCCCCTTGTAAAAAAGATACCAGTCCTATTCGATTAGGGCCCTACCCTTATAACCTCGTGTAATCTTAGTTACCTCTTTAAAGGCCCTGTCTCCACATGTAGTCACATTGAGGGTCAGGGCTTCAATATATGAAATTTGACGGGACACAATTCAGTCCATAATAGTGCATTCCCCACTTTGCCTACCGAATCTCATTTAATCCTCTCAGGAACTCCATGAGGTAGGTGGGTTCCCTTATCATCCCCATTTCACATATGTGGAAACTGAGGTTTACTTTGTGTAAGGTGAAACCTGTAATTTTAGGTGCATTTAGGCCTGAATTCCACATGTGAGTGAAAGCACAGCTCACTCCCTTAATCTTTCTTGTAGACAACTTCTTAAAGGTTATTTACCTCTTTTGTAGGATTTATGTCAGGGTACTCTAATTCTACTACAAGGTAGAGTATTCTACTAATACTCTAATATGGGTCTTTTTCTTCTATTGGCTGTGAGCTCCTTGCTGACCTCCGGAGCTATTTGGAGTCCACAATGACCTGTTCAGCTGTAAGGCCTGTACTGCCTCTGGTTCGTTGTGCAAGAGTCCTGAGAGACAGTGGAAGTCAATCCAATACAAGGGTGTAAATCATGGGGCTGTAGTTGGTGCAAGGCTCTGCGGTCTGCTTTTATTGCATTCTGGGAGGAGGACAATTTGATAAGTTTCCATGATTTGAAGTGGGAATGAAAAAGCGTGTGCATGCAATTCATTCTATTCAATTTCACCATACACCAAGGTTTGTACCCTCCACCGCAGTCAAGACTCTGAGCAAACAGCTCCATCAACACGAGGACACGCTGGGTTCTCCTTTATAGCATGTTCAGCTCCTTCCCTATCCCAAATCCTTGGCAACAACGAATCTGACCTCCATTTAAAAATTTTCCCATTTCAAAAATATTATCTTAATGAAATCATGTGGTATATAACCTTTCAGGATTGCCTTTTTCACTCAGGGTCGTTCTGGACATTCATTCAAATTGTGGTATGTATCAACAGTTCATTGCTTCCTATTTCTGAGTGGTAGTCCATGTGTATATGAATCACAGTCACTTAGCCATCCTGTTGAAGGATATCTAGGCTGATTCCAGTCTTTGCCTATCAAAAATTAAAACCACTATTGGGGCACCTGGGTGGCTCAGTTGGTTAAGCATCTGAGACTCTTGGTTTCAGCTCAGGTCATGATCTCACAGTTCATGGGTTCGAGCCCCGAAAGCTCCACACTGGCAGTGAAGGATTTCTCTCACTTCTCTCTGCTCCTCCCCCACTCACACTCCCCTTCCAAAATAAATAAATAAACAAAAAAACTATTGACATTTGTGTATAGGTTGTTGTGTGAACATTTCTCTAGAATAAATGCCTAAGAGTGCAATCGCAAGGTCCCTCTGGATGAGGGAAGAGAGTTTCAATTCCAGGGGGAACAAAGAAGCTTTCTGGACGGGGCCTCTTGCTGTAGTGGAGTTCCCTTTTGCTGTTTCTACCCATCTGCCTCAGTTATCTCTCGGTGGGGTAGGGGCATCTAAGGCACGACCTAGATGGAGAGCACTTCTCCTGATTGCTTATTGTTGGTGAGGCTCCCTATTGGTCCCTCTTGTGAGTGATGTCTTGCATGATGTTGTCAGATGGACTCCCATTCAATCTGAGGAAGAAATGAACCTACCTGGGCTGCCTTCTGTTGCTAGGTCAGGAGTAGGGAAAGGCTGGGTCTGAGTTGTCTTCTTCTATCAGGTGGGAGCACATAAGACACTGTGCTGCTAGGTTGTTCTTTTAGTCTTGGGGTCTCAAAAGAGTTCATCTCCTTACCATCTTCCCAACTTCTCATTTTGCTGTTTCTTTCCTAATTTCCAGGGTTTATAGTTGTGCTTAATGGGGAGGAACGGGGCGAAAGGGGTCTATGCAATCTTGTTTGGAACTGGAAGTCTGGACTGATTTTTAAGATAAGCAAAGAGGTGGCCATTTGAAGATAAAAATTGAGGTGATAGGTAATGGCTGTTTTTTACTGTCTTTTTTTTTTTTTTTTATCTATTCAGAGCAATATTACACAGCAGCAGCTCTGACCCTGACTGGTTTCAGCCTTTTGCATGTAAGATTTCCCCTAGTTTTCACATATCTAAGCAGATTGCTACCCTCCCATTTTTATTATGGGGTAGGAGTGGAGTGGGTGGATGGAAATAGGAAGTTTCACCCTCATAGTGGACATTTGTTTCAAAGGACTCATGCCCCTTTTTCTAATTTCTTCTAGGGCAGAAATGACTGTTGTGAAATTCAACCCATACTCCATGGCCTTATTGAGGTGGATCAATGGGAAGGTACTTCCCTGTTCTTTAGAACCAACGTTGAACATCAAGCTTTAGACAGACACCTGCCAGAGACTTAGCAAGCATTATATGTTCCATTTGTTCCAACAGCATGAAATTTATCTTTCTGAGAAAGGAGCACTTCGAATTTTGTTGGACTAATTTAAGAAGAGCTAATAGACACAATCTTTTATTTCCACCTTTTCTTTTTCTTGAGAGACAGAAGACTAATGCATCCATGACAGGGGCCAGGGGCTTTAAGCTTCTGAAGTAGAATTTTTCCCAAGAATCTTCTGAACGATGCTCATAAGAATCCTGTAAGATAGGTATTATTTCCTCCATTTTATAGATGATGAAGCTCCATCTTGACAAGGGTAAATGACTTAACCCCTGTCTAATGAGGGACAGGAGAATCCACCCAACTTTGAATCCTAGTCATGACTCAAACGCCCATGTTGTTCCCTTAATTTAGTTAAACTTTTATTAAGTGTCAAGCATTGTGTTAAGCTCTGTACACATCAAACGCTGTCTTAGCCAAGAAATGCTCTATTATAAATTTTTAAGTCCTGTGAAATTGTTCTCCTCAGTTTTCCTTTAGGTGAAAGCTACATGGACACAGGAGCAAGGTACAAATGTAATGGCCAGCAAGGGACATGATCCATTTCCCAGACTACAACTGTAAGGAACCTCTGTGTTCTTAATGTCTGATGTCTTGAAGATAATGATATTGATTGTATTTCCATCCAAAACATCGGTAGTACAGGATTTCCTGAATAAAGGATATAATTATAGTCAGTATTCAAGTGGTAGTTTAATGGGGAGATTTTTAAAAATTTATTTATTTTGGGGAGAGAGAGAGAGTGCATGTACGGGAGGGACAGAGCAAGACAGGGACAGAGGATCCCAAGTGGGCTTTGTGCTGACAGCAGAGAGCCTGATGTGGGGCTCAAACTCACGAACCGCGAGATCATGACCTGAGCCAAAGTCGGATGCTTAATCACCTGAGCCACCTGGGCGCCCCAATGGGGAGATTTTATAATAGATTAGATGTTACAATGTTCAGAAATGTAAATTTTACTCATATTAAGAAAACAACAATTTCTTTAATTCTGCATCATATTTCTCTTACCCTACTATGGTAAATATTTTCTCTCTTTTAACTTCATTTGGCTATGGCAACGGGTAGCGAAGGAAGAGTACAACTGTGAAGTCTTTGCAGCTAGAGACATCTGGTTGGAATTCCCACTCTGCCACTTACTTTCTCTGTGACCTTAGGCAAGTGTCTTCAGTTCGCTGAACCTTAGTGTCTTCTGTGAGAAAATAATAGCACCTCTCTCATATAGCTGCTTAGAGGGTTGAATGTGGTTAAGTACCTGGCACATAGTAGGGTCCCCCAAATGCTAGTTCTTTCCCTGTTTCCTCTGTCCACTCTCAGAATGACCTTTGATTAAAAGGATTTATATTAAGTTCTTAGAGAGGAACAAGTCCCATTTCCCATTGAGTCTGAATTCCTGAGTTGAATCCTTTGTTTTGTCAATGACACGTGTAGTAGAATCATCTCTTCCTGGGCGCCTGGGTCGTTCAGTCAGCTAAGCATCTGACTTCGGCTCAGGTCACGACCTCACATTTCTTGGGATTGAGCCCCCACCAGGCTCCCGGCTGTCAGCGCAGAGCCCGCTTCAGATCCTCTGTCCCTCTCTCTGTCCCTCCCCCACTCACACTTGCGCTGTCTCTCTCAAAATCTCTCTCTCTTAAAAATAAATAAACATTAAAAAAAAAAAGAATAGCCTCTTCCTATTGCTTTGAAAAGTGTGTGCGATAGTCTCACCCCAATCATAAGCTAAAAAGGGCAGTCTGAGTTTTGGTTTCTGAGTTCAGAACTCTTTGTCGATGAGATTGTTATTGGCTTGTGTGCTGCAGAGCTAAAGATAGAGTTTTTGAGGCATGGAAAAAGCCTCCCCACCCAGGGGATTCTAGAAATTCCAGGCCTGAGAGGCAGAGATGGGCCCACGAGGAGATAGGTGTCTGGGAGGACAATTTTCCCCAAGGCCAGAGAGGGTTTATTTTAGAGAAGGACTTTCTCATAAGGTGTCTCATGTAGTACCATGGATGTCTATGACCTTTTTATCATGAATTGCCAAGAGGTGGCTAGGACTGAAGGATAAGAGATATGAACTTGAGAGTTCAGATACAGATCTTTGGGCCACTTTTAGGCTTGGACAATAAGCATCTGCTAAGACTACAGGGCCCTGCCAGAATATCCTATAAGAACCTCTGTGAGGCAGGTTAGGTAAAGTACTATGGAAACAAGGAACTCTTGAATCTCAGTGACCTCACACGAAAGACGTTTATTTCTTGCTCACAGCCTTCATGGTTGACTAGGGACTCTGCTCCACATTGCATCCACGCCTTGGGGCCCACACAGGGAATAAACCCTCTCTGAAAACATTGCAAAGGATGCAGTGGATCTCAGAGAGCTTCTTCCTGGAGTGGCACACATCATTTCAGCTCACTTTTTGCTGGCCAAGGTAAGTCTTTTTTTTTTTTAATTTTTTTTTAATGTTTATTCATTTTTGAAAGACAGAGAGAGAGCACAAGCAAGGATGGGGCGAAGAGAGAGGAGAACACAGAATCTGAAGCAGGGTCCAGGCTCTGAGCTGTCAGCACAGAGCCCAACACAGGGCTCGAACTCAACAACTGCGAGATCATGACCCGAGCCGAAGCCGGACGCTCAACCGACTGAGCCACCCAGGTGCCCCTGGCCAAGGTAAGTCTTATGGCTGCACCTAACTTTGTGCAGGTAAAAATACAATCTTACCATGTGCCCTGGAGGAAAGAGAACAGAATATTGTGAACAATCCTAATGCTTTTAACAGTCTGCCTTTCTGGTCATGGAATGCTCAGTTTACTCCCCTCTTACCCATAAAACATTCAGACTTAACTCAAAGGAGGCAATCCAAAAGTCCCATTTAGTCTTGGCATCAAAGTTCAAAGTCCAACATCTCTGGGTCATGCACGGTAGTCTCTACATCTAGGAGTGATATGCAATGATGACTATTTCAGGTCCAGATGGAACTTCTCTTGATCCAGAGACGTATGAACTAACACTGGAAAGTATCCCCACGTATATAGCATTCACAGTAGAATAGAGGCAAGCTAATGGCAATAACATTTCTATTTTACAATTGGAAAAATGGGAGACGTTGGTCTGTAGAGATTCTACTGGGCAGGGATTGGAAGGGTCCTCTGTCAAGGAAATGGAGAACACTTAATTATTCAGCCCCAGTTCTATTTCCTAGCTCTTAGTCACTCTCTTGGGCCTCATTTAGAAAGGCATGGGAGGGCATGTTCTCCTTGGGGGATAAGCCACTGCGTCAATCTACTTTGGCTCAGTCATGTCAAACTGCCACAGACTTTCTTTATCCAGGCCCGTGGCTTCTTTGTCAGTACAGCTCCCTCAAAAAATTTGCTTTTTATCTATTTAATTCCACTTACGTGTATATTCCAGTAACCACACACACACTTCTTCTGTAGATATCTTTGTTTTGATTTAAATGAAGGGACTTTACTACTCTTTGATGGGAGAGCTATGTTCTCATGTTTGTAACAATTATGAGAGGTTAGTTGTTTATGCTATACTAACAAATGCAAAATTACAGCGGCTTAAATAAATAAAGATCTGGTCTTTCGCTAGTGCTTTGAGACCATTGAAAGTCGGCTGAGAGCTCTACTCTGTCCCCTCACTCTGGTAACCAGGCTGAAAGAAAAGAAAGCATAGTGAATCACAGTGTGGCTCTTCGAAGTCCTTTCTTGAAGGTATGCCTTATACCCACTCACACCTCACTGGCCAATGCAAGCCCAGTGGGCACAGCTAATTTCAAGTGGGAAGAAAGTAAGTCCTGCCCAGTGCACTGGAAGGAGAAAGATCTGGAATATTTGTGAATAGTATTAATCACTATCGCAAACTACCTGGACTTCTGCATGATCTATTGTAGGGCTTCCAAAATATGGTTAAGATGGCATTTCCTACCAGCCAGACCCATGAAACTTTGGGACCGATGATCTGATACAGACATAATTGTACTGGGGTAATATTTTACTATTAACTGATATGTTTTCCTTTCTCTGTAAGTACTTTTGCCCCATGGCTCCTCTCTCGCCTCATCTCCTTGGGCACCCAGGACTTACTGAATCAGTGAAGGAAGGACACAGCACAGTAAGAGAATACATTCTCAGCTGGGGTGGAGATCTGTGGAAGATTTCAAAATAAATGGTTCAAGCTCCTAGCAGAAACAGTGGGTTGAAAGAATGGGTTTTGAATCTCAACAGCCTGTGTTTTGAGTACCAAAAATCAATATTTATGCCATAAACAGTAGATTGGTGATGCCACATGCTGAGAAGGTCGGTTCTCCTTCCTTAGACTCGGTAAGGATTCTATTGTCAGGGTAGTAGAGAAAAGGGGACATACAGATAAAAGCCGGAGTGGTCTGACCCTGTACTGTAGGCTCCCTCCCCAGGTTTTCTTGATCTCTTATCATTTTTTTTTAACTTAACCGATTTACAAAAGTAAATCACCGTGGCTCTTTGTCTCACAGAGCTCAAAACCTTGGGGGAGGGAACTGATATGTTAAGAAATAATTATAGAATATTCAGCAAAGATTTAAATACCAGAAGTGCAATTGTTAGGGGAGAAGAGGAAACTGGTGTCTCTATGGGAATCAGGGACAAGAAAAAAGCTTACAATTTCCCACCTCTTCTAGGGAAAAGCAGGGACAGAGCTCATGCAGCATTTCTTAAAAATGCTATTATTACTCTTATTCCATTCCTTCTTCATCCTCCTCCACCCCCACCCCCCACCATAAACTGGTTTCCATTGTACTCATGCTCAGAAATTCCTGCTTTTTTCCAAATTGGTCCTTCTTTGCCACAAAAGCATAAGATCTTCCATTGATTGATTGATTGATTGATAATCTTTTTTTAAAAGATTTCTTTAATGTTTTTTATTTTGAGACAGAAAGCACATGCATGAGTGGGAAAGGGACAGATTGAGAGAGAGAGAGAGAGAGAGAGAGAGAGAGAGAGAGAGAGAGAATCCCAAGCAGGCTCTGCACTGTCAGCTCCATGCAGGGCTCAATCTCACCAATTGTGAGATCATGACCTGAGCTGAAATCAAGAGTCAGACACTTAACCTGCTGAGCCACCCAGGCACCCCTAAATCTTTTTTTTTTTTTTTTAGTTTATTTTGAGAGAGAAGGAATGAGTGCTCTACTCCACAGGTGTGGGATAGGAGCAGAGAGAGAGGGAGAAAGAGAATCCCAAGCAGGTTCCTCACTGTCAGTGCAGAGCTGGACATGGGGCTTGAATTCAGGAACCATGAGATCATGACCCAACCTGAAACCAAGAGTCAGATGCTTAACTGACTGAGACATGCAGGCACGCACCCTTCCTTTTATTTATTTATTTTTTTAATGTTTATTTTTGAGAGAAAGAGAGAGATACAGAGAATCCCAAGCAGGTTCCTCACTGTCAGTTCAGAACCTGACACCAAGCTTGAACTCACACACTGGTGAGATCTTGTCCTGAGCCAAAGTCAGGAGTCTGACACTTAACCAATTGAAACCCCCAGGCCCCCCAAGATCTCCCTTTTAGACCTTCCTCAACACAACCATCATGGCTGCCTCGTGTCAGAGGAAGATTTACCGTGAAGCTAATGAGTCTTAAGCTTCAGGGCCCCTCACTTTCCTGGGCCCCTCCCAAGACCATGGGAGGGGCCTAAGTGATAGGCTCACATTGTCATAGGATTTTCTACAATGAACAAAAGTATTTCAACAGCAATTGGTTACAATAACTGTCTCATTCTCCTCCAACTTCCCCTCTTTTACATTTCCCCTAACGTTAAAGTGGGTATGGAAAAGCTATGACCCTAGATGGGATCTGGCTGTAAGGAAGTGGAACTGGGAGTCTATATTAGTTCCTTAGGGCTCGTGTAACAACGTTTCACAAACTCAGTGGTGTAAAACAATAGAAACTTCTTCTCTCATGGTTCTAGAGGCCAGATGTCCAAACTTAAGTTTCAGCAGGGCTCCCTTGGGGGGGTTCTGGAAAGCAGTCCGATTTTTGGCCCCAAATCTTCTAGCTTCTGGTAGCTGCCAGGATTCCTTGGTGTTCTTTCGCTTTATGGCTACATCATTCCAATCTCTACCTCTGTCTTCACATCACCTTCTCCTCTGTGAGTGTAATCTCTCTTTGCCTGTCTCTTATAAGGATACCTGTCGACACTATTTAGGCTCCACCTGGATAGTCCAGAATAATCTCTTTATCCTTGAGATCTTCAAGACTCTTAATTATATCCCCAACACTCTTTTTGTTTATAAGGTAGCAAGGGCATGTTCCAAAGATTAAGATCTGGTATCTTGGGGTTGCCATTATTCAGCTCACTAGAATCATTTTAATTGTGTTTAGCAGGATACATCCGTGCAGCCCGCAGTCATTTCTTTGCACAGTTAAGTAGCTGCTAGCCATCCAGATAAAATTACCCTCCTTCCCAAGGTGGTGACTCACCTCATATTGTCACATGAAGGTACAGGGCCGTATTGTGATGTGAAACTGCCCCATAGGGGCCTGGAACCAGAAGTATATAGAGTTAACTAACTGGGATTTAAATAAAAACTTTTTAAAAAAAGGAAGTATGTAGCTAGGTCGTGGAGGAAAGACAAATGTAAGAGGCCTGAAACTGATCTGTGAACAATTATTCTAAATATCACAGCATATCTATAACAGAAATTTGACACAGATTTTCCTAAAATTAAAAATGCACATGCCACAGGGTGCCTGGGGGGCTCAGTCGGTTAAATGTCCCACTCTCGATTTTGGCTTGGGTCATGGTCTCATGCTTCGTGAGTTTGAGCCCTGCATCAGGCTCTGCACTGACAGCACAGGTTGAGATTCTCTCCTTCCTCTCTCTCTGCCCCTTGCCTCCTCATAGGTACTCTCTCTGTCAAAATAAATAAATAAATAAATAAATAAATAAATATTTCTTTAAAAAATTTTAAATGTACATGCCAGTATCCGTAACAGGTTGTAAAGTGGAAAGAAATTTTTCCTCAACTGTCAGTAAGAAAAAATAAATCTCTGGGGCACCTGGGTGGCTCAGTTGGTTAGGTGACCGACTTCAGCTCAAGTCATGATCTCACAGTTTGTGAGTTCACGCCCTGCATTGGGCTCTGTGCTGACAGCTCAGAGTCTGGAGCCTGCCTCGGATTCTCTCTCCCTGCCCCTCCCCTGCTCATGCTCTGTCTCTCTGTCTCTCTCAAAAATAAACATTAAAAAAAATTAAAAAAAAAATTTCCATCATCTATGCTAGAAGACTGAATTATCTTTCTATTCCCTGTATAGAATATGATTTTTATAAGAGATCAAGCAATTGGTGGCCCCAACTTAGGAAAACCCTGTTGTTGAGGAGTGTCAGGCAGTTAATTCACACAAAAAAAGAAGTTTTAGAGATTTTTGTGATATTTGACAAGTTTTTCTAAAATTTGCAATTTTTTTGTGTTTTCCCATTCTAAATAGCAATTAACTTATGTAGTTGATTTTGTGTTCATCTCCTAAAGGGACTCTCAGAATTGTATAAGCTTCTGTTGCAGTAAAATCTAGACAATCCCCAAACTGAGAGCTCAGACAGCTCTCAGGTTCAGGGTCCTTCTGAAGTGAGTGAAGGGGACAGCTTCTTATCTTCTTACGGGCAAATAAGGGTAAACTGCCCCAGGAGTTGAATCTCCTCAACATTCCCATGAAGTTACCCTTATTTTTCTGGCTTGGCGAAACTGGCAACACAGAGCAGGTACTCTCCAGCTTTTTGTCCGGGGCATCAGGCTGAACTCAGTGCTTCTCTCAAGCTTGGGTGAAAAATCAAATACTTGAGGGTGATCGATTGAATAAGTGATGTGCAGTGCATCGGTCCATTTTTTTGTGCGCACTGATATGCTGGCCTCGTGTAAGCCGGGCCATCGGAGATGTGTGTAGATTCCCATACTGAATTGCTCTTCCTGGCTAATGTTTATATGGTGGCACCAAGGGGAGGATAAGAAACTGATCTGTGAAGCTAGTGTCTGTGTTTACTGTAAGGATGCTGTTGAGGAAGTTGTCCATTACGTTCCTATTTATGAGGACCCAAGGGAGGCATTTTGCTCTGGCTCTCCTGAGCATCAAGTCTGATTTTTATCTTAGGGACACTGCAAATCATGTATCTGGTTTTGTCTCACATCTTTGGTTCTTAGTGGAACTACGAGGACTTAGAACAACAAACATTTCGGGTATGAATATTACCTTATATTAACTGCTTGAATTTTTCCCTTTCCCCGATTTTCCTATTTGCTTCTTGTTTTTTTTTAATCTTACAATATTAAATATATTTATGGGGGAACCTGGGTGGTTCAGTCAGTTAAACCTCCCACTCTTGATTTCAGCTCAGGTCAGGTTGGTGGGTTCAAGCCCCACATTGGGTTCTGTAGGGAGCTTGCTTGGGATTCTTTCTCTCTCTCTCTCTCTCTCTCTCTGTCCCTGCCCCCCCTCAATATAAATAAACATTAAAAAAAATAAATGTGTTTATGTAAGTCACCCCAAAATCAGTCCGCATCAACATGGGCATAAATAAATAATAATTTAAAAACCACATCCAGTGGTTAAAAAAATAGCAAAACACCTAAAGTATATTTCCCTTCAAGGCATTATTAATTACATGATATTTCTGCATGGGCCTTTTTCCAGCAAGTTGGAACCTCATTTAGAGAGAAAGGATCCAAGTTGCATTAATGAAACCTTAGACATTCTCAGCTGAGGGGAAAAAAACCGCCTCATTTTCTTTCCTCTTCCTTTTTTCCCTTTTCCCTTTCTGCACTATGATTATTGTTCACTTAAGAGTACAAAGTTTCTCTGAGGCCATCCGTTCTTTCTTCTTCAAGTAGGTTTAGTCAAATTACACAGGACAGAGATGATAAAGGCTTTCCTGCTTTCCGCTCTGGAGAGAACTGGCCACGTGTTCTCCTTTCCTTTTCCCGAGTCAGCATTTGGTTCATTCAAAGCTTTGGGAAGACTGCTTAGAGTTAGAAGAAAGAATAAGCACAGGGAGAGACCCACAGCCCATATTTTAAATTTGAAAAGTAACCCTGCTCTGTCAATGACTGAACAATTGTGTTGTTAATACGGTTCAGAAGAGAGACTGGGGGATTCAGTTAACTTCACTGTGACACTAAACTCCAAGGTGAGATCATGCTTTTCAGGCTAAAGAGACACCCAAGATACCCAGCTAAGGTTATTTTACCTACCCAGGGCCGATTCCCCTTATTTTCTCGTTCCCCAAAGGAACATTCATCTGGTTGGTTGCTGATTACGTGATACAAGCTGAATAAGTCTATGCGAATTCTGACAGCCTTTTTTTTTTTTTTTTTTTTTCATATTTTCTTCAGCGCCAGTTCAAACAGTCTCTAGTAGGGGCACCTGGGTGGCTCAGTTGGTTAAGTGTCCGACTTTGGCTCAGGTCATGAACTCATGGTTCATGAGTTCAAGCCCCACATCGAGCCCCACGTCGGGCTCTGTGCTGACAGCTCAGAGCCTGGAGCCTACTCAGCACAGAGCCCGGAGCCTACTTCAGATTCTGTGTCTCCCTCTCTCTGTCCTTCCCCCACTCACACTGTGTTTCTCTCCCTTTCTCAAAAATAAACAAACATTAGAAAAATGAAAAAAAAAATAGTCTCTAGTCAATGCTTCACATGATTTTTAGACATTTTCAACTAGGAGGTAATCTGGTGATTTTTTTTTTAATTACCATTATTGCTAAAATCTCTTGCCCCCTTAGCATGGGCAATTTTTAACTGCATATCTAAATTAGATTCCTCTTTATTTTTTTTATTTTTTTAGATTCCTCTTTATTTTTGACCTGGTGCCCCACCTGATTTCAAGTTCAGGTAGTTATGTTTTGTCTCAAAACTTATGAATCAATGTTCTGTTCTACATCTCCCTGAGTGTTAAGGTTCTTATGACCTCGATATGACATTCCTTTACTTACCCCAGGCTCACACTCCATCTTATACATCATCCTCGACCTTACAATTGACTGTCTGTTTCCATGTTCTGTCCACGGGCCGTTCCACAGGAACACTTCTGATAATGTCTGTCTTGTGACCCTATGCTAACTATACTCCCATTTTCGTGACAATTTCTGCTCACTCTGCACCCATTCATGATGGCTCCTGGTCTGCCTTGTCCTGAGCTGCTTAGAGCTCCTCTGAGGCCACATCCTGCTTTGAATGGTAAGGACATGAAATTGAGGCCCCCGAACAAATCATTTAAAGTAAACAAGCAATTTGAAACAAAAGCCTCCATCAGAGAATACATTTGTAGAGAATAAAGGTTATTAAGCTCGATTTTGAATGGCTCTCCACACATGGTTGGGGGTTGTGTGTGCTTGTGTGTAGGTGAGTAGGAGAATATTTGCTGTATGAAGAGAAATAGAGGCAGGACCTTACAATGTAGAGGCTAACCTGGGCTCCTGGTGGCTCAGTCGGTTAAGCATCCAACTCTTGACTTTGGTTCAGGTCATGATCTCATGATTCGTGAGTTCAAGCCCCACATTGGGCTCTGTGCTGACAATGCAGAGCCTGCTTGGGATTCTGTCTCCCTCTCTCTCTCTGCCCCTCCCCCCACTCTTATCTCTCTCTCAAAATAAATCAAAATGAACTTAAAAAAAAAAAAAAAAACAATGTAGAGGCTAACCTGAATCCATAATGGGAAGAGATGTGAGTGACATTACCAGGGCCCTCTTTGCCTCCTTACTTGGCCCCTTGGATACTGGCTTGCTCTGAAAAGGAGAGAATGCTAGGGAATCTTTTTACTTGACTGTCCATACTCCTTAGTACATAACAAGGAAACTTACACATCTTGCCATGATGCCATGTCCCAGAAGGGATCCACCTGTCACCCCCCTGACTCTTATACCAACTTTTCCGGGCACAAGCAAATCAAGTGCTCCATGACTGCTTAATTACAACGAACTGGCAAAACTATTTGTTTTACTTCAAGTGCTCCATTTTTTCCTCCATATTTGACTCATGGAATATGCTTATGTGACAACTGCTAAATCAGAATCCTTTCCGTTTGGTGCCTTGTCACAAGGCTTTAGAAGCTGTGTGCACCACATGTAAATCATGCTTCACCTACATTCTCTTTTTTTATCCCAAGCCCCGCAATCTCAATGTTATGCACCCTAATACAAGCATCCCAAAAAGGAGCCCGAGAAAAATATTACACATCATTTGGTAAAGACCATATTATGCAAAGGAACATTAAACACAATAACAGCAGGGCGCCTGGGTGGCTCAGTCGGTTAAGCGGCCGACTTCAGCTCAGGTCATGATCTCGCGGTCCGTGAGTTCGAGCCCCGCATCAGGCTCTGTGCTGACAGCTCAGAGCCTGGAGCCTGTTTCAGATTCTGTGTCTCCCTCTCTCTGACCCTCCCCCGTTCATGCTCTGTCTCTCTCTGTCTCAAAAATAAATAAGCGTTAAAAAAATTAAAAAAAACACAATAACAGCAGTTCTTAACATGTTGAGAATTTACAAGATGGCAGATACAAAGGCACAAAGCAATTTGCATGCAGTTTATCTAATCCTAACAGCAACCTTGAAGAGTGGGTATTGTAGAAATACAGACAAGTACAATTCTTGTTCTCCACTCCAGAAGGGAAAAGGCCAGCTGGCTGGTTCCTAGAGGAATTTGTTACCTTTGTGAATTTCAGTCTGACTCTCAGCCTCGTGGGCCTAAAAACTCGACTACATTGGCTCAGTGAATGTGGAACCATCTCTCAAGGGTAAATCATAAGCCAAAGAGAAACCACCATCAGACAAACCAGATACTCAAACCCACATGCTTAGCATATGTATCAGTCAGGGCTCAACAGGAGACAGATGGCATGCTGAGATCAGGATAATTGGGAAAAGGCTTAATAAAAGAGTTATTTACAAAAGTGTGGGCAGGAGTAGGGAAACCAGATAGGATAGTGCAGAACTGGAGTAAAAATTGCTCCATTTTTACCTCTAAGCCTGAAAAGATGAGGGAAAGGATTGGTTTCAAAGAGAGTTTTAGAGAAGGGATTATCTTAACAGGAGCAGCAATCTTCAGTCCAGGAACTCAGCTTACCCAAATCAATCTTAGAGGGAGGTACTGTAAGGATCAATCCTCTGAAATCACTCTCCTCTCCAGTTTCCAGGTAAAGCTTCCCACTGGGGAAGCCCAATAAGAAGCCACAAGGCAAGATTGTTCCTTGAGGGAATCTATACAGATGAACTTTCTGGACTAAAGAGCAGGATAGAGAAGAATGGAGAGCAAATGTTTAGAGACATAGGATATACGCTCCTGAAGCCAAACCTTGGTCAGAAGACACGTCATTAATTTGTCATAAATAATTGCCTTACCAGGGGCTAGGAATCCTTGGGGTTCATGTGGTCAGTCCATTGTCCACCTAGGTAAACTATGTGACAGGCCAGATCATGATTAGACATTTGTTGGCGAGCATGGCCTCAGGGTAAGAGAAGTGAGGAGAATGGAGTCTTTGATGATGTCAACGTAAAATTGCCTGATACATTCATATACATATATACAGAGTGGATGACCTCACCCCTGGGACTGGAATACCAAAAGCTAAAAAGTCTTCTGGTGTCTGATGTGGTATAACAAACTACCCCAAAACTCAATGGCTTAAAACAACAACCATTCTTCATAGTGCTGTGGGTTAGCTGTGGTTCTGTGGTTCTCCTTGTTTGGGGAGATGGTCTAGGACAGACTTGTTTGGGGAGACTTGTTTGGGGCTAGATGGTCTAGGACAGCCTCACTCGTACGTACAGGGCCTCAAATGTGATGGTTCAGATGGCTGAACAGTTGAGGCCTCCCTACAGGTAGGCTCTCATCCTCCAGTCTTATTCACATGATGAGAAAAGATATCAGCAGCAAGAGAAGGCAAGCCTCACTCTGTAAGCACTGTTCAAACCTTTGCTTGTGCCATATTTGCCAGTGTCCCAGTGGCCAAAGCAAATCACATGGACAAACCTGTATTCAAGGGTGGAAGAATACGCTCTACCTTCTGACGCGAGGAGCTTTTAATCTACTGCACCTTTATTTCTATGTTAGGTATAGTCTATCCTGTTGGGCAGGAAACATCCGAAATTTGTTGGCTCATACTCTGTGTCCCTTTTCTGATATTTGGACAATTGTGTTTGTAATGTTCTGCTATGTTGCCATAGCTAACTGCAGCTGCTATTCTGATTGCATTTGTTACCAGGTCTCACAGCCATTTTGTATTTTTAGGACTATCGGGCAATGAGTCACGGTGTTGATGTTTAAGTTTCAGTCTCAAACACAATTTTTATTTTCCTTATTTTCAATTCTTTTGGGGGGGGCTCTAATAAGTCCCTAACACTTATAATATGTATTGCTATTCTCATTTTTCAGATGGTAGCATTGAGAACACAGACAGTAGAGGTTGGATTTGAACCCAGATCTAACAGAATCCACAGCCTGTTCTCTTTCCTTTGTATTCAATTACTTCTCCAAATTTACATGGTTTTGAAACCACAAAGTACAACTGAAAAATAAAGGAGCAGCAGCAGCATTTTTATTATTATTAGCATTGTCAGTATTATTCAAGGTAGAGTCTGAGTTCACGGTGAGGCAACAAGCACTCCACGGGCAATATTTCATTCTTCCCTTTTCTCAGGAGCCAGTAATTAACACTTCATAAGACTTACATAAGAATCAGTCTTTATTAGAAGGTTCTGGGTTTAATGGTTTCCCATTCTATTAAATAGCCATTTATTCTTTTAAATTAGCTGTCATTTCAATAAGGAAGCCAATTGGTTGAGCAACTGGACTACCAGGTGTACAAATTAAACCATCTGTGGAGCAAGCCTGTCTCCCGCTCCCATTATACTCCACATCAGGGGCAAGGACAAGCCCACAGGTTGATGAGTCCCTGCCTTCAGGAAAATTGCTGTCCAATTTAGGGCCATCAACTAATATCTAATTATGATTTAGCTAAGTCAATGTCCCCCTATATCCAAATAGATTGCAGTGGCAAGAATTGATTGAAAATCAAAAGAGGCGAATGAACAGTGGCTTCTTCTATAAAATACTATTAAGTAAATATTAATAGTTTGGATATTTAAAGACAGGAAAAAATAGGTATGGTGGCTTTGTGGGTGTCACCAATGACAATATCTTCCTGGGTTTTTGTAATATGCATTATCAATTCATCAGCGTCTCACAACACATACTTTGGAAAATGCTAATCTAAATGAAACGTTTTGTTTTATAGATCCAACAGAATTTTATTTAACAAATATTTATTCAGCAGACATTATATGCCAAAAACTGGTTTTTAAGCTCTGTAAAAGGACAGATAAGGAAATTAAGACCCAAAGGAGTGAAGCAACTTGAGAGTTGATACATCAAGTAAATGGACTGAGCCAAGGCCAAAGTCTGAGCTCTTCAATTGCCACGTTCTTTGACAAACATGATTAAGTCTCACACAAAAAAAGTATTTGGGCAGGTATTATTATAATTATTCTCCTTTTTCAGATCAGTAAATGTGGCTCAGAGAAAAAGAGTAACCTACCCAATGTCATCCAACTGACAAAATATTGACCAATAATTCTGTCCTGACCGGTCTGACCCCAGATATTTACTCTTTTACTACAACATGTTTATTATTTTCCTATTATATCTTTGATATGGCAAAAGATAGAACTGGCTTTGGATACAGAAGCTGGCAGGCTCTAAGGACGTCAGGGCTGGGGGTTAGGATTAGCTCCTTATCCTAGAGGGAACTCCTGTGGGGACATGGAAACAAAGGCTTGGACATTCATGGTCTCAATGAGCTGGCCATCTTTGATGGGGATTACTGTACATATCAAGCTGTACTCTGCCCATCTTGGGTCACCACAGACTCCAGATGTGTTAGTGCCAGTCTATTTCAACAGTCCTATTGCTAATAGAGAGTCTTCAGTACATTTTTGCAGACGTCATTGTCTCAAGTCCAGGGCAGGACCCAACTTACCAGATGTGGAGTAGTGACTTCCATGAGTTTTCTGACACTCCATGAGTTTTCATAATCTAGTCTTTCTTTGCTACACACTCTTTTTGCCCTACTTGCCCTTTATATCCCATCTGCCACCTAGTACTTCCTAAAGTTTCTTCCTTGGATAAGTATTTTGAAGAATTTCCTTTATCTGTTCCATTGTTGGCCTTCAATGCTGCATTCCTGGATTATTGTCATGGAGAGACCAAATAGGAGACTGTCACCAGCCTCTGTCATTCTACAACCCATGGCTCTACACTTCCAGAAAAATCTTCTTTAAACCTTATGACATATCCATGTTCAAAATGCATTCATAATACCTAGCCTGTCATTCATGTCCATTGTCAAATTTCGCAGGCACTCCTAATGGCTTATCCATGTCCCTTTTCTCCTTATGGCTTAACAACAGAACTCTAGTTTTATTCAGGGCAATAAGATGCCTGATGAAAAGACTACATTTGTATGCCATTTCTTGAAGATATGGTTGGCCTATCCACCACAGTAAGAGAAAAGCATGGGATAGGCTCCTAGAGAAATCTATTAAAAGTGGGATGACTTAGCTAAGAGCTGTTGGAATGTGGACTTGATGACTAATGCTCCATCTGGTAATTCTGAGGAAGATGAAATTCATACACAAAGGAGAAGAAAGACAGAAGACACTTGTATTTGAAAACTTCATGTCTCCCAGACAGGCTACTTCTAGGAGAATTTTCATGTGAAAGAAGAAAAGTCTAAGCTAAATATAGGCATTTCCCGATTAGCATCAATAATCCATTACAGGAAATAAGACATACTACATAAAAATGCTAACCAGGAACCTATTTCCCATTATTTTAAATGAGAAAAAAAAATGGGTTAAATGTCAACCAAAAGCAGCTCACCAATTTCTAGAACATAACTAAAACACAGTCAAATGCCAACATGTAAGTTACTATAAATTGTGTTGATATGTAAAATGCTCAAACTGTCACTTTCTGACATGCAAACAATCCATGTGGTTAGCAACAACTAGTTAGACTTCCAATTCCAGCCCAAATGGAATAATAAGCACCAGATTTATTCACCCAACAGAAACAACCAAAAATTGGACAAAACCTATGAAACAATGGTTTTTAAGACATTGACTATCATGTGGCAAAATACAGCGAATCCTGAGAAATGAAAAACAAATGCAGTAAGCCCAATGACTAGCCCAGTTTACTGATTTGGAAGAATTTCCAGGATGAAGTGCAGAGAACGGGAACTGAGGCAGAGCCAGAAGGGCTCCCTGAGTTAAGGAGATGTGCATGAGAGTCTAGAAAGAATATGGCTAGAATTTGCAAGACAGGGTATCAGAGAAGAGATAGCTTCACACAGAGAGAACTTTGGTGATTTGTGGGGGCATCACTCTTGAGTAGTTAGCAGAATATTGATCAGTGCATGCAAGTGTGAAAAATTCTAAGGCTGGGGAAAGAACCACCGAAAAAGATTATAAGCAACAGTGCATAATGCTCACAGTGAGTTGAGAGTAATCCCCATAGCTATACTGGAAAACCTCATGATTCATGAAGCATCAGCCAGAGTACACAGAAGGGCTTTACCTCAAAAAGAAGGGATAATTAGTGTTAGACAACATAGTTCCAGTCCCACCCCTGATACATTTTAAAAACATAACTCAGAATATCTGGCATTTAATCAAAAATTGCCAGGCTTGCAAAAACAAAAACAAAAACAAAACAGGGAAACATGACCTATAATGACAAAAACAATCACATAATCAAAACTGACCCAGAACAGGTAAACTGATTAGAATATGTAAACAATGATGTTAAAACTGTTATTATAACTGTCTTTCATATGTTCAAAACTTAAGTAGAGATATGGAAGATATAACAGAAATCCAAATCAAAATTCTGGAAATAAAAACAGCAATGCCAGAGATGCAAAATAAGATTAATGGCAGATTAGTCATTGGAGGAGAAACTATTTGCAGAATTCAAAGACATAGCAAAATAAAGCACACATAGAAAAAAATAATTTTAAAAAGTAAGGGGTGCCTGGGTGGCTTGGTCAGTTAAGCGTCCAACTTCAGCTCAGGTCATGATTTCATACACAGTTCATGAGTTCGGGCCCCACATTGGGCTGTCTACTGTCAGTGCAGAGCCTGCTTCAGATCTTCTGTTTCATCCTCTCTCTGCCCCTCCCTCCATCCCTCCCTCTCTCTTTCTCTCAATAATAATAAAAATAATAATAAACATTAAAAAACTAAAAAGAGCACCCATTAGTTGTGAGCAACAGCAAGTGTATTAACCCATGTGTAATTGAAATTTCTGAAAAGAAAGTAGGAGAATAAAGATAATTTGAAAAAATAATGGCCTCCAAATCCAAGTTTTATGAAAAATATTGACCCAGAGATTCAAGAAACTTACCATACCCCAAACACAAGAAAGATGAAAGCAAATAGTGCAAAGCATATGACAATAAATTTGCAAAATCAGTGATAAATAGAAAATCTTAAGAACAGTGAGAAAAAAGCATATATACAGAGAAGCAAAAATCAAGATGACAGCAAATTTCTTGTGGGGGGAAAACCAAGTGAGAAGATGAAGCAATATTTTATTGGAAGTAAAAAAGGTCAATTTAGAATTCTACAGCCAGTGAAAGTATCTCTCAAAAAGGAAGGCAAAATAAAATCTTTCAGATACAAAAGCTGAGAGAATTTATCACCAGTACACATGCACTATAAGCAGTGTTAAAGGAAGTCATTCTGACAGAAGGTAAATGATACCAGATGGCAATAGAAATCTATACAAAGAGGGGCATCTGGGTGGCTCAGTTGGAGGAGCATTTGACTCTTGATCTTGGGGTTGTGAGTTCAAGTTCAAGTTCAAGATTACTCAAATAAATAAAGCTTAAAAAAACTGAGAGGAGAGAATTCTTTAAAAAAATCTATATAAGGAAATGACAAGACCTAGAAATTGTAACTACATGGGTAAATTTATAAGATGTTTGTCTTGTCTTTAAGGATTTTTAAGTCAAAATGGACTATTTAACATAATAACAATGTAGTTCAGTGTTTATAACATATGTAAAGGTAAAATGTATGCCAACAACAATACAGAAGTTAGGAGGCAAGAAACATACTTTTGTTAAGTTCTTATACTATATGTGAAGTGGTATAATACCATTTTAAGGTAAACTGTGATGAGTTCAAGTTGTATACTATAAACACCAAAGCAACCACTAAAATTAAAAAAAAAGCAGAGTGAAGCCAACTCAGGAGAGAAAGTAGAATCATAAAAAATATTCAATTAATCTAAAAGAAGGCAGAAAAAAAGGAAAAGGAGATTACAGACCAAATGGAACAAATAGAAATCGAATAGCAGGAAGATAAGTTTAAACCTAACAGTATCAATAATCATATTAAGTGTAAGTAGTCTCAGTGTCTCAATTAAAAAGTGGAGATGTCAGATGTGATTTTAAAAGTAAGATTTGATTATATGCTGCCTACAAGAAAACATTTCAAATATAAATACACAAACAGTTCCAAAGTAAAAGTATGGAAAAAACATATACCATCCTAACACTGATAAGAAGAAAACTTCAATGTCAATATTAATATCAGACAAAGTCGATTTCAGAACAAAGAATACTGCCATGGACAAAGAACATCATTTCATAATGGTAAAGGATCACTTTATCAAGAGTATGTAAAAAATCAAAAATATGTATGCACCTAATAACAGAGTCTCAAAATACATGAAACAAAACTGATAGAATGTCAAGAAGAACTAGATAAATCCACCAATACAGTAAACAATTTCAATATCCCCTCTCAATAATTGATAGACCAAGTATACAGAAAATCACTAAGGATAGAAAAAAAAGCCTAACAGTAATGCTAACCAAAATGACCAAATTGATGTTTATACAGAACATGCCACCCAAAGACAATAGTTTTTGTCAAGGACACATGGAACATTTACCAAGGTGAGCATATGCTGGGCCCTAAAATAGTTGTCTCAATAAATTTAAAGTGTTCATACCTACAAAGTACATTCTCTGACTACAATGGAATTAAATTAGAAATTAATAATAGGAAAATCTCCAGAAAATCCCTAAATATTAGTAAACTAGTCCACTTCTACAATACTCATGGGTCAAAAAAGAAATAAAAAGAGAAATTAAAAAGTATCTTGAACCAAATAAAAATGAAAGCACAACTTTTTGTGGGATGTCACTAAATAATATTTAGAGAAAATTTATGGCACTAAACACCTATATTAGAAAAGGAGAAAGGTCTCAAATCAATGGCATCAGTTTCAACCTTAAGAAACTAGAAAGAATGCTCACTTTGGCAGCACATATACTAAAATTGGAACGATACAGAGATATGCATGGTCCCCTGGGCAAGGATGGCACACAAATTCGTGAATCCTTCTATATTTTTAGAGTATTACGCTAAGTGAAATACATCAGGGAAAGACACATAGCATATGATTTCACTCATATGTGGAATTTATGAAACGGAACAAATGAACATGGGTGGGGGGAAGAGGAAAACCAAGACAACTATAGAGACCAAACTGATGGGCCTGGAATCAGTATTTTCTTATGTTTCCAGATGACTCCAATGTGTAGCCACGTTAGAGAACCATCGAATGACTTCAGTCTCCTAGCTGTCCCTTCAATGTTCCATGTTGGTTCCCAGCTCCAAGTGGTCTTCATGCCTTCACTCCGTGATGAAATGCTACCTTCATCTCTAAATACTATCCATCATCCAAAGTACATTTTAAGTCCTGCCTCACCTACATATCTTTCCCTAGCCAGTTTATCCTTCAGGAGATTTTCCTTCTTTCTACATCATCTTTATTAGCAAGGCATCCTCCACACCTCCCTTAGTAATCTATAGTGAAACTTTTTAAAAAATTTCTTTCCAGGGGCACCTGGGTGGCTCAGGCAGTTAAGCGTCCAACTCTAGATTTTGGCTCAGGTCATGATCTCACAGTTTGTGGGTTTGAGCCCAGCATCAGGCTCTATGCTGACAGTGCAGTGCCTGCTTGGGATTCTCTCTTCTCTCCCTCTCTCTGCCCCTCCCCAGCTCGCTCTCTCTGTCTCTCTCTCTCTCTCAAAGTAAATAAATAAACGTAAAAAAAAAATTTCTTTCCGTACTTAATTGCTTTTCTCTTTCCACCCACCCTTGAGCTCCTGGGTTTTAATTTACACATGTTCTTAACGTGAAGGGGTTCTTCCCCTGAAAATTATGTTTGTTCTATTTTGAAAAAGTTCAGTGTGGCAAACAGATTTTAAGGTGACTCTAATAATCTCTATCTTCTTGTGTTCATGTCCTTATTTAATCCTCTCCTTTGGAATGTGTGTAAAACCTATGACTTGCTTCTGATCAATAAAATATGACAAATGTGATGGATGTCATCCCAATGTTTATGTTACATTATATAAGACTCCATCTTGCTAGTGGTCTCTTTCTTTTTCTGTCTCTCTCTCTCTCTCTTCATTGCTGGCTTTGAAGAAGCAAGATTCTATTAATCCTACAGCCCCAAGAAAATGAGTTCTTCTGGTAGCCTGAGGGAGCTAGGAATCAAATTATTCCCCACTCAAACCTCTGATTCCTGGCTGATCCTTTGATTTCAGCCTTGTGATACCCTAAACAGAGGACCAAAGTAAGCAATATCCTAACTTTTGACCTACAGAAACTGAGATAACAACTGAATCTTGTTTTAAGTTGCCAATTTCATGGTAATTTGTTACTCAGTGATAGAAAACCAATACATATTTTGGTACAAAAAGTAGGCTTTGCAACTTAGCAGTAGATAGACTCTGGAAGAATCTGGAGGAACATTATAGAGAAAGCCTAAATTGCCTTGAGCAGACTGCTGGACTGCTAGTAGATTTTTCCAGTAGAAATCTGGAATTGGAGGATGCTGTTGGTGAGGGCTCAGATGAAGTAAGGAATATGTTTTGGGAAACGAAAAGGAGAATCTTTGTTATGTAGGGGCTGAAGGCTCAGAAGAATGATTTCCTATTGTTATATGCAAAGCACAACTTATAAGTGGTGAACTGGATTATCTAACTAAGGAGATTCACCAGTGAAGTGTTAAAGGTATTGCCTAGTTTCTTCTTGGTGCTTGGAGTAAAATGTGAGAGGAGAGAAATAAATTGAGGGAAGAACAAAAAAGAAAGAGGACTTGATGATCTTGGAAACCCAGTCTTTTCAGATGGCAAAAAAGATGCTAATGTTAAGACAGCTTCATCTAGAGAAAATGTTGACGAGTGGAACCCTACAAGCTCTTGCTAGAACATCAGAAAGGTAAAAAAGTCAGAGTGTTCAGTCATACAAAGGATTGTTTCAAGAGATGGAGGGAGGATCATAGATCCTCTCAATCAAACTGGAGTCTTTCTCAAAAGCTTCTATGCCCTCTCAACAAGAGGTCCAAATAGAGAAGGGATTGTTTGGAAAAAATCTGTGGGTGTGGCTTTTGTCTACTGGAGTAAACCCCTTTGAAATCCATGGAACACCCACAAAGTTCCTGAGAAAACTGTTTCATAATAAACACTGCCAGCTTGAACTGAAAAGGAAAAAGAGAGTACAAAATGGAGAGGTTGTTGGATCCCCAAAATCACACTGGCAGGAAGCAGGCTGATAAAACTAATAAGCTGAAAACACATGCTAGCTTTCATGAAAAAGGAAGGACAATGACCACAGAACCAAGAGCCCAGAGGGTGGAGCTGAGAGCCATGAAGAATGATTCCCAGACTGAAATCTAA